>NC_133245.1:17960714-18570000 GCF_048772165.1 Typha angustifolia | reverse complement strand
CTTAACTAGATGTGTCACATAAATGATGTCCCATGAAAAATGAAAATGTAACCATAATGCCCATATATCATAATGATTAATTATTTGAACTCTAGCTTCAAAGCTGGAGTTTTCTGATAAGATGAAGCGAGAGGATGTGATGGTGGACTCACCAGAGGAGGTCACGCCAATAATGTTCGGTGCTCGAAGGTGGTGACATTGGTACGAAACTAAGTTGAGGGTCTTCTACCAACGAGTTGATTATGGGAGAAGGATTAGGGATAATAAGAAAACGAGGAAGAAGAGAAGGAAAATGAGAGAGAGGGTAGAAAAAGGGCGTTTTAATGTGCGGTGTAAAAGGAGAGTGAGAAAGAAATGAGGGATAGAGGATAGAGAGAAAAGAGATAGAAGAGTAACAGAGGTGAGGAAGTCAGGGAAGCCTGCACACGGGGTTCTAGGTACCTGTGTACATCATCTTATATTTCTTTTGGTAAATATATATAAAAAAGTTGATTAATTCATGATTAATTTTTCCTTAGTATCGACCAACTATGTATACGTATACTTGACATTGTTTAGAGCACTATAAATTTATGGTATTTTTTATAACAATGGAGATGCAAATGCAGAAAATTTAGTACATAGTACAGATCGGCAGATAGAGGGGAATCATTTGGATTTCTAAACAGATAACGTACATTTAATATAGAGTACGACAATACTTTTGAAGCCATCACCAAATCCTTTGATATAGATATTGCGGGTTAATTCTCATTTGGATTTCTAACCACGTGGCGTAAATTTAATATAGAGTACGGCAATACTTTTTGATGCCATCACCAAATTCTTTCTATAGATATCGTACGCATATCTTTCTCTATCCCGATGTTAGATGACACGGTGTCAGCCGACAAGACGTTTTCCGCCTCCCTAATCTTCAACAAGAGATTAGAAAGGATCCGGTCTAATAGCACGGATAGGATGAGATAGCCCGTATGCTATGGACCGGATCTGAGCCCTGCGTTTGTACTGGGCTGTGCTCGTGCCGTGACGGCGAGTTGGGCCCTTATCGTTGCGTTCTATTCTTTGCATTCGCTTTCCAGATCGAATCGATGATGGTTTGAGTTCGAAGAGGAGAGAGAGAGAGAGAGAGAGAGAGAGAGAGAGAGAGAGAGAGAGAGACGATGAGTTGGATCAGCCGTAAGATCCATCTCTACAACGTCACTATGGAGTATGCTCGATTGGCGGGAGCGCCACATTTTTTCAGTATCTCTCTCTCTCTCTCTCTCTCATTTTTACCTTTCCTTTTCTGTTAATTTTTATATGGTTTTCTCCTAATTATTCCCTATTTTTGACATGCTATTTGGGTTGGCCCTGACTTGCTTTACCCGACCTGACCATCGGAATTGCTGCTCACTTTCATTGAGGAGAGGCAAGGCCACTTGAGAACTGATGACTCTCCCTTCCGACGACTAGGGTTAGATGATGGTTTGACACAATAAGCTCAGCACCTTGACGAGAAGAAGCCCCCTTCCTTCACTTTGACCTTACAAGATTGAGGCTTTTCGATGGGGGTTCTCTGGTTAGAGTAACATTGCGAAGACTTGTCATGCAGCAGCATCCTAGTACACTGCATTGGGCAATATCTGGTGCCTAATTTTCAGAAAGTTAAATCTTAATCTGACAGGTTCCAATCCGTAAGTGCAGCATAAAAAACATTGAGAAAGGTTAATTTGTCAACCAACTTGTACAAATAGAAATCGAATTAACTCGTCTTATGAGAAAAGGGCTACCAGGAATCTAAATATTTTTGTTGCCATGAAGTTTAAGCTTGTGTTACCATGTTGGCCACATATCTTCTGACATTAAATGATTACAAGTACTGAAGTCTAAATTAGGATATCTTATTGATGGAGCGACTGCTTTTTAATTAAACGCGTGCATTGCACATTGAAGGGAGCAAGGTATAAAGAAAAAGATACCATATTGCTTCTCCTCTAGAAAATTTTATGTGCATTGTGCATATGTAGGAGTAACATTAAATTGGTAGGTTTGTCCATCCATGGTTCAGAATTTATATTTCTAGGTTAAGATAGATACGTTATTCTCCTATCTCCAGTACTTGTTTCTCGTGATAATCTCACTCAGTTAGTGAATTTTGACTTTTTGGTGATATTCATTCTATAGAGTTTTTTTTTTTTTTTTTTGAAAAGAAAATTCGTAGATTGATAGATATTTCATTAAGCATTAAATCATGATTACAACGTGATACACAAATAAACAGAAGAAAAATGAAAAAATTTTAAAACAAGTCTTACTCTTGGCTAAAGACTAACTGGAACTATGGTATCAATATGTAATTAAACAAGTACTGAGAAGAGTAACGGAAGAGATAGGGCATCAACCGTGAAACAAGTCTCCCTTTTTGTCATCGGAGGCCAACAAGCAAGAATAGTTGCAAGAGATCTGGACTCTGAGCGCTTCTCAATAAAGGGTCGATGTCATATGGTTCTTCTCTTTCGAATTAGACCCAACACACATAGAGATCAACCAACCTAACAAAATCATCAAATCATGCTAAAGCCACAAGAGAAACCTAAAAAACACCTACTAAGTAACGACGAATCCACAGCCAGGCAACCACACACTAGAGAATCGGCAAGAGGGTGGAGCGACTAGGGGAGACAGTATAGAGAGGCAGAAAGAGATTGCTACCTAAATCTCTGGCTCACCGGAGGGGCCAGTGGTTGACGAGGCACAAAGGGCCTATGGCACGATGGAGAGTGAGGCCGGGGAGGGTTGCAGCTAGAGAGGTGGAATGAGGGGCCATGCCGATGCCAAAAAAGGTGATCAGAAAGGGGCCGGCTGAGATGGAGGCTGTGCCACTAAGAAGAATGAGAAAAATTTCGGCGGAGGAGAAAGCAACGAAGGGTAGAGCAAGGTTCCAGCGGAGACGAAGACGAAGGAGGGGGAGTGAGGTTCTAGCGGAGTTGGAAACAAAGGGGTGTCGAGTCATTTTTATTGTTGTTTTTATTTACTTTAGCGGTACTATATTTTTCCCTTGTAATGATTTTCTTTCCTCTCTTTTTTCTTTTTTTTCTTTTTATTCTGAGAAAGGTTTTTCCTCTCCCTTATACTTCCAATAAATATTTTTGTAATCGATGGTTTTCTAACAACTATCTAAAGCCAAAATTCTTGGTTGATGGAAAATTTGTGGTCTAAGAATAATGCGAAGACATTATAATTCAATGCGAGAATACCAAGATGTTGGTGTACTAACTTTCGATTATTATGTATGAGAATATTTAAGCAAGTTTTAGACATCTGAAGAGGAATTACCAAAATGTTTCCTAACACATTGTGTAATGTTGCGGTTTAGCTTGTCTATTACGATGAATATGTACAATGCACATGATGAATATCACTTTGCAAAGCTAAATTAAAGATGAGGTTAGTTATAAAAAAAAATTAAAGATGAGGTGAACAATGTTTTTGAGTTCTTGAGTTTAGGTTTTTGTTACGGAGAAAGGATATCCATGATTTTCATAAGCTTGTTTGATAGGTGGAGAAGATGAAGACTTTCTTACTCTTTATTAAATAAAATATTCAAATACTGAGCTGCTAGTCGCAAGCCTTAAATATAAGAAACAGAAAGCTGAAAAATAGAATAATAGAAAATATTATTAAGTTGTTCCAGCAACTGCACAGCAATAGATAAGAACATGTCTAATATTGTTGACTGCTTGAATAAATTATTTTCGAGCTTGTTTACTTATTCTGGTTAACCAGGGGATGTTAAGTATTCAATATTAACTTATTTCAGAAGTAAGCCTCTGGCAACTTTGGCTTAGCTTGTTTCTTTCACAAATAGCCGTACAGCGCTAATGCGGGGCATTTCATGCATGTCATGGGAAACAAAAAAGGAGCATTTATTTCGTGTCTTTTGTTTAATTCAAAATTTGGATGAGGCTGAACATTCATAATTACCTGGTTCTTGAAGTTCGACAGATTACTTTTGTTTCTTTGTTAGTTTAATTGCTCTTTATCTTTGGAGATCTCCTGTGCGGACACATACTACAGATATTCTTGTATCAGCCGTTGGTTTCCAATGCAATTTCTTATAAAGCAAATTAGCTGAGAGAAATCATACGTAATCCTTGCTTGGCTCTCTCCTGTTGATTATGCCTGATCTGATGGAGGAAGAACCGCGCTTAGAAATGTGAACGTAACCTTCGCTATTTCATCTCCGGCTATTGAGCCAAGTGGAAGAACTGATTGCACAATTGAAAGAATAGGCTCTGGCAAGTCAAGTCGAAAGTGCTTATATGCTTAACTCGTTTTTGTCTCAATGACAGGCCGCTCGAACATTGTCTGATCTTTTTTTTGATGAAGACACGATATCTGGACGCCGGTTTGGGACGAAGAGTACACTTTCCCATTAACCGTTCCCGAATTGGCTGTACCCGACCTCGAGGAACATGAGTATGATATGTTAGAGAAGGATGAGTTTGTGTGGACTGATGTGCTTGCCGGTATCTGAGCTGAGACCCGGAGTCCCTCTTTTAGATTGCAAGGGCATGTTCAAACCGGTAAAGCTTCTTCCCATGCAGTTTGAATTTGTTTGATGATTTGTAATTATCTTTAAAAGGGTGTGGGTTTCCTGATTATTTATGTTATGTGGGAAATAAGAATCATGAGTGGAATATACTTGTCTTCGCGTAAACCAAGTGCATCACGCATGTGTGACCGCATTATCGTTTATATTTATTCCATCCAAACTAATTAACCTCATTATTCCACAATTTAATTGAAAGCAATATGAAATCTTTTTATAGATATGCAGGTCGTCGATTGTATGAATTGAATCTAAAACGTTCTGTTTCTCATCGTTAAATAAGTACTGTATGATCTGAATTAACTTCTCAGACTAGAATTTTCAGAACCGCACTTCTATAATTTGACTGGTTTAACTACCTTTGCTGCATTATAGTATGAAAAATAGAAATAACTCTCGATTAATAACTAACAAGTCGTATTTCCAGTCTTTAAATTAAATTTAAAATGAGTGCTATAAGTTGTTAGATAATGGAAATGGTATGTAAGCAAGCGGTAAATAGAATCAAACCTATAGCCTTTATCATAGATTGGTAAGACCTAATAATTGAGCTACAGTAGTAACTAGATAAACTTTTATACTGAAGGACATTAAAAGGGAAAATCTTCCCATAACGAATTTCAGACTTAATGGGCTGGATTGGGTTAGATCTGACTCATATATATATATATATATATATATATATATAATATAAAAATATTTGTGTTGATGCTAATGTTATCTGTTTAGAGTTTTACATGGAGCAACTAAAATTGGCAATGTAAATGGTCTAAGATTAAGGTAAGGAGTAATAAGCAAATTGATGATACCCACACAGAAGTTTTTTTTTCCTGTTTTGAAAAAAAAATTATCACATTGATATGTTTATTAATTTCATTAATTAGTTACAAACTATATACATAAAAGAAAATGAGGAAATATAGTAAAAATTCTAAGAACAAATCTTATACTTAATTGTATTATAAACCGAACAATAATTAAAAGTAACGTATCAAGAATAAGCTCTCATGTACAATAAGAGAAAGACGAGACAGAGCAAAGCTACATAATTAAGTCTCTATTTGGTCAGGCGCATAAGTGATGGAGTCCATAATTATACAACAATCGCTTGAAGGTTTGTTATCCCATTTCAAATCGTTGTTAATCTCCGAAAGGTCTTATTGTCATGCTTCTTAGCACTTTAATTAGCACAACACAGATCCAATTCTAAGACAGATGAGTTGGTACTATCTAATATATCTTATAGTGATTAATGGACGGGGACGGTCAATTAATCTGCAACACAGGAATATTTAATTTGTTTCAGTCCAAACACAGCAATTGCCTATTTCCCTTAGCTGGATCCCCGCTACACCTCAATCATGAATCACTTCACAAATCCTAAAATATTGGCAGCTCAGCTACTGCGTGTGTGTCCGGGATAAGCTGCACGGGCTAGTGCGCTTACTAGATTCTCGGCCAAATGAATCAAGATAAGGGCTATATATATATATATACTCACTCTAGCTACATGCCCAACCAACCCATTTTAATTTATAGTTAAGGCACGTACTAGGCAAAGAACGAAATTTGTAGGGGCTGGGCCTTCATTACAATATTGGATTCAATATATACAACTGTAAAGCAAAGAAGCTTAACCTATGCATGCCAGGCAAAGATTCAGCATGTGCCATATAATATTAACGATCCTTATGCATGACTTCAATCAACTCCTGTTTCCTAGCATATATAAATTAACCAGCATGGATGGACTTGTTCAACATTGACCATCCGACATTAAGTGCCAAAGCATATATATATAACGTCAAATTAGATTTAGCTCGGTTTCAAATTTTCAATCCTATACGAATTCAGCACCTACGTGCTGCTGCTTTCTGTAGACTAACTTAAGTTTTGATTAATTTAAAAATATTAAATGTATAGAAACTGCTAGGAAGATTCGGGCTGGAATTTGCTCAGTGGGACCTCAAACAATTCTGTGGGAGCAAAGCCTAATCTTAATCTTAAACCGTGTACAGATTAATTAACATATTGATCGAGATTAATCGGTAGAAAGTAGTATTGAACAGGATGGGTGGCTGTGGCTGTGGCTGTGGCTGTGGCTTGCTTGTCAGATGATTGGGTAACGTGGCCGTCAGGATAGTGTTAAGTCGGGATGGTCCTCTTGTAAGAAGAGGACGCATGTACATGTCGGGCAGGCCAGAGGAAGATAATTAACTAGGAAATATATAATTGATCCGCTTGGCTGGCGAGCAGAAGAAATATATTAATGCTTGAAAGCGCCACAGAGCAACAAACTAGTACTGCACTAATTAAGTACCTGAAAATATATTAACTTTACCACCATCCACGCCTTGCCTATCTGGCAATATCGAACAAAAACGAAGCGCATATTTAGCCATTGATTAATTTGCATTCTGATCAAGAGAACCAGAGAGATAGACCAAATTTAAGGTGAATTTTAAATATCAGATTAATTGTGTGGCTTGGACGGCACAATAAAAGAAGAAAGAGCTACTCTAATCTCTCTGACCTCACCAAGTCAAAGGTACTAACAACATGCCCTACCGTACCCACAGTAGGCAATGCACGCACAACACTTCTTAAACAACTGGTTGGACTCCAACTTTCTAGGTGGTCGATCACTGTGGTCTGCATTTTCTATTCAGCTAGATGGCATAAAAGAGCCTTCTCTTCTAAAATGGTTTGAAGAATGATGTAAATCACCGAATTGTATAGTCCGAACTCAGAACAAATGAGTCTTGCATCATATAAATTCTTCGACTATTATAAAATTTTAAATAAATAATAGGAACTTTTACACAATTGTTAATTAAACCTAACTAATTATGATTAAAGATAAAACCTAGATTAAAGAATAGAGACTATTTTGCTCTTTCAAAAATTAATTAAATGGTGTATATTTTACCCAATATCACATTCTAATAAAAAAAAATTTATGCCAGATAAAAATAGTTGATAAATATTTTACGATCTAGACTTCACACAAAAATACTTAATCATTTATGTATATTTATTCTAAAAGTTATCAGTGACAATTATGTAAAAAAAATTTTAAAAAAAATAGACTAATTTTGCAGTGAGAAAAGTTATTAGAATAAAAAAAATTACTATCGACTATATCATACCCTGAAAAGAAAGTGTGTATTTCATAACTCGATTTTTCCGAAATTACTTATAAAAATTCAAAAATCTTCGATGTCATTTGGTAAAGCGCTGAATATTTACTACTGAGGTGGTCTCTAATAAAGATTATTTTATCTTTTACTGTTAAATAGATAATACTGTCAATTTCCTTTTTTTAAAAAAAAATTGACTTTGTTAACTAATTTCAAGGGCCATTTATGCAGAATAAAAAGCAGGCGTTTCAAAAAGGAATATTAATTTTAAAAGAGTATATAAACACATAGAAAAAAATTAAAAGATATACGTATAAAAAAAAAATCTTTAAGGAGAGAGATCTACTAAAGTGGCGGAGAAATATCTAAGATTCACGCGTTTTCACGAGTAAGTCGTTTGAGAAGGAAAAAAGCACTGCTTATATATTTCAGAGGCTGAACAGTCCCAATTAGCTTTGCATAATAATAATAAAAAGAATAGCAAGCACTAATAATAATAATAATAATAATAAAGAGTAGCAAACAAGAGTAAGAGTATGGAAGAGCATTGGACGTGTTAAATGAGTAAAATTAGCTTCCAAAATCCCCAAACAAAAAGGAGAGGCTGCTCCAAAAATGACTCCCTCGCAGTTTTCATACATCAGCCACTCTTGCTAGGATAATGGATTGCAATTACTACGCGACTGTTTTACCTAATAGTTTGGTAACCAAGATCGTTGTACGTTTTGGTGGATTTCCAGCTCTTGATACATCCGTTTTACGTACACTTTTGTTCAGTACAACAATTAAAAGATCCAAACGAAAGAAAAGTTGTAATCTCATACGTCCAAAACGCACCACCTTCCGTTACACCCCCGCTTAAACGCGCCACTCTCCTAGTTCACCTTTTCCTTTCTACGCCTTTGTTTTCAGCTCAACTCCCGGGCCTCTCTCTCTCTCTCTCTCTCTCTCGGGTTTTCTTTTTTCCCAGACCCTCCCTGTCGCCATGACACGTTGGTGTTCCTAGGATGCAGTGAGCTGGAGAAGAGATTACTTTGTTGCTCCTTTTAACACCGCCCCCGCCGCCCCCCTCTCTGCTCCCTGTAGATATTCCTCCACCGCTTATATAAGTACCCATCTCTCTTTATTGCGTACGTCTCCTACTCCTTATCACACCATTACATATAGATATTTGGGCAGTTGTATAGCTAGTTCTTCCGATTGGAACTAATTAGCAAGTAGCTAACATGAGTTCTGCCTCTAGTGTGGGTCCAACTGCCATCTCCTCCTCTTTCTTCCTCATTACATCTCTCTTCGTCTTATTAGGCTTCCTCTGCTATATGGCCTTAAAGGACTTCTCTTCCCCTGCTGCAAAGGGTAAGCTGCCCCTTCCGCCAGGTTCAATGGGTTGGCCCTATATCGGAGAGACCTTCCACCTCTTCTCCGGCAAAAATCCCAACAACTTCTTCGCCCTCAAACAGAAAAGGTATGGCCCTATATTTAAGACCCACATATTGGGTTGCCCCTGCGTCATGGTATCGAGCCCGGAGGCGGCGAGGTTCGTGCTGGCAACGCGCGCTCACCTGTTCAAGCCCACGTTCCCGGCGAGCAAGGAGCGGATGCTGGGCCCACAGGCCATCTTCTTCCAGCAAGGTGGCTACCACGCCCGCCTGCGCCGCCTCGTCTTGCGTGCCTTCATGCCCGAAGCCATCCGTTCGTCCGTCGCTTCCATCGAGGCAGTCGCCGTTGGCGCCCTCCTTTCGTGGGATGGCCGCACGATCAACACCTTCCAAGAAATGAAGACGGTGAGTAGATCGGATGCTAGCCCCTTGGCCTCCTCTCATGTATACAAAATTTGATCCTCTCTTCTTTCAAGAAAAAAAAGGAAAAAAGAAAATTTAAATTTAAAACAAAAGGTCATCTCGGGCTTAGCTTGTATGTATTAGTAGATTATGTGTTCGATCTGTTTTCTTGCAGTACGCATTAAACGTGGCACTGCTATCTATATTTGGGAAGGAGGAGATTTCGTATGTTGAGGAACTGAAGCAATGCTACTACACCCTGGAGAAAGGCTATAACTCGATGCCCATCAACCTGCCCGGCACCCTCTTCCACAAGGCAATGAAGGCAAGGAAGCAGCTGGGTCAGATTGTTGGCAAGATAATTTTATCCAGGCGGCAGAGGAAGGGAGAGGCCAATGACCTGCTCGCTTTTTTCTTGGAAGCCAAAGAGATCCTGACTGATGGCCAGATTGCGGACAACATCATTGGGGTCATCTTCGCCGCAAGGGACACCACCGCAAGTGTGCTCACCTGGATCGTCAAGTACCTAGGAGAGAATCCAAGTGTCCTAAAAGCAGTCACTGTAAGAACAACCCTTATTAATTGATGAGCTTTAATTTCTTCTTACTTACCTATATATTGCAAGTTCCATTTCAATGGCCTTAATTTAATAAATAAATCTCCCAGGAAGAGCAAGAGAAAATCATGAAACTCAAAGAAATGAGAGAGGGGGGCGATGAGGCGCTGACTTGGGCCGACACTGAAAGGATGCCGATGACCTCGAGGGTGATTCAGGAGACGATGAGGGTGTCTTCCATCCTAACCTTCACCTTCAGGGAAGCAGTGGAAGATGTGGAGTACGAAGGTTAATAATAATAATAATAATAATAATAATAATAATAATAATAATAATAATAATAATAATAATAATAATAATAATAATAATAATAATAATAATAATAATAATAATAATAATAATAATAATAATAATGATAATAATAATAATAATAATAATAATAATAATACCCCTTTAATTCGCGTTATGGTGATAGCTTTGATAAGTGGGGTCACATATATTCGTAATACAGGGTACCTCATTCCAAGAGGATGGAAAGTGCTACCTCTATTCAGGAACATTCTCCACAGTCCGGACAACTTTCCCGACCCAGAAAAGTTTGATCCTTCCAGATTTGAGGTGATTAAATAATTAAGAGACAACAAAAACACCTTCTGCTGTCTTGATCAATTCATTCCTCCTCTGGCCTCTCTCTCTTTTCAGGTTGCTCCGAAGCCCAACAGCTTCATGCCGTTTGGAGAGGGGACCCACTCTTGCCCTGGAAATCAGTTGGCCAAGTTGGAGATGCTGGTTCTGCTTCATCACCTCACCACCAGATACAGGTAACCGACCACTCAACACAAAGGCGAAAGGCATGCATGCATCCATCCATCCATCCACAATCTACGGCTTATACTCTCCTCTATCTCTGATATAAGAAGAATTTGGTCTCGTCTCTATCAACATCAACGACATCACTGATGAGATGCGCCTTCTCTTTCAGGTGGTCTATGTCGCGGTCCGGGGACGGAATCCAGTTTGCACCTTTCGTGTTGCCGCTGAAAGGATTGCCCATGACTTTCTATGGCAGGACGACTTCAGAATAGTTCTAACTAGGAGCATCGATCGACTGATCAATGTCAGTCTAGAAACAGGGAGAAGGCAGTTGATGGAAGAGATTGCCATTAGAGGGAGAGAACACCCAAACAGACGTATACATATGTATATTGGGGTGAATGCAGAGCATACAATTTGCATGTACAGATCGTTCAATTTCATAATCAACGAATATTGTCAAATCTTTATGCATTCTAAACTTTCAGCTTTCGAAACAGAAGACTGCGAGCCGACAAGACCGATTGCCTATTATTTTATACTAGTCTATCTAGATTCATGTGAGTTGCCTAGATGGTAACAGGGCAGCATCACCTAACACGGCTGAAACTCAATTCACATGCACTAAAGTTTCACAAATTTGGAGGTAACTTGATCCATACCCAATGAGAGGTGCTTTCGAATTACCACGTCAGAAGGGTCAGTTTCTGACAGGACGGCACCCTTCGAAGAACTTATTACATTTCAATGTTGGAAGAATGCCAGCAAAAACATACACATGATTGAGACCTAGAGAGATTAGTATTCCTCGTGGGCCAATCTGCCCAGAATCAATCACATTAGACAACTACATATAGGTAACTAATATTGCTGCTGGTTATCGCTATTTTTAACTATGGAGTTGACTGCTTCAGAATAGTTGCCAAAAGTTCCACTGCTGCGGATCATAAGCATCCGTGAAAATGTTGTTCTTAGAGAACCCGATGGGACTCGCAAAGGCGATGATTCTCCTTATTTGGCAACAACTACTGTACTTAGAAAGGTACGAATGCATGCCTAAGGATGGTACTCTTGACAAGCCTCACTTTCAGATTTATCCAATTCACTGAACAAGATTTATCCAATTCACTGAACAAGCAAAACAGAACCTTTGACATAGACGAGAATCACTGAAGAAGATACTTTTAATGGCACTCTCCTTTTCCTTCTCGATAGACATGGATGAGGAAACGGTAGGTAGCATATTGCAAGTCAGGTAACTCTTTTTTTTTTTCTTTTTTCTTCACTGTTTCATGGACAAAGAGCAGCGCACAGTGATGAGATACGTAGCATGCCAGCAGTCAAGGGCACAACAGAAGAGGACCAAGGTTCCATGGAACTACTATCACAACACAGATTACAAGAAATCCATTAAATGTCCGAAAACCTCCGATTTGGATATATTCGAGTAAATATATGATGGTTCTAGAATTACTCTTTTTATTTTTATTAAATAAGTAGATTTATATTATAAATATATTATTGTTATAAAATGCTAGTTATAAAATAAGAATAAAATGTTTACTCTTTTTATATAAAATTTAGATAGTTATAAATAAAATATAAGTATAACATAGTCATTGAATATTCAATCATGTATAATAAATAGGCAGTTATATTATTTTATTTATACATAATAATATATGTTTAAATTAGATAACTATGAACTTGAGTAGAAATATACATGAATTTGATTATAATTAATAAAACTATAAAATTAATCTATTAGAATATAGAAGTTATATATATATATACATGTAAACGATTGTAAATATAGTTAATTACTAATTTTACTAATTATAATCAACTAATAATTATAATAGTAAGTGCATAATCTTAAAGTGATTAGCTGCCCAAATAGTTAAATTTTAATTAACTAATTAATATAAAATGGATAATTAACAATAAATAAATAGAAGGAGAGGAGGGACAATGTAGAAGAAGAAAAGGAGAAGAAGGGAAAAAAGAAGAGTAATAAGAGAAAAGAAAAGGGGAGGGAGAGAGGAGGTGAATCCGAGCCAGCAAGAAAGGTATTGGGTGGTTTAGTTTCAACGAGCTTATTTAAAAGAGAGAGAAGAGAAGAGAAAAAGGAAGGAAGAGAAAGCAGGAGGAAACTCACCAGCGCTATTCAGTGGTGAGGACGATAGTGGGAAACAAAGGAAATAAATAAAGAGTTTGAGGGAAAGAAGAGAGAGAGAGAGAGAGAGAGAGAGCCAAATTATAGAATTTTTTTGTTAATTTTAATCTTTCCATCTTGTTTGTGTAACTTTTATTCATATTCTTATCTCTTTGAGTACTCAAGTCAACTTTTTAAGAAATGAAATCTAAACAGAAAGATAAAATATCTACATAATAAATAATCCAAAATATTATTTATAAATCAATATATAATACTATAATACATAAATATTAACAATGGAATCTCTAAATACTAACACTGAATCCCAAAAATACAAGTATACCAATACATGAATTCATAGATAAACTAACAAAAACTTACATAATTTCTCAGAGCACAATTACATGCATAAACTATAAAATCTATATAAACATATATATTCAAATTATATATATAAACTAATAAAATCTATAGATACATTAGCAAAAACTTATATAATTCTATATATCAAAATGTAATCATATAGATCAAAATTAAATAAAGAAGCAATAAAATCGATTGACAAAAAAGAAGAAAAAAGTGGGATTATATCTATTACATCACTCATATTGGGTTTGAAAGATTTTACTAAGGATGAAGATGATAATACATATTTAGGATTTTTTCAAGATTAAACACAGCTCTCAAGCAATGAGAGTTTACCAAGTAGAGATATTTCTCTTAGTATTTCAGATTGAAAAATGGGAGGAAAGAAGAGAAGATATAGTTAGAGAAAAAAGAACTGTTAAAAGCGAATGAAGAGATTGTCTAAATAAGAGAGGATATGAGGAAAATTTAAAACAAAAGTAAAAATAGGGGTAGATGCACCGGTAGAAAGAAAAACTTATGCTAGGATAAGAAGGAAAAGGAAAATTATATTGGATTTTCGCCCAATTGTATTTTGTTTTTCCATTTTATTTTTCTGTCGTCCAGTAGGAGAAACGCGGTCCCCTCCCCCCCCCCCCCCCCCCCCTTTTTTCCGGCTTTCATCTCTCCTCTTACCCGACTTGGAAGCAGGAGGGAAGATCTCGATCCATCCCAACCAGAGAGAGAGAGAAGAATGGCGATGACTACGTTGGCTCCGGGGCTGGCGAGGAGGCTGAAGAAGGTGGTGGAGACGCGGACAGACAACCCGGATCTGGTGGCTTCACTCGCCACGCTCTCCACCTTCTACGGCGACAACACCCCTCAGGCCCGAAGGAACCTCAAGTCCTCTATCGAGCAGCGTGCCCTCGCCATCAACCACCATTTCCTCCAAGCATCCCATCCCGCTCAGCAGGTCCCACCTTCTCCTCCGTCTCTCTTCTTTTGCTAAATAACGAGATCATCGAAACTTCCTATCTATCTATATCTATTTATCTGTAGGCGCTGGATAGAGTCGAGGGGGAGGTGAACGCGCTGACCAAATGCTGCGATCAGTACGTCCTTCAAATGCTTCCTCTACGTCTCCCCTCCTTTCTATAATTCATAAACCCTAATTCAATGAAATGATACTGCAAAATTGGTTTCGATTTTTACATTTTGTTGCATCAAATGGTTAAGATCCGAAAAAGAAAGAGAAGCACGTCAGACGTGGAAGACTAAATTTTCTTTTTTATCTACGAATTGTGACTACTATTCATAAAGATCTAGTAAATGTCATTGTCAATTAGATGGTCTAGCATTCCCTTGTATCCGATCTAGAGCTTACACATTTGTCTTTACAGGATTGAGAAAGTACTGAGCAGTTGTAGTGCAAGTACAGGGGATATAATTAGTACTACCGAGAGACTGCAACGGGAATTAGAGATGACCACTCAACGGCAAGAAATCGTCTCATGTTTTCTTCGCGATTACCAACTTTCTAACGGAGAGGTACTTATGGAAGCTTTATGATGCTTCTCACAATTATTTATCGCAGCTTTTTTACGTTTCCTAATTCATCTGTAACCTGTGAATAGCAAATTTATGATTTTAGATAAATGCACTACGGGAAGAAGAGTTGAATGAGAATTTCTTTAAGGCTCTTTCCCATGTACAAGAAATTCACGCCAACTGCAAGATACTCCTACGGACACATCACCAGGTAATACACTCTTCTTTCAGTCTTTCTGGTTATTTTAATTCGACTCAACAAGTTACATTAATAAACTTTTAAGGCAATGTTGTCTGCAAAGATTAAAGTAACAATTGAGATCTCATACTGCTCGGTTACCTATTTCTTAAGTTAATTTCCAAAATTTCAAGCACTCTACTTGCTAGAAGGATTCCTAGACAACTATCGTCATATAATGCAAATTGGCACAAATAGCTTGTTTTATCAGATTTGTATCCTTCATCTAGTTGTGTTATTATTACTAGTATTGTTATATTGTCCTGATTTAAAGATGAGATGGCTGAAGATATTGAAGTTTCAAGCAGCTTGTTTGCTAAATGATGCCTTTTCTGTTTTTTTCTAAAAATTAGCTCGATTGAGTGTTTTTTTCTGCAGCGTGCAGGTTTGGAACTGATGGATATGATGTCCGTATACCAAGAAGGAGCCTATGAAAGACTATGCAGGTATAATTTAGTATGGAGTCTCTAACTTTTTCCCAACCTATAGAATATTTTAGATCCCCACATGTTATAGCTTGACATACCTGCTAGAGTTTTGAGTCTTGATAATGTAGACGAACAAAGGAGTTTGATGGTTAGGCCTAAGAGATAGTAAAAACATTAAGGATATATAGGTTGAGCAGAGAAAGATGAAAGCGAAGAAGATAGTGTTACTCTCCCATAAGATAGAACGATATTAATTCATTCATTTCCTGTATGCGTTCAAGTTATATCATTTTCCCCATCCTACTTAATAAATAAAGTTGAAATTTATGAAAGAAAAGTAAATGTGAGCAATAAACAATCATTTAAAGTTGTGCCTCTCCATCTTCGCCGTGTTCTACTCTCGTCTCAAGTCTGTATGTCTACAAGATTTCTCAAGATCCCTTGATGTCTTAAAGATCTCCTGAAGATCTCTTTATTTTCTTTGTGACTTTGTCATTCTCTTCTTGTTTACTCTAGATGTTGTTCTGTGTCCTTACAGTTGATTAATTCCACCTGATTAATTCCACTTTCTTCTCTGATTCAATTACTTGAAACCTAATCCTATCAGTTCACTACTAGTTGCCATGTGGCAACCTTGTATTCTGAATTAGGTATCCCTTATTAGGCAAGTAGTCCTACATCATTTCTGGTGTAGGAGAAGGGGTTGGGTGTCAGGCTTAACAGACAGTATGAATGCGGTAAACCCAGTGATAGCAAATGTTGGTTTTGTTGATGTGTTTGGATGCTTAGGGTTCCCTGGCACTCGTCAGTCTAGTGAAACTCTGATGCCATTGTCATGGCATTCTACAATAAAGTAATAAACACATTTGGTTGACAAATGTTGTTTAATACTGGAGCGCACTAATATCGATAGTTATAAATATCACTGTCTGCAAGCATAAAATAGATGCAGTGTGCAAATAAGCATGTAGGGCAATGAAGATGTCTCATGCATGAGCATGAGGTCTGGGTAAATGCTATGCTAAGAATGCTAGAATCAAGTGTGTTGATGGTGGGAGCAATGATTCAGAGGACTGCATTTTGGCAAGCAAGGGGAAACTCATTCTAAGGCAGTGGTGGGAATGGATACAATATTTCTGCTTATTACTTTCAAATCACAACTGTCCATGGGGGATAAACATAAACATAAACATTATGGAAGATTATGATTTATAAATACTATCTCTTTCTTTTGACAAGATCAAGCTTGCTCATGTTTGAGGGAATGTGATCAGTTGACTAATTGGCTAGCCAATTTATCTAGAATTAGGGATACCACCTTTTTTTTTGGAATGTGCTAGGTTACCCTGATCTTCGATTCATTTTATCTAGGTGTTTGTAGGCATTCAATATAAACGCCTGAGACAGATGTAATGTGTTTTTGGGTTTCAAAAAGGCTAACCCAAGAATAACTACATTAGGAAAAAATGGTGAATCCAAGTAAGTTTGTGCATTTGGAACACAAGGGTGGTGCCTTGAGAGCCTAAAGTCAGTAGGTAGATGAGGCAATGGATATCGGTTAGGATACCCTGGTGTTGGATAATGACAGTAGTGTGATACATTAGGAAGAACATTTTGACAGAGACTGTCCAAGTAATTTTGTGCATTCAGAAGGCAAAGGTGGTGCGAATGAGAGCTTGGATGCAGTAGGAAGTAGAGGCGATGGGTTTCTTTAAGGAGCCTTTGTCCTTGAATAGTGATATGTTATCATTTATGAAGTTGACCTTGACAAATTTACTAGGCCCTCTCATTATGCATATGCATAAATATGGCTGACATTTATTTTGTCCTTCTAGGTGGGTTCAAATTGAATGTAAGAAGTTAGGTGATAGTGATAATCCTGAAGTAAGTGATCTTCTGAAAACAGCTATTCGTTGTCTAAAGGAAAGGCCTGTTCTCTTTAAATACTGCGCAGAAGAGGTACGAGATAATATTTTATTGATATCCTTTATGACTCAGACTTACTGATGTAAGACTGAATGCTTGCTATTAGGTTGCAAATATGAGGCACCATGCCTTGTTTAGACGATTTATAAGTGCACTTACACGAGGAGGACCCGGAGGGCTCCCTAGACCAATTGAAGTGCATGCTCATGACCCTTTGCGTTATGTAGGGGATATGTTGGGATGGCTACATCAGGTTTGCTTCTTTGATCTCACTTTTAGATTTTTGTTAGTATTTGTGGCTACACTAATGTGTTGATGCTTGCTTTGTGAGAAGGCTCTGGCTTCTGAAAGAGAACTTGTCTTTGTATTACTCGATCCGGATGCAATGACTGATTCAGGATCTACTGCTTGCCAATTGTCCAAAAATCCTGAAAGTGATTCGTTGAAGCCAGAAACTGACATAACTTTTGTTCTAGATAGAATATTTGAAGGAGCATGCCGACCATTCAAAATTCGAGTTGATCAAGTTTTGCAGTCTCAACCTAGCCTAATAGTTTCCTACAAACTGAGCAATACTCTGGAGTTTTATAGCTATACTGTAAGATTTGCATGCAGTAATTAGTTAAATGCAATATTTTCCTTGTCTTAAATTGATTTTATGCTTCTAACACAGATATCAGATTTGCTGGGTAGAGAAACAGCTCTTTGCAATACACTTTGGTTACTAAAGGATTCTGCTCAGCAGACCTTTTTCAATATTCTGAAGACACAGGGAGAAAAACTATTGAGGTATCCTCCCCTGGTTGCAGTTGATCTATCTCCACCATCAGCTGTTAGGGAAGGAGTTTCCTTGTTGCTCGAGCTTATTGATACATACAACAGCATGATGGTTCCTGCTTCTGGAAAGAAGACCGACTTTGATCCTGTTATTACTGCTTTAATTGATCCAATAGTTCAGGTGTGTCTATTAATTGTTTTCCTCGTTTCCTGTCATTCTATGTTGAGAAGGAGCATCAAAATATCATGATCATGCTAATATAATTATGCTGATGTGATAACCTTCCATGTTTAAATGTCTCGTGAAGTAATTTTAAGGTCTCCTCATGTAAGTACCAGATGTGTTTGGTAGACCTTAAAATAACCAGCGAAAGGAGCAATCGTATAGATGCAAAATAGATGTCTCAACAAAAGGAACTGTATCCATATCCTGTAGCCATATACTCTAAACAAAGCTGCCATAAAGTATGTTCGACATGTGACTGCCCATTTTCAGGTCTCATACAAGTTATCGTGATGCCAGTGTAAATATGTTCAAACATAGTACAAGTTATAGTGATGCTAGTGTTAAGCTGTTCAAACCGGATCACGGTTAAATGTAAGTTCTTTAGACCTGTTATATATTAATGTGTTGATGCAAATTCGACATATGCATTATGGGCTTACTATTTATTTTTTAACATGGTTCTTTGTTGGTATCATTTGATGCGTGCTGACTTGATAGAAACAGCTACCTAAAATCTGATTTCTGTGATTATGGGCGACATGTATGCAGGACTCATGTCTGTTATGTTATATTATGTGCTACTTATGTATTACATAATTTGCATAAACTAGGTTCACTTATTCAAAGATGTGCATAATTTGTTGCTTCATATCTAATCTAATCATCTTAACACCCTTCGTGATTTTCTGAATTCTGATTGAGTGTGTTTGGATGCTATACATAAAGGAATTTTTGAAGCACTGATTGCTACTTTCATGGATCTGATTATCTTTTCCTCTTTTACATGAAGAAGTTCAATTTGCCCCCCCTCCCACCCTAATTTTGTAAGTTTTATAATTTTCTTGATGCTACCTTTCTAGATGTGCGAGAAAGCTGCAGAGGCCCACAAGTCAAAAGGTTCACATTCAAGGAGAAGTAGAACTAGCTCTGATCTAGGCCCAGCTAATAGGGACTCTTTGTCAGTTGATGCAATTCTAACCAAAAGTGCTTCCACATCAACACAGGTTGGTAACTGTTGTTTTGTTTTGTATCATATGTTTAGTGTATTATCCTTTTAGTAATTAGTAAGTCACATATCCTAAAGTTATTCTTTGTTCATATCTAGTCAGAAATAAGCATGTTAATTACATGATTATGATAGAAATAATATTCATAGCTTCCTACTATATTCAATGTTGTAGTGCCCTCTATAGAATGCTATTGTTTAGTGATATTTTGCATGGCCCTAGTTAGAGGTGGCAAGCTGGTCAGTTTAAATTCAGGTCGGGTCAAATTCAACGACATGAACGTGATCCGATTATTAAGCGATTTAAATTTAATAAACATGAACACGACTCGATTATTAAACGGGTAACACAACATAACCCGTGTAACCCGTTTAATGAATTGGTCGGATACATGTGACATGTTAACACAAAATGATTAACTCGATTAACAATTTTTGCAACACAAAATTTGTCCCATGGATCAACCTTCCATTTTTAAAATATAATATAATATGAGATGAACTCAATGTTGCAATTACTCTCGAGGAAGATGATTGTTGATCCGAGTTGCTATTCTGGACAGAACAAAATACGAAACTTTTAAAGGTAATAGGGATCAATCTAACTATTGAAATGATCTGAGATTCAGAAATATTATTTCTCTAAAAGTTAGGAAACCAATGCAACTGGAGTCTAGTCGATCGGGTAGGCAAATCAAAAGATATGAGAGAATTAATGACCAAATGTCAGGAGATGGCGGGATGGACGTGGATGATAGAAGTTGCCGATGTGGTTAGAGTTACGAAAAATGATGATAGTCATGGTGGATGGAATAATATTTAAATAAGATGAGGAGGAAGAAAGGAGTTTATAGGAATGATTGGTTGCTGGAGTGAGGAAGGAAAAGCGACGGAGGATTAATCTCGACCGTAGAAGGAAGTTCGGGGTGGATACCAAGGGAAAGGAAGGAGAAGAAAAAGATTGACTCAAGCCTAGATGCAAAACAAAAGCTCTAATTTACAAAAGAAAAGCATCATAGAATGAGATCTACTTGTCAAATTGAACTTTAAATTGACAAAAAATGGAGAGTAATTTAGAGCATTGGAATGTGCTAGAAGAGGAGCTACATCAACAGGAAATGTAGTTGGAAGCACAGTCATGCACACCACCTTCATGCTTCCATTCATAGTTTTCTTCATTTCTTTTTCCTACTTAGTTCGAAGGAGTTGTCGATAGTTGCCGGCTTGAGCACTTCTAGGAGGAGGGGTTGGAGGAGGGCAGCTTGCAGATCCTTTAGGGCAGAAGGGGAGCTTGAAGGAGGAGGAAGAGGGGGTTGGGGAGACAAAAGTCTTTTGGGGAAGAAAGGGAAAGAGGGTTTGGGTTGGAGCCTTGGGGGGTGAGGGAGGAGGAAGGAGGAAGGAGTGAAAGAGGGATTGGGTGGGGTGGAAGAAAAGGTTTGGGAGAGTGAGTGGCTGCTGCTATTTGGAGATTGAGAGTGTGAGTCAGTTAGGAGTTAGGCATATTTAGAATATATATGGTTGCGGTTTGATCCGAACCAATTCGATTCAACCCGTATATTTAAACGGGTCAAACAAGTTAAAATGGGTCAATAATATAAATCCAAACACGATCCGATTAATAATTAGGTTAGGCGAGTTGACCCATTAAACTAAACTCAAACACGATTAAATGCCAAGTTATAAGATCAGGTCAATATTTGTCACCCTTAGTCTTAGTCATTTTCTGAACATTCTTCATATATCCTAAGTTATGATTGAAAATTTTAAAATATGATAGGAAATCAAAGCAGTGTTCAGATTTTGGAAGTCATTAAGGATGACAACCAGCACCAAGCCTGTAGTCTCCTTTACTTATGGCCGGGTATATAGGTCTTTTTTCTCCATTTATATCTATTAGTACAAAGGGCTGTCTCAAGTCTAGTGATATTTTGTCCTTTTCTGGAACTACATCCTGTGATGTTTTTGGCCTTCTCTTCCCAAAAGAATCCTCCTCTTGAGTGAAGCCACTCATTGCTTCACTGTGTAGTCTCTGAAAGCTATTCTCACATCACTTATGCTCCATGGGTGCTACACCTAATTTGTGTCTAATAGAAACATTTCTTATTTTTATCCTGACCCAGGTACATTTTTGTCCTGTTCTTCACAAATTTAACTGGAATTATTGATGCCAGTAACTCGTTAAACATTTCTATTTCTATAATGGAATCATTAAGTTAATAAAGCAAGGCAGATTGTGTTGACGAACTTGTGCATTTAATATTATTTTTTGTAGGGTAGTTCTTCTTACGTGTGAGTCTGTGACATTGACATTTTAGTTCTAATTCCAAGTTTTTTATGTATTATTTACTGAATGCAGAGTGCTGCTGAAACTTCATCTACAATCTACCTCATCAACTGTTTGTCAGCTATTCAGGAACCACTAATAGGACAAGAAGTAGCTGCAAATTATGTGCATAGCTTGTCCTCTACGATTGAGATGCATATAAATGTCCTTGTTGAGAAAGAAGTAGAAGCCATTCTACGGCGATGTGGGCTGTTGAATAAGATGTCTTACTTCCGGGACTTGATTGTTGATGCCAGCAATAATGAACCTACGCCCTTAGCAAGTTACAGCGACATGTCACCCCAGATGGTATCAGAATGCTTAAGAGCATTCCTTGGACTAGTGACTGGGACTGAAGGTTCTCTACCAGAGTTTGAGCAGTTGCAAGTTCCTCGGTTGCGTTCTGATGCATGTACCAGCATGGCAAGGGCACTTGCAGGATCTTATGAGCTCATATATAAAGCAGTAATGGACCCGAAGAACTGTTACCCTGATCCCAGGTCTTTGGTGAGGCATTCACCTGATCAGATAAGGACCATGTTGGAAATTTGAGGCTCCTCTGTAGGCTGCTTATATCTTTAATCAGTCTAGGCTTTCTATATCCGTGATTCAGTATGTGGTATTTGTTGTTATAAATTTAGAAGTCTAAATTGCTGTCGATTCATTTTTGTATGGTAACAGCGAAATGGTAACTAGTAATTGGATCTCTAGTGGTGGAATACAGTAGTAATATACTATTCATTATTCTGCCTGTTAAGCTTCTTTTCTTATTTGTAATTTGCCGACGATGAGGGTGGTTTGATCGTAGTTATGTTTTATTTATTTATTTGTTGAGGTAAATTGCAGTTACGAACTTCACTTTAGATCAGAATTCAGAAACCTGGAAGGGCCGCTGCAGGATTTAATTCCATTTCCCGGTGATTAAATATGAGCCGTGACAAATGAGTTCGTGTGGACTTGCTTTACAGATCGGGCTCGTTTTCGACCGACTACTGGGCCTGCAGTCCAAACCGAGCCAGTTGTTTTATTCCCCTCCGCTGGGGCGGAACACTGGATTGCGATGGCCGTGCTGAAAGCCGAAACCCTTCTTAGTAGGAACCCTCTCCCGACCGCCGCGGCGGCAATGGATGGGACGGCTCCGCCGCCGGCGTCGTCCTCGGACTCTCGAGTGGTCGCCTTCCGTCAGATCCTATCCCGCGTCCAGCCTTCGGAGGTGGAGGCGGTCCTCTCCGGGTGCGGTATACCCCCCACGCCGGAGGTGGTGGAGTCGGTTCTCCGCCTCTCCTACGCCTCCCCGGCCGCCGCCGTCCGCTTCTTCCGCTGGTCGGGCCTTTCGATCAAACACAGCTCCTACGCCTGGAACCTGATGGTCGACATCCTCGGTAAGAACGCCCTCTTCGAGCCCATGTGGGACGCTATCCGATCCATGCGTCAGGAGCCCATCGCCCTCTCCGTTGCCACCTTCGTTTCGGCCTTCTCCTCATACTGCTCCACCGGCCGCCTCAAGGAGGCCATCATGACCTTCGACGTCATGGACCGATACGGAGTTCCCCAAGACGTCGTCGCCGTCAACGCCCTTCTCAGCGCCATCTGCCGCGAGGACGGCCACACTGCCGACGCCGCCGACTTCTTCGACCGCGTCAAGGCCAAGATACCTCCCGACGCCGACACCTTCGCCATCCTACTGGAGGGATGGGAGAAGGAAGGCAATTTCGCCCGCTCAAAGAGCACATTCGGCGAGATGATCGTCCGCATCGGCTGGGACGCCCGTAACATGTCTGCCTACGACTCCTTCCTCACCACCCTTGTCCGCGGCGCCCAGGCTGACGAGGCCCTCAAGTTCCTCAAGGTCATGAAGGGAAAGAGCTGCCTCCCTGGCCTCAAGTTCTTTGGCGCTGCCCTCGACATCCTTGTCAAGCAGAAGGATCACGCCCACGCCCTCGCCCTCTGGGACATCATGGTGACCGACTCCGGCCTCGTCCCCAACCCCGTCATGTACAACTCCATGATCGCCCTCCTCTGCGACAACTGTGACGTCAATTCAGCCTACCGGCTCCTAGATGCGATGCCGTTCCACGGTGCCTTCCCCAACTCTTTCACCTACAACACCATCTTTGAGTGCCTTGTCAGGAACAAGAGGGCCCCTGAAGCTGAGAGATTCCTTGCGGAGATGAGGAAGAATGAGCAGGTGCCATCGCCCTCCAACTGTGCTGCGGCAATCAGGATGTTCTTCGACGAGTACGACCCACCGTCTGCACTCGAGGTGTGGAGGTGCATCATAGAGGAGTATATAACACCTGCAGACGAGAGCGCCAACGAGCTGCTCATTGGGCTTCGTAATTTTGGTAGGTTGAGCGAGGTGAGGAATTACGCAGAGGATATGCTCGATAGGGGAATCAAGCTGCATTCATCCGCCATGGATAAGTTGAAGAGTGCCTTCTACAAGGCCGGTAAGCACGAGTCATACGATCGCATCGCAAGGAGGGCAAAGCATCATTAGGAACGTCAACACTTGAAGATTCGGAAGTCGATCGGGTATGCTCTTTCTCTAGCTGATTGCTTCAATGATACTTTTGTCTTTGGAGTGCCATGGACGAGGCGGTGGAGGACAAACCGCATGCACGATGCTTTGGCGTATATATGCTTGTTTGGTCCCTTCTTGATAGCTGCCTTGTTCACTTAACAAGAACAATGGTCGTGATGCAGCTCATTTTGTTCCACTCCTGACTGACATGGCATGTCTTCCTGAGTTCCTTCATCATTTTCTTTATGTTCTTTCCGTCAATCTAGCGGTTGTTGCCATGATGACTGAATTTCATTATCTCCATAGTTCACTTCCTTGGAATATCTTGTTGCGGATACATCATTTGTTATTCTTCTTTTTGCTGATTTTGATGTCCTTTTGATTCTTCCTTGCTTTTCTAGGCAGAGAGTTGCACCTTTCTCATTTTGTTATAGCGGCTGCAACTCTTGATTTGAACCCATCTAGACATTGATCAATATTGACATCTATGTGGTCCTTTCTGCATATGTGCCCTTAATATTCCTATTATTCTATTTCCTTATGAACAGTTGCTCCATTGCAACTAGACTTTCTTGTAGTATGACTTTTTCTTAATGTAGATTGTTGATAGTAATGATCTTCCTACTTCAACGAGTATCAAGTTCCTTCTCCTTAATGGTATCAATTGTCATCTTTTATTAAGGTTTTTGAGTTTTGCAGGTACTTGTCCTTAGTCCTTATGGCTACTCTATTTAAGTCAAGTATTTATGTTCCTCCTAGCATTGCTCATGTCATCCAGACTAGATGTTTGACATTTGTACCAACAAGGGAGAGTTTTTTAAAAAAAAATCCCTTTTCATTGGTGCTAGATGGCCAAAGAATGAGCTTCTATGGAGGCACACAAAGGAAGAAGTAAGAGAAGAAGGAGCCTCTCCACTTCTCAAGTGAACGACAGCGGCAAGTATGTGGCTTCTCTACTCTCACTCTCATAAGCTTCTCTCTTGCCACCGCTTCGGGGACAATCAAGAGAGGGAGATCGATGGTTTTAGGGCCGATTGGCCCACCAAGACCGCCTTGGCGGTTCGCCCTCCAAGTGATGGCCACCTTCCCCATTAGTGGGGTGGTCAGTCCGCCGCCCCGCCAAGTCAACCGCCTTGAACACCTTTCAATATCGGTTATGAATATCAGCCAACTACATGTGTTGAGTACTAACTTGTGTTGGCATGGATCTTGATTAGTAAGGGTTGTGTGCTCACCCGTACTAATTGTTGTGTAATTAGCATAGGCATGTCGGCTAGCCATCGATGCACCCATTGTGCCAGATAATCTAGGTTAGATAGACGAACATCATGATGACAACATGCCAGTGGGTATTGCCATAGAGTGATATTGAGCTTGTAGTATGGGTGAAAATGATGAAATATAAATTGAATGGTGGTAAGATCATCTCTCTTTTTTCTGGATATATAAAAGCTCAACTGAATTACCAGTCAGCTCACTTACCATATCCGCAATACAGACACAGAATATAGGTTGTATATTGAATATATCTATACTTGTTTCGTGTATCCATAAAAAGCTTATTATATTATTGAAATCTATAGTATGATCAGTAAGTGTATATATATATATATATATATATGCAAATTTTGATTAGTGATTCATGCAAAAGTACAAAAAAATTATAGCATTATTTTCATAATATTTCAAATTATATGGATATTGATTCGGATGTAATTTTTCAACCTATATCCATATCCTCATAGATTTTATCTGGATCCTAGTACGAATATGAATTAGGATTTTAAGACGATATGAAAGTCCGTACCCGTATTATTAGAAGAACCCAGACCGGAAACCAAATAGGGTTGGAAAAAATTCTACCCATTTTCACTCCAAAATAGTCGATACTGTCTAGGTGTTTATCTCTTATTGGCAAGTTAAGTAGTGGGTGGCATGCCTCAACAATCCTTGCTCACCTATGTGAGTATTGAGTAAGATCCAAATATGATACTTATGTGTTATTACACGAGATGGAAATCAAGAGTATGTTCACACATGCTAGTGCTTGAGGTCCTGCCACCGAGAATCCTCTGAGGTTATCTATAAATATCCATCTAGTGTTAGCTCATGCTGTTATTGGATCACAATGATTGAGGGTTGTATTTTCGGAAGGATTGTTGTGTTGTTGGCCTGTGGATTGAACCTTTAGAATGATATGTGCCGACTGGAAAGGGGCAAAAAAAATGGTTGGCACACATCAGTACAGGTCATTATATCGGCACAGTGAGTAGCATCATATCCTATCAATTCTTTTTGTCCTGTGCTAATAAGTTTCAGGAAGACAGTAATGCACTATTATATGATGTGAAAATCTAGAGCATGGTCTGCCCCTGCTAATTGGCTACAACTACAGTAGACCCATAGTTCATATGCCATAGAAATATAATCAAATCCAAAATTAAGGGCCCAGATATCTTATTTTTCAAGATTAATTCGCTTAGTTTTGATAATTATTAAGTATAGTTAGTCTTTTTATTTATTTATTTATTAATCAGTGATTTAATTGACTAGCACTATTATTTGCAGTCATCAGATCATGAAAATTTCTTAAACAATAGGGCATAAGAAATCTGATTTGAATACTGATACTTCATAGAGAGGTGGTCTTTGAGGAGATTGATAGATTGTAACCAGTTTTGTCCAATGATTGGGAATCTTGCCAATGCTAAATTAGCCATCTCAGCCTGTTATGTGGTTATCATCATCTTCTTCTATGTATCATTCTTCTCTTATTACTTTTATAAATTCTTTCACTATTTTTCCTATTGAATTCCACTATCAACTTTGGGTCTCTATTTCTTTGTCATCTTCATGACATCATTAAACCTAAATTTAGTTAATCTCTCTTGTTATGTTAAAATTTTCTTCTTATATTGATTTGTAGTATTTTTATATTAAAAATTTTAAACTGTTGAAGTTGAATTTGCTGAAACCAAATCTGAAACTGTGAAAAATGCTGATACCTTTTCTTTTATGTGTGGGGTATGGAAACCGAAACTGAGAGACCATCCCTTGAATTATATTACTCTATTCAATCACATCATTAGATTCTTTGGAGTACCTGAGTCTGTTGTATTTTGATTTTTCACTGTTTGGCTCCTAAATTCTTTTAATATCTTCCTTTTAAGTTCTACCATCTAGTTCTGTAATGTCCTAATACTCAACAATTTCATTGGCCTAATCATTTTCATTTTCCATGAATTCTTCTTTCTTTCCAGATCTTGGTAAGTCATTCAGTTTCTTAATAACACTCGCGCCATCTTGTGATGTGTTTCAGGATCTAAAGACAGTGGCAATGCTTGATGGAGTTAATAAGGTGGGAACAGTGTACTATTTATATTGTGGGAATGTACTCTCTTAATGTCTTCTTTTGTTGGTTATCCTGCTTAATTTCTGGCCTCTTCTCCTTACTGTCATCAAAGTTTAATTATTCTTCATTGGGGAATTGGGTCGAGTTTTATGTTACTTAAATATCAGCAGCTCCTCCATCTACCCCTTTATCCATTCAATTGATTGAAAGATACATTCCTTAAGGGGCATTCAAACGATGTTCAAGTGATTTGGGTGAAGAACCTTAAGATATTTTGCTTCTACCAACTGTTTCAGCATGAGGCTTAGTGGGTGTCATGTTTGGTGATTTATTGAATACCTTTTCAGGTAGAACTAGTGGCCCATTTATGCGAGTCAAACCCATGGACTCCCTTTTAAGTTTGGTGTCTACTGTATCTGATCCTAGTTGAAGAAAGGACTAATTCGTTAATGTAACAGGTTGTATTGATGCGTACAAGGGGTGAAACATGGAAAGGTGAAATTTGTCAAATTTCAAAATGCATCTCCATACCTTGTTTATTAAATCTTTTGCAAGGAAAGGATATGTCTCCCAGTGTGCCTTAAGTTTCTCATTGTTTGGCAAAATTTTGTGCGTCTAGATTTTACATTTTTTCACCATTCTAAATAACATGAGATGCTACAGCATATATCTTATCATTAATATGATAATATCTGAAATTTGTCAATGCCTAAGGGAGTTTTTTTAAATATTCCTTACCCATCGAGTAAATCAATACCTGCTTGTTTCTTGCCTTTGCTTCCATTTTGACAGATAACTAAGGAGATTGATGAACTCTCCTTATGGAATGGCGCCGAGTGGCATCTGTACCAAAGTGAGAATTGGTAATTAATTTTCCTTGTAATATTCAGGACTAGTTTGATCAAGTACCGTTGATGGTGTAGCTTATGCAAGGCTGTAGTGTTCCTGTGCCCTGTTTAATATGTTTTACTAGTGAAAGCCGAGTATTTTGGGGGCTTTAAATTGTTGAGTGGAAAGTTTCAGTCATTTAACAGTGGCTGCGGCCTGTTTGGTCCCCAAAAATAAAATTTCAGTTATTTATCTTTGTTGGCGTTCAACTCTATATTATTTTTATTCGTTTTCTTGCCCTGCAATTCTTTTTTTCCTTTTTTTTTCCTTTTGTTTTTCGATTGCGAGAAAGTAGAAATTCTATGATGTTAACGTTTACAGAAACCATTTTACGGGGATTGAACCTTCCTAGGATTCTCATACAAAAGTTGTCTCCAACCATTTGCAGATAGTCCCATTGGCCCGGAAATGTTGTTACAGCCCACATCATTGAGAATGCCAAACTGTACGCTCTGCAAAGTAGGCCTGTTTGGTTTCTTAGCATTTTGTCTTGTTTCTGGGATCATGGGACATATTATTTGTTACATCACGACTAATTATATTTTATTTAGATAAAAAATCTGGTTTATTATGGTAGATGCTTCATTTATATACTTGTGTTATATAGACAGATGGACTAACATACACGTCCAGTGCTCTTCCAGTAAGCATAATTGCTATTCTTTTCTGTTTTAAACTCAGTAGAAATTGATCTATGGAACAGATAAGTATGCGTACGGTAACAGTAACGCACTGAACAAATTTGTTTGTTTAAGGAACTCCACGTAGAATTAAGCAGAGGGGTTATGGCTGGCACATCAAATGTACTTATAAGACATTGATCCATCCATCAAGATTTAAGAAAAGAAATAAATGCGGGATGGCGACGTGTTCGCGCGCACGTTAGCTGAGACGGACCATTGAATTAAATTATTGGGGTTTCATCCTTAGCCGTCCGACGAATGCGCGTGGCTGACCCGCCACGTTAAAGAACTCGGTCTCCTCTACTCCAGTCCTCTTCCCCCCCTACGAATTGCTTCTTTTCGATTCCCCCTCCTCCCCCACTCCCAACCTTCTTTTTTTTTCCTGATAGCGAACACTCCAAAACCCGAAAACCCAAACCATATCTATTCCTTCTCTCCAGCTAAACTACCGAGATCGCGAGGACGTTAGGTTCAGGTCTAGGGTTTCTTCCAATCGTCATCATCGTCTCCTTTCTTGTTCCTCTTGAAGACAGAGAGAGAGAGACAGAGAGACAGAGAGAGAGAGAGAGAGAGAGAGAGAGAGAGAGAGGAATTCTTACGAAGCATAAGAAAAAGATGAGCTTCCAAGATCTGGAATCGGGGCGTCCTGTCCCCGGTCGTAGGAATTTGGTGAATGGGTCGCAGGCCGTGGCATCGGGAGTCTTCCAGATCACGACCTCCGTCGGAACATTCCAGCGCCTTGTCAACAGCTTAGGCACCCCAAAAGACACTCCTGAGCTCCGCGCAAAGCTGTCAGCATCTCTTTTTTCTCCTGCATCCCATCCGTTTTTCTCTTATACTTTTCCTTTTCTGGCTATGATTTGCGTTCCCAAATTGTGTCATTCTATTGTTTTCTTGAGGTCGGTTGTTCCTGCTGGATCTTGATTCTTGAAAGGATTTATCTATCTCGCAAGATTGATTGGTCTATTGAAATCCAGCGATTTATATCTCAATTTTTTTTTCTTCTGGGTGCTTCTTATTGTTCCATCTTGTTTACGGCTTGTGTTTGTTGGATGGATCAATACCATAGTCTTGTAGTCAATTGACTTCTCATTGATAGGGGTGTAGGTTTCTTCTCTAATATATTACAGTGTCATTTCAATTGATGGCAATAGAAGTGGAAGCTTCAAAATTGGACTTCAAGATATCGTGCATGACATGGTCCTGCTTGATCACTTCTAGGTACTTGTAGGAAATTGAAGAACATGTCATGCTTACTTGATGTGCTCTTTAATTGCCTTTGCGTGATATCATACCTTTGTAGGATCAAAGCATATTACACCATAACCTTACTAGTAAGATCACCTGAAGTGAAGTCAAGCCTTGAGAAAAAGTGTAACATAAAATTACTGAATATTTGTTTGTTATACAAGCAACCTATGTGTCCGCATAGCATATGTGGTCTTCAAGCCATTGTACGTACCAAATTTGTGGCCCCTGTACATGAAAATGCTGCAAATGGAGGCTGCATAGGGTCAAGCAGATGTACATGTGGTTTATAGCTTCATATGGATCTGGGTGTGTCAAAATGGTAATATATGAGGATATACTGTTTAATTGCTAAATATATATGCCTACATTACATATGGTATATGTATACGTGTATGTGTATGTCCATATTATTGGACCTAAACTCAGTAGGTTTTTTTCTTTAATATTGGATATGACATTCAGTGTTATTTGGTAATTTAGAGTAGCTTTATTGCCATTTCTGAAGTAGCTTGTTGGCCATAATTTGTTATACTTTTCTTACGACATGTTATATGGCATTCTATACTTAAATATAAGACAATTCTAATAGTCTATCATTGTTATAGACGATATTATCCTACCTTATGGTTTGATTTTTAAGATTTTATTTGGCATTTATACATTTTTTAATATGTCTAAATGTCACTAAATTGAGAATATCATAATATCATAGTACAACCACTGGACAGTACAACATTTATCTATATAAACCTATGAAGAACAGAATTTGTGTATACTTTGGTTATGAAACTTTAAAATTACATATCTACTAATGCATGTCATTGCTTATATGAAAAATATTTCTTAGCTTTACTTTTCAAGGATGTATACATAAGCCTTATACAAGCAAATATTGTAACATTTATGTAATACTCACCGTTATACTTGTAATTGCTATTTTATTTCTTTAATGCAGGATTGCACACAGCCACACATAACATATATGCATGTGCAATGCGCATATGCACTATGCAGTAGCTTAACCAACTTCTGTTTCCGCTCTTTTAGGACACCACATATCCATAATGCAATCTACACTTACACATATATATCTGGTTCCTATAAAATTTTACATGTGGCCTAGCCTATTCTTATGCATTCAAACCCACATTTAGGTACATCGTGCAGTCAAGAGCATCTATGCAGGTATACTATTTGACTTGCTTCCTAAGCACATGGAGAATTAATACTATATTCACACTTTTGTACATATCATCTTGATTATTCATCTTTTTATGGTTGATTATTTGTTGTTGCTGTATTTAAAAATTCAACGCGTCTGTTGTCACATTGTCATATTATAAATTCCAATAGGTCTTCAAATTACTTCCTTCATTTTTCCTATTTTTACTTGAATCTCCTATTATTTGTCTTACTATCTTATTTGCTCTAGAAGCTCCTCTGTTTCTGGACCATGTGATGAGTCGTTCTTGTATGAATTATTTGTTATCACTTACTGCTATTTGATCTAGTTCAAAAATGCCATGAAATTGGTCATAATAAGGTTACTTTGCTGACAGACACAAGACAAGGCTACTTATCCTCCAGCTAATTAAGGATACAACTGACAAACTCAAGCTAGCTAGTGAAGCTGATAAGAACACTGGTATAAGCGTGAGTATCACACATGTGCTCCCCCTTTTCTCATCTTCAATCAGATCTTCTTCAATCTATCTGATTGCTCAAATGAATGTCTACTTGTTTAAATGATCTGTCAAAAACATAACTTTCTGGGGAAGTTCTGATGCAAGTGGGTTAGCACTACGAAATGATAATCCATGCTGTTAATAATAGGTTGTCCAGTTTATGTCATATCATCTTGCTTGAATTCACTTGTCTGGGAGTAGACCTGGATATGAACATGTCTAAAATTGTTCACTCAAAGTTGTATGTGCTAATATTTGTCCAATTTGTTGTCCGGCTTAACACATTAGGCAGACAAAAATATGTAGAAATATGCCTAGTCCTTTGTTTAAAATTTGTTGCCATCCTCCAGGATGTCCATATAGGTAAATGAAGTTCTTTCCTATTAGGTAAAGATTCTGAAAGGGGTGCATGTCCCTTTCTAAGATGGACTTCAGAGTGTGAATATGACCTCATTCTCAATATCTCTGTGGTTTGGGCTTGTTTTGATTAATGTTTTGCAATCTCCTTTCTTTTGACTCTAAATAGAATATTATGCCATTATTTGTACTACACTTCTGCACAAACTATATAGATGTTAAAAATAATGCCTAGAGGCCCTAGACTGTTAGTCAAGAATCTCTTATAAATTTGAGAATTTGGCACTCGAATACACATCTCTATGGTTGGGGCTTGTTTTGATTAATATTTTTTCAATCTCCTTTCTTTTGACACTAACTAGAATATTATGCAATTATTTGCACCGCACTTCTGCACCAACTATATAGATGTTAAAAATAATGCCTAGAGGCCCTAAACTGTTAGTCAAGAATCTTTTTTAAATTTGAGAATTAGACACTCGAATACACATCGTAAACTGATTTTCGTAGTCCAATTTTGTGCAAGGTTTATATTAAGTTGTTAACATCAACGGATATGGCATAAATTGAAGGATGAATGGCTTTGGCACTCATTATGGTTGAGTTCGCCCTATAAATTTTGACTAGCATGCAAACAACTTGCATATCTCTTCTTTTATACTTTTTTGGTGCTCCATATTTGGGTTTTTTCTGCTCAGACATTGATTTTTGCTGCAGGCAAGCAAAAAGATTACTGATGCAAAGCTTGCAAAAGATTTCACAGCAATTATGCAAGAGTTCCAAAAAGCTCAAAATCTTGCAGTTCAAAGGGAAGCAGCTTATGCTCCCTTTGTTCCCCAAGCAGTTCTTCCTTCAAGGTAATTGCAAGTTTATATGTTGCACAAGATCTTCAAGATTTTGATCTAATGCAAAAATTCAAGTATGCTCAGAATCAAGGTTCCAAAAATCGGTATCGGGATCGGGATCGGCCGTCCGAAAAAACGATACGTATCGGCTGTATCGGCCGTATCGGCCGTATCGGCTGCCTGTATCGGATCGGATTATTTTAATTAAATAAAATTTTAAATATTATTAAAAATGTTAGAGAAATTTCTAAAAATTTAGAAAAAATTATAAGAAAATAAGAAATAATAATTACTCACATATAAAGCCTAAAAAGTAAAAATATCTTTTTCTCCTTCTCTTCTTTTCTATTCATTCTCTCCCACATTCTTTTTTTAATCTTTTTCTCTCTTTCTTTCTCACATTTTTTTTAATCTTTCCCTCTCCCACACTCTCTCTTCCATTTTCTCTCTCTCATGCCCCATTTTTTTTAATCTTTCCTCTCTCTCTTACTCTCTCTCTTGCTTTTTCCCTCTCTCTCTCCTTTTCTCTCCCTTCCTCTCTCTCCCTCACTCTCTCTCTCCCTCTCTCTCTACTGCTGCTGACAGCAGCAGCTGTCTGCTGCCTGCTGCAGCCACCTGCAGCAGGCCAGGCCGAAACCGCCTGGATCGGCCAAAACTCAAATCCTTGCTCAGAATTCTCTTAGATGTCATTTTCTGAACAGCCAACACATTCTGTCTACTGATTAATCAGCACATCATATCTTAGATATCATATCATGCCTTCTTTCTTCTTTGATGTAGATTTAGGTTAATAAGAATGAACTTTTCTTCTTTTGGATGTATAAGTTGTATTTAGAACCATCCTTTGAAGTTTCACCTGAATTCACAAAATGAAACTAAAACATTTGGTTTCTGTGCAGTCTGAAGCTTGGGTTTATTTTTGGGCTTGAATGAAATATTTATGGAGCCAGATTTGCTTCTTAATTATGCAAATTTTTGCCAGCTTTCCATCATGAAATGTGAAGAGGCAGTTCTCTTGCTTATTTTTCAGATTCACCACTAGAAATATTAGGTGTGGCAGTGTGACCTTACTTGGGCACTTTCTTTTAGACGTACATGAAAGTTAAAGTTTATCATATGATATGAGAAAATTTTGATGTTTAGAGGAACATCAAATTTTCAGCTTTTCAGTGATATTATGATTAACGACCTATGTTTCCACGATATACAAGTTGAACCTTATGTTTTCAATTTTTGTGCACAATAAATCTTGCTTAGATTTAACTTAAATAGAATCTGTCTTGAAAGGCATCAATTATGGTATATTCTGTTTGTTTGGAAATTATTTGACTAGATAAGTAAAAGTCCCTTTCTAGTCTGTAAATAATTCCCTACAGAGTTGTTTTTATAATTATTGACAGATTGATACTTCTTTTGAAAATAAAATTAAATAAAATAAAATAAGAAGGCAAGTGCAGGATAATTGACCCATTTAATTTTGGATTTCATTACTTCTCTGGCTTCCCTTTTTCCTTTCCTTTCCCATCTTTTGGTAAATATTCTTTGTTCCTTTATTTTGATTGAAGCTAATGCTGTTCTCCTTTTAAGGGTACCATTGATTCTATATCAATGCTTTTGTATATTGCATCACTTATATTGTTATCCGACTGCCTAATATTATCCCAACTATTGGTCCTGGTCATTTTGATGCAGCTACACAGCAAGTGAAGTAAATGTTAGTTCTGATAAAACACCTGAACAGCGTGCAATGCTTGTGGAATCAAAGAGGTCAGTCTCTCAAATCATCTCATATTCTATGTAATTAAGTGCTAACTTTTTCAGCTTGTGTAAGTATGACAATAGGATTTGGCATTTTAGAATATTCGTTTGTAAAATTTGAATCTTGAACCACCATAGCATATATTATTGCCATAGATGTGTTGTGTATATCTTAATTCTGGCTGTATGAATTCATCTAATGGGCAACTTGGTATACTTTCTCCACACCTACTCCTTTACTTTTTCTTGAAAACCATGTATTATGTAAGATCTTATTTAGTTTGAGGCTAAGCTCCGAATTTAATTGGTTAGTCTTATTTTTAAGTCTTAATTTTTTAGAGCGTAAATTTGATTAGCTATGAAAAAGATAAAAAGATGTTTGTTTACTAAATCAGTGGGTTCCTAAACCAGTTCAGAGAGTCCCTAAACTCAAAACAAACAAAGCTAAATTATCAACAACTTGAGGTAGTTGTGTAGTCTTCTATGTTTAATTTATTCTAGGAAAAAAATATTTTGAAATTTAACTGATTATATTCCTATATTCCTATTTTGATGGCTTGTGTGGGTTAAAGTTTGCAGAAACATAAGTATCAGAGAAAGGAACTCGCTGTCCTATACTCTGGTTTAAATGAAATCCAGTTAACTGTGCTTTGTTTTCTTCCAACCATACGGGCTGTTTTTCTCTGAGTTTATGGAATAAAATTATCTTTTTTCTGAGTTTATGGAATAAAATTATCTTTCAGTTTTGATTTATCATTGTCGAAGGACTTGACATCTTTGGCAGTGATCTTTCTTCTGCATTGGACAGCAAAATCCAGTGATAATGGTGGAATGGTTCTCCACCTGCCTGTCTGGTGAGTCCTCAGTGCAACCTACTCGGCATAAAGTGCACTGCTGCAGGACCAACCCTTTCTCTTCATCTCTCTTCCTACTGTGTCCTTTTACATATTCGTCATCTATCCTATATTTTTTTCCTCTCAATTCACCAAAGTTCTATTTGGAAATGTTCACATCCTTACATTCTTGTTCTGATCCTCCTCCTTCAGAACCCACCTGTTGGTGTGATAGCAGTTAGTGTAGCACGTATTTCTCACTGACTATACTCTATCCTCTATTTCTTTTTGAAATTTGGAACAGCAGTCTACTTTCTTCTTGCTAATCTGCTTTGATTATTTCTATTTCTATTGATCTTATTTGTCCATAGATCTTGGACTATTGACAACATTAACACCAATTTGTTTTTTGAAGTTTGGTTTCCAGATGTCTGATAAATCTCTCATTTGGTAAAAACATATCAAAGTATATTTCTGTATCTCATTTGTGAAACTGATAGGCCTCTCATAGCGTAGTAGGTTTTATCCTCCATAGAACTGATTGCTCTTTGATTTCCCCCACTCCAAACATCCCCTTTTACCTTCTTCTGATTGAGGCCCTCTGGAGCTCAACAATGTACGAATGTACTTGTGAATTAGCCTTTTGTTCTGTTTCATGTGGTGTTGCAGACAAGAGGTGCTGCTATTAGATAATGAGATTGTCTTCAATGAGGCTATCATTGAGGAGAGAGAACAAGGCATTCAGGAGATTCAGCAGCAGATCGGTGAAGTAAATGAAATCTTTAAAGACCTCGCTGTACTGGTTCATGACCAAGGAGCTGTTATTGGTAAGTAAGTTTTGTCCCCTTGCATTTGGAGCAAAGTTACTTGTAGCTTGTAGACTAATGTGGCCAACTTCTCTCATCTTCAGATGACATCGATTCCAATATAGAGAACTCCCTTGCAGCTACTGGAGAGGCAAAAACTCAACTTACCAAAGCATCCAAGACTCAGAAATCGAATTCATCACTGGTATGGCTGGTGCAGTTTCTGTATTGTTCTTTGATATGATTTATATTGTTTCTCTGTTGATTCTTTTTTTTTTTTTTGGTGGGGTGGGGGGCGTTGTGTGCAGACATGCTTGCTTTTGGTGATTTTTGGTGTTGTTCTGCTTATTGTGATCATAGTCCTCGCAGCTTGAGAGTTGACTAGCTGATTGTCCAGCTAAGTGGTGTCCGAGAAACTATTTGCGTTGCTGTACATTGTTTGGGCTGTGTTCGTGTGGAACCTCATCAGCAGTCACCAGTATATATGGTATAGAGTTTTGGGCCTGTGTACAAGTTACTTTAGTTGGTGCTTTTTGGTTCATTTCCTATTGTACTTGGTCTCCGCGATATGGCTCGCCTATTTCTTGAGTGAGGAACTAACTGTCGGTCTCTGTAATTGGCACTTAGAGAATAAAATCAAGATTCTTTGATTGGAAGGATGAAACTTGGATCGGCGGCTGATGCAGTATTGGAAGATATTTTAGCGACTTACTGGCAGTCTTTATTTCTGCGCTGATTTATGATCTTATTTTTATTGTTGGTAAATTGTTGTCCATTGTTGGTTGGGATAATTGAGTGGTGATATAGCTAGCCAAGAGTAGGAATAGGATGTCTCTAAGGCTGCTCAACCAAAACTACTAGTTGACGTACGTGAGCCAAGTTTAGTTCAGCCAAAGCTTGAAGTTGAGTGTAATACGTGACGTGAGTCACCAGGCTCTCTGTTAATGCTGCTGCGTTGTTTAATCGGGTCCATTGCACGTGATAAGATTCTTTTACACGAAATTCTCGTGATACCTTTTTCTTTTTCTTTTTTAATTGCTGTCGTAACTCTCTTTACCGTTCGTGATCCAAGAAGGCAAGAATGAGGAAGAAAGCTAATAAACTTTAGCCTATCGTGCATGTGCAATTCTAGTTTGGTGGTATGGGATTGTCAGAGCCATGTTCCCACTTTAAAAATACTTTACAGAGAAGTGCTGAATGGGAGCGTATTAAGACATGCCCGTCTTATTCTATTCCCACCTTGAAAGATTCTATCCATCTATCAGACCAAATATTAAAAAAAAAAAAAAAAAATTTAAAGAAATGGGAATAAGCGTCTTTTCTATCAATAAGACATTGTTCAGCATAGCTCACAACAATAGCCAGTAGCCAATAGTCAATAGCCAATAGCAATGGAGACCCGATGTGATGTGAAACGACCAATTGCTTGCAAATAAAAATAGGACTTACAAAGATGAAGTCGAACGAACTCGAGTCCCGTCCCGTCCCGCGGACTGCCCTCTTTTTACCATGAAATTTAATAAAGTTAATGCCTACTCTCCTCCCTCATCCCTCCTCCCACTGCGGTAGCGCGGTGGACCGTCGATCATACACAGTACATTGTATGCACGAAGTTGGAAAGCCACGTGTCTCCATCTCCAACGTTCGTTAACATTACAAATAACTGACTCCGTGCGCACCGGGCCGGTGAGGAGGGCCCAAATGCAAAATGCTCATTTATCACAATATTTTATAATATTTGGATCCGTAGGATTCACTTCATCTCTGCCTGCCTGCCTGCCTTCCCTGCTGCTTAGGGTTTGGTGTGTGGTCGCCGCCGTCTCGGATTCGCTTGGTGCAGGTCGGGAACCACTCGATCTGCTCACCGATGAGCCGGATCCTGCCTTGCATCAACTGAATCCGAGCCGGAGAGCGACAATCTCCGCCCGTCTCGCTGCTCCAAGGTTAGATCTTTGCCTGGCCTGGTTGAACGAATTCCACTTATAATGAATGTCCAATCGATTCTTTACTTCTTTTCCTTGTGAGCCGGTGTGGTGTGGTGATCTTCATTGATGCTGATTTGTTGGGATAGACACATATGTAACTTTGATCGAATAGATTCTCCGATCTGTTTCATAGGTCCACGTACTTGTTTGGATAATGTCACTTATAGAACCCCCCCCCCCCCCCCCCCCCCTGTTATTAAGAGCTTCTCGAAATATTCAAATTGATCATAACATCGCAGATCAGAAGATATAAAGTTTCTTTCTTTTTCTGTTCTTTTTCTCTAGATGGATCCGGGGAGATATGTGGTGATTCTTTCTCTAGATTATGATATAACGAAACTTTTGCCAACTTTAAATAGACATATTCCCATTTCTTTATCGTCCTTGTGTTATTTCGCATCTTAGCTATAGCTGGTTCTAAACTTATCGATGTTTTTATATGAATCCTCCTGTTTAGTTTAGGTATCAAGTACTTTTCACTTAGCAAAGACAGCTTTGGCCTGATTGTGATGCTACTTCTTCCAGATGAATGTAGGTAGGCAGCCTTCCTCATTGCGCCATCATTGTTCCATATTCTTATTGTTCGAATCATTTTGTCCTGTGCTAGAAAGATCTTGCATGAAGGGGGGAAATTGAGCTTGTTGTCTAATTTACCTTCGCATCACGGCCATGCTATATTTACAAACGTATTTAACGAACCTTCACTCTAGTTTTCTTAAGAAGATAGGATACCCTGGCTCTAGAGTCTAGATTGTTGTTTTGGGCCCTTAACTATTGGGCTTCTAAGGCAAAGTCTATAATAGTCCATCTACTCTTTCCTTTGAGGCCAGCAGGATAGCCCGTGGGCTGGCTGTGCGTTTACTTTCGAAGGTGCCTGCAAGCCCAAGGGTCAAGTTGTTTATCTCAAAAGTCTTGTGTTTGGGATGGGCTTGGACTTGTGCCCAACACCTTCTGCTTTACTGCAAGTTTGCATTTGAGGTTTGGGCCCACTTGGGTAGAATCCTTGCTACTGAAATTAAGTCTATTTCCATTTCCAGCTTGATTTCCTGTAGGACTAATCTTGCATGTAGGGATGGGCTCAAATTGAAGGCTATCATTATCGCAGGTTTTTGGTTGAACTGGAAAGGCTAGAAACTTCTAGTGTTTGGAGGAGAGCATCAAACGCTAAGACAAGTTGCTTGGAGATGCTTGTGCGTGGCTGGAGAATACTTCGATGCAAACATGGGCAGTCTGGCAATGAACACCAAAAGAGCGCTTGTGACCAATTGGAGTCATCTTAAGCTGGACTCGCTGGAACTTGTGGATATTTTAAAGAGGTGCCAATATAGGACAGTGGCAGCTGTCTTAAGATTTTTACTCTTTTTTACAGACTACAAGATTCTGTCTGTTTATAATCAATTTAACACGATAGCAAATCGAGCTGCTAATATAGGACGTCCAATGGGTAGAGGCGTAGTGCTTCTATCTCTTATTAAAGATTTCATTTTGTTTGGCAATGCCGGTGCTGCTGTTGCCGGGGGATTCTGTATACAGCTGCTCCTATTCTTTCTTTCTTTTTTCTTTTCATAGAATGAAACTAGAGAAGGAATAAACTTGTACCGTTGTAAAGCAAGCCCCCTAAAAAGTTTTTTTTTTTTTTTTTAATTAAGGCCCCCTAAAAAATTACTCATTTTTCCTGAAAAGTTTTCTAATAATAGAGACAATCTCTTTTGTTGGAACTCTTACAATGGTTTTGTTATATTTTCTATTGTCATGCTTCTACTGGGTTGTACGGCAGTGCACGCACGCACGCACGCACGCAGCAGGGGGAAGTGGTCTATGTGTTGGCATGAGGATGATGTTTCTGTAGAATTATTCGGGAGACCAATCAGGTTTTCTCTTCCCGATTAGTAAACTTCCATGTTGCTTTTGCATATTCTTTATTTTCCGATATCTATTTGTAGAATTTCCTCAATAAGATGTGGATGAGTTTAGAAACATAAATAAGATTTGGTCCTACTTTAGAAAGAAAAAAACATTAGTGCATCACGTACGCCAAATAGATGCTAAACCAGTTTTCGTAAATTAAGAGGAAAATCAATATAGGAACTGTTCTCATTTTGAGCCTTAAAATATTCTAAAATCTTTCTTATTGGGTTGGAAATTTACATATATATATATACGGATGCTTATTCCTAAACTGCCGGTGCTGAAGCATATAAATATTTAATCCTGAACTCCCCTTCTTACTTTACTATGCTACCTATCAAATTTTGAATAAAGTAGCTGTGTTCAAGAGTTTTCTCGAAAACAGAAAAGAGCTGTGGTTTTGATCAGATAAGTTGTAGTGGTGTGCTGAGTCATATTGAGACTTTGTTCTGATCACATAGGTTGGGCATACTACGGCTCGTCCCGTTGAATAACTGAACCTTAAAACAGGATCAGAGCTAAAGACATGCGAAGATAATAAGACAGGTGAAGAATTCTTAAGTCTCTTGATCTAAAATACTTTCTGCGTTTTTTCCCTTTCCTTGATTCACGTACTGGGGATCTGATCTTAGGATTCTCCTGTCCTGTGGCCATGATGTATATATACACTATTTCGAGTCTCTTTGATTGAGCCGGTTCATAATTAAATTTAGCCTAAATTTATTTTTTAAAACTATTTTAAAGATCATACTCAACTTAACTCATTCTGGAGCTTAGCTTAATTATTTTGACAACAGCCCTACGAAACACATACGTTTCCAATCGGGATAAAGACGAATACAGCCAATCTACGACTTTTGTATTTTACAAGACCTTAGCAGGAAAAGAACGCATCACCTTGATCAGAAATTGAGAAAGTAAAAAATGTACGTACTATTTCTAGCTAGCTAGAGGGCAGACATGACGTGGGGAGATGTGGTAGAGTTCTCTTGGTTGGCCGCCGGTTCCTTGAGTAAGCCGTCGATCTCGGTCGCGAACTTATTCATGGCGGGAGCAGGCAAGCAAACAGGCACCACAATCCCTTTCTCCCCCTTGTCGTTCGTAGTGGGGATGTAGAAGCTGGCCACGCCAGGAATGGCCCCCACCCCTCCCTTGGCGGGGCCGCCGTACACCGCCTTACCCCATCCGAAATCGACGTCGACGAACCCAGCCCGCGTGAGATCCGACACGAGGTAGGCGCGCACAACGGCGAAGTGGGGCCGGCCGAGGAGCACCATGAGGTCGGCGACGGAGCGAATGTACTCGTGGTCTACCGCCGCCTTGGCCTTCTTCACCAGCTCCAAAGCGTAGCCTAACGGGTTTCGGCATAGCTTATCCGCGGTGGAGATAGCCACGGGTAATGCGAAGGCATTGCCGTAGTAGCCGTCGGGCAGCTGGAAGCCACTCCTGCCGCGGACGCTGACGATGCAGATCATGCGCATCTCCTCTTCTGGATCGGGGGAGATGGCGATGGTGCGGCACTTCCAGATGCAGGCGGTGAGGATCTCGAATGTGGAGGAGGTCTTGCGGAGTTGAGGGGGGACGTGACTCCTGAGTGCGGCCATCTCACGGGGGCCGAAGAAGAAGGAGCGGTGGACCATGTCGTCGAGGGGGACGACGGTGCCCTTGGTGTCGGGGACCTCCTCGTACTCGCGATGAGCGAAGGACGGCCGCGGCGGGTTGCGCGCCTCCAGAATCTCACGCCCCCACACGGGACGAACGCTCGGGGCGGGAAGGCCACGAGCTAGCTCGGCCACCGCGTTCATGAATTGGACCAGCCCGGGGCCGTCGCTCATCGTGTGGTTCAGCCGAAGGCCGAAGATGAACCCGCCGCATGCCAATCGGGTTACCTGCATGGACGGGCGCATGAAATGCACATCCCACATTAGATTAGAGATGCAAATTCATACTCTCAACTCTTTTGCTAATATTAATTTAGGCCTTGTTTGATAAATAAATCGGGATATATATATATATATATATTCTTTTTGTATACATACAATTATATATATATATATATATATATATATAATTCTATGTATATAAAAACAATTTTATATGTATATATATAATTGTGCATATATATATATGCGTAATTTTAGAATCTCTTTTTTCGTCTTAATTTAGAAACAATATATATATATATATATATACCTGGATCAAGAGTAACGGGCAGTTAAGGACACCAGCGGAAGCCTCAGAGTCGACGAAGATGAGCTCCTCCAGACATGGGAAGGGAGGCTCAAGTTTGTCACCAAACTGGTCGAGGCGAATGTCGGCGTCAGCTTCGATGAACAACACTCCCTCTCCAGTGCACTCCACCACCAGCTTCCGTCCGGCCTGCTCCCTGATCCGCCCTGCAAAGGGGTAGTAGAAGACGAGCGCCTTCGCCAGGGCCTCGCGGATGACCTTGGCTGGGTCTCGCCCTTCCATCGACGGATCGGCTCGGTAGAATTGGATCACCGGGATTTGGAAGCGCAACGCCTCTTGGTCGTCGATGTCTGACAGACGCTTCAACTCATATGGAGTCGCCTCCGCAGGAGCAACAAGAACGGCCTGCCGTCTCTGGACAGAGAAGCGTACTGACGACGACGCCATTAAACGTACTGTACAGTATTTGGGATTGAGAAGAGGGTAGCTACGCTAGAATACTAACTGATTTAGGAACTCTTTAGTTAACTGTTGTAGATAAATGTGTGTGGGTAGTGGTGTGCTCGGAAGTCGGAAGGTGCCTTTTATAGCCTGATGGGGGGGGTGGTGAGGTGGGAATTGCTGAGAAGGGCTAAAATTAAATTAAACAAGGTTGTTATTTGCATGTCTTGGTAACACCCGTGATACTTGCATGGAAATTGAGTAGTTCTCCTAATTACTTTAGTACGTCATGGGACCTTTAACTAACCACATTACGTTAGCGTTGAAAAACAGAGCAACCCTGTTACGCATAATCGATATTTATTAATTAAGACGCGAAGTAAGTCCTCGTCGAGTCTTAATTAATATCATTGAAATAGGACTAGACACATTTGAGCAACCCTGTTACGTATAATACTGTCAATCCCTGATCCAAAATTTGTTCCCCTGCTGTCCTTTCTATATTGCACATTCATTTTTAGTTTTACTTACATATTACATTTAGCAATATAGTTTTTTCCGTAGTGGACATATGGGACATATGGGAAAGAGAGACTTTTACTTACATATTACATTTAGCAATAAAATTCGTATATATATATATACACGACGAAAATGACTGAAATAGACTTGAACTGGGAGCATGTTTCACGAGCTTACTTGGTCTTGACTTTTCGATAATTCTAGTCCGTAGGTTAGGGATAGACAGTTAAACTAGTGGTTCCAAATATATATAAATAGTGGATGTGAATAATTAGGTTATATGTATAGAGAGAGAGAGAGAGAGAGAAATGAGCCACGACCGGTTACAATCACAAATCACAATACATAAATATTAGTACACATTTTCACTTGTGATACATACCAATATGGAGTAGTCTGGACTTGTCGCGCAAGTCTCATTTTTATTGGGGTGAAGTTGGTTGGCGCGTGGGAATTGCGGAGAAGTGCCATGAAAACTTCCGTGCTGCCCCCCGAGCTAATATAGTCAATGGGTGTTCGCAGTAGTTGACGACGCTGCTCTGAGAAGGAAATATAAGGAAATATATACGGTGACTAGTGAGAGTTATGTTACATTAATTAAAATTACTAAAAGTAAATTCTGTAAAGATGAGGCTGAGGCTAAGCCAGGCCACGTGGATATTATTTGATCCAAGAGAAAGAAGGCCTCTTCATAGCCACGATTGATCCCTAGCGCCAAGATAGGGCTTTCAAGCTACAATCTTGAATTTACTGTTAGCGGCCTTTCCACGCACTATTGCGTCGTGATTAATTTTATTGCTCTACAGCAGTCAAAGTCTCATGAAAACTTTTCAATCGTCGTGGTGCGTTTCTAGTCAGAGCATTTGCTTTCCCACTGCATCAATTACCAGTCAGGTGATGTACAATTTGATGGCAAGGAAGTGTGGAGGCTATAGACTCGGAAGAGTCTTCGATTGGTTACGGTTCTTTTTTTTTTTTTCTTTTGGGGGGTGTATTTCCTTTGCCGGATCCATACGTGCAATTTCCTACTCACCATCAGTCGTCTCCAATGAAATATAGCACCAATAATGTATATGCTAGAGATTCCAAAGTTCTCCAATGACCTTTGATGTTGCGTCCGAGTTAGGTGGCTCATCACTTAATTTCTCACCCTTAATTTCCTCTCACTCTCAGAGAAAGTTCTCTCTCTCTCTCTCGCGCGTTCTGTATATATATATATATATATATTTGACGATGGAAGGTGTCGTGAAAATTAAGAAGCTAGCAGTTAAGTTAAGCAAGAAAATTTAACTGTGATTTTTCTATATATTGGCTTTATCTCATTTTGAAAAGTCAATCTGGCATACCACTTCTCTTATTTGCATCTGTTTTTAAAACATAAAATAAAAATATCTGCACATGAGGGAGCAGATTGTGGTGGTCCTAAATTATCATTGTAGTAGTTTCCCATCAAGTTTGTCCTAGAATTAATTAATAATAAGACCGATAACTGAGGAGGGATCAATAAAAGAGAAGTTTGTCATAGCTATTTTATATTTTTATCTCAAAGAGGACGAATTCCTTCGACTCTACTACGCAACAATTAGGACTAATTAAGCCAGGCCATTTTTGCATATATATAAAAGCTTTTAGAATCTTGTAGTTTCGGAGCCCAGGAGTAGTGCAGTTTGACCCGAGGCCTAGTTTAATCATGAAAGCCCAATTGGCGAAGCCCAAAATATGATGAACCGATAAGAATTCTGAATCAGCATGCGATACGGACATCTTGAAATATATATATATATATATATATATATATATATATATATATATATATATATATCTTAATTATACATGGTTAGTTAATAAGCAAGCATCCCGGCATTCCCTCCTCTTTCTCGGTGCAACTCTTAGCTAGTAGCTTGACAAAGTGAGACATAGCGAGAGAGCGAGAAGAAGCTCTCTCTCTCTCTCTCTCTCTCTCTCTCTCTCTCTCTCTCTCTCTATATATATATATATATATATATATATGTGTGTGTGTGTGTGTTACGCTTACGCTCTTCCCGATATTATATATGTCGTTGTGATATTTAAATATCGAGACAAGTTGGTGTGAACTCTTTCTTTGAGTTTCACCTGCCACCCAGTCTGTGTAGTTACCTAGAGATTCGTTTTCATCCTGTTGGTCTACGAAAAGTCCTTCCAAATCCCAACTGTCAAAACAGCCAAATTGGAGGACAGGAAGGGAAAATTAAAAAACCAATCCAATCGGGACCAAGAGAAGAAGTACTGCAGGCCCTCTGCTGGGACCGCAGAAAAAAGGAGGAGAACTGGGAGGGAATGAGGATATTAACTTATACATCTCATCTTTCCTTTTCTTGTGACCTGGGCATGTCAAGGAATCTTCTTAACCATCCACCCCGCTCCAATTTGGAATGGGCGGGGGGTGGGGGACCTCCGGCCTGGCCCTTGCGATAGCTAGTAGCATTATCAATAATTATCCCCGCCGATGAAGGTGATGTTCCCGCCCCGACCAGTCATGCGATTTACTCGCGTCTCCAGTTGGTTACTAAATAAATATCCTGTTCACTATTCCCTCTCCCTCCCTCTCTCTCTCTTTCTCTTTCTCTTTCTCTGCATTATGTGACACGCCAACTTTATTCCTTTCTTTTACCTTTTCTAACCACTACTGCATAATTGAATCGAAAAGGTGTAAATAAAGCTAGCTACAAAATGCCAAATCCGAGAGTAGACTAGCACTATTTTCCGCTACTGTTCTGTTCAACTTCACACACCACCTCGTGATTCATGGTGAAGTTTTCAGATAAGTGCTTCGCAGGACTTCTAATAATATCAAATGGGCCGGGAAATAATGATTATGAGAAGTTGAAATCAGTGACCAACAATGTAATAATAAGCAAGATGCATCGTCCTCACTTTTCTTTTGAAATAAATAGAAAGAGTATAGAGTATATTAACAAATAAGGGATGGATTACCGCCGGATGATGGTAAGTTTATTTGGTCAAATAAAAAGGGGCCGAGCATGCCGGTCCGGACCGGAATGGGTTTGCTTTTCTACCTACATATATTATATTATATTATATTATATTTTCCTAGGATGCTATGCTGCGGCGAGAGATCTGAGGGTCGTACATAATGGAGGAACATTGGTATTGGTGGGATGAACTGAACCGATTTATTTTGGCCGAACCCGACAGTTTTCGTTACATCTTCCCTCCTATACACTCCCCATTCTTGTTCCACTCCAACAAAACTCTATACCCATGCATTTCTTTTTCCACTATCTCCTTCCTGTATGAAAAGTAAATAATGCTATGTTTTCCTTTCTTTTATTTATTGCCAACAATAAACAAATCGCTCTCTCTCTCTCTCTCTCTCTCTCTCTCTCTGAGGCTCAGGTAGCAAAGAATCGCCCTTCGTCTCTGCGTCTTTCTCCGACTCTTGTTCTTCGCTCTCTCGTTGTTTTCCTCGTGCAGATCTGGTGACCGTTAGAGATAAGTTAATACTAGAGGGGATCGATCTGAGTTCAAGACTTTAAGGTTCGCCTCTCCTCTCCTTTCCCCTCCTTTCTTTGACAAATCTACGGCATTATCTTCTTTTGTTTCCTTGACATTTTGTTTCCCCTCTTTCCCAGGAGCTCTCATGATTTTTTTTTCCTCTCTCTTTTCCTCGGATTCTGCTCCAAAAAGCTCAATAAAAGTTTCCAATCGTCACATTTAAATTTCAAATCTCCTTTCTGCCAACTTTACTCATTGTTTCTGCTGACGGAGCCTTTTGATGTAGATAAATCAAAAGTATTGCTAATATAAACAAACCAAAGAGAAGAAGAAAATATTGGAAGAGAGTTAGTTATTTGCAATTGAATTTTTAATTCTTATTTCGTTAATTTTTGGTGGGGGCAGAGCCGATAGGATTTGCTGATTCGGGCAAGATGAGGAGATTAGCGTGCTGCCGCCGCCGAACCAAAGACATCAGCTTGGACTTGGAAGAGCAAGAGAGTATGTATTCTCCACCCTCGATCCATGCAATCTTCCACCTGATCTTCGTGAATCTTGGCGCACCTTTCTTATTTTATGCATCGTAATGGCCGGATTACTTTCCTAATTAGTATCGCAATATATATATATATATATATATATATTATATGTATTTCGAGTCGAAAGAAAGAAAAGGATATATAACGATTGCGTCCGTAATAAGATTTCGATTCAAAGGTAGGAACTAGGAAGACGGGAAAAAAAGGTAAAAACCCCGAGAATGCTAGAGTAACTGCGCTGTATCCTTCAACACAGCGGACAGTGATCTCGTCCGATCCGAAATGACTATATCGACTGCTGTGCACTGGCACTGTGGCTGCCTTTTTAAGTCTACCTTTTAGAGTAGCTCCCAAATCCCCATCTCTGATGCGAGAAGAAAGAGGAGACGGATCAAAACAGGTTTTCATGGCTGGAGGAATACACCGATTAATTCGGCTCACAGCTAACAGGGTTGGGCTGCTGTCCGTACTTTTGGACGGCCTTTAGGCTTTAGCCCTGTACTACTCTTTATGGTTATGGCCCGTTTCATGTATAACTTGTGTGCATTTACTCTACTTAAAAGCAGAGCTTTTAATATGGTTCAGGCGGACGGGCTCTCATGCTTTCTGCGGTTTTGGTTTGGTCAAGTCTGCCTTCGCCTAGTTTGGTTGGTAAAAAACAATGCATTTTATCCTTTGTCTGACCTTAGGTGATGTAGTAGAGTTACACGTCGTTCTTTTATTATTGTAGATGGAAGCACCAAATGGTAACGATTAAAGTGTCACTAGTTATCATTTATAACCAATATACACTAGGGATAACGCTTAATTCGTACTGCCTTTAATTAAGTGGGTAGTGGGTAGTGAGTAGTAGGGAGGGGAGGGTAAGAACTAAGAAGCCTTTCAAATTTCCATAAAACGGAGAGGAATGGGGAAAAGCTGAAGATGCCACGTTTCACGGGGACTCTCGTGGTTGATATGGTGAGCAGACCATGTGCATCAAGAATGTACACCACTCAGACATACTATTGTTTATTCACCATGGGAAGGGTGGGTAAATGGTGTTCAACGGCCTGCCTCTTACTTGTTAATGCTTGTTTATACTCACCGTGATGCCATGGGGATTAATGGTAGTAGTTGGCTGGGAAATGCTTCTAAGTATATTCTCACCTTAAAGAGTATAGAAATTGTTTCTTTTTTTTTTGAAATTTTATAACACAATCTATATTTTTATCTATTATGTGATTCAAGCATTGTCACTGAGAATTTAACATATTTTAATATATTTAACATCTTGATATAACTGACATTAATCATGTCATATGGTTAGGGGTGAAAACGGATCGGATACGGATCGGATAGTGCTCAATCCATATCCGGATCCGTATTTTTAGTTCGGATACGGATTCGGATACAAATATTGGACGGATAGCAAAATTTAAAACCATATCCTAACTAAACGGATACGGATAATTTTCGAATAAAGGATCGGATCTTAAACGGATATTGATTAAATTTAAAATAATTATAATATTTTATTTAAATATAATTAACATAAAATTATTAAGAGTTTTACAATAAATAATTTTTTTGTATGTCAAATATATAAAATTAGAGAAATTAATCTCTATAAATAATATATAACGTATTATTAGTAATAATATTAATACTTACTATTTAAATAAGCAAACTAAAAATTGTAAATCATTTAAAAAAATATGCGGGTAAACGGATATCCGATATCCGTATCCGAATCCGAAAAATTTATTCGACCCGTATCCGAATCCGTATCCGGATTTTTTTCAAAAATTCTATCCGTATCCGAATCCGAATTCGAGTCGGATAGAAATTTTTTATCCGAATCCGATTCGAGTCGGGTCGGATAGCGGGTCGGGTCAGAGTTAATCCGACCCGTTTTCACCCCTACATATGGTCTATGTAATTCTATTTATCAAATTACTAAAATATTCTTATTACTTTCTCCCCTCCTCTCTACCCCATCCAACGGACCCCACTACCACTTTCCGTTGTCTTCTCCCAAACATCTCTCCACCCCATTCAACTGCCTTCGTTTTGGAGAAGATATTTAGGTATTTTATAATTTTTTTAAATTTATAAATTAGAAAAAAATAGGGGTAAATTAAAGATAAGAACAAAAGTAATCTAGGTATTCTATAAATTAGTTAGTATATTATAGCGGAATATTTTTTTACTAGTATCGTTTTGTTTAGTTACATTATATTAAATTAACTCAGGATGTTAAATGAACATTGTAAGAAAAAAAGAAAGATTGGATTATAAAATCCTAAGGTATGAATTACAAAATAGATAAAATATAAGGTGTGTTATATAAATTTTTTTTTAAAAATATTTGTTGAGATTGTACATATTTGTTTTAGATTTCTCTTTTTTACTCCCAACTCCTTTTTTTATTTTTCCATACAGTCATTGCTGTACATGTAGATTGTCGTTGCTACTTGTCAGTCAACATACAAGGTCCAGTGTCACCGTTATTACTTTTATTTGTGTGATCGTTCGCAGACTGCAAGTTTAGCCTGTTGTTGCCATGCTAAGAATTATAGATTCTTAATGGGCCAAGGTACTGTCTAGGCATGGGCTTGGATATTGAAGCTTTGGAGTATAGCATAGCATAGCATGGCATGGCTTGGATCTGGACCGGCTTAACATCTCAAGTGAACCTTTAATGGCGTGCCGTGGCTGAACCCTCAACTTGATACACTCTCCTTTCAAGCCTGAGCTGAAAAAAGTAGAAAAGAAGTTCTGGCTTGAACCCTTTTTTTTTTCTCTTTGTGGGTTGGTCTAGGTTGGGCTGGGCTGGCACAGTTTATAGGTCTGGCACAAACCTCAATAATTGTGTGTATACTAGTCGTATGATCTAACCTGAACATACTAGTTAGTGTATGCATGGTCTACGTCATCAAGTCAGATGACCATAATTAATTGGTGCAAATCCCAGATTCCAGGACAGGCGAGATATAAATTTGAAGGTAAAAAAACCATGCTTGAATAGTTGGAAGGAATTGTAATCCAATGAAACAGGGCTACCGACGTAGGCCCATCCAAAATGCAATGACTGTCACTCAATTTTAGTACCGATTAAAAGGCTCAATTAGTGGCCTGGACTTGTGTGGCAGTTCCTACAGTGGCCGTCCGTCCATGATATTTAGCTAGTAGGCAGCAGGTGAGGCCCAACATTGCTGGCTTTAATTTCTTTTAGCTGTCTAGATAGATGACACAATCCATCTTTTCTAACTTCTCATAGTAACTCCAATAAAATGAATACTCAATTTTCTGCAGGAGTGATGACATATAATGGCCTTGAGAGCTGTATTCTTAACAGTTGCTCCTATGATGATGTGAGTGGTCCTAGTGAGATGAACGCAACAGATGGTTGTGTTCCCACTGATTCACTTGATGACGAAACCTCGAGCTGTTCATCGAGCAAAGATGTTTCTGGCTCTTCATTTTCCTCTCAATGCCTCTTGTCATGCAAGCAAGAGGAGGATCATCCACTTGATGAATGGGACACCCTTCACAATCTTCGGCATCTCTCTGGCAAAGGGAAAGCATCAATCACTTATGCAATGAGTTCCTCAGATATTGAGACCATGAAGGAGAAGTTTGCCAAGTTGTTGCTTGGTGAAGATGTTTCAGGAGGAACAAGGGGGATCAGTGCTGCTCTTGCTCTTTCTAATGCTATAACAAATCTATCAGGTACTTCTTTCTCTGTATGGCTATTAAATATCGCACACCTGTGGCTGCTAATTAGTGCTTGATGTACATCTTTCCTCCCATGCAAACTACCATTGGGCCAAGCTTGTACAGCTATTACCAATTTTATTTTCTATCTCTCTAAATTTATTATCAAATAATGCTACCTTTGCATTCTAGGTTAGAGAATGATATGTTAAAATAAACGTGCTTATAAAGTGTAAACTCAAGTATTTACCTAATCCATATGTTTTACTCAGATCAGTAAAGGAAGATTGACATTTCTTATAGTATCTGATCCACTTCATGCTGGTGGTGTTCTTTATGTTCCTCGAATATGACAATGAGCTTTGCTTTTCAGCAACTGTATTTGGGGAACTCTGGAAATTGGAACCTTTATCTGAAGAAAAAAAGAGCATGTGGCGAAGGGAAATGGACTGGTTACTTTCTCCTACTAGCTATATGGTTGAGCTCGTTCCTGCAAAGCAAAATGGGGCTAATGGACGGACGTTAGAGGTAACTGATTGCTGAACAGAACCCAACTACAGTAACTTTCCTGCTTAAGGTCAATATCTTATGTGCATTTCTGATCTGCAGATTATGATTCCGAAAGCTCGCTCAGATGTTCATGTGAACCTTCCAGCCCTTCAGAAGCTGGATTCCATGCTTATCGTATGTTATCGTTTAACCTTTAAGTTATCAAGGACTGAGGTTCCCAGTCAGTTGGCATTGTGACTAAAGTTTCATGGTTCCCAGTCAGTTAACTCATCTGATTGCCATTAATAAACGAAATTTTTGCAGGAACTTTTAGATTCCATGGTGGACACAGAATTTTGGTATTCAGAGTGTGGTAGCCGAGCTGAAGGGAGGAGCCAAAATGGTGGCCTAAGACAGAGCAAGAAATGGTGGATCCCATCTCCTTGTGTTCCGGAGTCAGGGCTCTCCCACTCTCAGAGAAAACGGCTTGGTTTTCAGGCCAAAATTGTTCACCAAGTTCTCAAAGCTGCAAAAGCCATTAATGAACAAGTCCTAATCCAGATGCCTATACCTTCTGCTGTCATGAATGCCCTTCCAAAGGCAAGTAGTTATCTCTTATATATCTTGGACTTACTTCCTGTAGTCAGTTTTGGTGAAGAATTATACTTCACGAATGTATGGTACAAAATGCAATTTCTTTATTAAATCTTAATGTTGCCTGTTTTAAATTTGCAGTCAGGCAAAGCTAGCTTGGGTGAAGATATTTATCAGGCTATAACTGCAGAATGCATTTCAGTTGAGGAAATCTTGCTTTCTCTTAATTTTAGAAATGAACATAGTGTGCTTGAGACTGTGAACAGATTAGAGGGTGCAGTGTTTGCATGGAAAGTTAGAATATCTGAAGACGCAAATAAGAGGTCACCAAGGCGATTCCAATGGTACTTTGTGAAGAATAATGGATCAGAACTGGAAAAGATTGCACTGTACATAGAAAGAGTCGAGACACTCCTGCAGCTTCTGAAGACTAGATTTCCAAACATTCCTCAAACTTTTATCGATGTGACCAAAGTCCAGTATAACAAGGTAAGTTCATCCTTCAGCATCATTTGGGTAAGTATTCCAACTTCCCCACAACTAGGATATTGTGATTCTTCTGTTAGAATATCCAATATTATTTAGAATGTAGCAGGATCAGCTGATTTTACTTTTCATCAAAATCTTGGCCCGCATATTGTTACTACTAGAATAATAATATTGTTTGGCGTGACACTTTTCTTCTCGTAATAAAGTTTCCTATATTGTTCTCACGTCCCAGTTACTATGATTCAAGAATATACCTGCTAATTTAGATTGTCCTCTTCTATGTAGGATGTTGGTCATTCCATTGTAGAAGCTTACTCAAGGGTTATCGTTGGTCTGGCATTCAGTATCCTATCAAGAATAGCAGATATCTTGGTAGAGGATGACCTGAAGAAACCGACGACTCCCATTGCTACTCTCAAATTCGACTTCTCATCTGAAGTATATCTCGCTGGTATCACTGAGACTCCTCCCGGTCACATCAGGCGCTCTCTCATTGACCAGATGAACATGGTAGATGGGCGCTTAGATAATGATGCTAGCAGTAAGGGTGTCTTGGACTCCGAGTGCTTCTCGGATATCAAATGTGGAAAAATCACCATAGCCGCAGATAGCCCATTGAGCGGTAGAGCTGCATGGTAATTATGGTAAGCGAAGTCGGTTCTCAGAGCCTTCATTTACCTCTCCTACTGTATGTAGGAAGGTAGTTAGTTGCAGGGCGTCAGTATTTTTGAGCTGACTATATGTATAGGAGAAGATGGTTATTGCACCCCACCCTCTTTAAAATAAAAGGTCTTTTTGTTGTTACTAGCTTTAATCATCAAAAGAATCTGGTATATATATGTATGTGAAACGGTTGTTGAAAACCTCCTAATCATCTCCCGTTACTATTACGAGAAGCTATTTCTATCCTTTTAATTTTTTCTGTCTTTTTCTTCTGCTAATAATAATAATCAGTTGAACGCCAAAGGAATTGTCCTCTGTTTGCTTAAAACCAAGAGAAACAGATACTCTTCAACCGTACCTCATCATCGTTCTCCGTAACGAGGAATTTCATTTCAGACCCATCTGTACTCTAGAAGGATTTTGGTAGGCATGCATAAAAACGTACACCACCAAACGGCCAACAGGTTTAGCCTTTACAGGGAAAACTTGGTTTAGGCTTCCAAATTTTGTGATGTTTGAATTGAATTAAAGCTCGACTATCGGGAAAGGCTGCCAAATTTTGTGTGGTATCTAATTAAGACCACCTATAGAACATATATCATACAAGATGGTCAGCGGCGTAGCTTGTCTCATTGGCCCCGACCGTGGCGCACAATAGTGGGCTCCAGATACACCCTACCCTCCTCTCCTCTCGTCTCGTCTCGTCGATTACTTTGTTAACAACCCATAAATAATCCACACGATAATACAGGCAACAGGGACGTCACCTACACGTATAATCCACGTTGACTCACTCCTTGCCCCGTTGTATGGCTCGATTCTTCGAATTCACACACACACACACACACACACACACACACCTTTATTTAGGCTTTAGACTAAGGTGGACGATTTCAGCTCCCATTTTCAATTATTATTTAATCAATCGGATAATTATAAAACTCTCCGAGTGAAATTTTTACCAGAGCATATTCAGATTCTTAAGACATGAAAGCCCTACAACGATGACATGGGCTGGAATATATTGTCTCTCATCTCTTCGTCCATTTATTTATTATTTAGTGATTATGAATTATGATCCGACGGCAGCTATATCCGTTGATTAACAAATGAACAAACCTTAGAATTATACGTTAACTCCGATTTCGTAACAAGATTTTATTCTCTCTCTCTCTCTCTGTGTGTGTGTGTGTGTGCGTGTGTGCGTGTGTGTCTACAATGAGTAACCCAGAAGAAATCGCGTCTTCTCATAACTCGACAATACGGTCAACGTAACCCACAGCGCTAATCGCACTCAAATCTCTACTATTTACGAGCACTTGTGGGACCGGAAGAGACTTTAGCTATCTGCTACTCGACGAGTCTCTTTCTTTGGTCGAAACCGGTGTGCGGCTGTATGATGGGCGAGCTGCCTAACCAGGGTTAAATCTCCGGCGATATATTAACAATTTCGGCCATTAAAGGAAATATAGAGATAGAAAAAACACAAAAAGAAAAATTAAAAGAGGGAGAAAGAGGCGAAGGCGGAGACGGAGAAAGGAAGCTTTCAGATTACTCTCTCTGGCTCACGAATACCATCCTCCATCAAGCCTAAACCCTAATCGATTTCCCAATATCATCCAGAGCTCGGTTCTTCAATCCAATTCTTTTTATCGCCGCCGAGCCCCCGATCTCAACCATTGTGCGAATCGTCTCCACCACGAGCTCCCGTGAATCGCATGGCTTTGATGGTGTGAAAGGATGGGTGCGGATTCTTTCCATCGGAATCGGCATCAGCATTCGGCATCTGCTGGCGATCGGACTGCAATTCGAGACTCGGGGTGATAGGGGGATTCTCGGTTCGGAGATCGGATGGTTTTGGGCCTCCGATCAAGAATGGAGGATTCTGGGAACAGAAAAGAGGATGGATCTCCCGATGCGACCCCGCCCGCGGTGGTGGAAGAATCCAGCAGCTCTTGTTCGTCGTGGAGGCCGTCCGGAGGAAAGGCCTTTCTTCCTTATAGTGCCCCTTGTTTCACGAATTCGTCGATGAAATTTCGAAAAATCCGGGTCGATGGTGGCAAACCTGTATGTTTTCTGCTCTCGTAACTTTTATCTTTTGCTGGCGTGAAAATTGAATTAAGATTCCCTTTTTTCTAGGCTTTTGCTTGGTGATATTATTTTTCTTTAGATTGGAAATTCGGGTTGTGATTGATCTTGAACTCTTGTTCGTCAATGTGGTCAAAATATGAATTTGAGCCACAATCTATCGTTTTTATTAACAATATGTGCCATAAAAAAAGAAGAAGAAACGATCAATCTTGTTTTTAAGAAACTACATCAAAGTGAAGAGTTAGTGGTAATACACGAGCTGACTGCCTCTTAGCCTAGCTGGCGTGAGTTCCACAACAATACAAGGATGGAAGAGAATAATTTCCTGTATGGGATCTCAAGAGAATAGTAGGTTAACCATTATTCTCCACTTTATTTGATTGGAGTCTGGAGATCAGGGAAACAGGATGATGGCACATAACCACCAAATCGTAGGGGTGCTGTCTGCACTTAATAGTTAATTCCCTTACTGGAGAGACATTTCGTTACCTTTTCCTACATGATTGCAATTTAAGAAACGTGGGGAGTGAATACTGAATACTCACAGTCAGCATTCTTGGATTTGCATCTTTTTCCAGTTTTCAGAATGAACTAGAAATATGATTAAGATATAATTTGAGGATTATTCTTTATCAATTGGTACTTCTCCTAGAATGACATGTAACAATTATGAGCTATTTTAAGAGAGAAACACCATGCTGATGTCCTTGGCAAGCAGGTATGAAATGTATGATACGGAAGGTGGACACAGATTTATGATGAAAACACATATTTTATATCTTTATTTAAATTCTGTTACTTCCACTTGTCTATAATTTGTTATCCTTGGAGAAAACTAAATGAGCTGTTCCTGCATTTGTACTTTCACAACCTCCTTATCATATGTCAGTATATTGGGGGTACAATTATATGTATATAGATGTTGAAGAACTGAATGAGATTTTAATTCATGCAGCTAGTGGCGCGATTAACCAAAGATATTGTTGATACTTACCGAAATTGCAACCCCAATTTTAAATATTCAGAGGCATTGAACCCAAAGCGCTTTCTCACAAATCCATCAGTTGGAGTTTTAAATGATGGCCATGACAATGCAAATTCAGATCTCATCTTGCACGTGAACTCTGTGTTGGTCAATTTGGAATTGAAGCGAAGGTTTGCTTTTATTACTTTAATTTAGATCATGTTATTCTACGTGCTTCCGTGTCCTGCATTGCTTTTCTTATCACTTGATGGCTCTTCAAAAAAAGTTCCGCTTGTTGTTCTCCTCTAGAATAGCTGAATAGATGGCCTCTGAAGAATGCACAATGATTTGGTCAATTGGAACTTTGTCAATCCTTACTTGCGCTTGTAATTTTGTAGCCAGGTTGTATTATATGGCCCTTCACATTCATCTGTGTTTCGTTGATGTTTTTGGTTGTATTAGCTTGAATATTAGCTTTGCCTGTCTAACATATTGCTTTGACCCTCAAATTATGTTTGAAAGTACTGGAATTACAGAAGATAATTGAGAACAAGCAATATGAAACTTCCACGATCGCTGATAATCCATCAAATAATAGTCATGCTGCCGCCAGGTTTACCCTTATAAGCTTTACTTTTGGGTCATCCTACATTGGTTGGCCAGTGTGTTCATGTGCTCTTTTGGAGGAGATCTGCAGAGCATGGATGTTGAATACCTTAAAATTTACCATGCTCGAAAGTTCCTTCACATTACCTATCAGGATAACTTCTCCCACCAGCTCTGAAGTACTTAATGTAAATTTGTTTTGCTCTTCTTTAACTTAAGCTTTTTTTTTCTTCCTTGTACTCTATCTTTCCACAAATTTTGACATTCTTGTGTTTCCTTTTGCGAGCCTTGGTAAATTTCTATAGGAACTTCATCATGCTTGCAACCAACTAGCTTGGAAGACCTACCAAATGGCTTTTCCAATGGCTAAAATTGTAGAAGTTCCTTTTTAAAGCATAGAAGAACTGAGCAGTTAAATTTCTTTCTATATGTAGGTACGTTGTCAAAGATGTTTTGGGACAAGGCACATTTGGACAAGTTGCAAAGTGTTGGGATACAGAAACAAACAATTTTGTCGCCGTCAAGATTATAAAAAACCAGCCTGCATATTATCAGCAGGCTTTGGTTGAGGTCTCAATTTTGCGCATGGTAATGATCTCTGTGGCATTCACATATGTTCATGTTTAATATATAAGCAGAAATTGATTTTGCTATCTTGAACGTACTTGCAGCTGAATCAGAAGTTTGACCCTGATGATCAACATCACATTGTCCGTATACTTGATTATTTTGTATTCCAACGTCATTTATGCATAACGTTCGAAATGCTTGGCTCAAATTTGTAAGCTAGTGATGCTAATTAATTTTCTTTTTTCAATTTGTTGAATGAATTCTTTCCTCTGATTCATGATGGCATGAGAACTTCTCCATTGTAGGTATGAGGTAATTAAGATAAATAACTTCAAAGGGTTATCCTTGAACTATGTCCAGATCTTCTCAAAACAAGTGAGATAGCTCTGCTTTTGTTGTTACCATTCCATGCGAAACCCCAGTTCATTCGCTGTGACCTGAGCTCTGCTTTTGTCATGTTCTCAGATATTGCATGCGTTAGTTGTCATGAAAGATGCTGGCATAATACATTGTGATTTAAAGCCTGAAAATATACTTATATCTGCTAGGTGAGCTGCTCATTGACAAACACTGGCACTAGTATGAATTTGTTTAATTTGTTATACTTTTTTGTTTCTCTCCATTTGAATTTAATTGTAGCATCCTGAACTTTTCAGTGTGAAGCCACCAACAATAAAAGTTATTGATTTTGGGTCAGCATGCATGGAGGGTCGAACAGTTTACTCATACATTCAGGTCTACTTGGTTCCTTTTCTTGAGCTTACTTGTTACATACCCATAGTAATTGATATATGCATGATGGCTCTGGTGTCGTCTATTCTCAAGAAAAACTTGTTTTTTGTTGCAGAGCCGTTATTACAGGTCTCCAGAAGTTCTGCTTGGTTATCCGTATCCAATTTCTCATATATATTCAATCATCTGCCTTATATTTTGGGCAGTATCTGATGCTTTTCTACATTCTGATGTCAGAAGAGGCACAATTTCTTCTGCCTTATATGTTTGCTGAAATTATGTGGAAATGTAATAATTCCACAGGGAAAATCATACCCCTGAATACAATATAGAAACTTTAAGGTTCAAAGATATTCTTTGTTATGGTGCTTAACCCTCATCAGATATAATACTGCAATTGATATGTGGTCTTTTGGATGCATAATTGCCGAGCTATTCTTAGGTTTGCCTTTATTTCCAGGAGCATCAGAGTATGATCTTTTGAAGCGAATGATAGAGATACTCGGGTACGCCATTCTCTTTAATTGCAGCTCCTTTCATTTATCATCTATTATTCTGACATGAGAAGTTGGGTAAAGTGTTGAGAGTTATCATTGTTTCTGTCAAAGTTAGAGAAAAATCAGAAAACACTGAAATTCTTTTAAAAGAAACTGACCGTTGAATCTTGGAAGAACTTCAATCAGCTGCGACACATCCTCTCTCTCTCTCTCTCTCTCTCTCTCTCTCTCTCTCTCTCTTGCCTTTTCCCCCTCTTTGGCATCTGGATTTTTTTCGGCTGAGTGGCATGACAGGGGGAATACCTGTCGGCAAAGCCACTTCCCTACGTTTTCTGTACCATAAAATCATGGTGCCACAACACATATCCTTTATGAGAAGTTACATTAAGGACTAAAAGGCTGCTTCTCCAAATGACAACATTATGATATATTTTGGTTCAACATGACTGCTCAATTGTAGGACAAGAACTCTCGATCTAGTTGTGTATTCTTAAGATTTTATCCTGTCCTGTAGAATTCTGAGTATACAATCACAGTCGCTTTAATAAATTAATACTTTACAGTGGACAGCCACCTGATGATCTGCTTAGGGATGCAAAAAATACGAGCAAGTATTTTACACCTGTTGGACATGTTTATCGTGTGGAGGATGCTGTGTCCTGCAAGGGAGGTAGCAATTCTTACCGAATTTTAACTGAGGAGGAGTTTGAAACGGTGAGTCTTGGATATTTTTCTCATGAATGCATATTCAGTAGTTTTTACTTATTAATTTACTTTCTCTTGGTGCTGTATTGAGTTCAGAGAGAATCAAAAAGACCAACCATAGGGAAACGATATTTCAATTATGTAAAGCTTGAAGACATCATTGCCCATTATCCTTACAGGAAAAATTTGCCTGAAGAAGAAGTTCTTAAAGGTTAGTTGAACTCTCATTTGGTTTGATAAATATTGTTGGCTACAAAAATATACTGAGATTACAATGTTTACCTCTCACCTATTATTTTAATCATGTTCCAGAAAATTTGACCCGCATGGCATTGGTTGATTTCTTGAGAGGTCTTGTTGAGTTTGATCCAAGGAAACGGTGGTCACCTTTGCAGGTCTTTTTGCTAAAAGAATTGTCAGCAGAAGAAATGTATTTGTCAATGAAACTCTTAACTTTAATCATTCCTTTCAGGCTTCATGTCATCCATTTGTCACTGGGGAACCCTTTACAAGCCCTTATAAGCCTTCCCCGGAGACCCCAAGAATTGTAAGTATGACCTTTCATATTGAAACATTCATGATGGAAGATTTTAAGATTTTAGATTGGCAACTCTTTTTCATTCTACCAGGATTCTCTTTCTTCAATGTACTAAGCCTTTCTTGTTAGAAAGATTCATGCTTTGCTTCCACATAAAAACATGCTTCTGGCATAATTTTCATTTTATTTGGTTCTACTGATGCATGTATCTTAATCATTTTCGATGCTTTTTGGTATATACGGTAATATATCCAAGCATGTTGCGCTGAAGCAGGCTAAAGATGAGCCTGTTATGTATCTTTCTCCTGAAGACTGACTTTAATTTGTTGGATGTTACTAACATTTTCCATTGTAGCCTGTTTTTCATCCTGTTGCAGTTGATCACAATCCAGGAGGAGGTCACTGGCTATTTTCTGGTCTTTCTCCTCAGGTTTGTCTGCAACTAGTTTTGTTTGGTTTGCCCTATCTATTTGAACAAAGGCCCTCTTTCACTCTTGCTGATAGGGTTCTTGATCTCACTCTGCTTTTCTTGTTTCCCTTTTTCTCACTATTTGTCAAGCCTCATTTGCTAAGTCTCATATAATTGGATTTTCTTACTATTTGTTGGATTTTCCTTTTTATAATTTCTATAGGTTGGAAGTGTGAACAAGTGTGTACCGTTTAACAGCCCTCATCTTTGGAAGGTGCCCTTTTCTTATGGAAGTAGCTATGGCAGCATGGGAAGTCATGGTAGTTATAATGACAATGCTGGTCTTGGGAGCAGCTATGGAAGTTATGGTGATGTTAGTACTCCACACACATATTATTCACCATTAGGTCCATCCGGAGTCAACTTGCATGCACAAGTTGGAGGGTCTTTCCTTGGATCTAGTCCAGATACTAGACGGAGACCGCAACTGTCTCAGGGCAATGGTTTTGGCTCAAGTCCTGGAAATTTTGGGTCTATGTCTCTCGGTGTTAGTCCCTCCCAGTTTACTCCTCCAAATTCCCAGTATACTCCTCCGACTGCTGGAAAGTATGGTCCCACTTCTCCTGCAAGAGGTGGTGTTCATGGTTCCTCGTTGAGCTATAACAGAAGAACTAGTTGGGTTTATCCCAATATGTCTATGCAACCTCATGAAAATGCATCTCATCATGGTCCTGGGCATTATGGTAATGGCATCAGTAGTAGCTACCCTGATGCTCACATTCGCACACATATTGGTTCTTCTCACAGTGCAGTTTCTGCTTCCAGTCATTCTAACTGGAGGCAACAGGTAGGTGGATTGAATGGCTTTTCTTCAGGTTCCTCTTCAACAAGCCATAGGATTACTCCAGGATCCTGTGCACATGATGTGGTCTCTTCACATTTACCAGAGATTTTGTCTGATAAATCTGAATGCAGTTCGCTGATACCTAATCCAGCAGATTGGGACCCTAATTATAGGTAATATATTCTAGATTATTGCAGTATAGCACTTAATATTACTTTAGCTGATTTCTGCAAACCAGGTAAGTGGTAGGGTTGCACTATGGATGGAGTTTGTACATTTGCTTTCATAATGAAGCAGTGTTGGAGAGCTTGTTCTTAAAAGTTCAAGATTAAGAAACAAAAGCACTCATAGTTACTGCAGTTTCACCTTCACGATGAGAGTAGCAGAAGGCTTTCATTTCTATCATTGATACAGCTCGCCATTTCTTCCATTATCTCATATATAACTGGAATGCAATATAAATCTTTTCAGACTAGATTTTGACTTCTAGAAAAGTTCATGCCTAGTGTATATTCTTTATCTTTGTTGTCCATCTCTTAACATATTTTTGTCTTTTGTGGAAATAAATAATCATTACTTGTCTTACATGACATTGGTTTTCAGTCAAGTGAATCCCAGATTGCATTATTCTTCTCGAATCCCAAGGGATGATTTATGTTTTATGTTTTATTCTCTTATAGTTGATCTTTCTTCACCCCTAAAGCTTCTGTGGCATGTTCTGATTAATATTAGGATTTAATGAGACAATGATATATTAATAATTTTGAACACTATTCTCAATAGTCATATCCCTTCAGTGGTTTTTTATATGCTTGTTGTCTTTTACATGTTTGGCTGAGATTGCATTTGAATATAGTATTGTTGAAACGATTGGAATATTGTATATTATTGTTAAATTGAGATCTTGCCTCAAGTGTTGATTTATATTATGGTTGGGAAGTAGAATAATCTATTCTTGAAGTACTTTTGATTCTGAGTAGAATTTTTCTCTTTTACTAGTGATGAGTCTCTTTTGCAAGAAGAAAATTCAGAAGAGAGCTCCCTATCTTTTGAGTTTAATAATACCATTGCCATTCCCCTTGGTAACACAACGGATGCTGCAATTCCAACAAATGGAGCTAACAGATTTCGCCATGGCCAAAGCCAGGCTCATGCAAGCTCAAATATTGGATCATTAGATCAAAGGTATGAGCATTGGTTGACTGAGTTGTTGAAATCAGGATGTCAATACAATATTGCTTTAAAGTCATAAGAATGTATTCTTTTACCTTGTTTCCATAGTAGGTAAACAAGTTCTTTTTCCAACAGTCTTATCAACAGTTTCAGATAGTTTGTGCTGTTATCATACTAAATCTTCTAAGAGTTTCTCTGCTGGTTCAGAATATTTCAGCAAATCCACGTAGTACCGGATGACCTGTATATTTCTTTTCATAAGCTGTTTGATGCTCAACATGCATACAAAGCTATTCTATATCTGTCATTTTTTCCAGTGATAATAGGATGCTCGCTGCTTGAATCACTATGTATTTTAGCTTTTGGCCTTTTGCTAGTTTTTACATTTTTGGGAATTTGATGTGTATTTCTATGACACTATACCTCTATTGAAGAGCTTGAAAGATTCTGTCTCATTGCAGTCTACAGTTATTCCATTATTTTTTTCTTGAATAGAATTTGCATTACTGTATCAATATTTTATATGAACGTTCTTATGTTTATTGAGCTAATTTTTGTTGTACTGCCGATGTGCTTACTGATGTCATGTCTTCTTGTGGATTGGTCTGGATGCTACAAAAGTTTGCAACAATGATACCTCAACCAGAATTGAGATACAGAAAACCTCAAGTTTGTTTGTGTCAACACATTTTAAAGGTGACTTTGTAGTTTTGACAGTTTACTCTTAATAGACCACCCTGCAAACTATACCAGATTGTAGAATATTCACCCATACATCTGGCGGTGGTATACTCATTGTTTGCCTTTATTAGCTGTTACAGAGGAACAAGTGGACCATTATATGCATAATTCTTGGCTCCTAGTTGTGATGCTTGACGATATTATCAATTGTTAAATTTAGTGTCCGAAGAAAGTGTTTGTTGTTTCCTTCACTTATTCTCTTACTTGAATACAGAAGAGATCGGCAGTTCCAAGCATGTTCACTTGGTGAGAGTAGCCTTTCTACTGCATATGATATGCATGCTGGATATGGACGTTCACATTATTTTCAGCAAAATTTTCCCAGCCGGTTTGGACAGCAATCTGTTCAGCAGCTCAATCATATAAATTCCACTTTTATGAATGAGAGGACTCATCAGTTTGCACAACCAACTCAGTCAAATTACAGCATTGCAGATTCACATTCTTCTGCTAACACCATATTGGGCAATGGAATGCCCTGGGGTAAATTTCATAACTATACTCTGGGCAATTGATGATTATTTGACTTTTTTCTAATTGATCTTTATGATACATTGTCTTGCTCAACCTGAGATTATCATTCTTATCATGTTGTTTAGATCTTTTTATGATGTCACTTAGATGACACTTGAGAGAAGTATAAAGTGTCAGCACCCTCTACTGATGTCAGTATGGAATTTCAGTAGTGCAGTGCCAAGAAATTATGCTGTACTATTCTAGAGCACATTGATAGGAATAGAATCTGAATACAATTTAATGAGCATAGTGGAATTCAAATAGAACTTAAAAGATTGTACGGTTGGAATGTAGAGGGCAACTTGCTTCCTAATGAAAAAGTACCATCATTTCTGAAAACCTGAAAATGCAGTGTGAGTAACATGCCATTTGTCTCCATGTATGCAAAATTCTTATACGTATGCTAATAAACAAAGATGTAAAAAAGTGATAAAATGTTTACTGATGCATGACATCAAATTTGATCTTAATTCAGAAAACATTGGGACTAAGAAAATTCTGAATAAGCATAATTCCTGGAGGAGATAATATAATCACGGCCATTTTTATTTTTTAATTCTTCTTTTGGTGCTCATTCGAAGAGTTTAGCTTAAGTATTTAGCAATTTGCACTGCACGTCATCCATAACATGATGCTAGATACTGTTCCTTTCCATTCCCATGTAGTAATTTGCACTCCACATAAATAAAGCCAAAAATTACTCCCATAATAAAAAAAAAGAAAGAAAATGAGGAAAGAAATAAATGATGTAATGTAAAATGTTTATTTCTTCTGAAGTGATATCTATTGCTATAGATATAGATATTTGTGGGTAATAACATGTTCTGAGGCCTGAATTATCTAAGGTAACTGGCATTACCTGGAAATGTGCATTCATTTATACATATATGTTTCTCATCTTTCCTCAAGTTTCCACTCTTATATTCTGGAGAGCGCCTAGAACAGTAAAATCATGTTTAAAGATGAAATAACTATTTACATGAATCCTTTATTTTTCTAGATTATCTTATTGACTATGAAAAGCTGCAAAAAGTACTTCCACATATTGACCACTCTTTTTGATACAATTTAGTGTGGGATTTCTAAATAAGTTGGCAACCATATTATTTCCTTGTCAATTTTATTCTCTTTTGGCTAGCTGTTTACCATGCCTAACAATTAAATGAATTAATATGTCACATGTTCCTTTCAATTTCTTGTTGTTTCTATTTGGCGAAAGAAATAATCATCATCATTATACTGCAATCTGGCTTGATAAGGTTCTACTTCTAGATGCTCATCCATTATGTTTGAGTGCTGTTCTGCATGATCTTTTGTAGTACTGTCTGCTAAAGTTCTACAATGGAAAATGCCATTTGGGCATTGCCACTTGAGCACTTTTGACCAATCTAGTTTCATCGTAGGACGAAGGGCTGGACATTCCCTTACTACTACTCTACCAACATCCCGTGCAAGAAAGGACTATGGAAAGATCTCATGAAGCAAAGGCTGAATAGCAAGACTGCATATTTATTACTGGCTCAGAAATTTGTAATTGCAATTCCCAGTTGCCTTTCTTTTCTCTCTTTTGACAATCCTCATTTGGATTTCGTGCAGTGACTGCGCTCATTTGGATCTAATTTAATGCATTCTGCTTGCTAAATATAATAGGTTATAGTTATGGTATTTTCTGTTCTTTCATGTGCTGAGCTTCCAATTGCTTATATCCAGCAGGAGGCTAGGAGCTTCTATGCCCAACTACTAAGTTGACTTGCAAACTGATTATATACAAATCAGACTTCTCTAAAATCCTCTCACCATGGGCAATTAGTTTGAATTACTAGATTTTTAGGAGGTTGGGCTGTGTTCACTTGTGAAATAATAATATTTAGTTTAATACTAGCATAACAAGTAATAATTATATTTGATGTAACATAAAATTGACATGAAAGTATTGAGATCGGTGATGTTTTAAATCAAATGATGAAATTACTAGAGTAGACGGAAAATAATATTTAAAAAAAAAATTGTACCGTGCGGGTCTGTGAGGTCATAATCTTGTATTTAGGCATGCGAGGTTATAATTCCATACTAATCCCACACTCTCAAGTGTGTAGGGGTGTAAATGAGTTGAATCGGAGCGAGCCGGCTCTAGTTTAGGCTTGCCTCAAAAATTAGTTTGAAAGCGTAATTTGATGTTAGGCTCGACTCGGCTCAACTTGAGCCGAGCCTAAGTTGAGCCCAAGCTTGGCTAGAGGAGGACGGTGGCTTGTCGGAGGAAGAGGAGATTGATGGAGGAGGAGAAAGCAGCTTGTCAAAAAAGGAGAGGGAGGCTAAGGGAGGAAGCGGCTTGTCGAAGGAGGAGGAGGCTGACGAAAGAGGCAGAGAAAGACGATCAATCACCACCTAGAGAAAGAAAAAAATAATATTTATTTATTTATTTATTTTGATCGTTTGATTATTTGAGAAGTGTGAGAATTAGTGATGGGAGAGAGGAATAATGATGACTAAAAATAAAATAAAATGGAGGCTAGGTTGGTCATATCAAGAGAAAAAGAAGATATAAGCATTTAAAATGATTTTGTGCTCTTAGCCATATGACTAATGGAGATTTAAAAGGGTTGTCCTTTTAGCCACCTTTCGAATAGAGAGCAAATGAGTATATTAAGATATTAATATATATATATATATACCAGAATGAGAAATCTTATTGAACAAGTATATTCCTGTTTCATAGGTAAAGGGAGCTTAGTATATTCTCCTACATTGTAGAAAATATTCAGTTCGCCTGTTGTGCATTGAAAGATTGAAGTTCAAAAATATAAGGTTACTTTACGGAATTTTATATTTTGTTTGCGGTCGGTCGTCGGTCGTCGGTCGTTAGAAGCTTTTAAGTTTTAACCAAGTCGTGAACCTCTTTTCTGGCCACGGGGCAACAAACATCCCAGCTTATAAAGACCCTTGTTTCATGACTTGGAATGTTAACTCCAGTTGAGTTGAGGAGATTTTGTAGTCAAGAGTTGGTTAGGGGTGGTAGTGCGACATTAAATGTAGCAAGCTACCGGGGAATGGGCACCTTCGCCCAAAAGAAATTAATTTAATATCGTGGTGGGCCGATGGCCCACGTATCAGATATTAAACTGATAAGAACAGATACTACACTTGATCTTCTTAGCCAAAAGGCCGAGAAAGGTATGATTTGCTAAGCTGTAGTTGAACGCCGCTGTGCGTATTCTTCAATCCATCGATGTGGCACTAATATCGCATCTTGGAATAATAGTATTATACTATTTCGTTTTTGTAATCTGGGGATTAGTATAGTCCTAAGGTCGCGTTCGGTCGCGCGTTAGGCCGCATCCAGCAGATCAAAGGGTTTTAGATCCCTTCCAAAACCCTAAAAAGCTCAGTTCCGGGGATAGATTGCGGGTTCCATTTCCAGTTTCCAATTGCTCTAAAAGGAAGATTTCGAAGTCCTTGCTCATCCACTCGGACCGAAACAAACCCTAAAATTCTTGGGAATTAGTACTACGATTTGGTTGTTGATTTCTTTGCTGGTGTGATCAAACGCTGGATCTTGGGCGTTTGGGGAGAGATGGCGTCAGCCATTACCGGTCAGGGCTCGGCAATGAAGAGGCGGGACTCAACGGTGACGAGGGAGGGGGATCAGCTCATCATCACCCCACTCGGCGCCGGCAATGAAGTGGGTCGCTCCTGCGTCTACATGACCTACAAGGGGAAGACCATCTTGGTAGGGAAAAGCTAGTCTCTTTCTTACTCTATGTGATATCTTGGTTACATAGCTGTGCGCTGAGATGTGATGTCTGTTGGTTTTCTTTGGCAGTTCGATTGTGGAATACATCCGGCGTACTCGGGCATGTCTGCGCTTCCTTATTTCGACGAAATTGATCCTTCGACAATTGATGTGCTTCTTGTTACTCAGTACGCATTGCTTCTCCTTTTGTTTCCTTTCTCAATTTCTCAATTTCCTGTCGAGTAAGCACATACTCTGATATAATTATGTGTCTATATATATATACACACACACACACGTTATGTATTCTTGGTTTTTCTCAGGGACCACTATTAGAGACATCAACGACATTTTTGTGTGTTATGAGCTCTGAATAATTTGTACAAACTTGCATAGACATAATCTGAAAAACTACTTTGTAATGAATCTTAGCTTGTCCTACATGTAGATACTAATCAACCATTTGACAATGTATACTGTTGATATCTTTAACAACCCATATGATATTTAATAGAATGCCAGGTTGAACTGTGGCCCATGAAAATGTAGTCCTGTTGATTCTAGGATATTTCATGGTTAAATCCGGAAAATCAACTCTTGTGACTAGAAGTGGCAATGGATTGGCATACCTTCAATTACCTTTAGTGTAGGTAAAGGTATGTGTGTAATCCATACATAGATCTGGAACTTTGGACATCAGGTCGATTATGTAATGTATGTACAAGGTAGTTGATATAGATCAAGTTCCATTTGTTTGGCTAGTGAATCGGACAGACTGTCTATTGTAGCGCCAGCTAGGTATATTTCAGGGCAACAATCATTATCTCTTAGATAGAACTAGAATAGATATTTTTTGTTTCCTACTCACACCTCTGCGTCATTGACATTTCGCCATTGCTTTGCTTATTCTTTTTAAGGCTCTCTTGGAAAGATGATTTAACTCAGCCTTAAGGCACTCACCCTCCTCCTTTAACTTTCAATTATAAACCCTCCCAACTAGTTGCTTTATTGCTAAAGTCCTACCTTTGACCTTATTGAATCATAATATTATTTTTTGTTGAGTTTTTTCCCCTTCTCTTGTTATTTGGATTTTCTTCTCATATAACTGCAAATTAATCTGATTTGATGATGTTGTAACTTCTTTGCAGCTTTCACCTTGATCATGCTGCATCACTACCATACTTCTTAGAGAAGGTACATGCTTTTCCTTATGACGATAAAGGTCTTACACTTTTCTATATGCACATTCTTAAAGTTAAATCTGATGCACAGACTACTTTCAAAGGACGAGTTTTTATGACTCATGCAACAAAGGCTATTTATAAGCTGCTACTATCAGATTATGTCAAAGTGAGCAAAGTTTCTGTTGAGGATATGCTATATGATGAGCAAGACATACTCCGTTCCATGGATAAGATTGAGGTACATAGACATTAGTAGGAGTTTCTAGACTTCTAGTCAGTATCTCTAGCTTCTTCTTGAGTAATACTTTGTCCTTTCATCTTTAAGTTGCAAATTATGTTACTTTTATTCCATTTGAGGTGTTTATCTTATTGCTAACATTATTGCAACCTCAAGTAAACCGCCCTCTTGTAGGTATCTACACATAAAGTTCTCCTGTCCATCTTCGAAATTTATTGTTGAGATTTTAAGTATCTGACCATACTTCTTGGTTTCCTTTTAAGATATCAGCTGGTTGCCTTTGCATCTCTGTGTGCTTCGAATGCCTTCAGATGGAATTCTAATTATATCAAGCAGGGAACTTGTTTAAACATGCAGAAAAAAAAAAGTTTAACAAAGAAATTGCACTGCCTGAAAATAAATTTTATTGAACTGAGCAGCTCATTAATCACTAAACAGGATTCTTATTTTCAAGTGTTCTTTAGTACTGTTGAGAAGACTGTAAGACAATTTGCTGATGAATCCTACAGGTCATTGATTTCCACCAGACACTAGAAGTGAATGGGATTCGCTTCTGGTGCTATACTGCTGGTCATGTCCTTGGTGCTGCCATGTTCATGGTTGACATTGCTGGTGTGAGAGTTCTCTACACAGGGGACTACTCCCGTGAGGAGGATCGCCACCTTAAAGCTGCCGAAATCCCCCAATTTTCCCCTGATATCTGCATCATTGAATCCACCTATGGAGTCCAGCTCCACCAGCCCCGCCTTATCAGAGAGAAACGCTTTACAGATGTCATTCATTCAACTATTTCCCAAGGTGGTCGCGTCCTTATACCTGCTTTTGCCCTTGGGAGAGCCCAAGAGCTCCTCCTCATCCTGGATGAGTACTGGTCCAACCACCCGGAGCTCCATAACATTCCCATATATTATGCCTCCCCTCTAGCCAAGAGGTGCATGGCTGTCTACCAGACCTACATAAATTCCATGAATGAGAGAATCAGGAATCAGTTTGCAAAGTCGAATCCTTTTGATTTCAAGCACATTTCTCCATTAAAGAGCATAGAGAATTTTGATGATGTGGGCCCATCAGTGGTGATGGCCAGTCCAAGTGGTCTCCAAAGTGGACTTTCTAGACAACTATTTGATAAGTGGTGTTCAGATAAAAAGAATGCTTGTGTTATTCCAGGGTATGTAGTGGAAGGGACACTTGCAAAGACCATAATCAATGAACCCAAAGAAGTCACACTCATGAATGGGCTCACTGCACCTCTCAACATGCAGGTGTACTACATCTCCTTCTCAGCTCATGCAGATTTTGCACAAACAAGCACCTTCTTGAAGGAGCTTATGCCACCTAATATAATTCTTGTACATGGAGAGGCCAATGAGATGGGAAGGCTCAAGCAGAAGCTCATAACTCTGTTTGCTGATACCAATACAAAAGTCATATCGCCCAAGAACTGCCAATCGGTGGAGATGTACTTTAGTTCCGAGAAAATGGCTAAAACTATTGGAAGGCTAGCAGAAAAGGTTCCAGAAGTTGGAGAAGCTGTTAGTGGCTTACTTGTCAAGAAAGGCTTCACATATCAGATTATGGCGCCAGAGGATCTTCACGTCTTCTCGCAGTTATCCACAGCAAACATCACACAAAGGATCTCTGTCCCTTATTCCGGTTCTTTTGAAGTTATAAAGTATAGACTAAAGCAGATATATGAGAGTGTGGAGTCTCCTTCTGAAGAGTCTGATGTCCTTACATTGATCGTCCATGAAAGAGTGACGATAAAGCAAGAGTCGGAGAACTATGTGACGATGCAATGGTCATCAGATCCAATAAGCGATATGGTTTCTGATTCTGTTGTAGCTATGATCTTGAATATCAGCCGAGAAGGTCCAAAAGTGACTCCTGTGGCAGAAGCTACTAAGACTCAGGAAGAGACAGAAAAGATGGCACAGAAGGTGATCTATGCTCTGTTAGTATCTCTTTTTGGGGATGTCAAAGTTGGAGAGGAAGGAAAATTGGTTATTACTGTGGATGGGGATGTGGCAAGCCTGGATGGAAAGAATGGTGAAGTAGAATGTGAGAATGAGGGATTGAAGGAAAGAGTGAAGACGGCATTTCACCGGATTCAAGGTGCTGTGAGACCAATCCCTCTTTCAGCATCTTGACCAGGGAGCTTCAGCATCCCGTAAGAGGACTGGAGTGTTTTTATTAATATGTTTCGTACACATGGAGTTCTGCTATTGGAAAATGCTTGGTGGCTAAGGCCATTGTATTTTAGTGGGTTATGTGCTTTCTGAGGCTCTTCCATAGGAGCATAAATGTTAGTTGACTAACATCTGATGATGTCTTTTGAGATGCTGGACTTTGTAAATGCTATATACTTTTGGATATGGCAAAGCTACAAGTAGATCTCCTAGATTAATGATGATATTAACTCGACAACATTCAATCTGGCAACCGAAAAACTTCAGATCTTGTTTGTAATGCAAAATATGTTGCATCTATTTGTTCAATTCAAGTTGTGCCACCTTTTCCAATTGAATATGATTGTAGCAAGATGAAATAATTTATTATTTGCTTTGGATCCGATAATTTAAACTGCCAGTGGAATTCATTTTCTGTTTCAGCAAACCTTGCTTACTTTCTCTGTTCAGGATACAATCAGACTGAACTTGTTTGGGTGCTCAAAGTTTTTGCTTCGCTTGTTACCAAAAATTTTCAAGTATGACGAGGAAAGATGGATTGCTGTACATTAACCATTAACGTGCTTTCAAGTGAGCAATCAACTAACTGATCAGGTTTGTCACAGACACAGTATGCAGCTTCTGTAGACAATGATGTACTTTCTCGACTTTACTCTTGTTAATGTCTTCAAAACACATCTAATAAGTGATATAAATCCTAGTTGACCGAGACCAACCAAGCTTATTAGAATGCTCAGAAAGGAAGACGATGCACGGGCCGACATGCCAAACAGAAACGACGTTGATTACTCGATAACGAGGTTTTCGATACAACAAACCAAGAGGAAGAACAAGTAGAGATCTACAAATCACAGCGCTCGCTTGTTTTACTAGACACGACCTTCCCAGAGGCAGTCGAGCGAGGGATTTTTAGATCCTTGGAGGAGGCTGGCGACATCGGCCGGGGGCTTGAGTCCCATGGCGGCGGCTCGCTCCCATCGCTGGAGACGGGTGAGGCCGATGCAGGGCCCGTACCTCATGTCCAAGTCGAACTGCCGTAACCTCTCCTCCTCCTCCCCGTATTCATCTGCACCACAAACATGGGGTTACTGTTAGTGTTAGAGGGATTTAAAGAGGGAGGAGGTCATGTATATAGTACCGTCGAGATCGACGGAGCCGTGGGCGATGAGGGCAGGGGTCGGAGCGGGATCGGGTGCTCCGACGGAGGCGGCACCCGTGTACTTGCTGGATTTCTTCTTTGAGGGCTTGGTGACGCCGCCCTTCTTCTTCTGCCGGTAGAAACCCTTGATGTCACTCGATGCCATTCTCGTCCTTTTTCCTTCCGAAACCAAGGCTTTTGAATTTCGAATGCCACAGCCCAACCTCGCCCCCCTTTCATTTCAAACCTAAGGAAGACCACTCTCCGACGTGGATAGCTCAAAATCTCGCCACGTTTCATGTTAGCAGATTAAATTTTAATAAACACAGTTAAACAATTATCTTACTATATATATATATATGTAGGGTCTGTTTTTTTAACTTGTCCTTGTGAGTTATCTTTATTGATATTTATATAATATTTTAGCAGGACAAAATGCACCTTGGATTACTTCTCTATCTCTATTCATTTCTTTCCTTCCATTCGTGGATTAAACTCTTCTAGAGTTCGGGAGGCCTCGCATTGCAGATTAGGTCGGGGGATTGGAGCGGCATTGGTAGGTAGTAGGATCGCAATTGGGGGAGGGTGAGAGGAGGTGGAAGTGATGGGAACCGGAAGCAGCAAGAACTACTCGGCGGCAGCTGCGACGGATGGCGCTTGGAAGGCAAGAGCGAAGGGTTCGAGACTCTTCTTCACATCTTCCTGCTTTGGCTTCCCATCGACTCTTTCGGATGAGAATGTGAGCATTCTCTCTCTCTCTCTCTCTCTCTCTCTCTCTCTCTCTTTGAGAATATATAGATATATATATATATATATTCTCAAAGAGAGAGAATATATATATTGGGTTCCCTTTCGATTGTTCGTGAAAGTGTTGGATTTTGTTGCAAGTGAACATGTAGAAGAAGTCGGTAGCTTTGTTTAATCTTCTCCTTCCTGTTTGTTTTTATTTATTTTGTCACTGAACAAGCTAAGGGCAGTATGTATTCCCTCAAGGAAATAACACTATGCCTTCTTCTGCCATCGCTGTTCTCTTGACGATTTGCTGAGTTTGTCGCGTTCTGTTTGATAATTTATCCTCTTCTTCTTATGATCGAACCAACTCAGTATTGTTATGCGGTTTACCTTGGAACCCATCTGCAAATAGTGATTTTGATTAGTTGCAGCCACACCACAGTTAAATTCTTGTTTTTATCGTAAATCAGAATCTAGGAACTATTGACGGAATAAACTTCTCATAAATTCATTTGCAACCACTTGCTTCTAAGTGTTGCCTCCTGCTGATCGGTGAATCAGCAATAAATGGCAAGTGAATTGACCAAAAGTTCTCTGAGGTGTTTACGTGAGCGAATTTTTTTTACCCAATTTCAGAAGAAAGATGATAATGCATGGGAAGGCAAGGAGTGGTCCCGTCGCTGCTACGACTGAAGCTGATGATACATCCATTAGAGGGAATTACGAAGGTTGTCAAAAACACGGGCCTGAATGAAGTGGGTTTCCAATGTTGATTTCTGAAGATTGTGAACAAAGTAGAGAAAACTGAGATAGTAATATCACAAGATAATTCAGCTGCCAGTGGCAGCTCTGCTACCACAGCTGTTATTAGCAGGTCGAAGAATTTCACAGGCCAGCAACTATCTGGTATTGGTTTTAACCCTGATTATACTAGTTTCAGGTTAAACGGAGGTGCTCGATTGCGGTCACCAGGGACCAAGTCTCTCTTCTCAGTCACCTTCCCTGTCCTATACTGTGATGGAGGTAACAATGTTCATGAAAATGTTAGCCGTTCCTTCAATAGAAATAATACACAAGACCCTAATGTGGGAACTACTATTTCTCCAGATGCGCTCATGAATAATGAGAGAGATCACTACAAATTCTCGATATTCACATTCAGAACGTAGTATTGGATGGCTGCATGATAGGGTTGTTCTCAGAAGTGCTTCATTCCCTGAGTGAGGGATTATTAGCTTCTCAACTTCTTGATGATAGTGATGGGCCTACAGAATCTAGCTGCCAGGACAATGGAAGACAAGTCTTAGATAGTGCAGTAAGAGCTGCATTTTCTTCCAACAGGAACATTTAATTGCTACCAGTTTCTTCTGGCAACAACCCCTTTCCTATTGCTAGCTCTGTGGATAGCAGCAATTATCATGCCTCAGAAACTCTGCAGCTGACAGGAACTAGAAATCATGATTTACTGGAACATTGATCAACATTTCTTGAAAAGAGGAGAAGGATCAGATCTCAGGTAGTGTAAATTAGATTTGCCATTTCTACTTATTCATGCCATCAATTAAGGGTAACTTCTTTTAGCAGGTCCATGTTCTCCAGAGATTTGGTAGTAGATTTGAGAACTTATCAGGCCACGACAGATCAGATTGTGCATCTTGTCTGGACAACATCGAATAGGCAGAGCAAGTAGCCGACTTGGCAATTCTGATGATGAAATGTGGGCTAGCATATCAAGAATAGTTTTTGTTAGCAGAAGCACTTTTTAAGGTACTTAGAAATCCTCAGAAAGAACTTATTCTATGATTTTCATGGTTATAAATTACTTGTGAAAGAAGTTAAGTTTATTTCTGTATATATTCATTTGACAAGGGTGATTGCAATCTCAAACTCCACAGCATTAATCATGCTGCTTCATGCCAGAAATTTGTCTGATGGAAAGCAAACAATAAAGAAATTAGGTCCTCTGTGGTCTGTGGTGACCCATGTTGGTGCATTGCAATTAAGCATGACATTATCACAGGAAGCTAGATGTTTTCATCTCTAACCTTTAGATTGTGCTTCAGAGTTCAGATGTCTGATTTTCAATTTTGTACAACTTTCACATTTAAATTCTTTTTTTTTGTGTGTGTGCAATGACTGACACATTTTGGTACAACAGAGCCGTCTAATTTTTCCTTTAATAATCTAGATTTTAAAAAAAAAAAAAACTAAAACTTTCTTTATAGTCTGTTAGTTGACTCGTTATCATTTATGGCACTCCATGTTTGGCAAAATTTATCAGTTAGTTGTATAAAAGCAGCATGGATCTTAGATTTTTTTTTTTTTTTTTTTGACTTTTTACTGACAGATGCTGTATATGTCTTGTCGAGTATGAAGGAGATTGCATGGGAGCATTGCCTTGCAGTCATGAATTTCATCAAACATACGTAAATAAATGGTTGAAAGAGATTCCCTGGTATCTTCTTAATCCAATTATAGGCACATTGAATTAATGAATTTGTACTTAAATCTGCATATTTCAAAGTAGTGGCAATAATCTATCCATACTCCAAAGGAACCTACTAAGGATCTTAATATCGAAATCTCCAAGAGTCTACCACACAAACTGCTATATTTGTTAGATGGAAGGTGTAATGGGTAGGTCTGGTCCCGGCTTTTTTTAATATTTATTTATCTCTTAATCTTGCCACTTCTGTTCGCACCTATGAAACTGCATGGGTGGTGATATTCCATATGTCAAATTAACTTCAAAGGGACCTGCGGATTCTCTTCTTTTCACGAAGCAAAGCTTCCAGCGTTCCTTTGTTAGTGTTACTTGTTAAGAACTGCGTTTCTTTTCTTTGCAAGCATCCCCAGACAGATCTCACTCACTCTGTTGTGAGATGGAGGATTACAAACACTACCATGTAAATGTGAGGCCTTAAGAGCCTTTTTTCCCCCCATTTAAATAACCTTGTTTCGTACTTTCCTTAGCTATTGTGCAGCAAAGTTTTTACGAGTTTTTATTTTTCACCAAATTAAACTCTCTTTTTAAAAAAAAAAAAACCCAAAAAGACTGATTTATTTGATCAAATGAGATTTAATTTACTGTATTTCTAATAAAAATACTGATTAAATTCAACGTTGTTATTAGCAGATATTTTTTATAAAGTCTTAACTATTAAAAAACTAAGTTAAATTTTTTTTTATATGCATAAAATGCTAATTAATTTAAATAGGATAAGATAAAAATACTGAGATGTCACCATCTTTGCCTAGAAGAAAAATACTGATTAGTGTAATATTTTTATTAGGATTACAGTAAATAAAACACTATTTGATAATAAATTTTAGAGGACCCTATTTCGATAAAAAAAAAAAAAGAAAAAAAAAAGATTTGAAAAATAGGCTAGTTTGGTCAAAAACTCAGTTTTTACTCATTCGTCAATGAGTTAATTCCAGTCTGTTAACTTTGGTGAAATATTTACCATTATCACACACTCTCAGGACTTGTGGTGATGCTACCACACCACTTGGACCTCTTCCTTCCTGCTCTTCCTTTGGCAACAATAAAAGGGAGAACAAAACGAAAGAAAGAGATGGAGGAAGTATTATTGACACAGCCAAGCCATGACATCTCTCCTTCCGCCTCTTCTCCATCTCTCCTCCGCCCCTCATCCAAGCTCTTCCCAAGCTCAAGATGCCACTACTACCGGCGTTCCTGCCAAGCTCACCGTCCTCCGCTCCCGGCTGAGCCAGCTTTGCAAGGATGGCCGCCTCGACCTCGCCCGCCGCCTCTTCGACTCCCTACCCCGGCCGGCCCCGACCATCCTCTGGAACACACTCCTCATTGGCTACGTCTGCAACTCCTTCCCCGACGACGCCCTTCGCCTCTACCGCCTCATGAACCACCAGCATCCTATCCCCTCCGCCTCGGACCACTACACCTACTCTTCCATCCTCAAGGCCTGCGCCCACTCCCGCCATCTTAGGCTCGGCAAATCCATCCACTGTCACATCCTCCGCCGCTCCCCGGCGCCGCCCAAGAATCGCGTCCTCAATAATTCCCTCCTCAACATGTACGCGTCTGCTGCTTCTGACGCGGAACCAGCTTGCTCTGACGTCGTCCGCTTGATGTTCGACCGAATGCCCAAAAGGAACGTTGTCTCTTGGAATACGGTCATCACCTGGTACGTCAGATCCCGGCGCCCGGAAGATGCGCTTGCGCTGTTTAATTGTATGATCGAGGTAGGCATTAGGCCGACTTCCGTCAGCTTCGTCAACGTATTTCCCGCTGCATCAGCCGTTGTGGATGGTGACAAGCTTTCTTGTGTTCTCTACGGTTTTCTTGTTAAGCACGGACAAGGGTATGTTGATGACCAGTTTGTCATGAGTTCTGCGATATGTATGTTCTCTGATCTTGGGGACACGAAATCAGCTAGAAAGATGTTTGATCGAGCTGAAGAGAAGAACACGGAGGTGTGGAATACAATGATGAGTGGATATGTCCAGAATGGGCAATTCATTGAAGCCATATCCCTTTTTATCGAAATTTTGGGATCCAAAGTGGTTGCTGCGGACACTGTCACTTTCTTGTCCTCCCTAATAGCAGTCTCGCAATTGCAGGATGTCAGACTGGGTCGGCAGCTGCATGGTTATTTGATAAAAGACAAGTTCTTGATACTACCTTTGGTTCTTCGCAATGCGCTCATCGTCATGTATTCGAGGTGTGGTCACGTTCAAACTGCTTTTGAGCTATTTGATCAGATGACTGAGAGAGACATTGTATCTTGGAATACCATGATCACTGCTTTTGTGCAGAATGATTTGAACTTTGAGGGCCTGATGCTGGTTTATCAGATGCAGAAAGATGGGCTTGCTGTTGATCCTGTGACATTGACTGCCTTACTTTCTGCAGCATCAAATCTGTGCAGTCTAAGAATCGGGAAACAGACTCATGGATATCTCATCAGGCATGGCATCAAGTGTGAAGGAATGGAAAGTTATCTCATCGACATGTACTCAAAATCAAATTGCATTGAGACTGCAAGGCGACTATTTGATGCCGAGTGTCCTGATATACGAGATCAAGTCACTTGGAATGCCATGATTGCAGGATATACACAAAGTCGACAACCTGAACAGGCTATCTCACTGTTCCGTGCAATGCTTGAAGGAAAACGGGGACCAAATTCTGTGACTTTATCATCACTCCTCCCTGCTTGCGATCCAGTTGGAGGAATACAAGCCGGTAAACAAATCCATGGATTTGCCATTCGCCGGTATCTAGACACTAATCTTTTTGTTGGTACAGCTCTAGTGGATATGTATTCCAAATGTGGTGATATTTTATCTGCAGAAAGGGTTTTTGATGGTATGGCAGAAAAGAACACCGTCACCTACACCACGATGCTGTCTGGATTTGGACAGCACGGTCTTGGCGTGAGAGCTTTGTCTCTCTTCCAGTCGATGCAACAGTTAGGTGCAAATCCTGATGCCGTCACCTTTGTGGCAGTCATTTCAGCATGTAGTTACTCTGGGTTGGTGGATGAGGGTCTCATTGTGTACGAATCGATGAAGAAGTTTGGAATTCTTGCTACACCAGAGCATCATTGTTGTGTTGTAGATTTATTAGCTAGAGCTGGCAGGGTGGATGAAGCATTTGAGTTTGTTAAAGGGTTGGGTGAGGATGGGAATTTTGTAGTAATCTGGGGATCATTGCTTGCAGCATGTAAATTACATGGGAAACTGGAGTTGGTGAAGTTGGTCTCTGAAAGGCTCTTTCAGATGGAAAAGGAAGAAGGCCTTGCTGGCTATCATGTTCTGCTTTCAAATGTATATGCCTCAGAAGGCAACTGGGATAGTGTTAATAAGGTGAGGAAAGAGATGAGAGATAGGAGCTTGAGGAAGGATCCCGGGGCTAGTTGGATTGGAGTTGAGGCTGCGATGCACAGATTCTTGTCTAGGGATCAGAAACACCGGGAGAATGACCAAGTATACTCAATACTCCATGAACTGGCTTTGGAGATGAAATCTTCGGGTCACAAGACTCCAGTAGATCCTTGTCTTGTGGATGGGTTGACTGAATTTGATTAACGACATATATTTGGGGATTTGTTTTGAGTCGAGATAGTTGTGAGCATAAAAAGGCAGCTAGTAGGGCAGTGGTTGTTTTAACTTCTCCCGAGATAGAAGGCTTTCAACTAATTTGTCCCTAACGTCCTGCACTGTTGTTAGGTAAGTGCGGTTCTCCATGTGGTACCATGATTCATTCACTCCAGATCTTAAAACGGTCATGCTCCTTCAAGTATTTTGCAGTTTGAGGGATGCTGAATTATGATGCAGATGCACCCTGATTGTGTGTGGATAGGAAAGCAAATAATTCGAAGTTATTATTAAGGAATAAAGAATGGACAGAAGGGAATGAAGAATCATAATGATTTATCTTGATTGAGCTGGTTTGTGTTTTAGGACTATTGCACTTTTTAGTATGGTGACGTGTGTCAGACGCAAAAAGGAAAAAAAAAAAAAAGAAAAAAAAAGAAGAAGAAGTGAAAGCAAAAAAGCATAGAGACGGGAACTGAGAAAATGAAGGAGCAAAGCCTTTTGGAAATTGGCACAGCTGCACTAACAACTAACTTGATGCCATGCGTTTTATTGAAATGAATTAAATCAGAAATATTAATCAATGACTGAAGAAGAAGAATTTCCTTATCTGAGATCTACTATTGTTTGATTGATCGTAGCTGCGGAAGAATTCTCTTTATTTGTCTTTGACACTTTATTTTTTTTCTAATGCAGTCGAGGTATCAGATAATCATTACAATCAGCTGAATGGGGCAATTTTGTACTGTATTAGTTTTGAAGTTGAGTACAGAAGCAATTCATGTAAATTGCTTTCTCTTTGGAAGCCTTTAAGATGCTTGAATTATGAACTTGTTCACGGGATACAGTAAATGGTCAATAACACACCACCTGGTTGGCTTTTATATTTTCACTTCCAGTAGAGGATAGTATCTCTTCCATCAGCTTAGTTAAATATTTAATAAATGGGTCGTTCCAATTCTTAAACTGTTCTTGTCATTTTTTGTTGTTGTGAAAAGTTAAATTCTAATAACAAACTCAATTAAATAAATGTTGTTTGAATTCGAACTTAAGAACGCTTGTATATCATAAACCGCACTCACCCATTGGCCTAATTCTTTTGTCATCTCATGTTAACAATCTGTGATATTGGGTCAAGTACAATAACAGCAACAAGAATCTCGTTCAAGTGTGAAGTTCTAAATAGATTCCCAGAGTAAGATACATACAGGCCTGTTCCTTTCCTAAATAAGAAATTTTCATTTATGCGAATCCCTTTTCTCTGCTCTTCTATCAGACAATTGCTTGTTTCCTCTGCAGCAGGGAGCCGGTCAAGAACCATTGAATGTTACATACACCAAAATCAGTTCACAACAGAGAAACCTATTGAATGCCTCAGGAAATTGACCGCCTTGGGTTTTTGCAGCGTTAGCTCAAAAGTCCATAACGACAAAAATAAGAGTTTCCTAGAAATATAATCAAGTTTTACAAAAGGAATATGATCCAAACCGCCCAATGGGTTCGGGTGAATTGCTTCCTCTTGAGCATTGCCGTTTTCTCTGGTTATGAGAAGAGTCCTTTTTTTGGCTTAATTCACGACTTCTCTTAATTGAAGTTGCTCTGAGTGGTTGTTCAGCTTGACAATGTATAGTCATCAAATCAGATTTTTTTTTTGGGTACTCAGTAGCCGCGATTGCTCTACTTTCACCTGACCATCTGAGAGTCACAGTATTGCTTATATTTGCAGCAGCAAGGACCTCTCCTCACCTATAGCGTGGAAGAAGAAAAGCTTGTCAGAAGCAAAATCCTATATACATAAAAGATAACACAACTAACATACTGACAGTAAACAATAAAAAGAGCTTGACTATGTCAATACACATTTGGAAATCAATTACTAGATGTTGCAGACGATGATGATTAGCACACATAGGTAAGACGGAGCAAATCACATTATCTGGAAGCCACTGGCAAAAGCATAACAATTGCTAGCTGTTACAAAAAACAGTTTTCTCTAAAAATAAAGCAAGAGAAAAAGAGCCCAACCGTCAAAGGGTCAAAATTCAAATTAAAAATCAATATTACATCAGAAAAGTAAAGGAATGTGATTTTAAAAAAATGTATTAAACAAATTGACGTGTAAAAGGATAATAGAGAGAGGGGAACAGGCCCAAATCACACTGAAATAACTTCTCATTCAGTAACAACTCATCAAGCTTTGTTACAAAGCAAGAAAATATTGACTCTGTTTTTATCAAAGCAACTAAACTCTGTTTTTCTTATCTGCACCCATCTCTTGAAGGATAGCCATTCCATTCAGCTTTGGTTCCGGCATCCAACCCCTCCAGTCATGAATAAATTTTTTCTAACCCATAAAAGATCACTCAAGCTTCGTTTCCTGTTTCTAGTGAGGAAGCAATTAAGCAAATAAAAAGAAATTAACAATGCAAAAAACTCCTTACAAGGAAACGGAGCCATCTAAGAAAGGCAATACAAGGAAAATAGATCACTAATTCCATGTGTTCCTTCTACATTTACAACAGTATTTAAAATTAAAAGCAAGCATTGAGAGTAGTCTGCAATGTGAGCCAATTGTTTATATATATAAATTCACATGTTTGTGTATATATGCCGGAAAAGTTAAAAAGGGGAAACAGGTGAAGTCTAGCCAAAGTTCTATCAAGTAGCAACCTCATCTCTATAAGTATTTCAAGTGCAATACTCATCATTAAGAGGACACATTAAGCACAGAAAATTGAATCACAAAATACAGTGGGCACCTGCAACTTTTAGAACTTGTATACTACAAATAAATGGATATTCCACCAAAATCAATAAGCATATCTACAGACCTTCCGAAAGGTGAAGGAAACTCTTCTCGAATTCCGTCTTACAACATGATCTCCGACTGTATCAATCTATGAAAAAGAAGACATTTAAACAATCCATCAGAAACCAATTTCCGTTACATTGTTAAAACAGAATGCTAGAACTCTGTTTATGTATTTAACAGAAAATATTGGACACAATAAGAGAGAAAGCATGCCACCTAACTCCTTTCCTAGCTGCAGAGTTGCAGACATTGTGCTTCTTGCAATGTAACATTTGTAAAAATATTAACAGCATGCAGAGAGTTGTGTACCTTATGATGTGGAATATAGTGATGCCAAGCATATCGCCCTTCTCCAGATAATAAAAGCATCGAACGAGCAGGAAGGAAAATGGCTTTCCTTGCGAAAGTTGAACACTGGCTGCTGCTAACCCTATCAATAATCGCATCATCTGGAGGTTTCCAAGTGCCTTCAGGATATTTCCTGAATTCCATAATGCATGGTCCAGCTAAAGAAAGGCTGAAGATCAAATCATCAAATGCTGAGTGGGTGTCAATATGTGGAGATAAGCCCACACCAGATGGATATTCATTGACCTATATCATGAATAAAAGATTACTCCAGAGTTGTAAACAGCTACCTTTAGTAGTTAAAGCAGAAAGTAGGGATCTTACCATAGTAAACAGTGCTTAAGCACTCGGTTTCTTAAAGTAGTTCTTTTTGTTTCTTTATTTTTCTCTCCAGCAAGATTCAGGCAACAACAATATCAGAAACAAATTTAGGAGCTTAACGCAGTCAGTTATAGTTTCCAGACAATTATATATATATATATATATATATATATATATATAACTAAGGATTAGAGTCTCTTCTGTTCTCATCCTGTCACAGCTTCATGTTAACAAAATCATCTTGATGCCACTCCATTGGAATGCCAACATGGAATGACAGTCACTGTTCTCCCAGTCATATATAATTCCAATGGTTTGAAAAAGGCATACAAAATTTACTTAAATGAACATGATAAGCACCTCGGTACAGGTTACGTTAATGCCACTACTCCTCACTAATGTACCTATCTGTGTTTTATTCTTTCATCAACCCTTGCACCCTAATTAAAAGTGAATCAGCATCCTGTGCAGTGCACCTATCTGGATTTCCATCTTTATCATTACATGGGCAAAAGCTATAAAGCATCAGCAAACAGCTACTTGCAGAAAGTTGACACATTTTATATATTCAGCTAATACAAAATGCGTAAATCTAATTGGAACATATGTACAAGACAGGTTTCTCAGCGATCAAATACAGATAGGAAACTAACAGATGTATACTAGCTAAATTCGGGATTGTAAGTGCCAAGTTTTCAATCTAACAGCAATTCAGTAAGAACATCTTCTACCAAGTAATATATCTGTTGTATCAGACAAGTCCGAAATATACCGTCAACTGATCCATCAATTTGCTATTATTTTCATCAAGGCCAGGAAATGACATGATTTTCTCAAGCACATGGGAAACGAAGGATGGAAGTTCACCCAAGAACTGCTTGGAATCAACACTCCTTGTCTGCAGAAAGAAGTCAATATATCCCAGTTAGCATATGTTAGGCAATATTTAGATTAGCATGCTAACTGAAATATCATACTTTAGAACATGTGCGACTGAAATAAGAAAAATGGCAGAAGAAAATCAGGAACTGGACAAATGTATCCTATCTGTTCGACTGGTAAGTTAACACTTAACAGTATTGTCTTGTCATCTTAGATGAGCCATGAAGCATAGTGATGATGCCCAATCAAGTAAAGGTTCTAACAGACAAGTGGATGCAGGAAGTAGGAATAAACAGAGGAGGATGACATAATAATTTAAAAGTAAGAAAGGGAAAGAGAGACCAATTGAAGCACATGAACAGCCTGCCACATTGACAAAGCTCAATATACATGGTCCAAGGAAGTCTGGAGATTGAATGTCATGAATTTAAAGTTTGCATATGCTATTATTGGAATAAGCAAATGACCACACACAAGCAGAAGTCAGGGGATTTTGCATAAAAAGATGCTTTCAGTCTACAAGTTAACATGCAAGGGGCAAAAATGGAGTCATTCCAATGAAAGAACAACATACAGGACTATTGCTGTGCATAGAGTGGAAATCCCAAGAGACACTAGAGACATATAAACACAAGGAAGCTTAGACATTGGACAAATAGATCATGAAAAATTACATAACAAGATAAGGAGGAAAGTATTTCAGGCAGTTCCAAAGGTGCCCTCAATTGAGCAAATGATCAAATTGCCTCATCTAAGGGTCCAATGATAGGAGAGAAGAACAAAACTCTTTGTCAATGCACTGTCATGTCTATTTTTGCAGTGGTCCTTGACAATCTTTTATAATTTTAGAGGTAATAGTTATCTACATGTTCATATTTATGTAGATAGCTAAAAAATCCACAAGTGGCCATATCTAACTTTGGGAAATTAACATGTGTATACATGCTTTGATGTTCTGATGCCTTTTCAGCTATAAGGAAGCACCTAAAGGAACCACAATATACAGATGAATCGAAGGATATGGACTTCAGTGATCTGCATTCCACAAGAAAATTTCTTGTAAAGGTAGATAATTACAAGAATTATTCAAACCACCAAACAGAAAATTATGATGAAATGACCATTATATTCTTCAGATCAGGTACTTACAGGGTTCAACTTACTTCATATAAGAACTCATGACCATAATGCTGAACTCTTCTTTTTGACAGAATTTTCCAAGGCCTAATGTCCACTGCTGCAAGAAGTTCCTGAGAATGGGTAAAAAACAAGATGTACTTGTAAATTACAGAAATTATGGAATATAGTGGTCAAGAACACAGGAAGCAAACCACGGGTTCAAAGTCCTAATGAATCTAACCTCCTCCTCTTTTGCAGTGATGAATTCATGCACCAGATGAATTCCTGGGGTTGCCAGTTCTGAGGCCGAAAGAGATACTGGAAGTGAATAATCACTTTGAACCTATTAATATAAGCAACTTAATTAGAAAAAGTGAACAGCGCTGTACCAAGGGAATGAAAAATGCTAATAAAGACTGAAGAGTACTTATTCGACCAAGCATTGCACAGAAATTTATTTATCTGTCCTGAACACACTCAAATAAAAGCTATAAATGTTCAAAAGATACCCAATTCTGGTAGATAATTTGATAGAAATTTGACCTATAAGTACAAGACAGTGAAAACTCCATTTTTGGTACTTTATATAAAGAAAATTCTTGATCAATTTTGATGTCTCAACAGCAACATCAACCAAGCCTTAAGTTCCCAATTTTGGGCTGAGATAATAATTTGAACTTCACTTTCAAATTTGCATTCAATATACTTCTTAGACCTACTTATTTTCAAATCTTTATATTCTATGTTTTTCTCCATTTCTTATAGATTTATTGTTCAACCCTATTTAGGTACATAATTTAAAACAACATTAGCACTTAGCAGCACATGTTACATACATTATGTCATCACTCTTTTAGTTACTTCATTTAAAATTGAAAGAAAGAAAAACAACCTAGAAGCCTAGTGAAACTCTATGGTTATGGATATAAACTCAATCACTCATCTTCCTGTGATGCACTCAAACTAGCAGTAACTGCATCATATCAATTTTCTCTTTAATGTTATATTTACTAGAAATTCTATTCTTTTTTTATAGCATGAAATTAGAAGCATGGAGCCAATAGCTAAATGAAATAATAAGTAAATATTCACAGATCTTTCTAGAGATTGACAGATCACTTTTGGTGTATGACATATTTATATACAGTATTCAGGACAATGTCTATTGACATGGAATACCAAGGAACTCTTTCCGCATCAATGAACTGCAAAAGGAAGAGACAAAGAAAAAAGGTTGACATGCAATAGTAGATCTGCTTGCACCCAATGGAACAGAGAAAATATTTGAATTACAAAATTCATTTACAATTCAAACCTTCTGCTGCCGAGGTACTGAATAGCGTATATGCAGGGTTCGTCCTCGTAGAGCAGGGCAAGGAAACCCATTCAATGCTTTAATTGCTGATTGAGCAGCAGTAACTTCATGAAAGCAGACAATTACACGAGCACCACTATTGTCAGCAGCATGGACTCCCATAACTTCCCCAAAGGTGCCAAAAACTGATTTTATAATGTCAAAAGATAAACCTACAGCTGGTCCACAATTGGCTACATAGAGATTAGGACTAAATTGATCATCCAACCCCTTGGGACACGTGAATCCAGATTCAGTCATATATCCAAACAGTCAAGAAGTTAAAGTTGCTCTCACCCCCTAAAGAAGAAATATAGTTAGTAAAATTGCACTAGTTCTATCTCACAACATGCAGAGAAGCAAGAGAGCAGATCAAAGAATATGAATGCACTAGGCAAAAAAGAAAACAAAATTCAAAGGTACTGTTGTAATATCTAAATATGCAGTAAGTCAAGTTGTTTGGTGTCTGCTGGACTACCATTGTTGGAGAAAATAATTGCAAAGTAACAATCAAGTAAACGAAGTCATCATAAATGGAGCCAGTTACCGAAATTGGGAAAAGAAATCCAATTACCACTAGTCCACTTGCTTCTCGGTATATTGATATTCTATAGTAAAACTCTAAGATGGATCTTCATCTAAATCAAAGGGCTTGTAGATCAAAGTATCATGTAATGTGCTTCTGTTAATTGAGCAATCTACTCAGCAGGTTACAATGAATATATTATCGTAGCAATAAAAGCAATAGCGGCAAATAATGTGCGACGAATTTTACCAGAAGAAATACGATTCCAAAAACTTTATATGTATATTATAATGGGCTGACGATGACAAAATCTCCAATCGACCAACAAAAGTTATTTCTATGGTGCAAGAAAGAAATTTAAACCCAAACAAAAGGAGTAAAGATGCCTACACGCCACTTCTCCTAACAACACCCTGAGGATCCACACACATTCGCTTAGACGACCTCCGGAACGGGACTGACCTAGGGCATGATCTTGATTCTCGATATTGGGATATGAGATAAAGAAACGGTTAAGGTGGTCTTCTTAAGGAGTAGAATAGGAGATCTACGCACCTTTTCCTTATCTTCCTTGGACTCTTTCCGCGAACGAGGGAGGGAGGGAGGGAGAGAGATCGATTTAAGCAATAAGGAAAAGCTACTCGTAACTCATCGAATTGGGTCTAAAACAGACTGCATAGCCGCCCGCTAATCCTTGACTGAGCAAAAGTTTCCGCACCTTGGTGTGTATGGGTCACCATTCTCTAGTCTAGTCCAGTCCAGTCCAACATCGATGGATTATAGGATACGCACAGCGGCATTCACTGTAGAAAGGAGAGGCAGTATAGCTTAGCGAATCATACCTTTCTCGGCCTTTTGGCTAAAAGATCAAGTGTAGTATCAATTCTTATCAGTTTAATATCTCATACGTGAACGTGAGCCATCGGCCCACCACGATATTAAATTAATTTCTTGTGGGTTGGGGAGGCCCCCTCGAGCGTCGCCCTTGCGTTGCACACTACAGCCACGAGCCTGGCCGCACTCCAACCAACTCTTGAATACATAAATCTTTATTTATCTCGAAAGAATCTCCGTCGGATGTTTTTGTCCTACCGGCGGAATATAAATCAAGATATTCAGTCTGTTTGTGGACATGCTTTTCATCTATATGTATGTATGTATATATAAGCTCTAAGTTAGGCACTAGTACAATTAATTGCTAATGCCTTCCTTGTCTTACTTATTTCTAGGAGAAATTGTTGTTTATTGCATGCTCTATTTTGAGCATTGATCATTGCAACAGGTACAGTATGATGAATGGGAATAGGAGTGGAGGAGACTGTAATTGCTATGCTCCAGAATTGTCCTCGAAGATACGATTATGACAAGTTGAGTCGCAAGGGTAAGGACAGTCGATCTTCTGAACGCCACTGCGATCGTAAAACCAGTTTCCTACTGCCTTTGCAATTGGCTGCAAAACAACAATAATTTAAGGCCAATAAGCAGTAAGAAAACTTTTGGGATGAACAAGTATCTTCCATCTGATGCATAATGAACAATAACGTTTACATGAAAAGCAAAACAAAACGAACAATAACGTACAAAAAGATCTTTTGCATCCTTGAAGAAAGAGGGGAAAAAAACTGGCTTTCCGAATGATTCCAAAACTATACAAGGGTAGGGTGGGGGGGGGGGTTTGAAAAGCAAAGAAGTAAAAAGACTGCGAGTAGCTAGTCTTTAGGATGGAAGTTAAAGCTTACAATCTTGTCAAGCATCGGAGAATCGGATGCCAGCCATGTTTCTTGCATCTCTGACTGGCAGTGAGCATAGCAAGAGTTGATAAACATGCCTCTGGACAAAGAGTTTCCAAGTTCAGCCACAGCATTCAGAAATTCTGTTCTGAAACCTATCAAGCCAAATATAGCAGCATGAGCATTGTTACAATAACTCTAAGAGTCACTAGAAAATGCTGTAGTTTGCATTAAGCATTAAGGTCATTGCTCACCAATATTAAGTGAAATAACTAATAAGCTGATATATATATATAAACATGCGCTTATGTAGTTATATGCTCTTCCAGAAGGGTGTTAGCTTGATATATCTTTCTAAAGTGTCTTAGATAGCACAAACCTTGCATGATTTGAAGTTGTGATGAAGAGCATTGTTTTATGTCAAGCTTACAGTCATGCCAAGTACCATGAGGATCAGCAACACCTGGTGCCAAAATATTCTTTATCTGTAAAATAAATAGTCCAACAGCACTCGGTGAAACTACGGACTCAGATAACCATTCAGGGAAAATTCAAACTCTGTATATTTTCATTATTTGGCATGCATAAGTTGCCAACTCTGAAGATTGTGTTCTATGAATAGAAAATATTGCTGACAAGAAGAAAACCTGCCATGAATCATATGCTGCATTTAATATGAAGAGTGGTGTTTCTATCTGTTGCGCCACGTTTTGAGGAAAGAAACACTGCATTTGCAGAAAACTGCATTGTTGAGATAGTGTAGCAGGGTACCGCAAAGTGTACATGGCTTCATAAGGTACTTACCATGGCTGGAGGTAACCTTGAAGTGCACGAAGATGGCAAACTCTTGGCTGATCCCTAAAGAACATGCATGCAGGAGCTAAGTAAAAGGAACTAAAACCAGACAGAATAAGTTGTGGTGTCATATTCGTTTAGGCAACATTTGCACAAAAAAATGCATAAAGGCCTAAAAGAATAGGGCAGCAATGTTAAAAGAAAAAGATAAAACAACTGTCTATGGAGAATGACTCCAAAAATGACATAGATACTCCGTAATAATATGTTGTACTGGAGGAACTCTATGAGTAAAGCAAGAGTTAAATTACTAATCAACTTAAGGGGAATTGGTGTTGCACTGTCACTATTGTTTCTGCTTTTTGGATACCACTTCTTGGAAAAAGAAAAATAATCACCAGATGGTCGTATAATCAACAACATACATGAATTGTCACCACATCATTGTAGAAAGCTGCAATATGTTCTGTTCCAGTGATGTCCTTCCTGTCATTGAGAAGATGTAAAAGGATGGGGTCATAAGATGCTCGACACGATGAGCTGATAAATAGTTAAAGGCCAACAACCCAATTTGCACTTTACTTGGAGAAGGATTGTGCAAGCCAGGAGTTAAAAGTCCTAAATGAAAAGCTCATAGCAGTTAAAAAATGATCCTATCTTACGCATTAATAAAATAGCCAGCATCTGAGAGGCATTTAACTTTGGCACCCATTGGTAGAAGGGCATGAAAGCTGTCACAGTGTAGTATGGATGCCAATCCACCAGCTGAACATCCTGAGAGAAGAGCCTGCAAGCAATATCAATCTTCTAACGAGAGGAAACAATGGCAGCAAATAATAAGGCATGTTAAAAAGCATACATTTTCGGCCTTGTTCATTCCCTTGGCAAGCAGATCTTCCATAACAGCAAGCCACACCCTTGCTCCTCTGTGGTAAATATTCGTAGCCTAATCCGATTACCAGTTCAAAGGAAAAGTCAGTTTTCAAGTTTGGATATGATGTCACGGCAGCTTAATGAGTATTGCATTGTAAAGTTCATACATAGATAATATGCAGTAGGGAGGCAAGGTTGATCAACTCACAGGATCTACTCTTTCGACATCTCCAGTAAATGATGAACCATCACAGTAACGAACCTTGACCTTGTTCCAATTGTAGAAGTCTGGGTTTTACAGTCAAGGGAATACAAGTAAGAATAACAAATTGCTACTGAAGGCATATTAGTATCGCAAGAATATTATTGAAGATCAGAAAAATTACAATATATCCCTTATGTTATACTTGGGGGTTTGGAGGATGCAAATTTTACAAACAACTAGCATTTAGAGTTTTCTGGCCACACTTTTAGTGCTCTTCTTTTCTTAAAACAAAGTTGTGATCTGTGGCAGGCTGGTTTTTACCAACGTCAGCAATTTCAAACTGTCATGGCTAAGTGTTCAGGAGAAATAACTAGAACAAGACTTATTTCACATAGCGGAAGTCAGTAAATAACATTTTGTGGTTGTTATGCATTTAACAATTCGTAATTGACTAACAAGGATTTAGTTCAGAATGATGATCAAAGTGATTTCTCCAAGGCCCTAATATCTGGCTTGAGGAACCCCATTGTTATCAATATTTGCAGTGAGAAAATCAGAGAAGAAAATCTGTAGATCTTAGAATTAGAAAACAAAATGATATGATGCAGTGGACTTTTTAGTTTAGACATGGTTGCTATAGAACATACCTGGATTAAATGATAGGGTGTTGCTTAGAATCCCAGAAAATGCTAGCTGCTTCACCATTTGTTTGGATGATCCTAAACGGGTACTCTTGCGGGCTAGACACGTAGTAACATTATTGCACCATCCTCCTCCCTGAGATATGAATGGATATAGTATGATATTATTTCGATAAAAAAAAAATACTATTATTAAGCAAGCACAAGTCGTTCTGTTACATGAGAGAGAACAATATAAGTGTTTAAAATAACAAGTTGAGAACATTATTCATTACTACAAATTGGTATCTTGCATTTTACTTGAGACAAGAATGTTCATTCTACAAAATCTAAAAGATATAATCAGTTGGTAGGAAGTAAAACATTAATCCAACAAAGAGATATGCATTACAATGGAGTAGTTAGAATCTAAAAACCTCGGGATATTCCATTGCTACATCAGATATGACATACTGACCTCAATATCTACCAACCAATTGTTCACCCCTGATCCAAAACCCGGAGATAGATGATATGCTGGGGGACTTCCATCCAAACAAACTGCATGTCATACCAGCCACATAAGTAGATTATGGCTAAAAGGTAGAAGATAATTAGAAAATGAAACGAGATAGAGCGACACAAGAGTGGCAGGCTCATGTCACACAATTTTTCTGGGCAATTTGTGATTCCAAATATAGTTATTTCACCTGCTCCTTTTTCTATAGCACTTTCAACATATGTAATATCCACGAAATAGCCCTCTGCTTCCAGAAATATCATTACACAAATAAGGGCGTAGCTCCATGCCCATAATTTAACGTCTGCCATCCTGAAAAATCGGAAGTGAGAGAAAAATTGCACTAAACATAGAGTGCAGTATATAATGATTCATAACTTAAGCATGCAGCCATCATATTTCAAGCGAAAGAACTTGAACCATAGAATGGAAAGAATGAATCATCTCCAAAATTCAGGGGAAAACCGAACATCTTAAGATGCATCTACATTGGTTGTCTTCTCTGATACAGAGGTGAATAATAGATGAAGAATGTGTAACACTTGATATATTCTTTACAAACGTTGATGCTCTATCTTTCTTTGCTTACCATGTTAAGAAAAAGAAAATATTGACAAAATTTACTTAAGATGATACAAACATCATTGGCACAGATGAAAAGTTCTAATTAGTAACAGCAGTGGCAAAACCAGAAGTCCGATTAATCAATCTTATAAATACAACAAGATTCAATCAGGCGATACGAAATCGGTAGAAATAGCAACAAGCTTCATCCTTTTGGAAAATCATATATCCATCTCCAACAACCGAATTAATCCCATATCTCTAGAGACAGACAGAGACTCCCCATTGGGATATGCCTCAGTTTGAAAAAGTATCCAGAAACCAAACATAACTTCAGTTCCAAATCAATACAAACTCCTCCCACAACTATCAAAACTACGTAAAAAAGAAAGAAAGAAAGAAAGAAAGAAAATATGGCAGCGTTTTTTTTTTTAAATCTCACGGAACCCAAGAAAGCATGAGGAAAGGATGAGCAAAAGATTGAAAAGCAACTGAAACCAAAGTGAATCAACAAAGCCCTACCAGGAATTGGGGTGATCCCCGCCGAGATCACCAAACAAGCCTCTTTTCTTCCCGCCGGAAATCTGAAACAGAAACAGTGGGTCTACGATCCTTAACGGGCTTTTGTCCCTTCCCTTTCCTTTCCTTTCCTTTCCTTACCATACACCTATTACCGCATACTTAGAGCTATCAAATGAGTGATCCCCACCACTCACGCACTGCCTTCAAAAGACAAGGTTCCCTCCCTCGTATGATAATTGATACCGTATATAAAATATCTCAATAAATAAATAAATAAAAGACTTCGTCGCTCTTTCGCTTTCCTTTGCTTTGGTGTTGTAGAGGGGTGGTATTTCTTCTTCTTCTTCTTCTCCTCCTCCTCTTAAAAGCAAGCACGCAGGCAAAGTAAGTACACCTCTACAAGCAGAAACACAGAGGAGAGCATCTTTTTTAACTCTCTAAACGGTCTAGGAGGGACCAGGAGGGAGTGCAAGCAAGCATTTCCTTCAATAATGGAGTGCGGTTTGATTGGTGAATATAATCGTGGTGATTTATGTGGGCCCCGCCACACTCGTCCAAGTGACTGGCTTGATCTCGGTAAGGGTAAAAAGACTCAAAGGGGGAATGTCGGCTTAACTATAGGCCAATTAATTGGGTGGGGTGGGGTGGGGTCCCGACGGAAGTATTTACCTTTTATTAATAAATGACTAGGATCGAGATCCGGATTCTACGTTATTTCCAAGTTTTACTAATGAGATGCTTATGGCCCATTCGGGTTGTTGTTTAATTAATAGAGCGGCCAGGCCCAATCAACATCATTCGAGCGATATCTTAACTACCTCTGCTTCCTTCCAAACTTGTAGTATAGCCACTACCACTAGCCAGCCAGGCAGCCTGACGTCGGGGTCATTGTCATCGGTCAATGAACGCAGACGTGGGATTGGAATGGACAGGCTCGGGTTCGGATACTTATCAAGGACCCAAATAGAATCCGATCCGCTAGGTTTCATTGGGAAGGGAAGGGAAGGGAAGGGAAGGGAACTATTTCTATTTCATTTTCTTTTTCTTTTTCTTTTTCTTTTTTATAAGACTCTCCCATTGTAATATTCAGCTATAAGATATCATTTACCTTGGTACATTCGAATATTTTAACTCCTTGACGGGAGGGAGGGGCAAGAAAGAAAAAACACGAAATAGTTCAAAACCAACGACAAACAAGAGCCACGCAAGATCATAAAAAGGAAGAGGTCAAAAAGATGAGCAGTTCTGCTCTTTAGCTACCGTACAAAGTGATGTTTCCAAGTATTGTATAAACAAACATTCCCGAAGGGTTTATAAGTAGTAACATTATTTTAATAATATTGGGATGCATGCAATCGAGTTTGACATGTGATGGCATATACGAAATTATGTACATATATATATTCACCAATCACCATCCTATGAACAGCGACTGTGATAGAGAAAAACCTCATCTTAAAAGCTACATTAATATATGTGACCGACATGATAATTGGCGTGCAACATAGCACGTGACAGCGTGGCGGTGATTAGATGCGGCAGCCACTAGCGTACCCTACTTTATATAAGAGCTACTAGTACCTGACATGACACAAAGTCATACATATGGCTTGATGATCGAACCTCAGGCAGCATCGGCCATCGAGCGACTTAAAATTTAAGATGGCGCCGGTGGTGTGTCATATGTTGTGTGGTCCCCACTATTGTAAGCCAATTAAATAAGGGGAGGTGGCTGTTGTTTTGCTACAAATAAATTCCTTGTTTCCATTCACACGGCACCGACAAGCTCAAAACACCTACCGTCGCTCCCGCGGAACAACATAACGTGCGAATCTTTTCCGCGTCGACGCCTTCCTCTTGCCTCTTGGTACTCCGGGGGAAGTGAAGGGAGGCGCATACCAAAAAAATAAAATATATAGTTTATTATCTATCGGCAGAATGGGCATATGGATGGTGGACAATGGACATGGCCTCAAATCATATTTCTTCATTTATTATATATTTTACTCTTTATCAACGGGTGGATATATGTCCATATAAAATCATAAATGCATCATCCACATTAACCTATGCGCGCATTACCACAGTGAAAAGGGATAACCAGCTAGATTATTAAGAGAACAAATCAACAATTCCTTCTTCTTCTTTTTTATTCGGGTCCATAATTGATAAGCAATAGTATAGATAGTGTACTTTCCTTGTGCTCGATCATTCATTAGGAAAACAATCTCTGATTATTAATCCTGCATAGAATCGTCTTCGCGGTTGCGACATGTCGGGTTGCAAGGATAAGGGCAGTCAATCTTCTGTGCATTGTTTCGATCATAGAACCAATCTCCAACTGCTCTAGCAATTGGCTGCAGAAAGGAATATATACAACAGCATAAATATCTAAGCATACTTATTAATTGACTTTCTAATATACCCCTCTGGTGAATGGTGATACAGATTTAGCTTAATTAGGTGGTTAGGCAGCAATACAATTATTCTATTTGTTTACTTTAAAATGTTGAGAAATGGGTGGCCACTGAGACATCTATTTGGAATAACTAGTAACTGCAGAGGAGCTTACCGTCTTTTGAATTACAGGAGAACCATCCGCTAGCCAGGTATCTTGAGCCCCCGACTGGCAGTGGGCAAAGCAAGAGTCTATGAACATTCCTATAGATGATGAACTCCCAGCTCTGGGAAGTGCACTGAGGAATTCCGACCTAAAATCTGTGATACATTGCAGAATTAGATCTACGCCTATGCATAGCTCACAAAATCTAGTTGATGACAACCAGATTTGAATGTATAATGAGTTCCTAATGTTTTTTAAATCTCCGAAAAGATAAAATTAAACTGCACTTCAGGATGCGTTTCCTGTGCCAGATATATACTTCTGCAGTTCGTAATACTGTAAATGGAATACTATCAAACCTTGCATGGTCACAAGTTGACTTGAAGAACATTGCTTTATGTTCAGCTTGCAACTGTTCCATGTTTTACGGGGATCAGCAGCGCTAGGAGCCAAAATGTTCTTGACCTGCAATGCAGGGGCTAACTTATTAGCTATTCCAATGTCTTGATTACATTAAAAAAAAAAAAAAATATATATATATATATATATAAGAGAAGGTAAATAGTTTATTACTACTGCTTGCTTTTACAAGGGTCACCTTATATAACTCACAATTAAAATGTTTAAACAAAAAAGCAGAGGAGAGATATATGAAGATGCATGATATTCCTATAAGAAAAATAAAAAGAAGCATGATAAGCCAAAGGAACGTATGGAAGAACTAATCACCTGCCATGCGTCGTATGCTGCATTCAGTATAAAAAGTGGTGTCCGCATCTGCTGCACCACATATTGGGGGAAGAAGCACTGCACTTATATTCATATAGTTCAGCAGTCTGTGAGAAAGTCTGTTAAAATTCTCAGTAGATCAACATTCAACACTACTTACCAAACTTGGTGGAAACCTTGAAGTACATGAAGATGGCAAATTTTTTGCTGATCCCTAGAAGCAATGCAAGCACCATTTAGGCATGTTTAAATTGTATACTACTAAATTTTAAGATCAATATATCTATAAGAATAAAAATGTAACATGCTAAAGTATTTATTTGGCCTAATAATATAGTATGAGGCAATATATCTATAAGAATAATTTTTCTATAACAAAGGCCACCTTAGGACACTCTGTTCTTACTAATAAAGTGGAAAACTACTCATGTAAAAATCCTGGTTTGTGGTCTGTTTAAAAGATCGTCTTACATGTGTGGTCACAACCCCTTGGTAGAAATCTTTGATGAACTCTTTTCCAGAAACATCCTTCCTATCATGAGAAGTTGTAATTTATATTAGTCCAATAGTTTCTTTGTAAGGAGCTAAATACACTTCTAATCACTGAAAACATTATAAATGGGAATAACTGTCTGTAGCTTACGCATTGATAAAATAACCAGCATCTGAAAGGCATTTAACTTTCGCACGTGCTGGTAGGATATCTCGAAATCGATCGCAATGAAGTATTGATGCCAGAGCTCCAGCTGAACATCCAGAAAGAAGAGCCTGCATCCACATCTCATTTCGTTAGTAAAATGTGTTATTATATAGAGTACTAGCCACTGTAGAAGAACATACGTTTTCTGCTTTGCTCATCCCCTTTGCCAAGAGGTCTTCAATAACAGCAAGCCAAATCCTCGCTCCTCTATAGTGGAGATTTGTCGCCTGATCAAATAACAACAGGAAAACCACTGCCAAGTTTAAAAACCTTAGTTGAAAGGATAAAGATGCCCTTCTGTTTATGAAAATATCTACTCAAATTCAAAGCAGCTAAAAATAAGTATGCAGCGAACTTACAGGATCTACAGTCTCAACATCCCCAGTAAATGACGAGCCATCACAGTATCGTATCTTGATCCTATTCCAGTTATAGAAATCTGTATGTAGTCCAATCAAGATAAAATGTAAGACAATTAGATCAATTCAGATAGTGCATCACTGCAAATAGATACATGGATCAAACTGTATATCTCAGCAGGAATGTCTGTTGTAAAGAATGACAAGGACCATACTAGCATGAAGTTACAGTTCAAGTTTGTCAAGCAACTTAACTAACTTTTAATCACTTTGCAACTATTTGTGAAGCTCACGTGTAAAGCAACCTGCAAAGTACTAGTGCTTGTGGAGGCCAGTCGTTGTCATGGGAAGCATTTTACCCTTCCTTCAAGAAAAGACATTTTAATTGGACTTGTCTTATGCATTATAGGGATTTAGACTTTTAAACTCAAAGGACAACTAGAAGTTAACAGCAAGTTGGGAGACTATAAGATAATTTGTTCTTTCTATCTAAGCATAATTTGTAGCCAAAGGCATCAAACTAAGGGAATCATCGTGATATAAATTATTGTGTTAAATCTGCAAGCAACACTCTCTAGGCAACTAAGGTGATTCGACCAGAGACTGCTTCTTTTCTTTAGGTGTGCATATGTGAGTGCTAAACTTCCCATTTTCTCAAAACATTGGTTCCACGAGATTTACACTTTGCAACAGATAATAGGATCATTGTTAAATTGTCCAATAAAGGTGAGAGATGCCATACCAGGATTGGATTTTTGATTGTTGCCTAAGATCCCAGAGAAGGACATCGGCTTCATATATTTAGAAGAACCTCGAAAGGTATCTCTTCGGCCTAGACATTCTTGAGCATTCCTGCACCACCCTCCTCCCTGTCAAAGAAGCATGTGAACTAGATGAACCCCCGCTTTTTGGCAAAAATGTTTCATATTTCAGACAGTAGAATTTCACCTAAGTTGATACTTCTCCTAATTAAAGGCATTCCTTTTCCAACTTTCCTGGGGCTTCAACAGGTTAACAACTTAACGTAGTTGCTGGGACAATAAATTTTCAATGCATTCTCTATATTAGGGAGAATCATACTCGGTGGTCTACTTAAAAGTGTTTTAGCTCTCCTCACACAGACAGACATGGAACAATTAAAGATGCCTCTTTAACAAACCACAACCAATCTATCACATCTCCGATCACAACCATCAACCTGAGAAAAATCAAGCATATGGATTCTCGTGCCATTTAAGGATGAGATCTCCTATGGTGAAAGAACAGAAGAATATATATACTTTTTTTTTCCTAAGAAGGCTAGATGAAAATTAACAGTGCGCAAAAGATGAAATTTACCACTAACCTCCATGTGAACTAACCAGTTGTTCACCCCAGAACCAAAGCCCGGAGAGAAATGATAAGCCGGAGGACTTCCATCCAAGCAAACTGTAAAATGTTTTCAAAAGTGACAAGTCAAGTAACAAAAAAATGGAGCAGATAAGAGGGTCAAACCTGCTCCTTTTGCTACTGCACTTGTCAAAATGGTCATAGGTACATCAGCTCCATCCACCTTGACTGATGCTAGAAGATTGCATACAAGGATCGCAGGATAGATCCATGACCATGATTTACTAGTAACCATTCTGTGAGATAAATTTAAACTATTAAAACAGAGAATGCACCATATATTCCACTTTTACGAAACATGAATACATTTTTTTTTTTTGTACATATATTTATAAGACATTCAATGTATCACCATATAGGGTTGACAGGGTTTATCGAATATATAGGAAGAATGTATTAACTTTTTTGTACTAAATCAAGTAAACTAATTCCTTCGTCCTTCAAAGCAAAGGACAGAAACAATTTTCATTTACTTTAAGACGAACAATACATTTCAAAATGCAAGAGCATTCCACAATCGGCGATGAATTGTTTTGGAATTTAGTAAGTCATATCAAGTTCTTTCTGAAGATAGTAAGGAAAATTGATGAATTATGTAAAGTGCATCGGAAAAAAAAAACAAATTAAAAAGAAAAAGAAAACATATGTGACAGCCCATCTAAAATACAACTTTCCAATTAGATACAAGTGCCCATAAACAAATTATTCAAAACTTCCTTCCATTAGTACCTTGAAAGACGATCTTTGAGCTTCTATTCAGGTTTGGCCCCCACAGTAGTAGATTTTCTTTCCTTTCTTCCTTGTGAAAAAAACAATAGGAAGGTGAGTAGATCTAGATCGATCAATCGAAGTAGCAAACGGCCATTAATCCGAGAGTAAAGGAAGTTAGAAGAGTATCGCCCAATGTAAGCAAAAAATAGTAAGGTGAGTGAAACACACTAATAAACCTCAAAAAGGACTGGGAGATGTTTGAGAAGATGCAAGAAACAAATGCGGGGAGTCATGTAATACAAATAATAGACAACGCCATGGAATATATAGTTCTTACCTCACAAATCTCTTTGCTTGAAGCGCAGCTCCACAGCTCGGCAGAGAAAACAGAAGGTCCAAAGTCTCCACGGTACTACGAATATATTTTAATAGACAGCAGCACTAAGAATAGTGGTAAAGAATCTTTTGCACATACATACCTCAAAACCTTAAAATTTGCAGGAACCCCCCCTATTGAAGAGTGAAATTCATGGATAAGACATTTTCCGATAACACGTAGTATAGTTTAAGTTTTATGCATGCACACTTTTATGTTCTTCAGTATACTATATACTGTGGGCGGGGGGGGGGGGACTGGGGAGTGAAATAAGAAGTGATGATGATATGCCTCTCCTCTTTGGAAAGAAAAGAAGTAAAAAGAAAAAGAATTAAAAAGAAAAAGAAAAAGGATTAAAAAGGGGGGGCCATCTTGCTTTGTCGCGTAGTGAAAGCGACGTCTTGTATACGCGTTGGAGATGATGATAAGGTTCTCGTACTCACCCCGCGTTTATGCGTGTCGGCCATCTAAACAATTAATAATTAAAATTCTGATCCTGATCTGCTGTCCGTTTGGTCGGTAGGGCCTAGGTGGGGATCGGCATCGACCTTCGATGTAACGTGATTGGTAAATGTATGTGCTGCATTACGTTTACGATTCACCTATGCCAATTGTCAAGTTGCCAACAAAACAATTGGTAGCTCCAACTGTACGTGAAGCTGATGATGTCAGTAGACAGTAGTAATACAATCAAATCTAAGGCCCGCTTTGTTATCTGTGGGCATCGATACGCATATCCGTGCCGAAAGAAAGCAAGCAGCAATAGCCAATAGGCAGAAGAAGATTATTGGGCCAAATTAGTATATGAATGTAGAGCTCGGATCGAGAAGGGAACAAGCCCAGGAAATTAACCATAAAACGCGCTAGCTATACGCCGGGCTCAAAAAATTAATAAAGCCATATAATAAATACATCTAAGACTTAATATATAATTTACATGTACATCAGAGTATATATATATGAGTTCATTAGATAGATGTAGGTTTTCATGGGGTTTGGTCCATGTGTATATATGTATGTATGTATACATACATCGATGTAGACGACACCTACAGGCTGCAGGAGAATTAATCCGGCATGACGAGTGGAATTGAAAAGTAAGGCTCTATGCTCACCGCCCCTTCATTTAATCCAAAAGCAGTAGTAGTACCGAGGCAACAAAATCTCTTATTAAGCTTTCTCACCATTATTTTCAAGCAAGCTGCAGCTCCAGGGGTGAACCAGCTGATGGTGTTTCGAGCATTCACCAGCCATCGCTTCGACATCTGGAGATCATGTGCTTTCCTAGCTCCTTGGGTCGACGGGTATAAGCGCTGAGGGACGAGGACGTCGATGGCAGAGGAAGAGGAAGCCTTCTCTGCCTTGCCCTTGCGACCACCAACCGAGTTCGACGGCTGCAACCTGGTGGTGGGCAGTACTTGAACACCCATACTAATTTAGTATATATGAAATGTGGTTAACAGTGGTGCTTTATTTGAGAGATGGGGGGGGGCAGACCTACCTCTAGATCTCTCTCCCTGTTCTATATATATAGAGGATGGGATGTAGTGATGTAGAACGTACGCACGTCGTTGGGCCTGTTTAAGCATTAATTGTTTCCCCCAGTGAGTCAGTGAGTCTTGACTCTTAACTCTTGATGTCCACTATGTAACTCTTTGAGGTCAATTTAGTCATTCTCGGGTGATAAAGTTAGTTACTATTTGCGCCAATGAATTATGGAGTCGGTTACACTACCTAGGAGGAGGAACAGGAGTCGAGAACAGAATACGAAAGGGAACCAATATCGACCTAAATCATCTCAACCACTCCATCTCTCCTCACTACTGTTACTCTTACTGTTGCTGCTGTCAACTTGCATCAACGCAATCCATTTTTCTCCTGACCTAACGGGCATAATTTGTGTACATTGAAAAATCAAACCAAGCTTAGCTAGCTTCTTAATTAATTAATCGACGAAAATGTGATATGTATGTATATATATATATATACGTACTTGTTTTCTCTTGGGCCTGCTTAATCGATGAAGCACTCTCGTGGAAATTACATATATAATGAACAAGCTAAGCTACAATTACTTAATAATGTTCTTTTAATTAGCTCATAACAATGAACAAAATTTAACAAGCTAAGCTATATATATATATATAGCTACCACTTGAAATTAACAAAAGAAGCATGCGTACGTATATATCGATTGATACATACATAAAATAGTGAGACCTTTTTACATGAGAGAGACGTGTCACTGTAGTTAAGCTGTAAGATGACAGTGAAGGTACGTCGGAAGGATCGAGATCCGACCTGTGCCACATAAACCTGATCGTATATTGTAGGTCATGGCTAGTTTAGTACGTACGAGCGCACTTAATTTCTCGATCAATCGGCATCCAATTCAGCTAGCCTTGATTTCTCCTTTGGATTGATAAAGACGCGTTCTTCGGCTCCTGGTTGGAGATGTACGTTTCTGGATTCTAGACTTTAATTCCAGTACCTTCTTCTACCTCCGTGTCTTTAATTACCCCAACCGCTAGCAATGCTAGGGATCCATCTTTTATGTATACCATATGGTATATCAGTAATTAGTTCCCTTCTCCAGGCACAAAATTAATCCAAATAACACGCTAGCTGCATGGCATGCATGCAATTCTTGTATAACGTACTCCCCCTCCTCCCCTACCTTCTTCATAGTGTAAGCCAGTACGTACGTACCTTAAAAAGGACGATGTTTGAGGAACAGAATCAAATTAACTTGTCGACAACCAAATAGTGATCATGAAGGAAGGATGGCATTTTGATTTAGTTTCTGTGAAGCAAATGATGCAAGAGGAGCAACCTCTTCAAGTAATTTACTCTATTCATTTCATCTAGCCCTATTTAAGAATTGTCCACTTCAAGGACATGATGTGTATTGTGGTAGAAAATCCATCCAAGTTACAATGACGATGGGTAGAGGAGAAGCCTGACTTAGCATGCCTATAATGTTGTTGGTGGACGTAAGGAGCAAATTGAAAAGATGCCAGGAGTGGTAGGTCATGATGAATGAATCATGCACATAATTTTTAGGCGAACATCTTTGGGTATTTCATTTTCAATTATGGAGCTTCCTAGATTTGCGCGCTTCGTCCAGAGAAATTAATTAAGCTTGGGAATTGAATGAGGGGGTCTTTTGTTATGGTCCTCCTCCTGGAACAGGTAAAAGTAAAACACTACTTGCTAGAAGTGATGTCTGTCTGCTTGATTATAGGTGAAGGTATGTCTGTCTACTTGATTGTCCCACAAGGACAGGATATATGAAAATTATGACAAAAGTTTATATCATATCTCACATAATTGTAGACAAATTTCACATTGACAAATCCACCGAATCTATGTATCAGAACACATCTCTGACGAAATGAGACATTTTTTTTTTAATATAGAAAAAAAGGCATCTCTGATCTCTAGCCACCATTCCCTTGTTATTGTAACACTCACTCTTCTTTCTTCCTGGGTCGTCGTCCGCTGTCCAAGATCCACGACGACCAATAGAGGGGCAGCATAGTGCAAGCAGCCTCTATCAAGATGGCAACTGAGAGCCCTGAAAAGTTAGTTCCCGACACTCCTAAAAATGCAGCAAGTGCAACCCCAAAGTAGCCACTGACAATGGACGCAAGTGCCAATGCGGACATGGCAAAAGCCATAACAGAGCCCTCACATCCAGCAGGGCAGAGTTGTGAGATAAGAACGCTAAATGGCAGAACTTTGAACAAGAAAAGGGCCTCCAACAACCCTGAAAAGATCACAACATACAGGGAGTCTGAAATTCCAATCTTCCTGTATATTCCCTGTACAAACAGGGCATCAGACATCATTAAGAAAGCAGTGCTTAACTGCAATGCCGATAAAACCTTCCTCGCGGAAGTCCCTTGAAAGTACTTGTCATAGGCTACACTCCAAGCCAATAAAGCTGCCTGACCAAATACCTTGGACAAGCCAACAACTGACGAGTCCAGTTTTAAGTGCTGTGTCTGGTAGAAGAACATGGTGCTGGTCAGCAGTGGAACTAGCGCATAAGATGCTGAAAACCACACGATTGAACGGAAGATCTCTGGTTTACAGAGAGCAACAGACAGTTCCGATAGTTGTTTGCTGATGCTAGAAGATTTTGATGGTTGACCTGCTTTCTTAGGAAGGCCGAGGGAGCTCTCAGGGACGGCAACAGTTGTGACGAACTGAATCACAAGCAGGAGGGCAAAAAGGAGAAACATGGTTCTGGGAGAAAACTGATTAATGGCCATGCCGCCAAAGAGATTTCCAAGAGCGCCTGCTATGGAGGCAGATATCCAAGCAAAGGACTGGAGTTGTCCTGACGCTGATGGAGAAGAGGACTGCTTCCCAGCCTCAGCAACGATGGCATCATTTGCAACCTCCACTATGGATGCACCCAGATTACTGAGGAGGAGGAAGAGGGTAAGGATGCCTACAGAAATTGATGATCCGGGCAAGGAAGCGATTGCCAACCATGAGACCGCTTGCAGGAGAGCTGCACAATATCATAAAAACTCAAATTAGTCAGTGGTAACTTCTACGAAAACATGGAAGAAGTAAATTATAAATAGATAAATATAATCTCCTCCTCAAACAAAATCTAACTCTAGTACACTACAATGACGCAACCAGCCGTCAGCTTCTTAAAAGCACTTATAATTATATCATGGAGGTGAAAATGCAACGCATCAGTTCTAAAATTCTATTAGATAGACTGACATCGCAGAACTCTAAATGAAGGATAAATATCACTTCTTAATAACATATTACGCCGCATCCATTAGAATTTTTACACATTGAAAGAATTTCAGAAACCGAAGAAATATGTAGAAGATCGTATTCGGAATCTTCACACACCACAGTCAGCTATATATGTACTCAAAGGGTTACTTGTGTAAAATTTAATACTGGTGCAGAAACAGCTAAGAGAATGGATATAAATGCAAGAAAACTAATAGCAAGCTCAACTGGCTACTGCTTTTGCTACATCATGCTTGCCATTTGCCAACTTTCAGAGATACCAAAAGTAGAAGAAAAAGGATAAACTATTCAATAATTAATTGAAATTGTTGACCTGGACATTACATAAGTATCATTGCACATCTTAAATACCACAGCTGTTTGAGACTGCAACTTTCTCATGAATAAGATATGCTCAGGTTTATGTTGAAACCTCGTCTTTCTTGTCGTTGAGAAGTTATCACTCAGCGCCCTACTATTCATAAAAGAGAATATTTTAGGGAAGCCCGGTGAGGCCTCAACCGATGTTCTCCAGCTGCTGGCTTGCTTTCGCAGCAGTCCAAAACTGCGCTTCAATAATCTAATGGCCAATTTAATCCTCAATAAACATAAGCACAAGATTATGTCCTTTATCCAAGCAAGTCCTTAAATTATGAAAATTAGCTATTTTGGGCTCCAAATTGAATCCCTTTAGGGGCACTACATATTTCTCTCAACATTCTCATCTTAAACATAAAGAACTCTCTTACCGTGTTCATTCATAATCGTGCAACATTTGAACCAATAAACACTGAATCTGTGACACATAAGAAGGATATTCAAGAGCAACGAATGGAGCATAAAGAGAATGCCACTCGCATGAAAAGATCAGTGAGCGTTTTACAGAAAGATTGAGTGAAGTATCTTCACTCAACTTCATCATCAACTACCAGGATTCTATGAGTAGTAGGAAGGTGCTTGAGAACAAGCTTTTGTCAGCGTAAAGCAAATATAATAATAGTACAAACAATCATTCTTAACCTATTATGATTATAAAACAGGACAAAAGTACTTCAAACCCACTCAGAATCCAAAATCCATTACAAAGAACATATCCTAAAAAATCAGAATACAAATCTTACACGACTCAACAAACACCTAAGTTGGCAAGCTAGCTAATGACATATCTTAAGATTAATCAGAATCGAAATCCCCCAGTTGGGATTGCAGCGTCCATTCATTGTGAGATTAAACCAGCATATCGAACAAAATAGACATTAGACAAAAGCTTTCCGGTCATCACTAGGATCAATTAGCTAGTTTTTTAACTTGTCAAATGGGCCGTCAATGATGACGACAGCATCCCCCCCCCCCCCCCCCCCCCCCCCCCATATCACTAATCCCAATAACATAAGACCGACCCGCCCTCCTCAAGTCAGTCCTCTCCAACAAATTCGAGATTAGTAAACTAATAAGCCAATTTGGTAAAAACAAACAGTTCATCAATAAATGCGGATGCAAACTGGGCTGAGTTGCTCGGCCTGGCCCAAAACAAAGAAACGCGAGGACACCAACTCACACGAGGGTCGGCCGCGGCCGACCACATCCACATGGGATATTCTCGTGATTCCTCCTAAAGAGTGATTCCACGTGGCCCCTTAGGACAGATGGAGCCAGTTGCTCCGCAGGAACACCAGAATGCGCCTGGATCCCAGTTCCAGACCCCCGATGACGGAAGCGGCGGACGACAGTTTCAAAGAGACTCGGTGAGAGGAAGCGACAAAAGGAGGGGGGTTAGAGAGAGAGAGAGAGAGGCATACCTCCGATGGCGACGTACGGAAGGCGATGCTGGCCTCGGATATAGACGGCGTCGGAGAGGAGGCCATAGAGGGGCTTCGCGACCATGGGAAGATTGGCTGAGTTCTGAAGGATTTGGAGAGACGACGGCGCCACCCCGAGCCCATCCTTGAGGAAGAAATTGACGCCTAGCCATGGGAAGCATCGGAATCCTTGCATCCAAAACCCAACTCCCACCACGCATCGCACCCAATCCATATCTCTCTCTCTCTCTCTCTCTCTCTCTATATATATATATATGTGTGTGTGTGTGTGTGTGTATACCCAAAAATTCAAATGCACAGAGGGAAGAAGCTTTGGGATCTGGCTTCCTCGTCGATGGTACCTTATATAAGATCGAGTGAGTTTCCAATTAGGGTGCGGTGCGCTTTTCTCTTGTTTTTGTTAAATTTAATTTAAATGACACGTGTTGGCGTCCTGTGGAGATCTGGAGAGGAGAATATCTGAGTATACAGTTGTGGGCGTCGAAACGAGGAAACGATGCTTCTGGGAAGGAAAGTAATAGTGAGGATTTGGTATCGGGTCGGGTCGGGTCGGGCCTTAGCGGACGGAGGTTTCTTGCGAGGAGAAGGATACCATTTCGGAGAGCGACATTTTTCTCTTACCCTTTAGGAAAATGAAGAAATAATAATAATAATCAATGAATATGGAATAAGGTGTCATCTGTCTTAACATTTTTATGAGATATTTTAACACGGGATTCCAACCGACTTATTAAGTTTTTGCAATCTCATGATTACACATCACTACCAGATCAGCAAACCACTAGAGCCGCCTCCATATCAAAATTAATCATCGACTTCCCGCAAAGCTCAAGAGTTGGTTTACTATAATAGATATAAAACAAATAGTAACCACCAAATAATATACGTCTTTGAGATAAAAATAGAATCACAATTCACAGAAGCCGAAATGAGGAACCTGTTGGGAGGAGTCTAAATAGACTGTCGGCAGGACATCAATCCGCCCCTTCACTGTGATTCTGCGACGGAATTGCATGAAATCAGGGAAAGCGTAGAATTCTCTCATTTGCTGTTACAAGGGTTGGTTGGTTGGTTGGTTCGTTAGTGAGTTTCTCTCAATGATCTCTATCGTCAGGCACGGAGCAAGAAACTAAACAAAACCAATTACTCGTATAATACCTGCTTTTGTTACGAACTTTATGTATTCATTTTTACTTTACTATCAATAGTACAACGCACCTGGATTGTGCTATTTTTATTGCCCTATCCATCTGAGCATGCCCTTGTTATGAGTGCAAACATGAGATAGCAATAGGAACAGATGGCAATCCCCCAAATCCAGTGATTGACCTAGTGAACAGGAAGAATACTATCAGTTGAGATCCAGTTGCATGAGGGTAAGGGGCATCACGACGTAAAGTTTGCAGGAATAGAAAGGCATCCACAAAATGTGATGACATTTACTTACAGGAAAAGAAGTTCACACCATTGAGCATGCACTCAATAGTAGCACAAATCTTAGTGAAGCTGTCCGAAATTGTGATCAAGAGAAATCATAGGAAGTAAACAAAATGACAGGTAAACCTTTTCTCTCTCTTCCTTCAGGAACTCTTGTTCACCCCTGCATCTCACAATATACAAAGTTGGCACGCAAACTGATGTCCTCAGCCCCCCAAACGGAACCTTTCAGTGAAGATGGGGGTTTATGCGGCTATAACCACGAGGACAGAAGCATCCCTGACCCCATACTATAGATTTGTCACAGGACAGAGGCCGAGCTATATATCTGGCAACAATACAATCATGTAACAGCTTTGGCCAACAAAAAATCAAGAATGCTTTCTCTCCCATTTCCCCTCCCGCCTCCCATCCCGCTCTCTTCGTTCAACAACTTGCCTTGACTTGCTACCTCGTGACCCATGTCTCGATACAGACCCATACCCTCCTGCCAAGCCATCAAAGGCTGAGCCAAGTTCTGGGTCACCAATGCTACTCGCATCTCCAGAATCCTTACTCCCTTCAATGCTGTCTTCATAACAGACACTACGCTCCTCAGTCCTGTCCCTTGATTGTAGGATTGTAGGAACATGGCCAGAAAATGATCTGGATCCAGCAAGCACTATATTAGGCGATGGAGAGACGCTGGGATTAGAGGTCACCATTTGACTAGTGGCACTCTCACGGCCTCTGCTGCTTGATCTAATGTTCCCTTCTTGTCGCCCAGTTCTGACATTCTCTCGCTCATGGTATCTTTCCCTAGGCCGACTGCACGAAACTACGAAGCATGAGAAACAGATTTCAAAAAGATACTAGAGATGTTGTAACCTATGATAGTGCTATCCAAGAATGTCTCCATTTAATTGCTGAGATAAACTAATGACTGGTCTATCCAATATATTCCAAATGTTGTAACTGCTGTTGTTGCGGCATGAAATCCTAACATGGCGCATTCACATCTCAAATGATGCCAATATAATAACTAATAAGCCAACCCAATATTTATCACATTAACAACTTTGCAATCGAACAAGAAGTGGAAGGTAGTAACTCTCCTATTTGGCTTATCCATGTAGAATTCTCTAAACCAATATAAGTGCCCTCTCTTCTCCCATGAATGCATCCAAAAAATATTTGAATTACTTTAATTTTTAAAGTTTGAGAAAGTATTAAGTATTTGACATGTATCATGTCGAATATGGCATCCAATACAAACATAGGAAGTATCCATGCTTGGAAATGTTCAAATGAATACGTGATATGATGATCAATGCAATGTAATCACAACAAGACAAACACATCGGCAATGAATAATGCATTAGAATTTCAGAAATTTAAAATTGAAAAGACCACCTGTTGGCATTGGATGAGTAATCACGCCGTGATGACCGAACGCCAGATTCTACTTGCTCCAATTCCTGTTGAAGATCTCTCTGCAAACAGAGGCGATGAGCAATATTAGCCCATCTTCTATGATTTAGTGCAGCATAGTCTACTGAAGCAAGTGAATAGGACAAGACAAAAGCAAAGGATACCCCTTAACTAGAATATTGATATAAAGTGCAGAAACAATTACCAGAAATCTCAAATTCACTAGTATGAACTATGAAACTCAGTGAGTTCTTTACAATTATCAGATACATCAGATAATATTAAATTTAAGCTCTAAGTATCTTTTGGGATGATTTGTACAAAGATTCCGTTAAGTCCTACTTATTTATGATACAGGACAAACTCAAGTTAATTCACATAACCAGGATATACTCACTTGATTTTGCCATTCTCAAATATTATAGAACAAACTAATCAAGAAACATACGAGTCCAGGCGACTGCACTTCATAGTCAATGACCACCCAATAAGTTATAATATTTCATAGTACCTAACTTCCTGCTTCCAAGTTCCAATTACAATCACCAGTGAATCTTTAGCACAACTAGGTAATTGTTTGCTGCACAATTGGCACTAGCTACTTTCTTATTTCACATGTTAATTCTTGTACCATTTTACGTATCATCTCACAAGATGTATCCTTATATCATAGATATAGATTTCTCTCAAAAAACAAATGTCTCCAAGAAGTTGACTGGGAAGGAGATGGTGGGAGTATACTATCAAGTATGAAACTTGGAAAGGCAGTAATCTATCCAATAATGAAACAAATCAGACAATAGCAAGGCATACTTGGCACCTAAATCAGACACTTTTAAACCAACTAGAACACATTTAATCCAGAAATCAAGGTCATTTTGTTGTCATCAACACACATCTGTGCCAGCACATCAAAGGACTTGTAATCACAATAAAAGTAACAATGAAAGGAATATCTGTATTGAATGCAATATCAGGGCAGGTTTGAGCAGTAATACTTGAGTTTGCTTTTCTCTTTCCAGATCAAGATTGAACTGCAGTTCCCTAGTCTTTGCACGCTCAAGCTCCAATTGCCTCTGCCTCTCTAATTCACGTTCCATTTCCCTGGCTCTTTCCCTGGATAGAGCTAAAAATGAGTAACATAACAGGATAAATTTCATATTATTTCCAAGAGAACACAAAGAAGAAATAAGAGCATAACCTGTCAAGCTCTTGTAGAAGTTCCATTTCTCGTGAATTTGCCTCTTCCAAATACTTTTGACGAGCATGTTTAATCAGAAGCTTTTTTTGCCTGCGGACTATTATTTCTTCTTTGAGCTTGGATCTTTCTCTGCAAAGAAAAGTTAATTATATGGGTAATTTATACATTCTAAAGAAATTATGCCTACATAAACAAAGCTTAGATTTGTATCTAACTAGCAGAGAAAGAATATGCTACCAATAGAAGAAGTGTCTAACATCAACATTCACATTCTACCAGAGAGTATAATGATACTTTTCTCATGAAACAAATCCCAGTAAAGAACACAAAAGTGCATCAGCACTCGAGGACTGAAATACTAAACATACAGGCATCCACCATCATATTATCTACCGTTGTCTCTGTAGATAATGTACAGACTGAAAGTCAAACAGTGAACATGCAGAATGTTTTATTAATGTCCAAAACTTCTTTCTGAAAAGTACTTTATTCAACAAAGAGACATGAAGAGTGCATACAAAACAAAACAAGCAGGAATGGAGATAGCTATTAGTGCATGTGACTAGCATCCAAGTACTTTAATGACTATTGAGATTTCTAGACACTTACAAGGATCTAATGTTATCCTTAATTTGTTGAAGACGGTCATTAGCTTTTATATCAACCTTATAGTCTGCCAAACAAAAAGAAATGTTAGTCAAATAAGGATAAAAAGAGTAATGCAAAACCAAAGATGATAACTACAGCTTACTTGGTCGAGTTTGATTCTGAAGGGCATCTTCCTGGGTGTGGTCAGATACTTCTTGCAGTGCTTTTTCTTTCTGAAGAATTTCCATTTCAATTTCTGCTTCTTCTATCTCCTAAATATAATCACATAGGATACTGAGCTAAGAGATTTCCAAACCAACAAACACCAAGAAACACTGATGAATGTTCTTGTTGTTGCTGTGTTGGCTCAGAAAGCAAAAAAGCAAAATAGAATAAACTAATAAAGTGAGTTGTGTAACCTGAGATTCCTGGTCAATTCTCCTTGAGAAGAAATCGAAGTATGATTTGACAGAAGTCAGAGAAGATAGGACCTGTAAGAAAAATACACAGTTCTCTATGAAGTGAGTAGAACAGTAGCAATGCAATAAGCTGAAGTTCTCACCCAGCATGTCTAGTAATGGGGATGTTAGTACCCTTGATGAAATAAATTTAACAAAAATACAAAAATATATTGTGCTTCAATCTTGAATCAACAATTTACTTACGACTAAATTTATTTAGGGTGTCTTTTGCTTATTTCTATTGTAAATCTATATATAGACCCGTTGTACTTTATTTTGAGATTAATGAAGATAATTTGATTTGCTCTCCTTTATAAAAATTGGTGTGAAATTATTTTATGGGTGGAGATGTAAAACCATTTTAAGGATAGATGTGCGAAACTTTATTCTTCTTCTCTATTTGTTTCCTCCTCCATCTCCCTCTCTTCACCACGTTTTGCATCAAATATTCTTCCTAAAATTGATGTGGCAAAAAATATATATGCTTCAGCCATCTTAAGAAATTAGATTACAAATTAAAACCTCTTACTACCTTTTCCTAGTGTATATTTTTTGTTCTATCAATTGAATACTAGCCTGCTTTCCTTCCTAATCAAATTCAGTATATATGCTTTGAAAAATGTTTCTTTAATTGCACAACCCACAAATTCAATATACATAGTTGACCAATGCAAAAAAAAGGCTGAGAATAAGTTTAAGATTATCGATAGCATGGGGAAGTAAAAATGGGACAGATCACGTGGGCCATAGTGGGAGGCTATGAAGATTCTAGGGGTGTAAACGAGCCGAGCCTGAGCGAGCCGGCTCTAGCTCAGGCTCGGCTCGAAATTAGTTTCGAGCCTCACAATGTTGCTCAGGCTCGGCTCAGCTCAACCCGAGCCGAGCTCGAGCTGAGCCTAACCGAGCTCGAGCCGAGCCCGAGCAAAGCTCGAGCTCGATTAGAGGATAAGGCGGTGGCGACGTGGGCGGTTGCGACGTGGGCGGTGCCGACGTGGGCGACGGCTTGCCGAAGGAGTCAGAGACGAATGGAGGAGGCCGACGACGGAGGAGGAGGAGGAGGAGGAGGCCGACGACGGAGGAAGGTGTGGCGCCGTGGTGGTGGTTTGCCGTCGTTGCCGATGGAGACCGACGGGGAGGGAAGAATGAAGGTGATCGGGTGGATGAGGGTGAGAGTGAAGGTGAGGGTGGGGGAATTGATGATGGGGAAGGTGATGTGATGGGAAATGTGAAGTAATTAATGAGAGTGGGATAGGTGAGGGTGGGGTAGGTGAGGATGATGAATGTTGAGGTAGGTTACGGGTGAGAATGAGTTAGTGAAGGACACGTGGCAATATTTCCTTATGCCACGTGTCCTTAGTCATAGGGACTCAGGCTATCGAGCCTATCGAGCCGAGCCTGAGCGAGCCGGCTCCAGCTCAGGCTCGGCTCGATATTAATTTCGAGCCTATTATAATGGCTCGGGCTCGGCTCAGCTCTGATCGAGCCGAGCCGGACTCGAGCTTCACCCGAGCCGAGCCCGAGCTGCTCGTCAAGCCTGACAGCCCTAGAAGATTCCCTAGGGTGAACATACTCACTAATCATTAAGTTGGAAAGTGCGGGACATGGAGAATTCCATTTAGGCTAGCATTGAGTTAATCACCATTAACTACCAGAAAGTACCAAACAATATGTCCGTATCTAAGAGAAAATCTCAGTAAATTAAATGTTCTCCAGAAAATATCAAAGTCAAAATTATATTGTAAAGAAAATATCCAAGTCACACCTCATGTTCTCCTAGTGCTTAACCTTCTCTTATCTCCAATATTTAACATACTGAAGGTGTTCACACCTTCACTATTACTAAACTATGGAGACACAAAGAAGTGAAAAGAGTATCTAGAAGTATAGCTGACCCTACATATGTGATACACTATTCAAAGAAGTACATAGAATCCGTAGTGCAAGTGACACTACAATTTCATTGGTACATCACTAATCTACTTGCATCAAAGAAAAAACAGGTGCTTGAAATTTAAGTAAATCATCTGTTTAATAACTGACCTGAAGAATTGACTCACGGGTGTTCTTGAAGCTAGGATCAGTATGTTTAACAGTAGAGCTGGCTGAAAGTAATTGTTTCAGAGCCTACAAAGCATAACAAATAAATGTGAATCCAAATATATGAGATCAGTCAAAAATCACCCAAGGGCAGTGGAACTTTCAACTAGAAAAGAAAGCATTAGGTATAATAGTAAACAAATCTCACAGCTTCTAGTAAGTAAGACCAGCAAGAAAGGGAATACATACTGATTTTCCACCATCACATTCACTTCTCAGTTTGCAGAGAGCTTGACACAACTTTTTCTCCATATAAGCAAGTCCTGTGATTGATATTTCAAGAAAACAAATGTCCGATATTAAACAAAAATAAACTACAATATGAAAAAATAAATCCAACAGCATATGATACGACTTCTCCAAGTAATGCGGATAAATTATGTTAAGCCATCATCATCACAGACAAATTAGAGGAATATATTTAGGTACCAGTTCTTGATTTCCCCATTGTCTCCAAGTTCCTCCAAACACTTTCAGGAATCAAGGCAATATCTTCAGCAGGAGAATAAAGGCAAGCATTTGCAAGGAGAACCAATGAAAGTTGTGTCAAATAGCTTTCTTCTATAGACTGTGAGAGTTTACTAGTACATTGCAGTATGGTGTTACTTGACACAAGAAAAGTGCACAGTTGGTTTCTCTCTGCAAAGGGGATATAGCATGAAAGCAATGCCATTGCATTTAACCTTAACAGCATTGAGGGATCAGATAATCCTAATGCTGCCACAATATCCCATGTCTTAGAAACCAAGGAAGATATAGCTGATTCAGATAAAGAAATAGCCGAGTGAGATCCAACTAGTTGTTGATCGATTCTGTAAGATCCTGTGTTTACTTCAACATTACTGCTCACGTTAGTGATTCTTCCAAGATGGTGCAATGCAATAGAACGTTGTTCTGGTTCTGGATGACCCAACATTGTACAGAATAAATCAACCAATGCAGTCTCGCCATTTCTGAAGTTATCGATTCCCCTAGTGACTAATGAAGATAACCATTTATCAGTCTGCAGTCTCCATGAAATCCTTGGTGCATGGCGACAAAAATTCTTGATTGCAGTGCATATCTTGCTGAGAACGCAATCTAGAAAGATGTTATTAGGCAATTCAAGTAAATAGTCAAGCATGGAATTTGCTACTTGCCAACACTGATTTTGTTGAGTCATTAAGATAAGTCCTGCAAGGTCTACAAGAGCATTTGTCCAATATTGAGATGGAAGCTCACTGGAACCACACTGAAAATTGTGTCCCACATTGCTATTCCCAGAAAGTGTACCTGCTCGAAAGAAGTAATGAAGGCATCTTGAGAATAACATACATTTTGCCGCTGAAACAACGAGTTTCATAGACAACTTATAATGCAGTTTCCAGCTAGCCTCAACTGCTGGGACAAGCTGAGTAATGAACTTTTCTAGTACATCTGAGAATTCTTTCATTTCACTTGCAGATAGGGAATCAATCTCATGACCAGAGAAACCAGCACCCGGCTCTTTAATGTCAAGATATTCTGTTTGCCAAATTAGACTCTGGTCTGCACTATCTGGAAAATTAGAATAGAAGTGTAAGTTGTCATTGGCATTTAAGGAACTAACTGTCTCAGATAATTGCTCTCTCTCAAGTGGGATGTTAATGCCCAACAATTTTACATTTCGTTCTAATACTACGTCACAACTATCCATGACCTTCTGAAACGCAGAAAGATAATTATGAAAAGAAGATGTAGGCTCTGAGGTGGTAAAATCAACCCACAATAGCAAGGACTCCAAAATTTCAATCTTTGTCCTGAGAGACAGGTCAGGAAAGAGGTACCCTAAGATGAAGATCACTAATGCTACCTGAGTGTTGTTCTCGCCAGAAACATCCTTGGGTTCTTTCTTGCACCTCATACTTTTGAACAGTTCGTCAAAGTTTAACAACTCAAAATCCTGAGTGTTGGACCCATTAGCCAACAGCTTTTCATCTTCCGTCATCCTCCTTAAGAAATAAGAGATCAGTGGCCTCAGAAGACATAATACAGATTCAAGGAAGGTCACATCAGAGTAAGAAGCTTTAGTTAGTGATACCAAAATGTGGGCTACCCTGGGCATTTCAGGAATAATAGCTTCCATGTGCTCCCTTACGATTGATTCAATTAAGTATAGAACAACTGTTTTAGCATTGACTGCAGTGTATCTTTTCAAAGAATCAGCAGTATTTCCGTATGGTAGACTATCCTTAACACTTTCAACATATGGCCACAAGCAAATGTCAGAAAACCAACAAAGAACATCTGCTACAGCACTACAGGGAAGACATTTTAAATGTAATCCAACAGCTTCCAAAATGATCTCTTCAAAAGAACCAAATTGATTTTTCATGGTTGGGAAGAATAGATGCATGTCAGGATGCAGAACCTTAAACAAATCCTGGGTATCTGATGGACTAGAAGGCCTGAATTCCTTCTCAGATAGAAGACATTTTGTCTCAAAAGATTCCATATTTGCAGCCTCAACTTTCGGTCTGACTATATTATCTATAAATGCAAGCTCATCTGCAAAAATAGATAGTAACGAAGTAAGCTGGGAGAAATCAGAGGCAAGAAACAACCGTCCACTCAAATATTGCTTTGCATAACGAGATACTGCCATCCACCCGAGGAACCGAGGAAGTGGACAAGCATAGTTCGAAAATTTAGATATTTTTTGCATCCATGATGATGGTGGAACTAAACTTCTGTAATGGAAACCATTCTTTGTTATGTTGAGAAGCTCCATGACATCATCATTTCCAGATGACGCTAAAACTAAGTTCTTAAGAAGGCCCCAACGCCTCTGCAAGCCATGTAACTTTTCCATATCTAACTGCATCTTTCCTTCTTTAACTTGACTGTACAAAGATGCAAGTTGTCCATTAAGATTCTCAGCAGACTGCAGTATTATATCAATCACATTTTCTGGAGCACAAAATAGTTTAGTTGCAGACTGCAATAAAAACAGCAGGCTCCGGAGAAGAACTTCATGAGATGAGTGCTGCTCTCTCTGAAACTGCCGAACAATAAAGTGACAAAGCAAAGCCTGATTTTTCCTGACCAACGTTACAGCATCAGCAAATTGTATATCTCCCTGGGATATTTCGATGGACTGCTCGTCCTCTTCAAGATCATCTGCATAAGGTTCACCATATGATGTCCTTCCATGGTACTCACTGTCCAGCTTGGCAGCTTGTAGGAGTATATCAAGGACAGCTTTGTCTCTGTTTTTCTCAAGATGAGCTACTGTCTCTAAATCAATCTTTTTCCTCTGGAAATTGCTGCTAAGTTCCATGATGGCATTTTCTTGAGTTAGTTTGGCATGAATACTATTCATCTGTTTGATAAGCTCTGAATTGGGTCTGAAGGATATCATAAAGAAGGGATTTACATAGCATTCAGCAGCCAAAAGTAAGGCATCTATTCCAGCATCGTGTCCCTCTGGAGTAATATCATGCTGAGAGCACAAATCCAATGATAATCGTTGAAATTCTGCAGTCCTCAACTCACAGTCCTTGTGGACTATAAGCTGCAGATAATCTGCTTGCATATTGTAGTAATCAGCTGCGAAAACATTATCCAACTGAAAGATTCCAGTTAAGGTCTTCTCCTTGGTATGTTTATCATCTGCAGAGCCATTACTCGATTCTAAATTAATTTTATCAGGGCTAGTTCGAAAAGGATTAGCAAGACTTGTAAGCACACATTGTTTCAACTCTCTAGGAGCAAACAGGAGGTTGGAATCTCCAAAGACATCTGTCTTTAAGGTTCCTTCACATGTATCAATTTTTCCATCAATGTCTTCGCTACTGCAGGATATGCTGGATCCCCCATGAGGGTGGACTGTAGAGCCCGGTGAGGCGGTCAAAGATTCTGGATCAACCTTAGAAGGCGGACCTCTGCAGAGGTCGATGTCAGGAGGCAATGGCATATTTGGACACAGAATAGAAAGAAGCACACTGCAGAAGAGTAGGGAAAGATTCTGACATTAATCCTTTGTCAATAAGAAGGATAAAATCATGAACCTGCATAGATTTCCTAGAATTGAGAAAAACAACCATTATGATTATGATTATATATGTCAAGAGAAGATGATAAGCTATCTATAATACTTGGATATGTAATTAGCAATTAGCTCAGAAGCCCAAACGACTTTTCTCTTAAAGATAGTTTAAGAATAATCTATTTAAACTTTTGAGGATATTCAGAATTTCCATAACATCTTTCACTTTTTTATATTGGTATTTAACATTGGTAAGACTTTGTTACCGACAAAACCTCTAAAACACATAAGAACAGTCTTCAGTAAACCTTGGAGCGACTGATCCTCTACGCCACTCAGACTCCAGAGATGGAAGAACAGCAGGCCTTTGAACTGCCGTGCGAATAACATTTAGGGCAACAGCACATATACTCTCCTGCCTTTCCAAGAATACAGCTGAAACATCACCAAAAGCAATTGTATTCTTCATGGCAGTTATAGCAGGATCAAGAAAAGGTTCTAGCATCTCCAGAAGAAAAAGAAGTTTATGCTTAACTTCCTGAAAGTTAAGATCGAGAAACATAAGTTACAAAAGAAAGTGACACTTAAAATAAACAAGATAATTTCTGCAAGATATTTGCATCCTAAGGAAAAAACAGCAGGAGACAGACCTTATATTTGGCGAGAACATCATCCATATGCCCAGATATGGCTAGTATAACATATTTCAGAGCAGCACGGGCACGATTAATAGATTGTCGGGCACCCTGTCATGCAAAGTTTTCAAAAAGCATTTCGAGTAATTCTTTAATGCAAGAGGCTAAACACTTCTCCAGAGGACAAGTAGAGTACATCTAAAATGAGAAAACATACAACACCCCAGAACAAAAAAAAAATTGAGCACAAGCACATCAAAAGAACTTCTGTGCTTAAACATTCTTTTTTATGTATGTGAAACAAATGAACCTTACCTGGATAACACCCAAGAGGTCCTCCAAGAGTTCAATTGTAAGATCCATCTGCATTGGAGTCAGTAAGAAAAAAAAAATTGTAAAGAACAAATATGGATTTGATTGAAGAGAGGAACCTTTGCTATAATTATAGGTATCCACGGCGATAATGGCCCAGAGCACAAATCAATAAGCACACATGCTGCTTTTCCCTGACATGGCCAATAAGGGGGAAAAAAGAAGAAAAGAGAGTAAATGACTTTCTTAACTAAGCAACTGGTTCTATATTCTCTTTCTAAATTTAGAATAAGGTGACAGTATGTGATTTCACATTCAAAATGTCAGCTGACGAACATGTGATGACATAAATGATGAAAGATAACCCGCGCACGCATGAAGAAGAGGATGGTAAACTGATGACGATGACATGTTAACAATCTGCAAGCAATGTTGAGTGTCAAGACATTGTTGCTGATATAAATGACATCATGATTTCAAAAAAGAAAGATTGAGTTTTAAAATCTGTGAACCTGAGAAAAAGCATGCTGTACAGTAGGATGTTTCCATTGGAAGAAACTATCATCAACTTGATCTACAGGACTACTATTAATAGGAGGGCGAAGTGCTACAAGATGAAAAGTTAGGAATATTATGAGAACTATATTAACATGAAAACAACCATAAAGGAAAAGGGAAAAGGAATCAGAAAGAAGGAACCACTTACCTGGAAGCAAAGCCTGTATAAGTGGTAATATTGACCACAAATTTGAACTATTCTCAGCCAACTTGCAACAAAGGAGAGGCTGTGGATTTAGAAGAGACAAATAAAAAGGTAATCAATCATAAGTTCATAACTAATAAGCTCATAAGCTAAATCAAAGTATCTGACTAAACTATGACCGCTTGCTTTCAGATAACATAAATAATTATGCATGTATATGAATTTACATTTAAAAAATGCTTTACCTGTGATGCAGAAGCATAGAGGACATGAAGAATACCTTCTTCAACAGCAGCAATATCCAACACATTCAAATAAGAATCATCATAGCTGCTTTCTAGTATCTTAAATTCTTCTCCAAACAAGCTTGAGTAGTCAGCAAGATGAACATGATTGGTCACTTGAACTTTAGCTACTTCATCAGAAATGGAAGATACAGTCAGGTCATGATCAGGCACTGATTCATCTAAGGGTTTAATAGGCTCTCCAAGCTTCTGTAGAGCTCTTGATGCCTAAAATCGACAATATAAGCTATAAGAGAAAATTGTTCTGATAGAGGAGAAGAAAGAAAGATTATATAGATACCACAGCAGGAAGAAGATACTAAATACATACTCTACGACAAACTATTCCAAGATGTGCATCTTTATATGCCTTCCTAAGAAGTACAATGACTGCATCAGAACGAAATGCTATGGAGCTTGAAGCAGGTTGAAGTAACGATGGACTGCGCGATCTCCTGGGTTGTGCCTGAAAGAACAGGATGGATCAATTGAAAATTGTTCTGCTTGGAGCTCTACCAACAGGCAAAGTATGTGTACATCTGTCTAGCCAATACAAAGGTATAGCTGGTCAACGTCTTACCAATAGGTAGAGCAAGTTTGGTTTTGGAGCTTGCAGAAGCAAGAATTTAGAAGAATCTATAGGGGTTTGGCTTAAATATAAGGCATGAACTACAGGATTAAAATCAAAACTTGTGTCTCTCATCTCATGAACAAATAAGAGATATACACTAGATAGAAGCCAATAGACATTGTCACCTATATATGGAGTATACGACCAAAAATCAAAGAGCAGCTCAGTAAACAAGGATAGAGTTGGAATACATTGAATATGCAATTAAAGCTCAGGCAGAAAGAAGACTTATGCTACTCTTTGCCATCACTACCCAAAGATCAAATCAGTCTGACTTGAGTCACTTGACAGGTGCAAACTAGCAGCATAGTAATACAGATTTTCCTAATGATTTAGTGGCAGAAATATCCTCAAACTTATCTAGGTTATGCCTAGATTAGTAAGCTAAAGGTGTTATATTGTTATTACAATAGAGAGCAACTTGCAGCAATTTCTCAAAGATATGCAAATATCTGCCTCCTTGGGTTTGTATCTCTGTGGTTATCGCCAAAAGCACAATTATTTATATTCAGGTACATCCACCAGCTATGGAATTTAACTAGTCCTAGCAATACATGTAGCGGGATCAAATGTGGTCGTGATCAGTAACAGTAGGTGATTTAAAAAAGCAAACTATAAATAAACAACAAAAAGAATAGTGTATCACAAAGACGCATATCGTGAATTGCAAATAATTGAGAGAAAGAAAACAACAACGGTGTACTTCATTACCTCAAAATTTGAGGACACTGTTGGCATGGAAGCCTGGTTGCCTTTAGAAGCATCTGACTCAGAAGGGTTAAGCAGAGTTTTCACAGCTTCCCTACAAAATTCATATGAAGGATTGCTAATTATGACCATTACATCAGAGAAACTTGATAGACACTTTCCATCCATTGCAAAAAAAAGTGAGTTTGGGGTGATTTGAAAGTGGATTAACTTAATTTTCTGCATCCACTCACCTCCTAGTGAGAAGTGGCACTTTTTGCAATCAAAAGCTAACTAAAATAAAATAATTAAGATTGAAGAGCTTAGATATATTCTTGACCAAAAAGATACATATTTTACAACCAGTAATGACAAGTACAAAGAATGCATATCAAGTCTCATTCAACCCTTTTCAGATCTTCAAAATTTCTTTTTCTTCCTCATATTTGGTTAACTTCTAGCTCTCATTTGACATTAGCACATGCTTCCTTCTCCCCCATGTATAGGTTTGTGCATATTTAACAAGTATTAGTACATCTCAGCTAAGAAAAAGCCAGCTGATTGAACATGGTTCACCTTTTAGAAAAAGAGCAACTCAACCAAAAAGCATCTGTAGTCATAAATTTGGTAGATAATCCCAGGATACACAATGCATTGAAAATAAATGTCATACACCTTTTTACATAATGTTTTGAAAGAGCATCATTCTAAATTCTGAAAGACAATTAAATTATAACCTTTCATTCACAAGGCGCAGGATCGGATAAAATGGGCCAGCCAGCATTGCAAAAAGGCGTATATTACTCTCAGCTGCATCTGTAAAACTGTTAAGATCTGCCTGCAATAAGATGTAAAAAAAACTGTTAACTACTGCAAATCTAGAGTTCAGCGATAAGTAATAATGGCAATGATAAAACAATTAAATTCCACTTCACAAAAGCAAAACGATGGCTGTACCTCAAGCTGGGGAAGGAAAGGTAGCAGTCTAACTGCAATGTCTTGAAGCAACTACAACTAAATAGCATTAGAAGTTGCAGAAACATTTCAAATATAGCTTTCCAAAAGGGAAATAGAAAAAAGAGAAATATTATGTTATTTGAACTGTAATTTACCTGAAGATGCATATCATGAGCATCTTGTTTGTTGGTTACAATGTTTGGCAACAAGTAATTAACAATAGGTTGAAACTCTGGTTCTAGTCCAGCCACAGGAACTCCAATCAGCTGTCAATCATTTGTCAAGTATAATATATCAAAAACACAGGCGGCAGAGATTAAAAAAAATGACAACAGCGCAGCACATAAAATATCAACAGAAGTTACTAATCAACTTCCAGATGTTTCCTGTTGTACACCTTCATGTAGTTTTCCTTACAAAGGGGAAAAAATGAAGAAAGAGAAAGAAGATCTGGCATGATGCTGCATGCTGCAGAAGTTTTTGAGACCAACAAAGTGCCCCTTCGATGAAAAAGGAGACCATCGATTAGATGTTTCAAGAAATGCAAATGTGAGGCACCAAAGATAGGATTTATGCTGGAAGATCAGTAATACTTTCTTAGGTACTTAATAGTATAATTAAAATCTAGACGTGTTTGGCCTACCTCTGAAGCAGAATACATTTAATTGATCATATCCTACCAAGGAGAAGACAAGTTATCAACTCCAAGAAAATCAAAACTAGGCCAATAAGGCAATAACAGTAATAAAGTACATGAACCCTTTTGTCTCCAATCAGTATTATCTTGGGCAATATCTTCCAGCAATAAAAGGACCATAATTCTTTCTAACTGCTTCTAGCTTTCTAACTTGGTCTTGTTCTCCGCATTGCAAGGCCTTGCATGTAAATTAAACTAGTTCTCCTTATTGGTGCACATTGATGTGCATATCTATCCCCATATTCCATATTAAAAGAGTCCGTATATAAAGGCAAGAAAAGTACCTGTATAAAAAATATAGCTATTGGATTTCCCCTCAAACATGAAATTCGTACATAACGGCAAGGAGTGTAGTTCATGGGATACACCATATCACGCCTAGGTGCTTCACAACGTGGACGAACCTTTACAAATGCCTCAGGCTGGACCCAAAGAGAACAAAATTATTGAGAGAATATAAAATCAGATCCACCTAAAAGAATATTAAGAAAAAATTGACACATATAAGAACTATTCCATGCAATGTAACCTATTATTCACTAAAGAAGTAAAAGCATCTTAGATTTAGACAGAATAGACTAAGATGACTCCGCTGTACTAATGGTGAATATCAAATGATTCAAATCAATACTTTTTAAAAGTAAAACACAGTGAAAGTGAATTTCTGTTACTTCCTAAAGTTTGTTCATGCTTCAAGTAGATGGTAAATATAAATAATGTAATCATATTCACATATAAACGGGCCAAATATCCCACCCCACGAAACAACCCAATTGACTGACAAGCATATCTGTTAGGTACTTGATTCAAAAACCCAATGAAGGAAAAGAAAACAATAATGTGACTCGGACAGATATAAGATACTCGATGGGGTTCCACTATGAGATGACGATAATGAATTCTAGGACTTGCAAGCTAGATCATAATAAATGTCAAATCACAGTTTATAATTTTTGAGATGCCCTTATCATTTATATCGCCAAAATTTTATGTGTTGAGTATCAGTATTGCTTTTCATAATTGTACGAAATTGCGTGTGAATGATAGTTCTTCATTGACAAATAATATCGAGATGCTTGGTAAGTTATTCAAAACACAGAGTATACATTTTCTAGTGATAGAATCATACGATAGAATCATACAAGTAGATATTTTCTTATATTTTGAACATTTTGAACGACATTGCAGAAAAACTTGCTGTTTTCCTAGATTATCTTCTTCTCAACTGATTCGTTTGGTTGAATTCTCCGAATATGAAATGCACATAATCAAGTGAAAAAATTTTAAAAGTGAAACTATTCTATTTTATACTTATAAAACTTAACTAGGAGACAGACAATATTGAACAAAGAAAATATGAACAGATTCCTCAAACCTTATACCGCAATCCAGCTGTGATTTCCCATTCAAGAACAGATTTATTATAAATCCGAATATGTGAAAGCAGGCAAGCTTCCTGCAGGAAAAAAAAAAAGAATAGCTGGAGGAAATAAGGCATGTGCCATTGAGTTATTAATGCAAGCCCAAGATGGAAACAACTCCCGCATGCTTGTTACAATGACTAATAAAATTGAATCCAACAGTAAAATTTCATGAGAAGACAAGTCGACCAGCTGGATTTTACAAAAGTCGAAAGTAACAAAGCTTTGTGGAGAACGAAGAAATCGCAAAAAAACCAAAATAAACAGATTCCCAGGATCGAGATGGAGTGAAGGAAGGACCGAGAGTACCTTGAGAATTGATACTCTCAAAAAGAATCTTCCTCTAAAATAAAAAGGATACGCGTATGTGCAAGCTAATCTACTGAGTGAACCATAAGAAGAGGACAAACGGGCTTGAAATTAACAAGAAGAGAGTGTTCCTAGGTGACGTACGTCGAGTTCCAGGAGGATCCACTCCTTGGTGTTGGTGGCGGTCGACCAGTGGGTTCGGAGATCGGTCTCAAGAACGTGGGCCGCCTTCTGGGCGGGGTATTCACGCGACATGGCCTTCACCTTAAAGGTCAGAGACTTCACCCTTGGCTCCAGCTCCATCTCCATCTCCACCTCCACCCGCAACCCCTGGGATGAAGGTTTCGGAAAAGGGGTAGGGTTAGGGTTAGGGTTTAAGGGTAAGGATTAAGACAAGAGCGTATCACCTGTTTTTTGAACCACTTTATTGCTTTCGAAGGCTCGTGAGCGCGAGAGGAAGACAGAGGGAGGAATCGCCGCTCCAAGGTCACCCGTATTTTCCTTTACCTCTCTGGCTTCACAAACCAAGGGCCGTCGGCCGTCGCACGTCGCACGTCGCACGTGACAGTGAGTGAACGATAATATAATATTAGACACACTCTACTGGTTTTCTTGGAAAATGTGTCGTGTTATTATGTTTTCCATTTATTTTGTAGACACACTCAGACAAATTAAGGCTTGATTTGTTATTATGTAAATTTAACCTCATCACTTTTTAAAGGAACGGAAGTTGATTATAATTTAAGTAAGTTTAAATAACACTAACCCTTTTTAACAAAATTATAATTTATATCTTATATTCTCACTATCTATAAATCAAGCCTTATAATTTAGTAAATATATATTTAAAAAATATATATTATTAAATCTATTATATTCAAATTTTTATGTTAAGTTAACTGTACCAAAAATGTTATAAAATTATAATCGGCTAAGTTATACTTACCCAATTTATACTTAATTAAATCTAATTCAGCACAACCTAACTTAATTACCTAATATAATATAACTTAACTCAGTCTATACTAAAATCTTTTTGTGTGAAATATTACTGTTTCTCTTTATACAAACCAAAAACCCCTAAGGCCCTAAATGAATATTTAAACCTATATAAAATAAAAATACTAAGCTTTAACTATATCTAATGCGCGGAATAGGAATAGAAGAGAGAGTGGCTGAGAAGAAGATAATAAACTTACATTTTCTTAATTGAAAAAAGTAATCAAGTTCTGCCCAAAACGAGATAAAGAAAGAAGAAAAAGGAATTGTCAGTATTTAATAGTTATTTAAAAATATTTAAATTTAACATATTATTTTCATCTGCCAAAATAAAATAAAGGTCGACTAAAATTTGCATTTAAATATCAATCTAAAAGGCAGACCGTCGACATTCTCTAGGCTTTTAATTCCAACAACTGAAGTGAATATTTTATAGCTTATTCATCGTATTAATGGGAATCGTTGGTAAGTGTGAATAGAAATAGTTGTCCTCTAATTCAAGAAACTCCTTTCTTTTAAAGAAATTTAATATTTTTTACACCTCCAACTTATAAGATAAACTTATAAGAGAGGTATGAGATATCATAGAAGTTCATCCAACTCCTATCTAACAAAACTCTAAAATAAATTCTCTTTTCTTCTCTTAGTCTGTAAGATGACACCAAAATAAAGAAGATGAACTTAAGTTTTTCTTGACATATATAATGACTAAAATAATTTTGATAGTAATACACCAATTAATCAGACGAAATAGAATGAAAAAAAAAATGATAACTAAATTTATCACTAATATTTTTTAACAAGACGGAGGGAAATATCATGCTGCAGGCGTTCGACGGTTGGATATAAATCAATTGTAGGCAAAACTCTGCTAATTAAACAGTCAACTCTGCGGTTCATAAGTTTTAAAAAACTAAAAGAACTCGTTATCATCTTATTCACAAATCACAAACGGGAGTAGATTGCGAAGAAGGCTTCAAATAATAAGACTCTGCTAATTATTAGCTCTTCTTCTGGGAATCCCCATTGTCTTTCTTGGCCGTGGCCTGGGAGTACAAGAAGGTCCCCAAGACGGCGATAGCCGATCCCAGAGCATTGAGCGGCCTGATGGGATTCCTGAACACGATCACAGAGGCGACGATGACCACGACGCGCTTCATGGTGTTGCCCACCGAGAAGGTGAGCGGGCTAATGTTATCGAGCGCCTGGTACGACGACTGGTTGTAGAGATGGTAGAAAACCCCCGACACCATCACCCATAAGTAGAAAGTCCACGGCGATGCCACCCTCTCGAGCGCAACCCCCAACCCGGCTTTCCACTGCGACCCCTCGACGAGCACCGCCACGGGGAAGAGGTAGAGGAGGGACAGGAAGGTGATGCATCCGTAGAGGTTGAGGCCGTCGATTTGGCCGAACTCGCCGAGGCTCTGCTTGGAGTAGAGGTTGCGGAGCACGAAGGCGACGTTGCTGATGAGGGCGCCGGAGAGGCCGCCGAGGTCGAAGGATGCCTCGGTGACGGCGGCGAGGGAGCATCCAGCGACGATGGGGAGGACGGAGAGCCAGACAGGAAGAGGGTAAAACTGGCGGAGGAGCGCGGCGGAGAGGACGACGGAGAAGACGGGCTCGGAGGATTTAATGACGTGGGTGAAGGATACAGCGACCTTGGAGAAGGAGACGCAGGCGGAGATGTGGCCGACAGCATGGAAGAGTGCGGGTCCGAGGAGAGCGACGAGAAAAGGACGGGAGATGACCGGGAAAGGCTTGAGACGGAGGAACCAGAGGGAGAGCATCCAGAGAGCGCCGGCGAGGAGTTGGAAGGAGGCGAGGAGCCAGGGGTAAGGGAAGACGTTGAGGACCTTTTTGTTGTAGATGTTGAACACCACGTTCTGGGCGTACCAGAGACCGAACACCACCGCTAGCTTCACCTTGGTTGCGTCCGACTCCTTCTTCTCGACGGCGGAATTAAGGCTGGAATCTCCGACGTCTGGGCTGGGATTGGAAGCAGCAGCTCTGGGAAGGTACCTAGTGGCAGTTGGAAGGGTTTTACTTCTACACACTCTTATTAATTGACTGGTATTTGGGAAGAGGAGGGGGTGGGTTGTGAGGCGGGTGGACGTATGTGGGAGTAAGTGAGTGCGGAAACGGGTGGTGGTGGAGAGGGGAGGAAGCTGCAGATGATGGTGTGCCGAGAGCATGGCTTCAATTGATTGGGTTAGTTCGCACTTGTAGATCTAGTACTAGATATGTTCGATTCTTCTAATGAAGAAGAGAGCGGGGAGGAGGAAAGGGAACAGAGATGCACATCGAGGCTGTGGGAATTGTTGGAGAAAAATGGAGGATCTCTCGCCTTCTCCTTCTCCTTCGGGTCTCAACTTCCCAGTCCCAGCTCACACCCCGCTCCGCTACCTAAGCGAGTTTCCTGAATGGGAGGATAGATATTTTACTTTGTCAATAATATGGAGGAGCTAGCGCTAGCTAGCTAGCGCTATCACATATCTGTGGTGGATTTTGCACTTGGTTAGTTGACTTGTCAAACTATCATCCGTACGAATAGTCGCATAAATTAACAGGGGTGATTGGATGTCGATAGATGATGAAATTAAGAGTATAAAGGGAAGTTTGTGAATTTTGCAATCTTAAAACCGATGTAATTGGTGATTGATTTTTTATTTTGATTTTGATTTTGATTTTGATTTTGATTTTTTTTTGGAAATTAAATGGTGTTTGATATTTAACAACTTATCTAAAGTTAATCAAATTTAATTTGTATAATGCCAAGAGATCTGATTTTAGTTAGATTATCTTTTAAAAGATATACATGAGAGAGAGAGAGAGAAAGAGGGGAAATTAATTTCAATCAGATTCTCTCCTTATATTTAAATCAAATACCAAAAGAATAGGAAAGATAGTAATCAAACCAATAAAGACTTCATTAATTGACTAATCTACTCTTTAGTGGGCTCCAATGATGATTAAAATAGGTAACGAGAAATTGACACGTTATGTAATCATTATTTCTGAATGGCTAGTATAATTTATAACCCTTAAATTAGGATTTAAAATTTAACATAGGGTACATATTTTTGAAAAATATGTATAATGCATGATGCCTCACTATTCTAATCGTATTGTAAGAGTATTTGCTCAAGTTATCCAACAATTAATTTCATGTGAAGCTCCTAAGAGAAGAACTTCATCAAGCATATTAACACAAAATTAATCCAGCCTGCTTTGCCGGTGCATGACTCGGAGAAGTGAATTAGATTGGTGACCACAGAAGGAAACAAAACTAATTTAAAGGCATGGAAAGGAAAGATAATATTTGCTATGATCTCCTCATATGATTTCGAGATATGGCTGCAGGCAGGGAGTTATTTGCAAGTGACAGCTTAATTTATTATGTTGAAGCTCCTGTGCATGTTAGGAATAAAAGAATCCCATTTGTGCCCGCCAATATTAATTTCCAAGCAAAGCAGGTTTTGTTATATCCGTTACAAAATCTCCTGTTGAATCGTTTATCAACGTTGTTAATTACTACAACGCCACAAATGGAAGTTGAAAACCACCGCCCCTTCATGTCCTCCCCCCACTCCCTCACCAATATATAGACCAGAGCTCCCCCCTACTTCTCCGTCATTGTTCCAAACCAAAAGCCTTTGTTTGTCATGGCTTCATCCTCCTCTCTCCTCATCTTCTTCCTCTTTCTTTTTGGTAATATCTTCCTCTCTTCTCTTGCTACAAAAGGAGGAGGCTTCAGCATTGAACTTAACCGCCGCGACTCCATCAAATCCCCACTCTATGATCCATCTAAGTCCCTCTTCGATCGCATCCGAGATGCCGCACGCCGTTCGCAGGCGCGCGCCGAGCTCCTAAGCCGCTCGTTCCTCCCCTCCTCCTCCTCCTCCAATGGCTCGTTTAACTTTGACCTCATCGGCTTAGCAGCCGAGTACTACATGACCTTCCACGTTGGCACGCCACCGAGAGAGATTGTCGCCATCGCCGACACCGGCAGCGACCTCGTATGGGCAAACTGCAAGCCATGCGACCACTGCTACGAACAAAAGGATCCCTTGTTTGATCCCAGCAACTCCACCTCGTACATCAACTTGTCCTGTGACTCAGCATCCTGCTCCGATCTCCCCGCCATAGACTGCGCCCCGCGGACCGATTGCAAGTACATCTACTCATACGGCGACAGCTCCCAGACCATCGGCAACCTCGCGAACGAGACCTTCACCTTTGACGCGACGAGTGGAAACAGCGTTCGGATCCCAGACATCACCTTCGGTTGCTCGCACGAGACCACGGGCACGTTCAACCGAATGGGGGGTGGGCTCGTCGGACTAGGAGCCGGCGAATTGTCGCTCATCTCCCAACTTGGCCCCACTATCGACCACAAGTTCTCCTATTGCTTGTTGCCTTTCACAGAAACAAAGCCCAGCCAACTCAGATTCGGCGCCGACGCCGTAGTCTCCGGCGACAACGCGGTGACGACTTCTTTCACGCAAGCCTTCGCACAGAGCTTCTACGCCGTTTCCCTCAACGGGGTTGCCATCGGAAACGAGAAGATCCATATAAATAGCTCGAACATGATCGTTGACTCCGGAACAACGTTGACTCACCTCGACCCGAGAGTGCTGGACCCGTTGTCAGATGCGATCGTGAGAGCCGTCGGCCTCCCAAGTGTGGAGGACCCTGAGGGGCTATTTAGTGTTTGCTTCAACACTACCTCGAAGGCGGCTAATCCTTCCTTGCCGAGCATGACGATTCAGTTGGGGACGGCTGCGGTGAAGCTGGAGTCGTCGAACGTGTTCGTTGTCCGCACAACCAACGTGGAGTGCCTCGCCATCCTTCCCGGCCAGGACGGCCTCTCGATCCTGGGGAACATAGCTCAGTCAAACTTCCATGTTGGATATGACATCAAGGAGAAGACAATCACCTTTGCGAAAACTGACTGTTCCGCACTCGAGAGCTTTAGCTAGAGCTACTGCAATCTGCATGCTTGCATGTCTGCATCTTTGGATTGTCTAGGTTTCGTCGTGTCCTGAATTAGTTCTAGGTTCCTGCATCATGGATGGATGTGCCATTCCTTACCGTAGTTTGTTGGTTCTGTCTACCCATGTTATTGCTTGCATCTTTTGCTTTTCAATATTAATAACTAGTTAGTCAAAGCTATGTCATTCTCGCCAACCCGGCAAATCTATCTGCATCAACACGAATAGGCAGAAAATTTTACTTTAAAAGTTAGCACAATTTTTTTGGCAGAAAATGATTAAAATATTCTCTCTGTATTCAACCCATAAAATTTTCTTTTCTTTCAGTTACCCATCGTTGGGTCTTGCTCCGTTTGTATAGATTTCATTTTTCTCGGTTTGTTCTTGTGGTTTTTTTTTTTTGTCTTGGTCTTTCCTTATAGATTTATTTATTTTTCCTACGTCTACCATTGTGGATTTTGTTTCTTCCTTCTTGACCTGCTCTTGTATATTTTCATTTTTTTTTTCTTTTTGATTTACTACTATCTATTATCAGGGAGGTTTAGCCTTTTCATCTTCTTATTGACTATACTATTCACAGCTTAATAACCAACCAAAATTTCTTACATAAACTTATATAAAATAATAATTATATTTTTATTCATATTTGTTAACCAAATAATAAAATTTAAATAACTTATAAAAATATCTTATTTATATTTATGAGATGCGAATAAAATGTCCTTAAAAAAACCTTATGTATGAACCAAATCCCTAAATTGTCTGAAGAAAGAAAGTAAGTTGAGGCGTACGCGGAAAGATATTAATTTCGCATGCACCTGATTTTTGCGGTATGCCTTTTAAGTCGTTGAATATATACCCGTACCACTCACCCTATCTCTAGTTGTATCACTTCTCTTCATATATATGCAATGCTGTTTATGTCAGGAATAATAGAAATCCTATTTGTGTCTCAGGCCACTATTATTGTTTCATCTTCTGAGTAACGACCCTTCAGAGATTACATATATATATATATATATATAAACTTACAAGGATGCCATGAATATTTCGGCAGAAATGGAAGGATTGCAATCAATAGTAGAATAGTTTGTTCGGATTCCGCCAGCCAATACTACCAAAGCTTCGTTTTCACGCATTAGTTAATACATCCCCTAACCCCCTTTAATCTCTTCCAGTAATCGAACCTTTTCATCTTCTTACACCACCCCTTCATTTCACGACCTCCCTCTCCTATATAGACGACCCACCACCCGTACCTCTCCTTTCTTCATATAGCCCACAACCATGGCCTTTTCATCTCTTCTCCTCTTCCTCTCATTTGTTGGCGCTCTCTCCTTCTCTTCTCTTGTGACGAAAGGAGAAGGCTTCAGCGTCGAGCTCGTCCACCGTGACTCCGTAAATTCCCCACTTTATGACCCTTCCCAATCTCCGTCCGACCGCATCAAAGCCGCCGCACTTCGCTCGCAAGCGCGCGTCGAGCTCCTACGGCGAAAGCTCTCTCCCTCATCGTCCTCCTCCTCGAACGGCTCGTTCCAGTTCGACCTCTTCAGTGCCTCCTTCGAGTACCTCATGTCCATCTACGTGGGCACCCCGCCTAGGGAGATAGTCGCAATCGCCGACACAGGCAGCGACCTCACGTGGGCCAACTGCAAGCCATGCGAACACTGCTACAAGCAAAACCCACCATTGTTCGACCCCAACAAATCTACCACGTACCAGAATTTGAGGTGCAACTCCTACCCATGCACCAACTTCCCGGAAAGAGTCTGCTACGAGGGGACCTATTGCAAGTACAGCTACGGGTACGGCGACCAGTCCGAGACCTCAGGTAATCTCGCGAACGAGACCTTCACCTTCAAGACGACGAGCGGAGGCAGCGTCGAGATCCCAGACATCTCCTTCGGTTGCTCGCACGAGACCACGGGCTCGTTCGACAGCAGCACCAGTGGTCTCGTGGGGCTCGGCGGGGGGAAGTTGTCGCTCATCTCCCAACTAGGCCCCACCATCGGGCGTAAGTTCTCCTACTGCTTGGTCCCACCCAGCTCGGACAACTCATCGAGCCAGCTCAGATTCGGTCCGGACGCCGTGGTCTCCGGCGCCAACACGGGTACGATCTCGATGGTGCCGGGGAAGTCGGGCACGTTCTACACGGTGACTCTGGAGGGGATGGCCGTGGGGGACACGAAGGTCCGGATGGGAAGCATGGACATCATCATCGACTCCGGGACGACGTTGACTCTTCTGGAGAAGGGGGCGCTGAATTCGTTGATCGATCTGCTGGTGTCCACCGTGGATCTGCCCCGCGTGGAGGATCCAGAGGGGATCTTCGATCTGTGCTTCAGTTACAAAGGGGAGTTGGCCATGCCGACGATCGCGTTGCACTTTGGGAGGGCCTCCATGCTGCTGTCGCTGTCCAACGCGTTCGTTTTCCAGGAGAACGGCATCGTCTGCCTTGCAATGGTTGGAGGGACCGACTTCTCCATCCTGGGCAACATAGCGCAGGCCAATTTCCATATTGGGTATGACCTCAAGGAGAGAACCGTCACCTTTGCTAAGACCAACTGCTCCCACCTCAACAGCTAGATCTATGATCTATCTACGGGATGGATAGATGGATAGATGGATAGATGGATAGATGGACCGATGTCTATTCTCTAGCTCGTCTTGTTTTATTCTAGCTCTTATTTATTCTACCCGCCAAATAATATCTGCATGGAATATAATCATATTTGAAAAAAATAATTGTAAATTTAAATATATGCTCTAATATTTAGACTAACTCTAATATATAAAGATGACGACTTACCGCAAAAACAGGCATATAGACAAAAATAATAATAATAATAATAATAATAATAATAATAGGAATCAAAGCAAACGCAAACTATTTTAGGTGAAAAACTCTAATTCAATTCTAGTTCGGAGTTTCAAATGCAAGGTTGTCCGACAAATGCTCTGTGATTTTATGCTCTCTATTAAAAGCATTCGAACGTCTAAGAATTCGTTTGAACAGCTGAGGGATAAATGAATATAGAGTGGCCGTTTTCAGTACCCGTGAGTTTTATTTAATATTTTTTACACGATTTGATAATTGAAATTTCTGACACCATTATACTGGGATAGGGTTAATGCGTAAACACAATTTTTGGCCTTAAAACGCAAAGGAAGAGAAATGGGAAATATTTTTATTAGCTCATGTTTCCTGTTAACATATTTCATTTTGGCTACGGATACCGAACACACACATGAAAGATATATATATATATATATTTGTAAAGATAATGTAACATTCATGGAGACTGACTGACTCTATTCTCCGTGGATGAAGCGGAGATTATTTTCAAAATAGATTGGATATTTATATATATATCACAAGGCCACGAGGATCTTTAATGGACTTTATCCAACAAGGCGACTCCGGCCCAATTGACAAGATTCGACTCGTTCGGCGACTCAACTCGGTTTGCGCATCTTTAGTCTCGACTCGTTGCTCCGCCTCTCGTCTTTTCCCCCAAAGCGCACTCGAATGGCTCTCCTCCTCCCACCACTCCCACTCTCCCCTCATCTACTCCTCCACCTTCGAAACCCTAACCCTAACTCTAGATTCCCCCTTCCCTGCCCCCGAAAGGTAATTCTATCGCATGACCGGAGCCGCCTTTTCCTGTTCTCCTCAAGCTTCCCACGCGCCTCTGTCGGCACGCCGTCGAACTCCAGTCCTTCGCCTTCTTCTCCATCTCCCTCCTCTTTGGATGCCATTAGGCGCAATTCCGCGTTGGTAATTCACTTGGTTGTCTCCACCTTCTTCCTCGTGGCCTTGGGAGCACGTGCCTGCACGCTTGGTTCGAGCCCAATACCCTCCCCTCCCGTCTCCACTGCCTCAGGTTTTTTAAATCTACTAATGCGTTTTATGTTTTCGGAATTTCTTTTTGATAGCTCTAGTTTTGATTGGTTTTGATTTGGTTGCTTCTGGATTGCAAATTGATCTCATAGTTGTTAGCTTGCACCAGAAAATGCTACCGTGAGCTCCAACTCGGCTGCGGAAGGAGTTGAGGATGAGGAGTGGAGGAAAGCCCTCGAGAATTGGAAGTCGAAAACTTACGCGTTGACTGTGCCCCTGAGGATTGTGGCCCTTCGAGGTTCCATACCTCCTTCGTGGATCAAGGTTAGTAGGGAATTATATTCTTTGTACTCGTTGTGTCCAGTTGATTTTGGTTACTGCATAGAATTTCTATATTCTCTGATGAGCCATTTGAGTAGGAACATTTGTGGCCATGGATTCTGCCATACATTAGATTGGAAGCAATTGACTGTCGCAGTATTTTTCTGTACATTCAAGTGTCTTGCTAATTTGAGAGGATCATGCAGCACATAACTTATAGGGTGTCCCTCGAGTCATGTAGGAGCACATAGAGAACTGTCGATCATACCATATGTTCTTTTGTCCAGCTATCCAAATACTCGATAAAGATGGCATGTTATCTTAGAGTTTACACTAATTGGTCGTGAGTTTATTAATTATCTAAGGCATTCTTAATAGCATTATGTTTCTTTCTTTTCTCATTATCCTTTATGCTTAATTTTCAGTTGCTTTCTGTTGCATATAGGATTTCAGTCAAGTGCAAGGAAGGAGGTTAAAGTTCAGTCCTGAATTCCGTGGAAGTCTTGATTTGATTATGTCTGAATTGTCCTTGGCTTCTGATAAGGGTCTTGTGCTGCCTAAGTCTGCAATGGCAGCTGATATTGTTTCCATAGGTGACTCTTGGCTTAGCTATGCCATTTGCAGGGGCTTAATTGAACCTATAAAAGATGTCGAGGAACAAGATTGGTTTAGATATTTAAGCGAAAAATGGAAGGTGAGGACTTGATTCTTCTTTTGTTCACTAAAATGTTGATACTCTGTAATCACCATTCATCTTTGGGGCAGAGGCATAGAATGAGGTATTGACATTGTCATATTCCATACGTGTTCTCTTGTTGTCCCCAAATTCTTTTCCTGAATTGCATCAAATATGTTCACACCCTATTCATATATCTGTTGTTACATGGGCCTATATGTATGTATCCAGTTCTCCTGCTCATGTAGTATTATCTATGAAATTGCAATGTTAGGTTTTTGTCTTTAACCAATTTAAGTTATTCACCCTTTTCTTTAGCTTTGCTCTTATTACATTTCCTAGCAGCTCAGTGAGCATACTAGATAACCATGATTATCGTTTTAACTTCCATTTTACAGGATCATCCATAAACTGCTATGACTAAGATCTTTAGTGTGAATGAGTTACTTCTGCAGTGTCGACTTTCATCAAAGTCTCTCAGGTTTATTTATGCAGGAACAGTAATGGAGAATTAGATTCTGGTGGCTATATATGGGGGGCTCCATACCGCTGGGGAACCATGGTTATAGCATACAGGAAAAACAAATTCAGGAAGCATAACCTGAAGCCAATTGAGGTAACTTTAAATTTCTCCATCTTGGCTTTCCGTTGAAAGATCCTGAATGCAATTCAATTTGTATCCCCATAATTATAAAATGAACTTTGTTTTGCGTCTTATATCTATTTGTTATTGGTCTGCTCAGAGACAGGTTGCTTCTGAATTTTAAATTTAGATTTTCCATGTATAATGAGGAAGGCTATACTACATGCTATTTCTGTTCTAAGTGTTCTAATAGGGTTTTGTTATCATTGCAGGACTGGGACGATTTATGGAGGCCTGAACTTGCTGGAAAAATTGCTATGGTTGATTCTCCTAGAGAAATTATTGGTGCAGCTTTGAAGCATCTGGGAGCATCATATAACACGAGGGACATTGAATCACAAGTTAATGGTGGGAGGAAAGCAGTCCTGGGAAGTTTAATGGAACTCCAAAGGCAGGTATGCCACGAAGAGTATGGCTTAATGGTTGTTGTGTTGCTTTCCACAGTTAATAATGTGGAGCTGTACGGTTTTTCTTTTTGTTCATCCAGTGTTCTCATTACATACTGTTTCATGGTATTCTTCTTGATGTTAAATTGTTTCTGGTAGGTTCGACTGTTTGACAGTGTGCACTACCTAAAGTCGTTTGGGATAGGAGATGTATGGGTGGCTGTAGGATGGAGTAGTGATGTTATCCCTGCTGCCAAACGAATGTCAAATGTTGCAGTTGTTGTTCCCAAATCAGGCACTAGTCTTTGGGCAGACCTTTGGGTATGATCATGTTTGCTCTAGTCTATTTGAGGATCTTAATTCCATGCTTGAAAGGGTGTTATGCTAGTGCTACCTGTTTTCATTTATTTGGCGTTTGATTATGCATAAGGAATATTTATTCATGAATTATGATTCCCTTAAATATGTTTTACAATCAAACACTCAATTACTCATATTTTAATCAAACCAGATAAGTCATGTGACAATTTCTCTACAAAATCTTATCAAAGGTAGGAGGTGTGATAAAATTATGTATATTTTCTAAGCCTGATTTTTCGTACAATTAGTATACTTATTTATAGTTAGTAATTAAATATAAATTTTTGTATAAACTTATTAAAGGTAATCATTACGTTTTACAACCAAATAACAAAATATAAATAAAGTTAAAGATAATTTATGAGACATCTACAAAGTTATCTTTATAAAATTTTATGTCGCATAATAATCAGCAGCTTAGTGCCTTACATTTTACCATAATGTTGGAAATATTCATTTTTTATTTCTAGAGTTTGAGATGTCTAACAAAGTACTGTCAGAATAGAAACTCCCTACTCTTAACGTGGTCTCTTTTTTCTTTATGTTCCAGGCAATACCCTATGCAACAAAATTTAACACAGATCGGATTGGTGGCAGAGTCAGAAGTCCATCCCCACTTATTCATCAGTGGTTAGAATTCTGCCTGCAGACTGATAGAGATCTGCCTTTTCTCCAAGAAATTGTTCCAGGAGCATCACCTGTGAATCTCGAACACCCTCCTCTTGAAGGGCCGAACCCAAGAGAGTCAAGTAAAGGAAAACCAAAGCTCGATACAAATCTGATGTACGGAGTCCCCCCAGCTGAGATATTGGACAAATGTGAATTTTTAGAGCCCTTGTCCGGAAAGGCATTAGAAGATCACCAATGGTTGATATCCAGTATGCAGAGAACGAATTCCAATTGGATGAGAAAAATAAGAGACTTCGTATTATCTATATATCCGACAAAACGGAGGTTATAAAATTCTCTTGTCATGTACTTTCTAGCTTGTACCATTTTGTACTTTTAGACAGAAAGGAATAGGGAAAATATTTTGCTTTTGTTTACCATGAAATTACTTGTGCAAAGCCGTGATTTTATCAGCAAATGCCCCGCCATCCGATTACCCTTTCTGGATTTTTCCTCTCTTCATGTGTGTTTGAGACAGTCAAACCATTTTTAAAGAGTGGCATACATAGTATTTCAGCTTGAAGATATTGAACTTTATTCTGATTATGAAAGATAATACAGAGAGCTGAGATGGCAAACTTTTCCAAATTTGTAGGTCAAAGATTCTCCGCCATGATTAAATTTTTACATGAACGCTCGTCATGAGAAATATCTTCTATTACTTGTATCAGCATACATAACAAAGGAAAACTCAACTTTAAGGCACCAATATGTCTTCTACATTTTATCCACCGATCCACCAGTAACCCAAAACTTGCTCTCCCCTTTTGTGAGTTTTAAAGCCTCAAAGCAAATTCAAGTCCAATAACATACCATCGTCATCTATTGCCTTCAGTTGAAAACTTTGAGGTGTCTTCAACTGAAATCTCCCGTTAATGAGAGTTTTGTCTATTGGGGTGTCTAAGAAAAATGAATTGTGTGACCTTGACTTAAAATGTACACACTGCCATAAGGACCAAATCCATGGAAAGACAATGGTAGGCCCTACTAGAAGTATGAAGAGGGGAAAACAAGATGGCACAATCTAGAAAGCATACTGGAAACCTTGCCTGGTATTAGGTAGACTCTGGTTCACTATAACTAGGTCCAGAACTTATATAAATTAGAGCATCATTTACAAGAACAAAGTTCAAATAACCCAACATGTAGCAACTGACAACAATTCGAACTTAATAAATTTAAGACATAGTTAATCCCTGAATCCTCTGGGGTTATAATCTGCACCGAAACCCCTCTTTTACAGCAGATGCTCAAGAAAACTATTTCTATGCTACAAAATTTGGGTCTAAATTTGCAAATTTTTCCACTCTTGAGAAGCCTCCAAAATTTTCTTTGATGTGATCAAATGATTTTCAATACCTTCTCATCAAGCTTCTGCTCATCAGAATCAGATTCAGCATAGGAGCTATCAAATTAGCCTTCTTCTTCCTCAGTGATACCCTTGTGCTCAGCTGTTGCATCTTTAACATTGCCCAAAACATAAGGTTCTATCATTTTCCAGAACCTATCTGCACTGCTTCCTTGAAAACCTATCCATAACACTCTACCTTTTCTCTTGATTTTACAAGCTAAGGACTTTGCCAGCAATGACTTGACAACCCTTTCGACACCCTCATGATTTCCACCCTTAAGCTTGAGCAACATATCACCTGATGAGAGTCTGAAGCCCCCATACATGTACCAGTATGCTAGAACACGGGGTGATAACCATCTATGGATGAGCTTAGGAATAACAGGTCGTCCTTTCAGCCGAAACTGGTCTGCGAAGAAGCCAAAATAAGAATGTGCAATCGTAGAGAACTGGTTAGGAATTTCACTATCAACATCAATCAACCTATCTGATGAAGTCAACCATTCATAAAATCGTTCATGAATGTGCATCTTTAGAACAGAGTGGACATCGGAACTTTCATGGAACTTAAAATGGATAACATGATTCCTTCTCTGCTCATCAGATTCTATCTGCAAACCACCGAGAAACAAACCAATCAATATCTCACGTTGTTCTTGGTCCAGTTTCATACTCACTGTTTTCTTGACTACCTTCTTGTCCAGGACAGGACCATTCTGAAGTTTTTCCAATGACTCAGACTGAATGTCATATTTCTTTTGGCGCATTATATCATAAACTTTTTCAGCCTTTTCATACTCTCCTACAGAAAGATACCCTGTCAAAATGATGTTGCATGACTTTGCATTAGTTCCTATCATTCTATTTGCATGCATTTCATTAAATATCTCCTCAGCCTTCTCAATGTTACTAACTTTTACCAGAGATTCCAGATAAATGTTATAGATAATTCGATTTGGACGGCATCGTGCAAGGCACTTTGAAAATGCCAATTCCAATTTCTCGTGCATGTCCAAATCAAGATACATATACATCAAATCAAGAAAAGCAGGCATGAGATGCTTCATACTGCTTCCAATGAACTCGTCCATAAGTGCTTCTACAATTTCAATCTCCTGAAATTTTGACATGACCTGAATTATCTTGTGATATGCTGCAATACTCAGGGGCACCCCTTGTTGCTTCATACCTTTGAATATCTCCAGTGATTTCATTGGTTCCCCAGCCTTTGCGTAAAGCTCCATTCTACAGACAAAAGCCTGCGAAGGAAGATCACAACCTAGCTGAAGTAGCTTAAGCCATGCCTTTTCTGTTTCATTGACATCTCCTTCCTTGGAGAAAGCTCTGATGATGGATACCAGTACATCCCTGCCCTCTTCAAGCCCTGCCAGCTTCATTTCCTCCCTCAGGGTTGTAATTCGTTCTCTATCAATTTCATCTTGATAGCTATGGAGCCATATCAACCCGGCGTAGATGTCCTTATGTATCTCAAGATCAGATGTTACCAGATTATGGAAAATAAATTCAGCTTGTTTGAGATAGTGTTTTGACGTCCCTCCCGTCTTGCTGATAAGTGCCCGGAAGAGGGAGTTATGCAAACTAAGTCGTGGCCTATAACCGCCTGACTGAATCATCTGATTGTAAATAGAGCATGCCTCCTCAAGGCAGCCATCAACAGACGCACTAAGATAAGCCACAGTCAGGATATGAAATGTAGACTCACTGGGCACACGACCCTGTTTGGTTATCTCATCAAACATCTCTCGGCATTTTGCAAACTTGCGATCTTTCCCCAGGTAATCCGCCAGCTTTGTTGCAAGAGCGAAATTAAAATGGTACCAGTGCTGCTGCGCCATCCACTTGTACACCTGAAACCACCACACCCATCCATTCAGACATGTGAAGATAAATGACTAAACCATGCGGACTAACTGTGTTTTGGAAACATATACAATTGGGAGACTTACCAAGCATGCAATCCTAACAACCCACAAAGTAGCCAACCTACCAAGTGATGAATACCAAATCGATACATATACTGAGTTTAGTGAGATGATAAAAATGCCACAATTTGAGACGACAGAAAAAAGAAGGTCTAGAAAGTGACTTCAAAATCACATCTTAAGACGAAAAATAGGGTTTCAGCAAGTGATATGTGTACCTACAAAGCAATTAAACAAACAGTTCATAGGCGTGCAGCGAGAAGCCATACGTACCCGGAATGCGGCTTCGTTCTCCCTGATTCGCATACAATGAACAGTGACATACGTGGCATCCTGCTGAGTGATCCACTTGCGCTGGGCGTTGAGGATTCTAACAAAAGTCGAATGCTTGTAAGACGGCAGCTCCTTGCAGAGCCACGCGATCTTGGACCTCCGCCACTGCTCGGGGAGATCTTCCAATTCTATCACCTCAAGCTCAGGGGATGGCAGGGACCTCATATCCCTCTCCGCCGACACATCCAAGAATGACCCACCCCCAATTCTATAACCCACCTCCTCCTCTTCGTCTTCGTCTTCGTCTTCTTCTGCTTCTTCTTCTACCTCTTGTAGGAGAGGCTCCATAGCGATCGGAGAGGCCTTGATAGGGGAGAAGATAAGCAAGGAAGAGGAGCGGGAAAGAAGAAGAAGGCGGCGGAGAGTAAGCGGAGGTGGGATTCTGAAGAGGGTGGAGGAGAATTGGGGGCAACGAGGAGCGAAAGGGAAGAGGAGGGTGGTAGAAGAAGAGGTGGAGCATGTGGCGGAAGCCATTTGGGGGAGGAGAGCTACGCGGCTACGCCCGAGAATGAGCTCCGTCGTCGATTGGATAAAATCATAAATGGCAGAGCTTGCTATTGCTATTGCTATACAATTGAATTTTATTATATGTAGTTTAAACTTTTCTTTTATACAGGGATAATTAAATTTATCATATCTCTTTTAACATGTACATCTTTCTTCTCTTTAATTATATTAAAACCAAATAATAATAATAATAATAATAATAATCTGAGATATCATCATATATACATATATTAAAAATAAGTTATATGAGTGCCATATAATTAATTTTAAGCCACCACTTTTATTCTTATTTTAATAAAATGATCATTTAAATAAATGTTTACAGAGTTTTCTGAAAAAAAAAAATAAGAATTTATCTAATGAAAACGAGCAATAGGCAATAGTCCATGTCTCCTAAGTTTTTATTAATCCTTAACCAAACGCCGTAAAAATAAATACTCTTTATACATTTCATCTTTTGAATGGTTCTATGGACAGACGTTCGATTTTATTTTCTCATCTAGTTTTTGTGTTTCAAACAGGGAATATACTCTGGGTTTAAAAAACTTTTTTGGTCAGTTACTAGCTATTTATTATTTATTTATTTTATTTATTTTTTAAAAAAAAATTAGGTACACAGGGCCACTACGACAAGATAATTAAATTTCGTTTTAAAGAAAAATCCACGTTTCGAATTAAAAAAAATAAAAAATTTAAGTTGTACAACGGAAAGTCTGACATGCATGCATAGTATTTTGGCATCCCGGAATTGAAGAAAGAAAAACAAAGTTTTAGGCCAAGGTCGACCCGGGTCCGGTCAATCTGAGATTACGGTTCGAACTAGCGGGCCTCCGACCACGGGAAGTAAATTTCCTCCTTTATTAGGAAATTAGCAACAAGCAAAATAAATTAGCACAGTAAGGAAAGAAATTGGCCGCAATATTCTAAGAAGGGTAATTCAACGAATTTGGTAAGTGAAACGGTGACGACCAGGATCTGGGAAATCTTTAGCATATATACAGTCTAAAAATATATGCCTACCTTAAATTCCTCCCTCCCAACTAAGTAGTTTACTTTCAGTCTCTGATCGACCTCAATACTATGCACTATGCATACCACCACCAAGCCCACGACGTCCCTCTCCCTCTCCCTCTTCCTCTTCCTCCTCTCAGTGTACATGATCTCCGACCCCTGGCTGTGTTCTCCCACTAACTAACTGATTTTTTTATTTTATTTTTTGTTGATCTTAATATTGTTATTATTTCTTCTCTTTTGTTTGTTTGTTTGTTTGGTTGGTTTAAAGATTGGTCCTGGTCCTTCGGGGATGAGGAGGGTTGGGCGTCACCTCCCTCCGAAGGGACACCTGGTGGTGCGCGTGGGGGCGGTGGGAGAGGAGCAGAGGCGTGTAGAGATACCGGTGGGGCACCTGAACCATCCCATGTTCGTGGAGCTGCTAGAAGAGGCGAAGAGCACGTATGGGTACGAGCACGAGGGTGCGATCGCCATACCATGCAGCGTCGAACACTTTCGACATGTTCAGGGACTTATCGAGCGTGAGAATAGCAGCAGCGGCGTGCAACACCAGCGCCGCCACAGTACCCATCTCCATCTGCCGCGCTTCGCTGGCTGTTTTAGGGCTTGATGTCCGTCCTCCTAACCTGACTGCCTTTTTTATTTTATTTTTATAAAATCTTCTTCTTCTTGGCAATGATGATGATGATGAAAGTTTTTGGGTTTGAATGACAATGTCAGTTTTAGATTTGTGTGATTTAGATCTCGTCTTGTGTATGCAGCAGCGATTGACTACGTGATGAAGTTATATATATATATATATATATATATAGGGCCTGTCCATAAAAGAAGCGCAACTATGGTGATTGCTGAGGGCACCAAAATTTATCCAACCAAACGACACGAGAGCCCCAGTTACAGACCAAAATTTCCGTGACCAGAAAATATTTAATATCACACGTAGTGATGACACCCACTAATTTCATGCTTAGGAAGAAAATAAGGAAAAACCTTGAATGTAGCTGTCCACAAACCTTCTTACGCATTTTCACTTTATATAAATATTAATAAATTTCCTATATATATATAAAAAGTAATAAAATAAAATACTAATTTTATTAATAATTTCTATACGTAAAATGCTAAACTTATTTAATTTATTTACATTTTCTTTTGGAAAAATGACACTGATAGATTTGACTAAGTCTATCATAATTTGTTATTTTATTACTACACATAGAACATCTGTCTTATATGTTAAAAGAAAAAAAAAAATTTATTGAACATATTAATATTTTCTCTTCTTAAATAAAATGCTGAGTATATATAATCTGATATTAAATTAGGTGTGACTAGTTTGGTTAAAAAAACTAAAAACTCCCAGCTGAAACCAAATTTGCGAGGATGCAACTTCAGTCTCACAAAGTTTGGAAACGGGTTCAGAACTACGTATGAATGATCTTGTACTCAAAATTGAGTTCGAAGGTGATACTTTCAACAACCAAATAAGTTTTAGATGGTTCTTCAAAAGCAACCAAGGAACAGTTCTCCCACACCCAAATAGAGCACATAAAATTTGTACAAAGTATTTTTCGAGGTTCGTTTTGAGTTAAATAACATGAAGCCTGAGATCATTAGAGACCAAGACCAACTGTTCGACCGTCTCTTCTGCGCAGTCCGGCAGTGTATTGCTTTTCTAAGTCCATATCGAGCTCCTCCCGCTTCTTGACTTTGACATTGTCGTCGACAGGCTTGTTCTCCGGAACTGTGTTCCCCTTCACACCCTACAATTGGCCATAGGTACCAAGGCAACCTCAGACTCTAAAAAAGTGTCAGTAAGGAGTGAAATACAAAAGAAAGGTTTACAGCTTGGAAATAGTCTTGTAAAGAAAGACGGCTATCAGCTCTCTTTTTAACCCTTTCTTTATAACTCCATGACTAGAGAAAAGGGAGTCAGAAATTACCATGAGCTTGTTAAACTTCTCCTGGCGCTCACGGTCAGCAAACAGATTTAAATCCCAGCGATTAGCAGTCTGCAACATTGTGTACGTTCAAGATCTAAATAAAAATGAGGTTCTTCGGAAGTGGTGATAAGTCATCAATATGATAAACTAACTAAACTTTGTATGCAATACAGCATTTTAGAGACATTACTTCTTCTGCTGAGTTGTTCTTTTTGCTACCCCACAGCAGCTTCTTCTTCTGATCAGTAGACAAGTATCCACTGCCTCCAACTGCTCCAACCCCTACAAGATTCCTATTTACTGCAGCACAGGGGCAGCCGGTCATGTAAACACAACATCAATGAGCCCCACATTACAAGGAAATGGTGGCAGGCTGTTCATTTAATATGCAACTTTTGCATGTTACAGAGAAACAATTATAGATTGATATCTATCTTATAATGGAAAATGGAAATCGTATATTTAATATGCAGACTCCATTTAATAGCAAGAAATAAATAATACCCACCTAATTCAGCAGCTTTCATAGCTGCAACTTTTGCCGCATCAACATCGCCCGAAGCTCCAGCCTGATTTGCAGTTGAACTCAGAGTTTCAGAAGTGACTCTCTCAGATCCCTCCTTGACCAGTTTTGAACGTGAGCATGGCTTGTCATCGATAGGATTTCCTAAAGTTGGATCATAAGAAATACAAGAAGGATCGATGGTTGTTAATGAAGAAAAGCTTTGAGCACAAAAGGTTAATTAGATTTAGAGCTGATAATCTTCTCACCACCTTCTGAAGTAGTAAGCTTAAATTTTTCTGCTGAAGAAAATGAACTTTCATTCTTATTGGAAGATTTCTCCAAGTATTTGTTTCTCCCATCCCCCTCATGGGAATCAATTAAACCTCTATTCTCTTTTTCTATTGCTCCCTCCTTAGTCCTGGAGTTATGCTTTTCACTTTCCTGGTCATTTTGCTTTCTCTTTAGCAGATCCTCTTGCCCGTCAAATTCCTTACTCTTTCTAGTTTCTTTCAAGTGACCCCGGGACTCCTCATGCGAAGATGCATGATCATTCCTGTATTTTCCCGGGCTCCTGTAACGATCAGTCTTGTCATCTTCAGCCCCTCTATCTCTGTATTGATCACGATCTCTGTTCTTACCATAATCTCTGGTTGAGTTCATCTGTCTGCCTCCAGGCATAGATTTCTCATACCCTTTCTCATCATATTTGTGATGCTCTTGCATAACAGGTTCTCTATCTCTATCCTTGCTCCTGCGCTCCATATTGTCAGACTTTTCTCTAGAGTGATCATCAATGCTTCGCCAACTATCACGAGATCTATCAGATATGGCATCATGCCTCTTGTTATCAGAACGTGTGTCAATCCTTGATTCTCGGCCTGATCGTGAAAACCTGTGATAACCCCTATCATCCTCATCAGCACGACGGTGGTACCTGCCATCATGCTTACGGGATTCACGGGAATTTCCATACAAATGCCTATCATTATGAGACTCATGGCCTCTGCTGGACCTGTTACGAGTTGACTCCCTGTCAATTTCTTTTTCATTATCTTTGCTCCGCCTATCATCAGACATCTTAGACCGCTCTTCCTTGGAATGGACTGGACTGCGACTCCTTTGACGCTTAGGACTGCCTGTCAGTGACAAAAATAAAATCAGTGAACTAGGTCAAAACCCATTGTTGAACAAGGTTAGCAACCATGACAGCAATGTCATGTAATCATGTTCTTGTCAACTGAGAGTAATAATTGACTAGCGCTGATAGAAGTTCAAAAGAGAGTGGCCATTTATTTTATGGTGATTTTCAAACAATATCGTAAAAGAAAAAAAGTTTTATTACTAAAAATGAACAGAAGACCTGCAGCATGATGTGCAATAGTCAACCAAGTAGGTAAGATTTTGAGTTACAACTTAAAATATGCTTGTTCACTAATCTTCCACAAATTATCCCATTTGATAGTAATTAGATCTCTCCACGGAGTTCACATGATAAAAGTTCCTATGCTTAGGGATGTCACAGAATTTTTTCAAGATACAACATGTTTCTTTTTCCTTTAAGAAAAGGATGGCAGTCTCACTGTTAACCAACACAAATTATCAGGCATATAAGGAAACAGAATAAAGAAGAGGCCACATGCAGATAATTCTCAAATAACTATGGCGATCAACATGTCCAAATTCCAATACAATGACATGATATAATATTCAATCACCTAGCTAACTCAAATAAAATATAGTAGCATCTAAGGCCACCCAAGTTATGTGCCTTTAGGTAATAATCAATGATGACCTTTCAAAATAATTCCTTCACATGTATTATCTGATTTCAAAAGCAGCCAGCAAGTGCATGTCGAAGCAAGAATTTAATTGTTGTGACACAGTAGAGTGCCAGCAATATCCAGCAACAACACAAAAAGCAAGCTTGTTGTAGGGAGTTTCAAATACTTACCCATTGGGTGCTAAGAAACAAAAGAAAGCAAATACGAAGGCCCCAGAACATTATAGAAACCACAATCTTTGAGTTTATACAGTGCTATTATATATGAATGCTTCTAACTTGACCAATAACAACAGTCCGCAAAGATCATACATGATATAAAACACCAACTTAGAAGGTATCTAACCTAGCCTAAACAATCTCATAAACAAATTAGCTAAACTGACACCTTAGGTCATACCAAAGCTGCATAACAGTTCAAAGATGGGAAAACAGGATTGAAAGTATGCTACAATATAGCAGTCAAAGTGGAGCAACTAACCATCAGAGGAAGATGACTCTAATCCAGCTGCAGGGGAATGGCGTCGGTATTTTCTGTTAGCTGCATCATTTGTGAGCTTACGAAATGATAGCTTATCAGGAGATGATGATTCTCTGGGAGGATCCATGGAATTAGCACCTAATTGTTGAAAAGCAAAAGTAAGATACTGACAACATAAAAAGAAAAAAATTCAAGAAACAATGCAGACAAATAACTAGGCACATAAGAAACAGCAAGAGGCTGCATAAAGTTATCCGTGATGAGATGATGGGGAATCAGGGAAGCTAAAATAGATATGAAATACAAATATTACATAACTAGTTGCTGCTATGCAGGACTTGTTTGTCCATATTTGAAACTTTATATCTTGTCATCAGGCTGCATGATTTCTAGATGTGAACTTCAAGACTTTGTCAAATCTAAACTCAGCATCCGTGTGCACAGATATATGTGTTCTATCTCATAACGTTATATCTTAAATTCCCCAAAAAGGAAAAGCCAAGAATTATCTCGCCAACAAATTCACATCATCAATATTCTCTGGAAGAGTTGTTTGACTGGATCATGGTCCCGAGAAGATGAGAACACACAATGACAAAGACAAATTGAACAATCCTTCATGGATATATAGATTGGAGTCACTCATATTCACACTTGTAAGCCTGCGGCAAGGCACCCATATACACATGGACCTTTATTAAACCTGATTATTACTTTTCTTGGCCAGCCACTAGTTAGTTGCCATACCCGGTATTAAACATATTACTCAATGTATGTGAGGTTTAAACCATTTATCAGCTACATAATATACAAGACCAACATTTTAAAACACCATTAAACGACTGACAGCTGATATAAACACTTAACCAACTCCAGTCATGACAAGTTCTAAGGAAGTTAGCAGACTGCTTGTGCCCTATGAAGCATTAGGGGAGCAATAGTCCCGTATTCGCCTTGTATGGGAAAATAACCATGCTTTTGGAAACTAAACGCACATCAATAAGCATTGGGAGGGATAAAAAAAAGGAGAACTATACATAGAAGGCTGATTCCTGATATAGATCAAATGATAATATAAAATATATAGCATATAAACGCTTGGGGGAAATAACTGAACGCTACCGAAATTTTACAATGATAACAGAAAAGGCACATATCTGGATCAACCACTAGGACCAAACGGAAACTTAGATGTGGAGAAAACGCAACCAAAAAAAAGAAAATACCAGGCTATTTGAGGATTGAGGTCGGATTCGAAAGAGTAGTGGTTCTTCCTCACGAAATCCCCATATAATCTGACGTTTACCACCTCTCGCGAGCGAGAGAAAGATCGGGTTAGGGTTTGAGAAGTAAAGAGAGACCGATAACGAAGGGAGAGAAAGTTGAGCCAATCCGAACGGTGGCTGTGCAAGGGATCTTCTTAGGTCATTTCCTTGCTTTTGTACCCCTAAATGTTTGCGTATTTTCTTATTGGTTATATTTACATATATCTATCCCATTTTTTCTTGGGTTAACCTTTGTTTTCTGATGAGTTGATCCGGACTACCCGATCATCAGATCCGAATCAAATTAGATGAATCCGGATCCGTTTACTAATTATTTTTAGCTTTTGTAATTTAATAATTTAATTTTTTAATTTATAATAATAGGCTCTAGTTGGTATGGTGTATATATATATATATATTATATTATTCAATTTCATATGTTGAATTAAAAAGTTAAATATGATTAAATTATGAAAGCTATCGTATAGATCACAAGTATTGTATGTTATAGTTATAAAGTAGAATCATTTTAAACAGTCCTAATTTACAAGTAGGCGTCCCTGATGTATTTATAAGGTTGATTTCTCTTGCATATGATTTATTTACTGGCTTTGCTAAAAGATAAATTAAAAAAAAAATCCTCTTTTTAATCGGAGCCCATAAATTTTAGATCAGGTGCGACCCAGCGTACCGCATTGACGGGTTATCGGATCCTGCTTCCGACCTGTACCTGTTTTAAAGTGTCGTCCTCATCGCCAAAATGCCAGAACAGGAGGCGTTCAGCGCGAACGGCCGTTTGCCGGTCGGAAATATCTTCTTCGAACGCTCCTTGAGAGATCCCCCGAAAGAGATTGACTTAGGTCATGGAGGCCGATATCGAGGAAGAGCTCCTCTGCGTCGAAGCCGAGCTCCAAGACGTCCAAGGTAACATCGATTTTTCTTCCCACAGATGAAAAACTAATAGGAAAATAGAGAAGGTAATCAAGGAGTTAGGACTTTTGTTTAAAACCACCGGGTTTGTTTCTTGTGTACTCTTTTTCTTCGATCGGTGGCAGGTAAAGAATAGGCGGATCATTGGTTAGGTTTCTTGAAACTCTTTCTTCGTCATTTAAAAGAAACTTGATATTTGATAAATTTCATCCGCCTCATGTCTTGTGATCTCTTTTCCTTGGCTTGGTGGCTCAAAGTGAGAAGGTTGATGACACTTGGGTGGTTTTCCTGATACCTTTTCCTCTTTAATTTGATCATTATGCCCACAATGCAAGAGGATGCAAGCTGATTTGTACCAAGTTCTTAAATTTCTATCAGAACTCGGTATTTCATGTGCATCTTTTGTGGGTGGAGCTGCACTCTGTTTTCGGTCACCCGAAGGATCTCATTTTGGGTCCATAGTTATAGAAAAGGTTGTTTCAAATATACATATTTTTTAATTATTCAAGTTTTGTAACTTTACTAGCATGTAGTTGTCAAATAAAGAAGGATCACCAACACGAAAGCAAATGTAGCATGAGAATGACTTGTATTTAAGAATTTAAGTAAATAGACAACTTAAACCAGTGATAGCAGACATATTGTGAATTACATGAACAAAATCAACCGTCTAGTTTCTTTTTTCAGAAAAAATTGTGATTTGTAATCATGAATTTTAGGTTAGAAAGTAAAACATCAAAGTTTCATGCTAAAGAAGATGGTGAGATGCCAGTTTTTGGAAATCCATAGTTTAAAGCAGAGATTCTTACTCCATGTTGTCTGGCAATATTCGTATTGAATCTGTGTTCTTCAGACCAAATAAAAGCACTACTTGATCGCCAAGAAAAGCTGTATGAGAGACAATCTGAACTGAAGACATTATTGGATGAAGTTAAATCATCTGAAGAAACAGGGAATACTACTGCTCCGGTTGCTGCAGAAGATTGGTCTGGGAGTTTTGAGTGGGATTCTCATGCTGATGATATTAGATTCAATGTTTTTGGTATACCTTCCTATCGAGCAAATCAGAGAGAAGTAAGTATATTGCTGCCAGTGCTTGATTTCTAGGTTCCTCATCTTTCTTTTAAATAAAATATTCATCTGAACTTTACATTCCTGAGCCGATGTGGTCTGTCTTCTACTACTTCCAGATTATAAATGCTGTTATTAGCGGAAGAGACGTTTTGGTTATAATGGCTGCAGGTGGTGGCAAGAGCTTATGCTACCAACTTCCAGCCATGCTTCACGATGGAGTTGCCCTGGTTGTCAGTCCTTTGCTTTCTCTTATTCAGGATCAGGTTTGTTTATGTTCTATTGCAGTATATCATCTTTTGTCCATGCTCTTTTTCTGGTTTCTTACTCTTTGAGTCTATTGTTTCAGGTCATGGGGCTGTCTGCTTTAGGTATTCCAGCACATATGTTGACTTCAACTACTAGTAAGGAAGATGAAAAATTTATTTACAAGGCCCTTGATAAAGGTGAAGGAGCACTTAAAATGTTATATGTAACTCCTGAAAAGATATCAAAAAGCAAGAGGTTTATGTCTAAAGTTGAAAAGTGCCACCATGGTGGGCGTCTCTCCCTTATTGCAATTGATGTGAGTAATGGTTTTCCTTACCTTAATTTAACTTAATTTATCATTGATCCATCATCATTCACGATCATTCCTGAAAAAGACAATTTTGGAGGCTGATTAAAAATATAATGTAACTGTACTTACATAAACACAATCCATTCACCTTCAGCATCTGAAATCCATTCTGCCATTCATAATTACATAAATAACCTTTTTTTTTATGAGTTCATGATTTTAAATTTTTATGGTCTTTATCTTGTATACATTTCATATTCTTTGGTTATCATGCAGGAGGCACACTGTTGTAGTCAATGGGGGCATGATTTTCGTCCTGACTATAAGAATCTGGGTATTTTGAAAATTCAATTTCCTAATGTTCCTGTAATAGCCTTAACGGTATGTTCCAACTGTCACAATTTATTTAAAATCACTGCAATTTATTTTTATGCAAAGAGAAGAATGATTGCTAATCGCGCTGATCGGTGACTTCCATTTCACAGGCAACTGCTACTTATAAAGTCCAAACAGATCTGATGGAGATGCTTCATATTCCCAAATGTGTCAAGTTTGTTACTACAGTTAACAGACCTAATCTGTTCTACAAAGTACACACTATTCTCTAAGGATTAAAACAGGGCCTTGTTTCTAGATTAGTTTAATGTATCTTATAAATATATTGGTTACTTAGGTACATGAGAAGCCATCAGTTGGAAAATTTGTTATTGATGAAATTGCAGACTTTATTCGTGGATCGTACTCAAATAATGAATCTGGGATTGTCTACTGTTTTTCCAGGAAGGAGTGCCAGCAGGTTTGAGAACTGGTTTTATTTCTTGTGTCAAATGATATCTCTTGTTCCATTGTTCTGTTCAATGTGATGATATGACTGCAGAAGTGCAAATAATAATATTAAATATTAACTTTTGGTGTTTGTGCATCACCGATATAATGTCCCAGTGGGTTTGTGTATCAGATGCCCTCTAGTCAGTAAATATGTTAAAAGTAAGGCTCATGCTTGTACAGTTCTTTGTAGACTTGTAGAGATCCTCTGTCACAATCTTTTTGCTTCTTATTTTACCTCCATGGACTGTATCAACTTTTCCTCTTCTTACTACAATATTGTTTAATTTCTTACATTTGATACCATATACATTAGGCTCATTGATCTTTCTGCAATCATTCTAATTACATAATTATCAGGTATAAGCCTGTCGAGTTGAGTTGGTTTTGCTTTGTTATTATTATCTTCTCTTTACATTTGCCGAGGGTGAATGCAGCAACAAAAGCTCCTCCATTCATATTCTAATGACTAGTTTACGTGGTGGTGTCAGCTTGCACTTAGATTGGAGTTTTATTCCTAGTCCCATAGAGGGAAAGCTTGTGTTCAAATTTTTGATTTTTTTTTTCTTCGCCAACTCATCGTCACAAAGCAATCTGCTGTTCCTTAAAATTTCTTTAGGAAACACAATCTTAGTTTTAGTTTTTTAGACCTTCAATAACCAATAGAGGTGTTACCGGTAATCAGATAACATCCTTTGCAATAAGTTGCATTTCTTTTATACTAGTTTTATTGCTAAAATTATATTGTTCTGCTATCTTCAGTGTATGCCTCATTACTCTGCATTTTGGGTAGTATTGTTGCAAGTGAAAATTTGAAGTTCCTTACACCGTATATATATAGGTTGCAAAGGAATTATGCGAACGTGGAATTTCAGCAGATTATTATCATGCCGATATGGAGGTAGTTGCTCGTGGGAAAGTTCATATGCTGTAAGTTCATCCTTGAGTGTTAGTTATCATTAATATAGCTTCTTTGTTTCAGTTCTTTTTGTTTCTAGGCCATTTCATTTCCACTGTTCACTATAGTAATTGAAAGTTATTTTGATATCTATGGATGATCAAGAGGAGTGGCTATATACTTTTGTAGCTAGCAAGATGCTATTTAGATTAGGTTTTGCTGCATGATTTTATACGTTTGCAACCAGCTGAGGGAAAAAAATATTCTTGGCAATTATCTATTTATGTACTCAAAAGAAGTGCAGATAATCTAGGTTACATTCTTTGCTGATGTTGCTAAAGTACTGCTTGTCACAAAGCGCGCGCACACACACACACTCTTTCTGTTATGAATGGGCATTTTACTTGGGAAGTCCTCCAAACCTCTCTTACAAGTGATGTTTTTGATTGTTTTCGTCCAACAGCTGGAGCAAAAACAAATTGCAGGTCATTGTTGGTACGGTATGTATAATCTCTCTCCCTCTCTCTCTCTCTCTCTCTCTCTCTCTCTCTCTCTCTCTCTCTCTCTCTCTCTCTCTCTCTCTCTCTCTCTCTCTCTCCACGTTATTGTTTTTATGAACACCTACTTTTGCAGGTAGCCTTCGGTATGGGCATCAACAAGCCAGATGGTGGGTTGATTGTGCACCTTTTCATTTGATGATTGTTTTATTTTCTCACATACTTGTGGTTATTTAATTAACTAAGCTACTTTATTTTTCATGGTCTATTAGAATTTGCTCTTCATGGAGTTCATAAACATTTTCCATCCTTGGTAGCCGCAGGTGTTACTTGCCAATTATTAGTCAAATGTTCAAATATGCAAATTTTGATTTTTTTTTTTAAGTTTTTTATTTCTTAGTGCATTCATACATTCAGACTATCTGATTTACCTATTGAATCAACTATAAATGTGAGTAAGCTGCTAACTTACATTCTATTTAGGTGATTTGATACATTTAAGTTAAGTGTTAGTGTGAACTCTATAAGGGCTTGCTGCCTGATCAAAATTTTCTAAGCAGAAGTTATATGTGGATTAATTTTTTTCTAAACTGTCTTATGCGGGTATTTATGAGTAGAGAGGTTTAGAGACAAAAGATACTAGAACTCTTAATCATGTGACATCAGAGTTTGCATAGTATCATTATGCATAATGCACAAGCATTCTGCTCACATGCCGGCAAGTATCTGTATATGCATATGTGCGGTCTTATTCATAATATCATCTCTTTTTTGGGGATTAAGATGATTTTTCCATCTCCTCGATTATGGAATAACTTGTTAACATATAAATAGCATATAGGTACAAGTTGAAGTGCAATATACTTGCATCCTGAAGCTGTTAATTTTATAATTTTGTGCTTAGATTATTCTATAGTTAGGATATGTTCTCTCTTTACGAGTGCTCCTCAATTAAGCTATTTGATGGCTAATTAATTCCTGATTTTCTCTAGTTAGGTTTGTGATTCATCATAGCCTTAGCAAGTCAATGGAGACATACTATCAGGTATACTTGTTTACAACTTTACATCCTTTGTACTCTAGAATATCAATTCATAAAATTATAGACATGTCAGGAGAGTGGTAGAGCTGGAAGAGATGGACTTCCTTCAGAATGTGTTTTATATTATAGACCAGGTGATGTTCCACGTCAGGTAAATTTTAATATCCCTCTTTACCATTAGGTTTTATTCTTCTTTCTTTCTTGACCTCGAGTTCCTAAACAGAGTTCAATGGTCTTCTATGAGAATTGTGGCTTGCAAAATCTATATGATATAGTGCGATACTGTCAGGTAGACTTACATAATATGTGCTTTGTTAACAACACAGTACTTTGATTAACTTCCAGAAAGTTGGCTTAATCTCTGTGTTCTTAATTTACAGTTAAAAAGAAACTGCCGTCGAAGTGCTTTCTTTCAGCATTTTGGGGAGACTATGCAGGATTGTAATGGTAGTTTTTAATGCTATTTTGTGGGAGCTGATAAACCGCCTCTATTTTGACAGACATAATTATGTAAATTTTATATTTCAGGGATGTGTGACAACTGTGCTTATGGATCTGAGATAAGGGAAGTTGATGCAACTTGTATGACTACTTGCATTCACTAGATTGCATTCCATTACTAGTTTACACACCTTTCTTTTTGGGAAATAGTTACTAGATTACTCACTTGATTTTTCTGTTCCTCTTCAATTAATTGGTTTTGGAAGAGCAACTTTTTGCCACTAGTAGACATATGGTTTCTTGAACTCAAATGGTATACGCTTTTCTATTTAATTCCCTGTTAATACTGTTGTTTATACTATGCCTTTATCTGAAAAAGCAGGTTTTGATTCAGCTTATTGAACTAGTGGAGCGTCTTTTGGGTAAAACTTCAAAAGACATCTTTTAGGGAGTTGAATAAGCTACACAGTAGCCATAAGCTGATCAAGTATAACTTATTATACAAAAGTGTTTGGCATGCCAGCCAGTTGATAGCGGGTATTATAGGGATGCCTTGCCCATAAAATGATCTTTCAAAATATGTTGATTCTGTATCACAAAGCATCATATCTTTTGACGGATATTCTATTGGTCCTGACAAATTAAAGATATGGGCATCCTAGCTTCTATCAATTGGAACAGTTAAAACAGGATAAAAATGTTAGATGCTATAATTGTTTTGCTTGTAGTATAAATGTATGTTCTATTTGATTCCTGAGAAGGAGCTAGTAGGAAAAAGTAGTTCTCCTTTTCACCCTGTAATAGAACAATGAGATATAAGGCACCCTAGTCCACAAGGATCTTGCCAATTAATGTAGGGTCTGGGAGGAAAATATAGAAGGTGTGCAGAAGGTCGGGACGCGTCTTATGAACCTTTAAAAATTTGATCAAGATTATTGTTCTTATAAGAAGCTCAACTGTATGGCATATATCATCATTTCTGTTTCTATAGATGCACTGTTTTTGTATTTCTTTCTTCAGCATGTCGATCCATAATATGAAGTGCTGTCTGATGGTTATCTATATTCTGTTCAGACCATGCAAAAATTATTGTCTCATTGTTACGTGACATGCAATTGAATGATCAAAAAGCAACGTTGTTACAACTAGTCGACAGATTCAAATCAAAAATTAAGGAAGTAGGTAAGTTTTCTTTCCAGGAAAGAACAACGCTGTTTTATTTATCATATAGTTGATAGATCTAGGTTAATCTTTTTTCCTATCGTATATAAAGAGGTTATCATCCTCCTTTATTCTTCATACTTCTAATACCAATAAAATTGACAAACTGAATTGCTAAATGGTCCATGGATGATAGATCTATTGCTGAGCTGTGAAAATATTAGATGGACTTAGGACTTTTCTTTAAAATATCATGATGGTGCTGTCTCTTTGAATAATTCTCAATTGTGCATAAATTATAGGACATCCCCAAAAAGTTTGGAGTTTTGGTGAAATTCTTTGTCAATAGATGTGTACAACTCTACATTTGATGTTTAATTTCTGTGCTTCTTTTTCCTGGATCCAGAATCTATAACAGATATGCTTTCAATTTATCTTTAAAGTTTAACAATGATCTTAGAAGCGGGAATCTAATTTCTGGGGCTACTGTATTTTACCTGTTCTTGGATACTATTAGACTTCTGTGATAGAATTTCTGGACAATTTTGACAATTTGAAACAACTTGTCTTCTACTATCATTTGGATTAGCATAATCTAATATTTAAAATTTAAAATTACCATGATTTAATAGTTTATTCCAATGTCTTTCTTCATTTTGTTAGGAAAAAGAATTTGAAATTCTACAGTTTATATGTTGAGTCAAATTTAATTTTAGGGGTCAACTGTACATTTTATACTAGAAAGTGAAACAACTAAAATTTTGTAAATGATAACCGGAATGCTCCCATCCAACCCCCCTAATCTAGCTTTCTCGCGTCAATCATTAAACTGTTTAATGACATTGCTTTACCACTTGTGATGCTTAGTTTGATTACTGACACATTCTGAAGCATGTTAAGTATGCCCATTGGGAACCATGTTTGAATAATACTATAAAGATGTATATTCTTACTTGACAACTGAGATTGGAAGACTATTATTTATCAGGTGCTTCAAATCCCCCAGTTTCTGATCTTAAGAAAGAGGAACTTGAGAAGCTGATAATTCAGCTTATATTAGACCGTGTTTTGGTAAGATTATCTCATTAATGTACTTAACTGAGTAATAGTTGTTGAAAATTGAAATAATACAATACCTTGTAGAACCTTTACATGGTTTGAGTCTTCATAACTTACTTTGGTCTACGTATCGTAGTGAATTAATTCCTTTCTTATCTGATTTACAATTCATTTAAGCATTCTATCTCATTTAATTCACTTCTTGCTTTAAAATATATTTCAGCTCTTAAATCTTGATCTAACAACTAAAATGCTTACATTCTTGCGATTAAATTGTGATATATAAATATGTTTTAGATGGAGTACAAATCGATCTGAGCCTGAGCTAGTAAAGCTGATTCTGCAGTTCTTACTGATAGTGTCCAAGTATATTTGATATGGTCCATGCCTCCATGGTTCATTTCTATTGTCCAATCCAGTCAACAGAAAAAAGAAGTTCAAATATTTTGCTAGTTGATTTACTATAATTTGTAATGATGTGAACAAGTAAATCAAAATAATCTGATTATCTGTTAACTTAAAAACTTTGTTTACTTCTAGAAATTCATGAAAAGGACTTCAACTTATGATGCTGTATCCTACTGTCTTGACGACTATTAGGATATCAGTGAATACTGAATAAGATGCACAGATCATCAATTAAGTAAATTAAAGTATGAAACAACTATTTGAAGTAAATTGTTGAGGTTGCACATTATATTGCAGACTTTTGATATAATATCCTCACTACTATTCTGGCTACAAATACACAAAATTAATGACATTACAAATATAATATTGAAAAGATTATGGGGTTTTATTTTTACCCGATAATAGACTAAATACACTTATATGGTTGCATGGATATATTTACAGTACCTATTGAATTAATATTTGACATATGCCATATCCACATATGTACACTATTATAAACAAATAAAAAAAATTGCAAGATGGATTAAATAAATGTTGTAGAAAAATATATGTGAATTAACATTCAGGTTATGTGACATTAAAGTCTTGGTTGATTCTCAATCTTATAGAATTTTTTAATTAAATACCTTAGCCTTAGATTAATTTATACAAAATTGCTTCCTCATGTACTGTAAGGCTAATTGTTTTGTTTAGTTCCTTGATAAGCACTTAATGCCCATCTTGACAGTGTAAATAACAATTAGATTAGATTCAGCTGCATAAGCTCCATTATGTATTTATGTTAGATTTGGCGCACAAATGCAATGTCCTTTTCTTCGTTTTCTTTCCTTTGTTGCTTTACTACCAGTTTTTTTAATATGTCCAACATATACTTATTAAAATTATTCCTCTCATAGAAAGAAGAATTTCAACATACAGCTTATTCTACCAATGCATATGTTGCTCTAGGACCGTTATGGAAGCTAGCAATACAAGGTGGTACCTTCTTCTTACCCTACTTCTGGAGCAAGTCTGTTAGTATTTTAGTCACAGTAATAGAAGATTTACTTCAGGAGTATGTTCTTCTGCTTTAGTTAAAATGCGTACCTATTGATTGTTATTCTTCTAGAACTTGTTTGGTTTGAAGCTAAGCCCCGAATTTGATTAGTTTATCTTATTTCTTAGTCTTGAATTTTTGAAGAACGAACATAATTAGATATAAAAAGAATAAAAAAAATATTTGATTACTAAATCAAATTAGGGGTCCTTGAACTGTAACCAAACGGCCCCCTAAGTTCTAACCAACTAGAGAACTAGGATACTTATGCAATCAACATTTTACGCACAGGCGCTTGGCGCTTCAAAGATAATTTAAATATCATAATGGTATTGTGTTACTTACTCAGGTACTCCATATGCATTTACTGTGTTGTAAAAGCTAATTTAAGAGGCATCTTCCTTGTCTTTATAAAAGTACAAAGAATTATTGCATTCTCATGAAAAAAGTAGAAGAAAAAGTCAATTGCTGTAAAATGTTTTGTGCATCATATGAGAATCATCTTGGGTTATTGAACCTGCTCAATTTTGTGCACAATCTAGGATCTCTCCCGGAGTTGCTTCCTTTTGCACTAAATCCTTGGGTTCCAATAAAATTGATTGATTTATAACCTACAGTTGAATTTAGGAGATCTATGATATCAGGTTGGCATATTTGCATGTCATTGTGGTATCTTAGAATCTTATATTAATCACTCCACAGGGAAGAAAGCAGTTATGCTTGAGATTAACATTGCTCCGCCCGGTAACAACACTAGGAGTCCTAAGATCGCCAAGCGCAGCCACCAATCTGCACTGGAAACTAAACTTGATGAGCTACGGAAAGAACTCTCTTCCAGCCATGGTGGAATATTCCCTCACGCTGTTTTATCAATGCAACAGATTAGCATGTTAGGCACCCAAAAACCAACCTCCATTGAAGAGGTGAGATTTATTACATCCTGAGGTACTGCTTCCAATTTATTACACCATTTTACCAATTGTGAAGTTTTTCGCAACTTCTGCAGCTAGAGAAGCTTATTGGGAAAGTGAAGGCTGAGAAGTATGGCTGCAGAATTATTCAGCTAATTCAGCATTACATCATGTCGGAGCAGCCTGATGTTAGTATGCAGTCCGCAGCCAAAGCTACTGAAAATGGTAGTAATAAGAGGCAGAAAAAGAATAAAGCTATTGTTCTTGTTGAAAGCAGTGAAGATGAAGAATAGGTCATTTTGGGTTGGTGGAAGGGTATGATACCAAGCTTCTATGGATGGTGGAACAATTTTGTGAATTGTCTTCAACTAGAAGCTTTGTAAAGGGAAGTTTTTGTGCCGAATGAAATTACAAGATTGCAGTATGAAAACGAATGTCCAGTAGTTCTAGAGACCAAGAACTATCTGTGACACTGAAAAGTAGAGGAGATCATTGATCTGCATTGTATTCTCATTTATTAGATGCTGATTTGCTGTCTGAAATGAGCATACTGGACAGCCTCTTGGTGGACTTCCCAGTTTTTATTAGCTATCACTCGTGACAGAGGTGAAATCAAAGCAGGAATTGGAAAAAAAATGGTGTAAAATCAGATAAGTCTTCATCTCAAATAGTGGAGAAAAGTGTTACTTATGAAGATGCATCCCTCATGAATCTTTCTTAAATTATGAATCCTATGCAACTAGGAAGGATGTCAAACTTGTAGCTACACTTGTTTGAGGTGCCATGTTACGAAAGACTGAAGAGTTGTACTTTCTTTGTTTAATTATTGCTAGTAATTTAGTTATCCTCTACTGATTCCAGCGAAGATTTAAGGCAACTATCTGAAACTGCCAATGTCTAGGTACAACTAACAACATTCCAGGTAACTGTTACTCTGTCAATTTGTCTTGTTTGAAGGTTATGTTTTTGTCCTTAGTGGCATGAACTATGAAGTTCATCGGAATATTTCAGGTCAGATATTGAAATCTCGGACGCTTTTCTTTTTGTCAGCTGATTCTGAAAGAAAATGTGTCTGTCTTCATAAAATTGATGGAAATTTTCTATTTTACTGGATGTGCTTGTGAATAATGTTCATGTATCAATCTTCAATTGTCACTATTCAATTCGGTAAAGAAAAGTAATTTCTCATACTTATCTTTTTAAGACATGGTTCATCATCTACGTATTGTGATGCTCGATTACCACGTTCTGAATATGGTATTTACGAGTAAAACATAAAAGAGCCTAAAAAAGATATTAGGAAGCAAAACAGGATTGAACTTTCCTATAACTTTAGATGTAGTGTGAGCATTTCAAGACTGCAATATCCTCAACAACTGTCTAACATGTTGCCAAGTAAAATGTAAAGAGAATTAATCAAAAACCAGTTTCTCAAAACTTGCAACTTGAATCCTCAAGAATTCACAAATGATATAACACCTGTTCCTCACAATTTTAGTTTACTCAATTCGATCTTTTTAACTGGGTATGTATAAGCTTCATAGTTGATTTGCTGCCCGAGGGAGCCTAGCTTTGTAAATGTGGTTATCAGGTCAACCTGCCATATGAGCATTAATCAAATCAGTATGGAGTCATAAGAAGAGAAATCTAGAAGACCACAAATCCTAAACGACACTAGAATTCAGGCCTACTGAACTGACCGAGGTATAAGAAGGCTCCAAAATTCGTTGCCAGAATCACAATGTTATAAAATTGTTTTTTATCAACTATTCTTGAACAGCTTTCTCTGATCTCTTTATTATGCTTGGAGTAGCTTATAAAACTCACCTACCAAACTATTTGGGGCAATCTTCTCTCTCTTATTTTCACCCTTTCAGATGGAACATATCTAAGATATTAAATAACTGATAATGCTTACCTCATAATCAGTTTGGGACACAGTCTCTCGGCTACGTTGATACTTCTCAACCCATGGACGAACATCTGGATCGGATGCTAAAAGACTCTCTGTAGCCAATTGGTCAGGACCGAGAAAAGCAGACATCACAGCAAGCTGCAATCAAGTGATCTTCACTGTTAAAAGTATCAGCACTGATCTAATTAAATTAACAGTTTGGGAATGAACTGTTAAATGAGATTCTCTTTTCTAACAATATTGGAACACAATTGAGTAGATTGATGTATCACGTATCAACTTCCCCATAAAAGTTGAATTCGCCAATCAGGTTATATAAGATCAAGTTCTATTTCCAATCCTCCAATATAAAACTGAACATACTGGATTTTATTTGAACTTACAGGTGGATATCTTTATATTGGCAGGAACAGAATGCAATTTTAAGCCTTCAAAGTCCGTCAGCTTTATAGTGAATTGGGATACTCACAAGTTGCTAGGGTAACTTAATATTAAACAATGGCTAAAAGCAAGAAATTAGGTGGAATAAAGAATTTACAAATGTTTTTTCCTTGATATATGAGAGCACAACACAGCCATTGATGCATGTGACAAAAAGTCCAGGTGTGCAAAATATCTTTATCTAGACTCCGGTACGCTCAAACTTTGGTATCGAAACAGTAAAATACAATAGAAGCTATAGAAAAAATGATTGCAAAATGAAATATATGAATGAAAATTAAATGTTATAATGCTCAGAATACTACAATGGTACCTGACGGGGACCAAAACCAAGAGCAGTGAACTTATCCTTCATTTCCTTAACAGAAGCTTTGTCCCACTGAGGGATCCTTCCCTCTGGATCCGGATCTTGAGCATCTGTTCTCCCAAATTGTCTGTCAAATAAGCCCCACTGTAGACATGGAAGGAAATGCAAATATGTTACACTAAGATTGATGATGAAATATATATGATTGGTGCCGTCTAGGAAAGCATATAGTCATAAGCTCTGTATTTCTGCAGTAGTGCTTGCATAACCAGCCTAAGAACTAATGCTTTCAAATAAAATAAGGAAGAAAATGAACACGGTAGGAAAATTCAAATTCCAGCAACTGCGTGAAGGAACTCTACAGTATATAAGACTGATTCATGCAAGATAAGCCATAGTATCAGCTAAAAGACTCTTAATATTAGCACCGCAACTGCACAAATAATTAGTAGAGAGCAGAAAAGTAAAGGTATTTTAGATTAGATCATAAAGTCATCAACTTATTTTATATACAAAGTAGTCATACCTGACCATTTGAACCATATGCAGTATAGAGTATTCTCCCCTTCTCTTCATTTCCACCACATTTTCTAATTGCAGAATCAAGAAAAGTCTTCTTTACAGCTGCTTGTGCTGTTCCAGAAGGAAGGGTGACTTAGAAGGACATGGTATTTGAGCAATACACATTATGGCACTATAAATAACTTAGATATAAGAAGGATTACAACGTAACTTAACAATTACAATTTAAAAACCAACAGAGTATAAGCTTTCAGTGTACATATATGTATGTTGCCATTTTCTTTGCATGCATGATGCATGTAAGGAAACAAAGTAAGGTATCTCCCCTGAACTTTTTAGAATTTAACCAAAGCAGGAAGGTGCCACAATTCCTGGAGGGCTTACATCAGGTAGCCAGATTGTAATGGAACATCATCCTACACGCTTTTATTCCCTCATTGTAGCCATACCCACATTTATTAGTAAAAGTCTTGCACGATAACAAGAAGGATCTCTCCCAAATCGTCAGTCAGTGATAATCTTTCTAACAGTAGGTCATAGAGGAATTTGAAATGCATATATACAGCTGTATTCTTCTATATTTACATTTTCCAAATTGAACCACAATAATCAATAAGCAAATTGTAATACCATTTATATGCAAGTCTTATTAGACAAAGTGCGATACAGTTCATTAAATTGTAAGTATGCAAGTCAGATAGTGCACCAACAGGTCCAACATTCTTATAGCACTTTGTTAGAAAATAAAACAGGAAAAGCATATTTACCAGTAAATCCTTATTGGTTCAGATAGAAACAAGATAGTAATTAGTTTCTGCAGCAAGAAATAAAACCTACCTGCACATTGGATGAGGTCTGCAAATGAAATAGGTCCTCCCTTGGAATAAGAATCTATTTCCTTTTTTGCTTCTACTAACATGTCCAGAGCGGCAGAAAGCCCACCATTTTCAGGTCTGCTCATTTCTGGACTTTTATTGAAAAACAGACAAAAAAAATAAAGAATAACATCAGGTTATTACTGCCGCAAATTACATAAGCTAGAAGGCAGCTGCATTAATTTTGTACCTTAGCCTGATCGATCCATTTGGGCCTCCAGATTTTGTAGCCTAGAAACTTATTTGAGTAAATAAGTCATTTATGAAATTGGTATAGAAGTCCACCCAAAAGGAAGGAGAAAAGTCCAATTCTGGGAAAATTTTGGTCAGCTTACCTTGTCATATGTTGTGGCATCATTTAGTGCTAAGGTCAATATGGATGTGACTAGCTCAGGATGTTCCTTCAGGTGGTGTGACAGATATTAGCCAAGAATAGATTCACTGATAAACAAAATGAATCTGCAGAGCCATGAATTTTCTTACTTTTATGGCTGTCGAGAGAGTGCCTTTGATACTGGCTGCAGGTGAGATTTGAAGTAAATTATTTTGACCAGTCAGTATATATCAAAAGATATCGTGGTGCCAAAGGACCTACACTGAAACTCAGAGCGTTGTCGACGTTGAATTAAATCAGCAGCATCAGCCGCTCCAGTGAGTTTCCCTGAGCTTGTAATGATTTCCTAAGAAAGCAAAACAAACAAATAGAGGCCAATGTCAACATTTTATCATTAATACTTTTAAGTTCCTATAGAACAGGGAAAATTGCTGGGATACACTTGATATAACAACCATTCATTGGACGATTGGTAAGTTTTTCACAGTTAGAGCACTTAAAAAATTCACAAAATTTGACAAGTTAACATCAGTTCCATAATTAATTTACTTTTAACTTAGAATGTAATAGGTAGCAGGTGAATATGAATTATACAGTGTTACTGTAATAAAAAGAAGCAACTATATGCTTGCATATTATGCAGTCACCTGAATACATGTATACACTTTTAAGCGAGTGATTCTAATGATGTTGATACCGTTATCCTTTTCGTATACATTTGCAAGAAAACATCTTTTGATGGTGTTTCAAGCAGCACATACCATGCCAACAACAGTTCCAAAGCAACTGAGAACATCCCTTCTCTTAATCTGCCATTGTCCATCAGCAACACTAGCTTTCTCTTCCACAAAATGGCAGCAGATCTCAACCTGGCTTCACAAGAACTACCTTACATGAATCCAAACTTAGGCTCAAAGGGAAACCAAACTACATTACATGAATCCAAACTAATTTTGCTCTCATTCCCGATTGTGTTGCAAATCCAAACAATAGCTAAGAAGAAGCAAACCGAAGTGCTAACACAAAACTAAAAACGGGCTGGTTTTAGAAGAAATTGGTAGTTTCCAACTGTAGCAAGTGATGAATGAGTTGCATGTGGAATAGAGAAGTAGCAGAGACATACATGAGCGCGTCTGGACGCCGGTAGCGAGAGCAAATGCTGAGGCGAGCGGGAAACAAGAGAAGGGAGAGTGGAGAAGAAGGAAACTCCCGCCATTTCTGAGATTTTTCTTCTTTTCTTTTTCACTCTATTTCTCACTCTCTCTCTCTCTCTCTCTCTCTCTCTCTGCCTCTTTGTATTAGGAGGAGAGGGAAGGATAAGGTGGCCAATAAAAAAGCGCTTCCTATCCATACGACGCCACATATCGTTCGGGTTTTATCCGGATATCCCATCACATATTAGTATAAGTTTATTCGGATTATTTGAATCCTGCTTCAATATCTTCGGATCAGGAATAGTCTGACCCGAATCCGCTAATTCCACCACGACCGATACCGATGCTTCTCGAACGCTACTTTGTACTTTCTTCTTCCTTTCCCCAAATTTTCGTTGCTGAGCTAAACCATCGGTACCCACAGGTGTGAATCCTCTACTCCTCTTATACAGGTTATCTCCATTTTCATCGTTCTTGACATTAGATCTTGTTGATTGACATCATTTCTCTGTATCTTAATTCCGCCATCTTAATACTGTGATTATGAACCTAGAATATTATGATGATTTTTCTCCATTCGTAAGCTCTTTTTCCACTTTTTCTTAATTTTATGACATAATCTAGCTGATAATGTTGACTAAAATTTTCCAACAGTTCTCCATAACTCTCTTGGCGCACTTCATCCAGACCTAATGTTAATTGAGTTTTGAAATGCTATAATTTTCGGATTAATCCTCGTTATCATGATATGTCATCATTGCATATAGATCCTTATCTCTGCTGTATATAGTGCACATGCAGACTATAGAGCTCTAGCTTTATGCAATTTATTTTCTTCTTTGTATTCTGACTTCCCTGCACCGCACCCTTTTGTATGACATTGCCTCACCAATTGCAGTACAAATATGGAACGATGGACAAATCAGCTTGAGCAGTGGGTTCGTCAACAACCAATTGAGCAGATATATATTGCTGTTGCTGTTTTGACACTAACAGTTGCTTTCTTTGTTCTCTGTAAGTTTTTTCTAAGAAAGTCATATATGTATATTAAGTTTATAGAACTTTTTAGTTGCCCTTTTTGGGCTAAAAGGCTATAAATATGACATAGAACCATTGAGAAGGCTTTTGCAGTAGAAATTGTGTTAGGATTTGGGTTAAGGAGGATAGCTGTAATGTGAGCCCAAGATTAGCAGGTCTGTTCACTCTGTGAATATATAAAACAGGGAATATAAGGAAATCTGATACAACTCTTGTAAATTTGCAATTAAGTGAAGAAGCATGTAATTTACTTGTTAGATATAGCTACTGGTCATCAGAATTTACAGTTATTTGAATTCATCAATTGTTATGTTCAAGTTTGGATTCATCAATTACAGTTATTTGAATTCATCTCTTATGTGTGATCAAGTTTCCCATTTCCCTATAAACCCCCTCCATGTTCAAAATAATCTCTTTCTCGAACTCTCCATAGGTTAAGGTTAATTTCCTGCTCAGCAACTTATTTCGGAATATTACCTATTAAATTTAGTAAACTTATAAAGCAATATTTAGATGCATATCATTGTGATTTTGGTCTTGCACATTATTGTTTGACCTACAGGCCAAATTATCATTTTCTGATGATTTGTTAATGCACAATTTGTGAGTCATATTGACCCCAAAATTTAGAAGAGAAAAGAAGAATCGAAATGCAATATTTTGATGGCCCAAGATGAAATAAATGGAGAAAATTGATCCATCTCACCTACCCAATTAATAGGGATACATGTGTTTATGTTGCATTCAGTGACATATTAGTTTCTAGGATCATGCCCCTTTGGCACTCATGGCAGATGGAAATTTTTATACTGGAAAGAAGGATGTTTAAGAATTAAGAGATTATAAAAGACCTGCAAAAAATAATAATTTGCAAAGCATGCTTTCTTAATATATTTTGTGAATGGATTCTGCAAGAAAGAATAGGAAAGTAAGTATCCTGTTGGATGAGATGTCAGTGAATCTTTTGCGCGAATTAAATGCAGTTTGTTCAGCAGTACTGAATCCAACATACAATTACTAATCTTTTTTTTCCTTTTTAATATTAGTCTCTTTTTTGAAGACCTCCAAGTCTAACACTGTTGTGCTTGCTGGACTAAGCGGCAGTGGAAAAACTGTTCTTTTCTACCAGGTAGCCATTTATCTCATCCAAAGTATCTGTGAGAAACTTTTCTTTTATGGCTATTAGTAATATGTTTGATACTTAAATCAGCCCATCAAAGTAAAACACTAGATGAATGAGAGCATACTACGCCAAGGCTCAAGTTTAATACATCAACAGTATTGAATTTAATAATTTTATTAGATCAAAATTTTAATGCTAAATGAACTCAAATATTAGAGCAAAGTAATGATGATGGAGATACTTGAATGACTTATAAGTAAATGACAAGGGATAGCTTGGAGAATATTTGTTTAGATTTGATTCTAAGTTTGATTGAAGTTGAGTTGCTTCTCCGAGGCCCGAAGGTAACAAGTCTAGTAGAGTAATGTTTATTCTTGATTTCAAATATGTGCTTTTGCATGCCTTCTGATCCTCAATTTATGTTATATTTGAGCATCATCATCTAAGAGCATGCAGAATAGTTCTACTGCAATTTTGACCATTAATCAGTGGCACTTCTTGACTTCAAAAAAGGGCAAAGCAATATTTAGATGCATATCATTGTGGTCAATAGTACATAAACTATGCTATAGAACGATAGACATCAATAAGGACCTACAACAATGCTGGTGTAACAGAACAAAACTCTCATACATATTCTGGAGCTTTCTGTTTCAACTTTCAACAACATATTTGGGCCTTGTTTGTTTTGAGTTTAGGTTCTTCTTTGAATTGGTTCAAGAACTACTAAATTAGTTCAGTAACGAAATACCTTTTTATTTTTTAAAAAAAATCTATTCAAGTGTACCCTTCAAAAAATCTACACTAAGAAATGAGACTAACTAATCGAGTTTAGGGCTTAACTTCAAACTAAACAAAGCTTTTGTTCCTCGATAAAGTTTGCAACTTATGATTTGTAAGACTCTTTTTCTATTTTCACTGGCTAGCAAAATTGGGCCTTCCCAAATATGTGAGAATTATCATGTGCATATCTAGGATGAGTGATGTTATCTTGCACAAGTAATCAACCAACACTTGGGGACACTAGAGGGTGTGCATAAAGAGATATCTTCAGCACTCTATTTTTGAGGTGTTCCTACTTCCTCGGAGAGACATGCCAGTTCTCATATCCCTTTTTTTTATGTATTTTCTATTTTATTATATTCAAATCATTATTAAATAGTTTTCTCAATTAGATCACTAACTTCTATGCTTTTTTTGTGTGCATGTGCATCTACTAGCTTCGTGATGGCTCTACGCATCAAGGTGCTGTAACTTCACTGGAAACAAATGATGATACTTTTGTGCTCCATTCTGAATTAGGAAAGGTAACAATATCTGATTCATTATAATCTAGATGCAGTAAAGAAATGAATTTGTAGTACTTGTACTGCCTCATTGTTCTAGAGGTAAGACAGATTCATTCATTCATCATGATTAATGAAGGTAGCATATGTTTTGTTGTGCCTGTGCTGATTACCATGGTTTTCACAGAAGAGAAAATCAAAATCTGTACATTTGGTGGATGTTCCCGGGCATTCAAGGCTCAAAACCAAACTCGATGAGTTCTTGCCTCAAGCAGCTGGAATCATATTTGTTGTGGATGCTCAAGATTTCCTCTTCAACTATCAAGCTGTTGCAGAGTAATTCATCGACCTGCTTTCTGATTTTGCATACAAAATTTTGTAGTCCTACTGATGGATGGTTTTGACAGTGATAAGGTTAATTGGATGGAAGCTTAAATCTTAAATTACTGATTGATGTGCTTAATTCTGTGCTCATCTAAGATGACAATAGTAATTGGTTTTGCATAATGTTTTTTCTTGTGTGGTAGGTACTTGTATGATATACTAACCAACACAAGCATAGTGAAGAAGAGAAGTCCTGTTCTCTTATTGTGCAACAAGGTGGATAAAGTGACTGCTCACTCAAAGGAATTCATCAAGAGACAGTTGGAGAAAGAAATGTATGATTCTAGTTTCTCTCATCTACTGTAGATGAACATGTCATGCATTTGACTATGAAGGGCATCTTTCAAAAAACACAATATAGATTTAGAAAATCCCTGTTTTGCAGCCATAAGATAAGAAAATCCTACATGTGTAAATTTCGGAGCTTTTGCTTTTGTTCAATTTGAGGATGTCTTCTGGGAACTCTGGAATGGCATGATATCCATGATATCTAGGAGATCTACATAACGTTGGAACCCTATAGATATTCCCCTTTAACATCATGGTTATGCTTTTGAGGGAACCACATAGAGTAACAATTGGACTTCAGATCTTTCTTATTTATTTGATAGGCCAGTTACAGTGAACTTGCCCAGCTTCATCTGCTATTACCCTCTGAAACAATGTTCAATGACCATCTAAATCGACATCTCATAATTAAATAAATCACTCCTTGTGAGATCTGGAAACAAATGTAGACATTTATAAGGGTTAGTAATTTTCTTAAGATTTTATGTTGTTTATGGCAGAGATAAGCTTCGGGCATCAAGGAATGTGATTACCACTGCTGACATTAGCACTGATGTTATGCTCGGTGTACCTGGAGAACCATTCAGTTTCACTCAGTGCCAGAACAAGGTAACAGTGGCAGAAGCATCTGCTTTGACCGGTGATGTATCACAGGTCGAACAGTTTATAAGGGAGAATGTGAAGCCTTGAGGTTTGGCTTCTTTCGAAGGAATTGCAACAGCTCTCTTTTCTGTTAATATGCTTGTGCGGTATTTTTTTGTCAGGCTTCATCTTTTTTATTTTTTTGCATTAAATGTTTTGCATTCTTTTCCTGCATCAGCTCTGATTCTTGAGCTGCATGTGATAAAACAAAACAACCCATACAGTGAAGTGCTCTACTAAAGAAGATCCATACCTATTTCCCTTAATAATGTCTCTGCTTTGCTTTACTTCACGACCAAACAAGTCAATTACTTTTTATCTCTGCTTTTGGTGAATTTTCTAATACTAATGTACTCTTATGTATAACACCTGGTATATATATATATATGATGTGTACTTGTGGGCAATAAATGTGGAGAGAACTGTAAGCTCATGTTCACTTGTGCATAGCTTGGCTTGAGGCTATGCTACTAACTTGATCAGTAGGTCTCATTTATTAATCTTGATATTTTTGGAAAGTGAACTTGGAGATATTTAGTTAGTGAACCGGAGAGGGGTGAGGAGATGTAGGCCTATAACTCTGCATTATCTTGTAGTGTCTATTTATATTTTTTAGTGCGTCGTTATTTTACATAGGTGTGGGTTTATAATCCCGCATAATCTCATAGTGTTTTTTTATATCTTCTAGTGTATGATTATTTATGTAATATGCATAGTTATTTTTTCGCACCGTGGACTTATAAACTCGTATTGCCTACATGGAATGATTATTTTGTCATAATGCTGGTATATAAAGTACTTTAACTCCATAGTTGTAATAAAAAATATAAGATTAAATATATTTTACCTCATGTACTTATGTCTAAAATTGTTTTACCCTCTTATAGTTTAAAAAGTTCCAAACCAGTTATCTACTTACAACTAAAGTGTGATGTTAGTTTTTCTATCTAAATTAATAGAGTGAGCCCAAAAAATTTCAAAAATTAAATGGCTGGCCGAATTGTCTCTAGTTTTTATTTTTTATTTTAGAAACAAATGTCCTCTTATATGAGGGTTTTCTTTTTCTCTCTCCAAAGAATACTCAGATATTTTATTCTTTTACTTTTTATATTGCGTTAACTATATAGTAAATTTTATTAAACTTAGATTTTTATGAGTTTAATAGTTATATCATATTTAAAAATAAGATAAATATGGGCTAAAAAATCAAATGAAGAACTCGCTTATTTTGCCTAATAAATATGATGAGGGTATTTTGATTATTTAGGCATGTTTTATTAACCTTGATAGAAAAATTGATAATTTTATTTTAGTTGTAAGTATATGAACTAACTTGAAACTTTTTGAAGTATATAGGGTAAGTGATTTTAGGTATAAGTATAGGAGGTAAATATATTTTATTTTAAAAAATAATATTATTTTAGAAAAATACTATTTAATAGTGCTTTTGACATAACTAATTTCTAATACAATTTTATTATTATTTAATATTTTAATGTTAATTTTATATCATATCAAATACACAAACTAAATAAAAATTAGAATAGTTGAGACTATTCCATCCTTATTTCACTTAATCGTAGAGTTGCAAGAAGAATAGTTGCGACTATTTCATTCATAGATCCAGTGGTCTGCTCTCCGAGAATGATCATGCAAGGTAATGTGGAATTTTTATTTTATTTTTTTGGCCTAGCAGGTAAGTTATTGCTCTCTGCTTTGGTAGCATTCTGGTAGCTTAAACGTAGAAAGTCGTATAGATAAGTCCACAGCAGAATCTCAAGGGCACGCATAGGATTTCTAAAGCATGAGCGTCGATAATCTGTGAGACATGCAGGGAATAGATGGACGGCATAGCAAGTCTTTCATCCTTTAGGAGCTGTATTATGTTTGATCAATTTTCGAGTACTTGTGCATGCAGTTATTCTACATCCTTTTATACCTTGTATAGGAACCCATATAGTCCAGTCTGAAGCATGAAAGCTGTGTGAGGTCGAGATTTTTATTCAAACCCTATTACATAACAGGATCCTATATACGTATTCTGCTAATACATAATTGTCTTTTTGTCTTCTTTTTTTGTGCTTATTACTTGTCATTAATACTCCATTAAAAAATAAAGTTTAGTTATTTTTATCTAAATCTTGGTTTAAATCCAACTTGAATCTGAGATTCGACGTGCAAAGTCATAATGGGATAATAATATTTATTTTAAATTTAAATTTAAAAAAAAAAAAAAAAAAAAGGAAGAGGCGGACTTCAAATCCAATATTTATATCCCATTACCTCGGTTCTTCCTCCAGAGGGAAAACCGGGAAAAGCCGGTCGCGCAAAGGGTTTAGGACTTGGAGGTTACGATGAGTCACGAGGACAGCGCGGCGAAGAAGTACACGTGTCGGTGCTGTGGTGCATCGGCTTTCCGAGTTGGAACCCTTCGCACTAAAAGGCCGCCAAATCGAACGGCAAAAGAGTTGAAAGGGTTCTTCCTCCTCCGGCCTCTCCCTTTCTTTGTTACCAGTAGCCCCAAAACCTTGGGAAAATCCAAATTTAAAAGAAAGGGGAAAAAAATAAAAAAAATAGACGGAATAAAGTAGTAAAGGGTAAAGTGGAAGATTGGCTAAAGAAATGCAAGCGGAGCGTAGAAGTAGTAGTCGAGAAGAGATCGAGTAGAGGGGAGCAGAGAAGGAAATAGAGTAACTGAGAAGCTTTCGGTGATCAAAATCCGATTTCTTCATGCAGGTTGATTGAGGTTAATCTTTTTTTTTTTTTTCTACTTTTTTCTTTTTCTTTTTATCCACCGATTAGCTGTTCTTTTTGTGGTCTTATTTTTTTATATCATTTAACTGATAGTTTTTTCTTTTCTGTAATAATTTTGTTTCATATGGATACATGGATTGGACTGTTTTTTTTTTTTTCTTTCAATTTATTGTTTATTTATACTCAAGTGTTTGTTAGTTAGGGTTTTACCACCAAATGGACATGACCGGAAAGAAACGAATGTCCGGGGTGGTTTTAAGACTGTAGTTAGAGGAAATTGGTGTTAGATTATAGTTCTGGAGAGAACTATTTCTTTTATAGTGTCTTGGGCTTTTATTTGGTTCGAGGCTAAGCACTCAATTCAATTAGTTAGTCTCATTTTTTTAGTCTTGATTTTTTTGAGAGTAAATTTAATTAGATATGAAAAAAAAATTAAAAGATGTTTGATTACTAATCAGTTTAGAAGTTTTTGAACTAGTTCAGGAGGGTCTCTAAACTCAAAACAAACAAGACCTTGACAATCGCCGGTGAAATTTCGCATAACTGTCTCTCTTTGTTATTTACAATATGTATGCACAAGGAGCATCCGCACTATGTTAGGAGCAATGCTTTAGTTGCTATTTAAGTCCTTATATTCATAATTATTTAGATCTTTCTCCCAAGTAAACCTATTTCCTAGCTCGTATGGTGGTAATGGAAACCTGAATTGATTTGCAATATACTTGATGTCCAACAGAATCTGCCCTTAAGATGAAAGAAAAGACAAATGGGAGTATGCAGAGAGCTCACCAGCTGAAGCATATTCAAAGGGAGGGACCAAATTGGGTGTTTATTGCAGGTGGTGCCTTGCTGAGCACATTGTCAATCAGGCTGGCATGCAAGCTGAAGCAGATCTTTGAAGCTAAACAATCAGATATCACTAATAAGGCTACCAAAGGTCTTGTCAATAGTTTTATATTGATCTGTTATAACAGGAGCTCAATTTTTCTCTGATTATTATCAACCAGCAGATCAGCATTGTTTTAAGTTTCAACTTTCAACTCCTTTTTGTATGCCCATGCAGAGAGAGGAAAAACAGCAGCTAGAAGGAGATCAGGCACATGTCAAGTACAATCAAATTTATATTGCTACATTCCAGAAGAAGATGGATGTTATGACTGCAGCTCAGGTGTAGTTTCTTACTTTCTTTGGTACTATTATGACTTTCTTTAATAGCTTTGACAAAAGAAAAGAAGATCTACGATCTTGATCTTTTATGTGCACAAATTGCTTAGATAATGTTCATAATTAAAAAGTGATTTGTGGGTCAGTATAATTTGCTGAAATAGTAGTCGAGCATTGATACACTAGTCATCCTTGTCCTGACTTTGTATCATAACATCCTTTGTCATCTTCCTCAACCTTTAGAATAGCAAAGCTACGACAGTCTAATTTGGTGCAATTTTCATCTCGTGCTTGAAATAGTGCATAAAAGATGCCACAGAGAGTTTGCTTATGAATTATGCAACTTAATATATCTAAGAATTATTGAAGATTTGAGCAGAGCTTCGTGAGAAAGGATAATCTTTTAGTGGAGAGGTTGGAAACTGGAGATTGCAACTGTTATTTGCTATATATATAAGCAGGGCACTTGTATGTGTCCATCTGAAGTTGTAGCATAGGTAACCTGTTTAGGCCATTGATAGTCAGAATTTAAGTCTCGGGGTCCTGTTAGTAGGTGGAGGCATCGGAACCACATGAAGATGAGATTAGACATCAGCATTGTTAGGCTTATTATGGGGAGGTGTTTGTCAGACTCTGGAGAACACAAAGGATGGGATCCTACCTTAGTGGATCATCTTTTATGGCATCTGTCATAAGCTGATCATTTTACATCTAACTAAATTCAATACTTGGCCAAAAGAAGAAAGAAAACAGCACATAGAATGGAAGCTTCCCTTAATATGGATTTCCTGCTGTTACTTAAGGCTATTGTCCTATTATGGTGAATTTAGATGTTGCATTGGATCTGAAGCTGGCACATACCAACCCGATGCCCAAAGAAGCAGATGTGTCCCTTCCACTAGTAAAGATAGCTACATATGAATCAAATAATGACAGCACTGTAATGTGGTCTTCTTCACCTGATCTCCTCGAGCTGCCTCAGAAGCCATTTTATCAGTCAAACAGTTCAGACTCCCCTTGTGTCTCAGAATCTGGGTCAGATATCTACACCAAGCGAGAAGTTATACAGAAGCTGAGGCAGCAGCTGAGAAGACGGGACGAGATGATAGCGGAGATGCAGGCTCAGATTACAGATTTGCGGAGTTCTCTGAGCATCCAAATGACCCACTCAGCTGATCTGCAGACTCAGCTTGATTCCGCAAACAGGGACTTGTTCGACTCTGAAAGACAGGTCCAGCTGTTAAGGAAGGTCATTGCTGATCATTGTGTTGCAGAGGCAGGTTCTCCAGAGAAGACTGGAAGCAGCCAAAGCTGGCGATTGGTGACTACCAATGGGCATGCAAATGGATACCTGTACTGATTACATGAATTAATACCTGTACTGATAATGCGACTGACGTAGAGGTGCCCTTTTGTGATGTTAGAAAGTGATGTAGAAGCATTACATGTGATTGAATTAATGCAACTTTTGCTTCAGAAATACGAGAAGGTAGAATTATGATCCTTGCAACTGAGACATCCTTCTCAGGTGCCTAATATTGTAGTAGACTCTGATGACACTGTAATTTGTTCTCCTGAAAATTTGACTCCATTCCGAGATTTTTGCTAAAGTTTTGTTTAGTCTCTTGTTTCTTTTATCGGATGTTGAGTTGTGTTGCAGTGAAGGAATCCGCCTGTGGTTGAATAATTAGCCTCATTTGACTTCACATCAAGCATGTGGCTGGCTGACACTATATAAGGTCAAAGATCATCAATAATGCTCCTGCATAATTAGCAAAACGGATCGACTCCACAAACCGTTCTTTTAATTTCTGTTCTCGATTAACAGCCAGCTTTTATTTGTTCCTTTACCTATTCTTATTTGATTTTTTTGCTGCAACTGCTCTATTTCCCTCAAGCCTTTTGGCTTACAACAGAGTTAAAACATGAGCTTTTTCACTACGAACCTATTTTTCTTGAAACTTTTCCAATAGTATTGGCAGATGAAGACAAATTTTTTTTTTTTTTCATTTTTTGGAAGGAAATGAATATGAAGCCAAAATTATGAGAACAGATTTGAAAAAGGTAGAACAAAAGTATAATGTTGAACAAGGAGGAGAGCCTTCTGAGTTCCATGGTGATGAGCTCAACAGAGTAATTTATTCAACATAAGTGATTTTTTTTTTCTCACTTAGTTAATTAATGATGCTTCTCGTATAAGCCCATTATCGAAGAAGCATCCACCAGTTTTGTTTCGTTCATACTACTGCAAGTGTCGAGCTGAAGACTGCACTGCCTTCCTAAGGTGAATGCTCTTGGGCTTATTCCGGCTTGCGACATGTAATGACGGCGAACTTGATCAGATCCTTCTTGAAACCCTCAATCATCAGAGGCATCACCAGTGCACCTTTTATGGTCTTCCATCCTGACAAGCCAAAAAAAATTAAACGCAGCAACCAGCAAAGTACTGAAAGCACCCCCTTACAGGGAAGAATTTTACCACTTCGTAACAGAGATGTGAAGCCCGTCCATGTCAAAGCTGATCGTATAACAGCAGGCCAAAATGGTGCCACATTCTCAGACCAATCTGTTGTTCTGATATCCTAATCACATAGGAAGAACCATGAGCATCAGAAACTAAGTATTACTTCATCATGTACGCTTAGCTCTATTCAAAATTCAATCCTTTTCAATTCAGTTGCCTATTCTTATAGTTACATTTGTATTAAGTATATACCTGCAGCGAAAGAGATTTAGCTATGTTGACATAATCAGCAGCTGAGCACCAAGCTGGCAGATAATATGCATTGCAAATCTTGTTCAACAGTTTCAGCTCGTCAGGTTTTAGCGAGTCTTCAGAGGGTGATAGATCTCTGTGGCACCATGTAACAATGATGATAGTGGCTCCTGGTGCGGCAACACGGGCCAATTCACTTACAAACTGAAAAAGAATCAGCACACTTCTTAGTGGGAGTTAGGTTATCCCATTAAAACGAAAGAATATTTAAATAATTACTTAAGATAATGAAACACATAGGAGCTGCTTGTTTGTTCGATTGAGAACTTGTTTAATGTATCTGAAAAATAGTATTTTGAAAAACTAATAAGGATCTGATATAATTTTTTGACATCCACTTGAATTAAATGGACGTCAAAAGACTGTATCTAATCATTTCAACTCTAACTCATCTTTCTCTTCTCTATTCTCATTTCCATCTTCAACTCTAACTCATCTTTCTCTAGATACAATATTTAGAAAAAAAAAATGTATCGACTTAATACGTATGCATTTCTAAATAAAGAAAACCACGCGATCCCTTAATCTATGATTTAATCTTGCAGTTCTGAAGCGAAACAAGGCATAATGTCGGCACGAAGATATGAGTATAGGATACCTACCTTCCTCTTGTCTGGCATGTGCTCACCACTTTCCATTGACCAAACCAGGTCAAACTCCTCGTCAGGGAAAGGTTGCTCCAAAGCATCTGCTACTTGAAACGAGGCCTGCTTACACAGTGAAGTGGAATCCTCAGTAACCTTTAACAAGTTGTAGATATTGTAACCACAGTGACCCAAATTTGTTTTCAAGAGATAACAAGCCTCTGTAACAAAGAGTAGGGCAGAAGAGGAATAAGAAACAAGCTAGATGCAAAAATACCTGCTCTGCTAGTCCCTGAGCAGCAGCAAGAGATGCTGCCCTCTGAGCTTGGACAGGGCTCAAGGTGATGCCTTGGCATTGGGCTCCATACTTCTTTGCCAGGTATCTCGAGCTACCGCCAATTCCACACCCCACATCAACTATTTTCTTGGGCATCTTCTTAGGATCGTCTGCATTCATAAAATTCATAAAGAAAAGGAATTCTATCCTAAACCTTCATATGACTTGGCATAACTATAAAATCATTAAATTACTATATTCGTCCCCAAAAGAGAAAAGAAAAGAAAAAAAATCCTTTGCATTAGAATTTGATTAGAGAAATCTTGATTAAGATGGATATGGTTTTCTTACATAAAATAGTATTCTGCTTCAACAGCACAAGCATGAATAATTGAGATGTGTAGCTAGGCAGAAGGAAGGCAGTAGGTAGAGTAATCCAAATCGACAGAAGGGGGCGAGAATTGTTTTAATACAATTAATGCTGATGATGAATGATCACATTTTAACAGCTGACAGTTGACGGATATAAATCTAAAGTACCCTGTGACATCATGCAACTCGACATAGATACGGATGCAACAAAAGTACACAGACTTCACGGAAGAAGAATATATCTGCAGCCTACTTTATTCGCAAATCAATCTTCAAATGGGTATGGGGGGTTGTAAATTAGATGGCCTCCTTTAACTGGTGGATTCTCTCTCTCTCTCTCCCCCTTTATATATATATATATATATATATCCGAGAAAAGAAAGGACTATAGCATTTATATGTTTCATAGAAAAGGGAAGAAAAGAACAAATGAGTTCAAACTCACACTCAAAAGCTCGTAACCTAAGTCCAAAAAAAAAAAACCTCTTAACCTGCACCCTAATAAATAAAATCCTATAGAGAGAGAGAGAGAGGAGGTAGAGAAGGTGACCTGAGAGGCCAGAGAAGGCGAGGGTCTCTTCGATCATGCGGACTTGAGCCTGTCGGTGATGGGAGAGGGGAGCCACGTCGACACCCGGATCGTAGAAGCCGTGGTGCATGTGCTCTCCCCACAGCTGCTCCCACGCCTCCGACGACTCATCGTACAACTCCGCGATCCCCTTCCGGAGCTCCTCCGCCCCACGCCCATTTTGATTCGCCGCCGCATCCATATCGCACGCCTACGCCATTCGTTTCGTTTCCTTTCCTTTGGTTATTCTAAGTGTATGATTGGTGGGGACTACAGAATATTTATTAAATAATTTCCGGCTAGGAGGAGCATATAACAACAACAATGCACGAGGTACAAGCTGGAGATTTCAGAGTTTTTGTCCAACCCACGCCTCCTCCCATACTCATCTACACAAATCATTTATCTCTCAAGTTTGCTGTCTAAAATGAACTATTTTGAACACGAATCCACATAAAAAATATTAGTAAAAGAAGATTTGATTTTATATTTATTTTATCCAAATCTAAATTTAATATTCTCTCTAGCTTATTATACTAATTGTGACATAATAAACAGGTCTAATTGTGACATAATTTTCTCTATCTTTTTGTATATTTATAATCGGAAAAAAAAAAAAGTCTTATTAGTTCATTTTTTTAATGCGTAGAATAAAGTAGTGAATTATAAGGTGACATTAACTAACATGTCTATATATATTAACTTTGAAAGATGAATAAATTCGATAAAAATAATTTTTGTGGACGTGGGTTTGGGAGGCCCACAAATCTAATTAGCCCAACAACTTCTTCCCAAAATGGTTGATCAGAAGGTAATTTTTGTGTTACAGGCGGAGAGGAGTTAAAAACTATGAAATTCTGTGGTAGAGGAAAGGCATCTCTCTATCTATCTATCTATCTATCTATCTATCTATCTATCTATCTGCTTGCTCTTGGTGCCTTCTCTTGGGAATTTTAAATGAAAGAAGATCCAAATACTCTCATGAGTGCGGCGTCTGGACTCTCCACCGTATCAGTATGTAACAAACAACTAGTTTTTTTTTTTTTTTTTTTTCTAATTAGCTAGCTACGAGTAGCGTACGATTACCTTAGAGAGCTAGCTAATTAATGAGAATAGATCAAAATAGAATAGGAAATCAATTGGAAGAGGGAGCGAACTAAACTAAATTTGTTTTGGGGCCTGCCGGGTGAAGATGAAATTAACGTTCCTCCCTGCGGGCGGGTTTATGTATAGAAAAAGAAGTAGAGGTAGGTTTGGTTACCTGGTACGGCGGCGAAGGCGAGGGCCTCCTCGATCATGCGGATTTGGGCGGAGCGGTGGTCGGCGATGGCGGCCTGCACGTTCGGGTCGTAGAAGCCGTGGTGCATGTGCTCCCCCCACACTCCCTCCCACACCCCTGACGACTCGTCGTAGAACTCCGCTATCCCCTTCCGAAGCCCATCATCCCCCGCCCCTGCTGATGCTGCTGTTGCCATCACTCGACCTCGCCGGCGACGTGTGCTCTGCGGCACTTGCCCCAAGAGATTTTTGGACGACGGCAGCTGGAACGCGTGGAGGAGAGCGCTCATTGGACAAGGCCGTTTAAGATAGACGACTCCTAGATATTTGTTGGGGCCTAGCCTAGGAGGGGCGCCCACTGCCCAATGACAGTGGTGGTACTCTATACCAATTATTACCCCCAAATAGGCCAGCACTATTACGAAGTTGCCCTCTCCCCTCTGCATGAGATCGGAGGACAATTGGGTCATCAACGACGGCCTATGAGAGGCCCATCATCATAGCATCTTGTTTTTCATTAAAAAAATAATAAATATATATATATATAGATAAGGGGCCACTCCCATTCACGTCACTTGACTAATTTGGAATAGTCGTTGTAAGCCAACTGCAGTTTCCAGACACACAACTAAAGCTAAATCTTTGTTTATTTGTTTAATGCTTCACATCATACTGCGGACATTCACGCACTCGCAAACCCTAATACAGACACGACGATTTCGTGCGCGCTAATGATTATAGCCTACTGCAGACACGAATGACACACAAACAAACGTACATATATTATATATAGAGAGAGACAGAGAGAGACGTCTGTCCATTGATTAAATTCCTACACCCATGCACTTGTTTAATTTCACGCAGATGGAGAGCAAATAATTAATTATAAAGCAATTACATTAGCGATTGCCATAGAAAACGGAAATGGCTACAGAACCTGCATATAAAAGCCACACTAGAAAGTCGACAGTCAAGGAGTTTCCCACCTGCGACACATTGTAAGTGAGCACCAGCAAAGTGTAGGACAGGAGAAAGGAGAGTTTCACTCGCCGTTATCCCGATTTGGTAGGTGAGGGCGGTGATGAGTGTGACCACCACAAGGAGAGTGCCCCTATCCAGGCTTCCCCACCCTTCCTTGCTTTTGTTCATCTCTTCTTCTTCTTCAGGACGCTCAACTTGCCTCCTCGCCATCTCAATAGCTTCGGACTCCATATTTTGCTCTTAATTAATTAGCTAGTGAACGTATGTAGTGCTTGGGTTCCATTCCATACTATTTCCATTTGATTTATAGAGATCATAATCTTCTTCTTCTTCTTCTTCTTCTTCTTTTTAAAAAATAAAAAATTCATTCTTTCTTTTCTTTTCCGAATTAGTCAAGCAAAAGTAAATGGGCAACGGTATTGTTTAGTGCTGCAGAAGGGCATCATAATGACAAGTCTACTCACGAATTTAAGAGCTTGCGTGTCTGCCATAAATTATTAGCAACCTGGTTTAGCTCTGAACACGACGGGTGATCTAACTAAACGACGAAGACTACAGGCAAATAAAATTTAAAGCAAATACTTTAATTCACCTTTAAAAATTATAAACTTAATCCAACAACTATAATAGTCATTTTTCATACACGGTACCTATTCCAAAACCACATTACGTATGAAAAATAGTATGTTAATTAAGAAATTTAATTATGTGTATCTAACTTCCTAATTTACTTATTATATCCTTGAAGATCTTAATAATTAGATCTTTATCAAACTGATTAATAAATAATTAACTTTATATTACAGAATAAGCAGTCTATATGTTTTTTTTTTCTTTCGTTAAGATTTCTCTCTTAAATATAACTATACCTTAATTATAGGAGATATTATTTAATATTAAATAATTTAAATTTGATTATTTATAGATAAATTTTAATTTAAATATAATTCTCTATCTCTATCTATTAAAATTTAATTTAAATCAATCTTAAACTAACAAGAGATATATGTAAATAATAAAAAATAATAAAAAAGTTAAAATATAATTAAATTTTCATCAAGTTAATTGTAAAAGACATCAATATTCTTCTTTTGATATATATGTCTTTTACTTGATAACATATTAAGATAATATAATTATCAAAAAAATAATATGCAAGATTATATATCTAAAAAAAATTATCTACTAAACCGGTAATATCTTTCATTCCTATTATACTTTTAAATATCTTAATCGTTAGATCTTCGCTGATAAAAAATTAACTTTATGTCACTGAAAAAATGCTCAAAATCTAAACATACGACATAAATAAAAATTATATTCTAAAACATAATTTAATAATTATAGTAGTAGAAATAAAATCTAATAAATTCATACGCAATGAAATCACCTACTACGTCTGCCGTAAAAGAAACATGCGGCATAAAAGGCGTTAGTATATAATTAAGTTATCTACGTACATATTCGGTGCTTTCACTTAGTTTCCTCTGATGGCTCGGCCGATGTGCCTTGGTAAGCTCCAACCTGAGACGTGGCTTCTTACTATTGGTCAATCTGATACCGCCCCCCCTTCCTCATCAACCTCTGCCACCAGTGCAACTTCTTCGCCTGATCTCGGCTTCTGGCGCTCCATAACCGAGCCGTCTTCCTTCCCCTCGTGCTCCACACGTGCCGCAGGACAGCCTCCAGAAGTGCGTGCAGGTATCCCCTTCGTTGTTGAGCTGTCGCTCTCTCGGCCGCACGTTCTCCTTCGATCTTCCTGATCACCAGCTTCCCGTGTTCCCCTTCGCCCATATGGCGGAGAATCCTCCGGAGGTACTTGCACGGTGCTCTGTGCTCTTGGTGGAACCCATTATCTCCCGTCGAACTGTCGCCTTCCATGTCTCCGCGATGGTGGTAGTGGTGGTGGTGGAGGAAGATGATCGCAAGCTTATTCTTGAGCTTCTTCAGCCGTCCCTCTTGGTGATCGCTCAGCTTGCGACGTGGAGGTACGACTCGCTTGAGCGGGCTCTTCCGACGAGTTCCAATCGGTCGACTGGTGGCGTACGCTGTAGTACGATCTCTCCCCCTCGATTTCTTAGTCTCCTTCTTCTAGCACTCGTTCTCTGACCCAGTGACGAGTCGGATGAAGCCGTACTCGTCATCCGAACTCTCGTCGAATCCGACCGAGTCGTATTGAACTTATTCAAGAGATTTTTGTGACTCGGAATTCTAGAATAACTCGGCGGCTTTGCTGCTGGTGTAGCGAGATTACGTCCACTGAGTCATCAACGACGGCCTATGAGAGGCCCATCATCATAGCATCTTTTTTTTCAAAAAAAAAAAAAAAAAAATATATATATATATATATATATATAAGGGGCCACTCCCATTCACGTCACTTGACTAATTTGGAATAGTCGTTGTAAGCCAACTGCAGTTTCCAGACACACAACTAAAGCTAAATCTGTTTTTATTTGTTTAATGCTTAACATCATACTGCGGACATTCACGCACTCGCAAACCCTCATACAGACACGACGATTTCGTGCGCGCTAATGATTATAGCCTACTGCAGACACGAATGACACACAAACAAACGTACATACATTATATATAGAGAGAGACAGAGAGACGTCTGTCCATGGAAAAAAAAATCCTCAGCCAACAAGAACATAGATACTAGAAGAAAAAATACAGAAAGAAAATAAAATAAGATGTGTCCAACAGAGGGAGTGAAGCCACAACCCCTATCGATGTCCTCCCAGCTCGGACTTCACCAGCAACGCATCATGGAAGAAGTGATGTTTCGTTCATTTTTTTAAACATTTCTTTTTCATGAAAAAAATTAGCATATCGTTACCCATCGAGAAATCTTTATGTTATTATTGAACTTCAAAACTTCATTATCTTTTTTTACCCGTTTTTTCTCATCAGTCGGGCTGACGTTTGTGCCTAAATGTTAGCTAGGGCATATAAAGGATCTAAGCTCTTAATACCCTTTCTAACCTCATGTGCATTTTGATTGTATAATCTTATTTAAAGACAAAAGAAACAAAAAGTAGAAAACTTAGCCAATCTGTTATTACTTGAATAATATGCAAGTCTTCTGGAGACACGGAATTGAACCTAAATCTTTGTTCATTTCAATGTTCAACCACAAGTAGGACATCAGAGCATCGATACATAGCTAGCTAGCTATCCCTCCAGTTGTTTTACGCTAAATGGAGCACAGCTAATTAATTAATTATAAAGCAATTGCATCAGAGACCACCAAAGAAAATGAAAACAGCAGCAAAAACTAACAAGCCGAGCCATATCATTAAGTCGTCAGTCAAGGAGGTTCCCACCTGCGACACATTGTAAGTGAGCACCAGCAAAGTGTAGGACAGGAGAAAGGAGACTTTCACTCGCCGCGACGTCACGGGGACTCCGACGAGCAGCCCTAAGGTAAGAATCATCGAGTTATAGAACCCTAACCAGTTAACCAACATGAGAACGCGGTACCTCTTCGGGTGCTTATCACGCATGACGGGATTCCCAGCTAAGTGGTGATTGGAACCACTTCCGTCATCTTGCCAAAAGCCGCCGGGTGGATTTGTGGATATTTGGTAGGTGAGGGCGGTGATGAGTGTGACCACCACAAGGAGAGTGCCCCTATCCAGGCTTCCCCACCCTTCCTTGCTTTTGTTCATCTCTTCTTCTACTTCTTCTTCTTCAGGACGCTCAACTTGCCTCCTCGCCATCTCAATGGCTGCGGACTCCATATTTTGTTCTTAATTAATTAGCTAGTGAACGTATGTAGTGCTTGGGTTCCATTCCATTCTTTTTCCATTTGATTTATAGAGATCATAATCTTCTTCTTCTTCTTTTTAAAAAATAAAAAATCCATTCTTTCTTTTCTTTTCCACATCAGTCAAGCAAAAGTAAACGGGCAGCGGTATTGTTTAGTGCTGCAGAAGGGCATCATAATGACAAGTCTAGAAACGAATTTAAGAGCTTGCGTGTCTGCCATAAATTATTAGCAACTTGGTTTAGCTCTGAACACGACGGGTGATCTAACTAAACGACGAAGACTACAGGTCTTCGTCTCGGTGTAGGATAGCATCTCCAAATATGGAGCGAAAAATGGAGCAAGAGATATTAAAAAATAATATAATATATATTATTATTTTAGTTATTTTAAATTACTTAATATGTTATCTTAGCGTTATTATTTTTTAATAAAAAATATATGGTTATAAAACTCTCATCGAGATTTTTAAAATAAAACTAATATTTAATATTTTCAGAAGTAATTTTAAATTAAACGTATCGAAATTACATTACATGAAATAAACATCAAAATAAACATTATATGTCATTAACTAAAAATATCAAAATTACATTACATAAAATAAGAAGAAATTAACCAAATATAATAAAAGCAATAGATGTTTAATATTCTGGTAAATCATCTCCGTAGCCACCGGTTTCGATTCCGTAGCCACCTTCTCTTTCTTGACTGTATCCACTTTCCTGCAATGAACCTCCGACTTGAAAATAAATATTGCTTCTTCTATAAATTATTTGTCTTTTTCTTCAAAAGAAAGCACGTTCATCCGGATCTTCAATTTTATTTAAATCAATTGACAAAATCTCTCTATCCTCGCGATCACGATTAATGTAATTTTTATTTGATATATTTCATTTTTAATGTATTTCATGTTTGATGTATTTTATATCTAATGTATTTTAATTTTTAATATTTACATTGGGAATAATTTTGAGTAATTATATTTTAGGACACATAATTTATTAGACTCATTTTTATAAATAATAAAAAATTTAAAATTTAAATTAACTCAAAAATAATTTAATATTATACTCATTTTAAAGGTCTTGATGAGACCTTTCCAATGGTATTATTTTTATTAAAAACTAATTAGTAAAACTAATTATATACTCAGTTTAACTAAATAAATTATTTAATAAATGATACAAAAAAAATTAAAATTATTGAATATAATAATTATTGGATAATTTTAGTATGTTTAAAATGTTGAAATGACAAATGGAGCCGAGCTCTATTTTCATGGTGGGGCTCCAAATTTGAAGCCCCACTACTCCTAACTCCAAATTTAAAACTAGTTTTAGAGTCTTATTTGAGCTAGATCAGGCTCCAAATTTAAAATTTGGAGCCCGGTTGGAGTTGCAAAAGTGACTTGGGCCACGAAGAACTAGGGCCACGAAGAACTAATTTTGTAGTAAAGGGACTTGGGCCACAAAGACTACTTCTTTTTCGTTCCCTATTTTCTACTACTTTAACACTATTTAAATACTTCAATAATAATTCTAAAATTATTTTAAATATTTTGATTTTAAAATTAATTTTTTATTTAAAATATCTCATGTCATAAATATATCTGTATACATAGAATCTAAACATATTACATAAATAAAAATTATATTTTAAAATATAATTTAATAATTATATTAGCATCTCCAGCCGAGTTCCAAAACTCTAAATTTGGAGCCCAGTGGGGCTCTACAAATGCTTAATCTAAAATATAAATTTCGTCTGTATCCTTTATTAAATAATCTAATTAATTAAACTGAATATATAATTAGTTTTGCTAATCAATTTTTAATAAAAATAATACCATTACAATGCTCTCATCGAGATCTTTAAAATGAGTCTAATATTAAATTATTTAAGTTATTTTAAATATTTTATTTTTATTTTATGTAATATAATTTCGATGTTTTTAATTAGAAAAATAGTAATTTAAAATTATTTCTGAAACTATTGAATATTAGTCTTATTATAAAGATATTAATGAGAGTTTTCTAACCATATATATTTTTATTAAAAAATAAAAAACATTAAGTAAACTTATTAAATAATTTACAATATAATATATAAATATATATTATATTAATTAAATAATAAATAGAGAGTCCGGTGCATTAGAGTGCACCGGACTCTTAGCTCTATGTTTGGAGCTTTTGGGCTCCAATTATAGAGCTCTCCATTGGATATAGTAGAAATAAAATCTAATAAATACATACGTAATAAGACCACCTACTATGTCTGTCGTAAAAGAAACATACGTATAATAGGCATTAGAGCAACTTCAACCGAGCCCCAAATTCCAAATTTGGAGCTCGTTGGAGCACCAACCAGACTCCATTACTAACTCAGTGAGACTCCCACAAAAAAATGGAGCCTGGCTCCATTTTTTGTAAGCTTTTTAAAATTTTTAACTTTGCCCAATAATTATTACATTTAATAATTTTAATTCCATCTGTATCATTTATTAAATAATTTAATTAGTTAAACTAAATATATAATTAGTTTTACTAATCGATTTTTAATAAAAAAAAAGTACTATTAGAAATGTCTCATCGAGACCTTTAAAACGAGTCTAATATTAAATTATTTTTAAGTTAATTAAAATTTATTTTTTATTTATAAAAATGAGTCTAATATTTTATTATATATAAAATAAATATGTTTATTATTATTTAAAATCAATGTGTTCTAAAATATAATTACTCAAAATTATTTTTCAATGTAAATATTAAATATTAAAATACATCATATATGAAATGCATCAAATATAAAATACATCAAAAAAAATTACATTAAAATTTATATTCCTCTATTCCCGTGCGTTTGCTAAGTGTTCAATGAGTGCATTTCGAAGCTCAAAATGAGCCTCTTTATTTTGAATCTTCTTATGTCGAACAAGGAATCATTGAAATCGTTCATCTCTTCAACAACGGGAGGTTGATTATTTTTGATATTTTTAGTTAATTACATATAATGTTTATTTCGATACTAATTTTGTGTAATATAATTTTGATGCGTTTAATTAAAAAATTAGCAATTTAAAATTATTTTTGAAACTATTGGATATTAGTCTAATTTTAAAGATCTCGATAAGAGTTTTTTAACCATATATTTTTTATTAAAAAATGATAACACTAAGAAGACCTATTAAATAATTTAAAATAATTAATATAAATATAAATATATTATATTATTATTTTAATAAATATGAAACCCGCTCTTGTCTCCATATTTGGAGGCTCCAAACATTTGGGATGGGTTGGAGATGCTTTTAGTATATAATTAAGTTATCTACGTACATATTTGGTGCTTTCACTTAGTTGCCTCTGATGGCTCGCCGATGTGCCTTGGCAAGCTCCAACCTGAGACGTGGCTTCTTACTATTGGTCAATCTGACACCACCCCTCCTCCTCCTCAACCTCTACCACCAGTGCAACTTCTTCGCCTGATCTCGGCTTCTGGCGCTCCGTAACCGAGCCGTCTTCCTTCCCCTCGTGCTCCACACGTGCCGCAGGACAGCCTCCAGAAGTGCGTGCAGGTATCCCCTTTGGTGCTGAGCTGTCGCTCTCTCGGCCGCACGTTCTCCTTCGATCTTCCTGATCACCAGCTTCCCGTGTTCCCCTTCGCCCATACGGCGGAGAATCCTCCGGAGGTACTTGCACGGTGCTCTGTGCTCTTGGTGGAACCCATTATCTCCCGTCGAACTGTCGCCTTCCATGTCTCCGCGATGGTGGTAGTGGTGGTGGTGGAGGAAGATGATCGCAAGCTTATTCTTGAGCTTCTTCAGCCGTCCCTCTTGGTGATCGCTCAGCTTGCGACGTGGAGGTACGACTCGCTTGAGCGGGCTCTTCCGACGAGTTCCAATCGGTCGACTTGGTGGCGTACGCTGTAGTACGATCTCTCCCCCTCGATTTCTTAGTCTCCTTCTTCTAGCACTCGTTCTCTGACCCAGTGACGAGTCGGATGAACCCGTACTCGTCATCCGAACTCTCGTCGAATCAGACCGAGTCGTATTGAACTTATTCAAGAGATTTTTGTGACTCGGAATTCTAGAATAACTCGGCGGCTTTGCTGCTGGTGTAGCGAGCTTACGTCCACTGAGTCATCAACGACGGCCTATGAGAGGCCCATCATCATAGCATCTTTTTTTTCAAAAAAAAAAAAAAAAAAAATATATATATATATATATATATATATATAAGGGGCCACTCCCATTCACGTCACTTGACTAATTTGGAATAGTCGTTGTAAGCCAACTGCAGTTTCCAGACACACAACTAAAGCTAAATCTTTGTTTATTTGTTTAATGCTTCACATCATACTGCGGACATTCACGCACTCGCAAACCCTAATACAGACACGACGATTTCGTGCGCGCTAATGATTATAGCCTACTGCAGACACGAATGACACACAAACAAACGTACATATATTATATATAGAGAGAGACAGAGAGACTTCTGTCCATTGATTAAATTCCTACACCCATGCACTTGTTTAATTTCACGCAGATGGAGAGCAAATAATTAATTATAAAGCAATTACATTAGCGATTGCCATAGAAAACGGAAATGGCTACAGAACCTGCATATAAAAGCCACACTAGAAAGTCGACAGTCAAGGAGTTTCCCACCTGCGACACATTGTAAGTGAGCACCAGCAAAGTGTAGGACAGGAGAAAGGAGAGTTTCACTCGCCGCGAGGTCACGGGGACTCCGATGAGCAGCCATATGGTAAGAATCACCGAGTTGTAGAACCCTATCCAGTTAACCACCATGAGAACGCCGTACCTCGTCGGGTGCTTATGACGCATTATGGAATCTCCAGCTTTGTGGTCATAGTGATTCATCACGTAAGTGGATCCTGGATTGTCAGGAACAGGGTCGCCGGCCTTGACGAACAAGTCATCTTGCCAAAAGCCGCCGGGTGGATTTATCCCGATTTGGTAGGTGAGGGTGGTGATAATTGTGACTACCACAATGAGATTGCTCCTATCCAGGCTTGCCCACCCTTCCTTGCTTTGGTTCATCTCTTCTTGAGGACGCTCAACTTGCCTCGCCGCCGCCGTCGTCTCAAAGGTTTGAGGATGCTCCATATATATTTTGCTCCTATTATTTACCTAGCTAGTTAACGTATTTGGTGATTTGGTGCTGCTGCTAGCTACTAGCTACTGCTTGGAATTCATTGGATTTATAGGGACCAGCTGTGGTTAAACTGAGTATACTTGAGAAGTAAATTGAATGCTGTTGAAAGATATGCAAGTGTGAAACGGAGAAGAGTAGTCTTTATTCCTTTTCTCCTGCAAGTGGGGCAATTCGCTGTCTGGGGAAGGAACTCCAAGGATAATAGCGACTCCTCCTATTGCTTGGAAGCTTGGCTGGCTACCATACATTCTTATCAAGTTTTCTCTACTCTGAAACAATGGGTGGAGATCGACGATCTATGCAAACTGGCAAAACGATTACAAGTTTGTGTCTTTTTCTAGGTTTGTTAAGGGAAATTAGGCTGCACAAAACTACTAGTATAGCATTAAGGGTTATTATCTCACTAGTAAGTGTATGTGTCTAATATAAAACTATCAATTACAATCTAAAATGATGGACGGAGACGATCTAAGTAGAGGACGAAAACTCCAAGTCGTTGCTTTTGTCTTAATGTAGCAATTAGGAGACTTCAGCTAGAAAAAAAGAGCTCCATTATTGGGAGATCGATGTATTCCCAGAGAAAAAATAAATTGAGATCCATAACATCTATGTCAGTTTTTCTGTCTGAATGCATTCAAAGCTACTCGCTTTCTATAGGAGAGAGATTATACCGAATCCATCCAGTCTGATTACTTCGTTCCCCTATTTCTACTCACCGGATCCTGAGCTCTCTGTCTATTTCAGTCTGGAATTTGGGGCAGGAAGGAAAAATCTAGGCGCGCGCCCTTCCTTAGCCATTTAGCCAAAAGGGTATATTTCAGCTTTATATAAATTTCTATAAGATTCTCTGTCCTCAAACACCAAAAAAAGATAAAAAAAAGAGTAAATCATTACTAATTAGCCCTTTTTTTTAATGTAGTAGTAAAAACTTCTCAACTACGTTCTTGAAAGTTGAAACCGGAAAAACTGGGTGTCATAACCGTGGATTAAGATTAAGAATTATAGAAGGGTACTAAAGTATTTGCCTAGAAAGAACTATTAGGATATATAAGTCCGATTTTTCATAAAGATATATGTCTAATATAAAACTGTCGATTACAGTCTGAGACGATAGACGGAGATAAAACTCCTACGGAGAGATTGCTTCTCAAACAAACAAAAAATTGAAAGCAATCTTTTCTCAGAAGAAAAGTAAAGAAAAGAAAAGTATAGTTTTATTTGGTTAAAGATATGTATCCGATCGAAGAGAAGGATTTTGATCTTGGGAGATAGTTAAATTAAATTTCAAAGGACCAAAGAAATTTGCTAGAAGAAACCAAAGAAATTTAAAAAAAAATTAATTATTTTTATAAAAAAAATTTTACTAGTTATTACTTTCGTACGCTTTCTTTATCTTCATTTTGTAGTATACTTCTTACGATTAATTTATTTTATTATCTAATTTCTTACTTTGATAGTAAATTTTGGGTCTCATATGTATCAAACTTATATGATTTGAATCTTAATAAATTATCCGCCTATAATTAAATTCCCTTGAAAAAAAATCATCGATCCATTGTTACTTGAATAATATATTAATATGCAAGCCTTCTGCCGATACAGAATTAAAAGTTATTTCAATGCTGAACCACAAGGCAGCGTTTCTACAAAGTGCACATCAGACAGACATACACGCTCTCATAAACCTATGCTGACATAGAATTAAATCTAAAATTTTCTTTTTTCTATTTCACTTTTTCTACTCATCTAAAATCTATTATTCATATGTATAACTCTGTAATTAGTATCTATATCTATCTCCTTTAAAATCTTTAAGCTTTGCATAAATACTCTTTATACTTTTATTAAACATTGAACCTCTTTATTATTTTATTTTCCTATACCTGTACTCTTTTTTTTTTTGTCACCCCATGTTTTGCACCTGGATGGTAGGGCTTATGAAGGATCTAAGCTTTATTTCCCTTTTGTAAGTTGTAACCTCATATGCATTTATATTGTATAATTCGAAAATATTAATAAATTATCAACCCACTGACAATTATCAGAAGAGGGAAAAAAAAAGCTTCGGTGATCCGTTGTTACTTGTATAAAATATGTAAGCCTACTACAGACAATGGAGTTGAATCTAAAATGTTGGTTCATTTCAATGCGGAAGTAGTCAGCGTTTTGGCCAATAAACTGCAGAGACAGACATGCACAGACACATTCACAAATCTATGTAACGAAGATTTCCCAATCATGAGGAAAGCCTAATATTGCAGACACGAACGACACAGAAACGTACACATAGGGACATCAGAGCATCGATACATAGCTAGCTAGCTAGCTATCCCTCCAGTTGTTTTACGCTAAATGGAGCACAGCTAATTAATTGATTATAAAGCAATTGCATCAGCGACCACCAAAGAAAATGGAAACAGCAGCAAAAACTAACAAGCCGAGCCATATCATTAAGTCGACAGTCAAGGAGGTTCCCACCTGCGACACATTGTAAGTGAGCACCAGCAAAGTGTAGGACAGGAGAAAGGAGAGTTTCACTCGCCGCGACGTCACGGGGACTCCGATGAGCAGCCATATGGTAAGAGTCATCGAGTTGTAGAACCCTATCCAGTTAACCACCATGAGAACGAGGTACCTCGTCGGGTGCTTATCACCCATTATGGGATCTCCAGCTTTGTGGTCATAGTGATTCATCAAGTAAGTGGATCCTGGATTGTCAGGAACAGGGTCGCCGGCCTTGACGAACAAGTCATCTTGCCAAAAGCCGCCGGGTGGATTTATCCCGATTTGGTAGGTGAGGGCGGTGATGAGTGTGACCACCACAAGGAGAGTGCCCCTATCCAGGCTTCCCCACCCTTCCTTGCTTTTGTTCATCTCTTGTTCTTCTTCAGGACGCTCAGCTCGCCTCATCGCCATCTCAATGGCTTCGGACTCCATATTTTGCTCTTAATTAATTAGCTAGTGAACGTATGTAGTGCTTGGGTTCCATTCCATACTTTTTCCATTTGATTTATAGAGATCATAATCTTCTTCTTCTTCTTTTTAAAAAATAAAAAAAATCCATTCTTTCTTTTCTTTTCCACATCAGTCAAGCAAAAGTAAACGGCCAACGGTATTGTTTAGTGCTGCAGAAGGGCACAGGCCACAGGATCATAATGACAAGTCTAGACACGAATTTAAGAGCTTGCGTGTCTGCCATAAATTCTTAGCAACTTGGTTTAGCCTGAACACGACGGGTGATCTAACTAAACGAAGACGAAGACCTGGACGAAGACTACAGGTCTTCGTCTCGGTGTAGTAAAGCGACTTGGGCCACGAAGAACTAATTTTGTAGAAAAGGGACTTGGGCCACAAAGACTACTTCTTTTTCGTTCCCTATTTTCTACTACTTTAATTATTATGACACTATTTAAATACTTTAATAATCATTCTATAATTATTTTAAATATTTTGATTTTAAAATTAATTTTTTATTTTAAATATCTCACGTTATAAACATATCCGTATACATAAAATCTAAACATATTACATAAATAAAAATTATATTTTAAAAGATAATCTAATAATTATATTAGCATCTCTAATCGGGCTCCAAAACTCCAAATTTGGAACCCGATGGAGCTCCAATCAGGCTCCACTCCAAATTTGGAGCCCCATCTAAAAATCTAGAGCCCAGCTCCTATATTATTTAATTTTTAGAAATGCAAATTTTGCCTTACAAAAGCTTAATCTAAAAATTTAAATTCCATCTGTATCACTTATTAAATAATATAATTAATTAAACTGAATATATAATTAGTTTTGCTAATTAATTTTTAATGAAAATAATACCATTACAATGCTCTCATCGAGATCTTTAAAATGAGTCTAATATTAAATTATTTATATTATTTTAAATATTTTATTTTTATTTCGTATAATATAATTTCGATGTTTTTAATTAGAAAAGTAGTAATTTAAAATTACTTCTGAAACTATCGAATATTAGTCTTATTATAAAGATATAGAGTTTTCTAACCATATTTTTTATTAAAAAATAAATAACATTAAGAGCATTTCGCTTGGTGCATTGGAGTGTACGGAGCTTTTCGCTTTATATTTGAAGCATTTGGGCTCCAATGGAGCCGTGCTTCATTTCTTTTTAAGCTTTTTAAAAATTTTAAATTTATCCAATAATTATTATATTCAATAATTTTAATTTCATCTGTATCTTTTATTAAATAATTTAGTTAATTAAATTAAGTATATAATTAGTTTTACTAATAGTTTTTTAACAAAAAAATAGTACTATTAGAAATGTCTCATCGAGATCTTTAAAATGAGTCTAATATTAAATTATTTTTGAGTTAATTTAAATTTAATTATTTTATTATTTATAAAAATGAGTCTAATATTTTATTATTTATAAAATAAATATGTTTAATATTATTTAAAATCAATGTGTCCTAAAATATAATTACTCAAAATTATTTCCCAATGTAAATTTTAAATATTAAAATACATCATATATGAAATACATCAAACATAAAATACACCAAACATAAAATAAATCAAATAAAAATTACATTAAAATTTATATTCCTTCGTCCCTGTGCCTTTGCCATAAGTGTTCAAAGAGTGCATTTCGAAGCTTAAAACGAGCCTCTCTATCTTGGATCTTGCTCATATGTCGAGTAAGGAATCGTTGAAATCATTCATCTCTTCAATGACGAGAGGTTGAGTAATTCTGATATTTTTAGTTAATAACATATAATACTTATTTCGATGTTTATTTCGTATAATATAATTTCGATACGTTTAATTAAAAAATTAGTAATTTAAAATTACTTCTGAAATTATTGGATATTAGTCTAATTTTAAAGATATCGATGAGAGTTTTCTAACCATATATTTTTTATTAAAAAATAATAACACTAAAAGAACCTATTAAATAATTTTAAATTATATATATATTATTTTAGTAAATATAGAGCCTGCGGTGTTGGAGTGCACTGTGCCATATTTGCTCCATATTTGGAGGCTCCAAATATTTGGGATCTGTTGCAGATGCTCTTAGTATATAATTAAGTTATCTACGTACATATTTGGTGCTTTCACTTAGTTTCCTCTGATGGCTCGCCGATGTGCCTTGGTAAGCTCCAACCTGAGACGTGGCTTCTTACTATTGGTCAATCTGATACCACCCCTCCTCCTCCTCAACCTCTGCCACCAGTGCAACTTCTTCGCCCGATCTCGGCTTCTGGCGCTCCGTAACCGAGCCGTCTTCCTTCCCCTCGTGCTCCACACGTGCCGCAGGACAGCCTCCAGAAGTGCGTGCAGGTATCCCCTTTGGTGCTGAGCTGTCGCTCTCTCGGCCGCACGTTCTCCTTCGATCTTCCTGATCACCAGCTTCCCGTGTTCTCCTTCGCCCTTACGGCGGAGAATCCTCCGGAGGTACTTCCACGGTGCTCTGTGCTCTTGGTGGAACCCATTATCTCCCGTCGAACTGTCGCCTTCCATGTCTCCGCGATGGTGGTAGTGGTGGTGGTGGAGGAAGATGATCGCAAGCTTATTCTTGAGCTTCTTCAGCCGTCCCTCTTGGTGATCGCTCAGCTTGCGACGTGGAGGTACGACTCGCTTGGGCGGGCTCTTCCGACGAGTTCCAATCGGTCGACTTGGTGGCGTACGCTGTAGTACGATCTCTCCCCCTCGATTTCTTAGTCTTCTTCTTCTAGCACTCGTTCTCTGACCCAGTGACGAGTCGGATGAACCCGTACTTGTCATCCGAACTCTCGTCGAATCCGACCGAGTCGTATTGAACTTATTCAAGAGATTTTTGTGACTCGGAATTCTAGAATAACTCGGCGGCTTTGCTGCTGGTGTAGCGAGCTTACGTCCACTGGGTAGTCTAACGATTTCCTTCCCCCGTTCGACTCGCTCATTAACCATTTGGCGACTTAGAGCCGTCTGATCTACGCACCCAATCTTTAATGGTCGACCGTCCTTCTGGCTCCCAATCCGGCGTGGCTGGTGCGTAACGTCTTTTAGCTCAGCCCGAGAAACTCGGACTGACTTTGACGACCCATCACCCGTTACCTGTGTCGAATTGGGTTGCCCCGGAGCCCGATTCGGTCTATCTGTGGTCTCAACCCGAATTCGCTTGTGAGCGGTCTCACCAGAGTTGTATCCAGCAGCTACCATTCGATGCTTGGTGGGACTCCGACGTGGCTGCTCTCTTTGCCGTAGATCTGGTGGAACCCTCATCCCCTCCTGATCGATTGCATGGCCATTAGTAGCTCCACCAAGACCACGATGAATCGGAGGGGAATGATGAGTTAACCCGTGCTCTGGTGTCCTTCTGATAGAGTTTCGCAACTCGAGCCGCTTCATATCGACTCCCTCGCAAGGTGGTTTCGGATTTGGGTCTATCTTCGATTCTGCCCGTGATGACAACCCAGGCATTTCTCCTGCGTGGGTCCCTGTTCCTTTTAATGACCGGTTGATACTAGCCGGACGGTGATGGTGAGCTGACCCAGGTTTGGGCGACATCTGTGCCTTCTCGTCTCGGCGGCTTCTGGTTGAGTTTCGCGAGTTAAGCCGCTTTAGATCGACTCTCTCGGAAGACGACGGGTTAGGATTTCCGTCTATTTTCAGTTCTGCCCCTGCTGGTAACGCAGGCTGTTCCTTTGGTTGGCCGGAAGTAGCTGTCGTCGTGGATGGCTCGTTCTGCGGTTGGTGGCATTTTGGCGAATAATCCGGACTTCTGATCTCTTTTACAATAGTATGGCAGCTTAGCTCGGTTTTCTTCGCAGGCGGAGGAGATAATAGAGTGCCCGATACCATCTGGCAAAAGACATCATGGCCTATCGTTAAGGGCTAGCGAGTTTAGCGTAGCACTCACTATCTGAGAGGAATTTATCTATTACACAATGATATAATTCTATCCGTCTGGGAAAAACATCAAATATAATATGAGGTTGGGAATAGAGAGAGGGATAAAGCTAGTGTATAGATAGATAAACTTATGTTGTCGTTTAACTTTTTAGCTGTGGTTGGTTCTGTTCCTATCCTCTGTTTGATAACACTAGAAAGTAGGTAAATTTTATCTAATTTATGCATAAGAGTACCTTAGCCTGTCGTTCCAGAGTGCGCCGAGTAGCCTCATCCAGCAACTTCATCAAGAAAACTTTTGCTTTCTCGTCAAGCTGGAAATCACGAAAACAAATAACACCACGCTGTTAAAATAGTTGTGGCATTTGATATTATCAACACACTTAATTTATTTCTCCAATATATATAATATCCTACCAAAAATTACAAAGAGTAGTATGATATTTAGGTGATCGTATTTGATCTTCTTTTAATTCAATGCCTGCAGTATTTGGTATTTGGTCAGACATTTCATGCATTGTCCCAAAGACTGCCTGCCTGCCTGCTCATGAGTCATTACACCCCAAATCTCTAACTGACTCTTCAAAACGTGACCATGTAATTGTTTTCCTAGCATTGGAATTTAGAAACTGCTCTCTTGGCAAAATGAAGGACAGTGCTAATTGTTTAGTTAGGTTTTTCTTGTCAATCTTTTGTATGCGCATAAATCTCGACCCCAAGATTCCTTATCATGTGCTACTAGTCGATCCATGACTATCGTAGGAAGACAAAGAAAGTAATGGATCAAATATAGTTAGAGAAAGTCACAAGTAAATTTCGAACTGAAAAAGGTTGACTTACCGGATCTTCACTTCCGCTGTCAGTAGTCTTGGCGTTGCTCTTCTGGAGTAGTCCGTACAACTTCTTCAAAGCATGTAGATCCGACCATACGTCTGCAAGTTCCAATTCCTCTGCAAAAGAAAATACATATATGTTCAAAAGAAAAGAAAAGAAGAAGAAAAAACCATCACCACCATCATTGGGTTTAAAGAATTATACGGGCTTAATGTTCTCACCGTCATCGGGCTTGGAGAATGTTGAAGCTTCCATCATCTGCTTATGCGTTCCTCTTACTAGTATAATAAGCGGATAAAAAGAAAAAGTGAGAATTGGGGGAAAAAAAGGATATGAATTGAGTTGGAGAGAGAAGCAGTTAAAAAGAGAAACTAACCGACGCTTCTTTCGCGGGACACACTTGGTTGATCGTCATAGACTTCAGGTCAAATTAATGGCCCACGGGCCCATTACTAAAGCTCGCGAGAAAAGTGTTTTATTCTTCCCTTGGCCCGTCGCCCCTGAAGATTCCAAGAAAGAAAGAGGGAAGGGAGTTAGTTACCAACGTGACAAGGAACCACCACGATGCCCATCGCTTTACCTTTTCTTCAAGCAAAAAAATAAATAAAAAGAAGCAACTTAATTAGCTCTCCCCTCAGTCTGTAGGTATTAACAAATCCAGACGTTGCCAATGGCCCAATTCTTCCAAAGACTCTGGGATCGAGCTCAAGGCGAGGAGAAGACTTTCCTTTCGCTATTTCCTTTTGTTTTCCTGAAATTCTCATTCTTTTGATGTTTTTGTGTCTATATTTTGCAGGCAAGTGGAATGTGCAAAGAATTTGCGACAAGGTTTTCGACGACTGCGCTGATCGTGATAAAAATTTAATGGAACTAAGCAAACTTCACCTTGCAACCTTGATGGTTTATAAGTAAGGCCTCTTCTTTCAAAGCAATTGCTTTTAATGCTTCTACTAATGTGCTTTCTGCTATTTTTATGATGGCAGTTCTATAAACAAGCAATTACTTTCTCCTCACAAGGAACCTCCTTCTATGGCAACTGTAAATGACACAGTCAATGTATGTTTTCCACAAGAATTAACAACGCTCCTCTGCTCATCCACATGACAATTACGCATATTCTCCAACCACTTTATTTCGTTTTCGATTTGTCACTTGTAGTATATATAAATTTGGTGTTCGATGATGAATACAGAATTATCGCTTGGAAAGAACTGATGCAATAAACCGCGAAGAATTCCATCAACTGATCATGGAATGGGTGAGGAAAGACCTGCGCATCGTTCTCGTGAACAGAATTATCCTCGCGTTTCTTGGAGCTCCTGCCCTGGCAGTGATGACGAAGAAGGCAGGGAGGCGAGTGCCACGGATTGGGAACGCGGTGGAGAAGGTTCCTGCTCCTCTTCTCTTCTCCTTATACTCTGTTGGCCTTGTCCTGCTCCAGGATGCGAGGGTAGATTGACCTGTAAATACAAAACCTGCACTACTCCAGTCCATTCCGCCGTGAGTTATTTCTCAGGCTCGGCTCTAATTAATTACGTTGTAGTTGTAAAGATTGAGAACTTGGTACCCGGATTATGAAGCTACGGCTAGGCCCAGACCGCTCCCAATCTGGGCTTGGGCCGGCCACTGAGCCTATGGGCTGCTTAGCTAATTAAACATAGAATGATGGGGTTGATATTAATTAAATATTAAACTAAAAAATCGCATGCATGCATGCATGCCTCTTTTAAATCATAAAAAGTACACACAGAGATATATATATATCTAAACTACGTTTGAAAACAAATTAAGTTTGTCGTTAAGTTTTACTTTATTTATACCATGATATGATATGGTCGTTATTGTTAGCATGTGATCCGAGTTCAAACTGTAAAATTATTATTATTTTTAATTGGCTGGAACACGATGGTGTCATGCTAAGCTCATAGTCTATCTATATACCATTATTTTTGTGGAGGCAAGTAAAGTGTCAGAAATATAGTAAGACATACAAGCCTGTGTGAAATAACGGGCCAACATTGTTGGAGATTGCGACGCAAGTACGGGGACCAGATTGCGTGCAGAAACTACCGCAGTAATATCGTACAGATTATGTACCTGTTAACTTTATTTTATTTTTCTTCTTTCCAAAGGTTAGGGAAACCACCAAACGAAAGCAAGCAAGCACGAACCCATCCAGTTGTATGATATGTTTTGGTACATAGGTATTTGCAGGCAATCCTAGTCATGGTAGCACACGGGAGCTGCGGCAAACTCTTCCGCTCACGTGAATGGACCTGTCTCTCTCGATCCTCGATCCTCGATCCTCTATCCTCTATCCTCTATCCTCTATCCTCTATCTTAGTCTCTTTTTTTTAGATCTCGTTAAAGAAATAAATAATAGATGGATGGATGGATGGGACTTTCACCTCAACTCTGTCTCTTGTTCCCCGAACACCCCATTCTAAATTGCGTTCCTCCGTCCCAGGGAGCAGTTCGCTCAAATCAATCATATGTACCAATTTTATTTTGGGATGTCCAACGCCAAACAGCAACCAAAAAAGGTTTCCTATATAAGAGTTTTTTTCTTTCTTTCTTTCTTTCAGCTCTACCTAGTTAATTAATTAAGTTAGCAACGGTGCCACTGACCCATTTATTAACCCACCAACCGGAATCTGATTAGTTGCCACCATTGGCTCAACTACCTACACTAATATTTAGAAAAATATTAACCGCTTGTTGACACATTAGTGTACATGACGAACTATATTTTCAGTTGTAAAACTCGGTAGTGGAACTCAAAATTCAGCCTTTTCTTTTTACCAGCAAAAAGTAACAATGAATTTCCTGCCGAGGTCGTTATCTCGAATTCCGGCCGTTGGATTGTTAACGGACAGCAAAATCTTTTTCTCTTTTTAGTGGGCTTAAAAAGAATTATTAGTTTTTTTTTTTTGGAAAAAAAAAAGAAAGAAAAGAAAAGCAAGGGGAATCCAGCAGTGATTGCTTCCAACGACTTGGAAGGCTGTAGGGATCCAGCTGTATTGGTAGGCCCAGGTGCACACATTGACAAGACTAGTCGTATTTCTCTCTGGGTAGCCTACACAGTGGGGCCCCTTTCCAAGGCCAGCCTTTATGCCCTCGGCCTTGGGCTTCAACCGTCGGCCCCTCGACCAGCTCTATCCATTTTTGCAAACCACCACTGAAAGCACAGTGTTATTTGCAAGAGAGAGAGAGAGAGAGAGAGAGAGAACTCCACTCCTGGGCTCTCTTTTTTTTTTGTCATCTTCTTTCTTCTACCTATTAATATATAGTTGATAGAATTTTTGAATAAGAATCTGTAAAATATAAGTGGTGATGTGGAGAGAGGGGGCCATCGTAGCTCCTTACCGTCTGATCTGAAAGGAGGTCCTGATCCTTGCCTCGGTTTCTCAACCACCGACAGCCGGTGGTGGTCCCGGCGCGGGTCCGGCAGCTCGAAAGCTACTTAGTTTGAACCCTGGCTAGCTGTTAGAAAGCAAAACAGTAACTGTGATATCTATGTAGTGATCATGGGTAAGTAGATAACATCTACTTAATTTAAAAAATATTATCTCGATCTGTCTATGGCGGTTGTTATATATTAGGAAGCCTAATTTGTAGGATAAATATTATCCATTCGCGAGCAGCTACAAGACTTGTAACGGCGGAGTTATCCAAACGTCGTGGCTTGCTTGGTCACCGTCCGCTTGGTCACGTGCGCTTCCCGCCTGTCAGGTAAAGAAGAAGCAGGTGGGATGTGGGGCTTAGCTAGTCATGTTATAGTGTGGGCTTCTTCTCTCTTTGCCTTTTTCATTAATCTCTCTCTCTCTCTCTCTCTCTCTTATATCTTTCCTTTGTAAACTGGAGGAAGTGTGGCCCGGTTTCTATAAAGTAGGGGAGGAGTTGGTTGCTTGGAGTTGGGCTGGGTCAGGAAGAAGAGAAGTAGGCAAGTTGTAACTCAAAAGAAACAGTTGGGGCCCCTCTTAGCTTGAATGAAAGATGAGTGTTGCTTAAGCTATGGCCTTCTTGGTGCCATCTGAAGGGGCAGATAGACCTACTAGGAAACTACACAAATGATTGCTCTTATATCTAATGATCCCAATCCCCAAAATCACATCGAGCGAATTACAAGAGATATTTTATTGGGTAAGGGTGACCCACTAATAAGTTGTAACACAATGTGAGATCGATGAAGGCAAAGAGGGAGAGAGAGAGAGAAAGAGAGAGAGAGGAAAAAGTAACTACAATGAGCAAAGTAGGAAGGTTCCAAGTTGGGTTCCAGGGGAAGCTATAGTACTCAAAGTAAAAGAGAGAGAGAGAGAGAGAGAGAGAGAGAGAGAGAGAGAGAGAGAGAGAGAGAGAGAGAGAGAGATAATGTGATACAAATGGTGTAGGGAAGTGGGCACTTCTGGCATCCATTGGGCTTGGGTTTATAAAGCTAGGGAGTGCTCTTCTGGCACCCACTTGGTTCTAGCTTCTAACCTATCCTTCCTTGGAGGTATAAACCAGGATTCCTTTCTGATAACTAGAAATAACCCCCCTAGTGGAGGACACTTCCGCCAGTAGAATCCATGCTAATTTTTGTGCCATCTTGGATACAAGTCAAAATACTCTCAACTTAGGCTGCTGTACCTATTATGCATTCTTATTTTAAAGCAACACATTATTCTGAATTACCAACCAATTCCCTACATATATAACAAATGTGTTCTTACGTGTTGTGCCGAGTAAGTATATGACCAGGCAGTGTATCTTTGTATTTGTGCACGTCGAATTATATATACTATACTATACTATACTATGTTTGAGAGACGTTCTGTGACCAATTAGCGGTACAATTAATGTTTTCTAGCATATGACTTTCCTTAAAAACACAACAGAGGTATAAAATCAAAATTAACAAATAACAGCAAATATAGCTTAAAATCTAATGCCCATTCAAATAAAATATATACTTATTTCATACTAGGACATACATTTTGCATACCTGACTTACATATCTTTGAATAACTTTTATATTTTAAATATATTAATATGCAGTACCCTATAACATTCATGTACCTATTTGAATACTTTCTTTCTAGAGTTTAATTAGGCCTCCCCCCCCCCCGGTTGGGTGTTAAAAATGACGAATGAATAGACTCTTGTATATAAATTTTATACTTTTTGTCAATCTAGTTATCTAGTAAATCTATCAGTATCACGCGTATACTGGTGTCGGATACGATAATAAAAATTAATTAATTGCCGGTCAAAATGAGTATTTTCGGGGTGACAACGACAACTGGTCCTTTTTTTAAACTTAATTTTCAGATAATTATAATAAAAAAAATTATATTATTATTTTGTACTACAGGATTTAATATTTCGGTTACGAATTTTCTACAATTGAGTGGATATACTTGCAAGGAATTGGAAAATGGTAGAATATTGGCAACTTCCAAAATTTCGTTATGGTCTTCACTGCGACCAACAAAGACATCACATAATGATTGCGGTGAGTTTTCCATTGTAAACGATGGGCAGTCGGTTACAGGAACGGAGTCTACCAGTACGGATAATACGTGTCATCCCCTGGCCCATTGACACTGCAGCTTGTTCATACCCTCCTTACAGCGGATCCCATCACGAACCGGTGGGCTTCCATTTAAAATGTGCCCCCTCGGTCGTAACGTTATCCCCCCACCCTCTCGAACCGTAACGCTTTCCCCACCGTCCGATCCATCATTCCACGTACGACCGTATAATTTGTTACCCATCTTCTCATCTCAGCCGTCCGAAGGGCCACCACCATGATAAAAATATTGAGATCGTTAAAATAATAATAATTTTATCAGAATAGATACTGTCTCCTTTACCAACACACGCTCAGAAACCCAAAAGCATCAGAGAGAGAGAGAGAGAGAGAGAGAGAGAGAGAGAGAGAGATCTAAAAATAAATTATATTAAAGAGATACACCGGCATCTCTCTTTCCCTCTGTATATTTTTTTATATGTTTCACTTCTTCTTTTTTATTTCAAGGAAATAAATTTGAGTTTTAAGGAGCAGCAAAGGCCAAAGGGGGATGACAAGAAAAATAATATAAAGGTATTATTTATTTTTATTTTGAGAAAAGAAGGAAATGGTTTTAATTATTCTCACCGCCTCAGGTCTATAAAAAGGTGGCCTCGGTCACCGTAACAGAGAGAGGCCAGTCTCTTTCGCATACACATTACCTACATCTCTCCCTCTCTCTCTCTCTCTCGACTTGTGTCTGTCCTTCTCGCGGCCCTCCCCCTCTCTGTCCTCTTCGCTGCTTGAAATGGCGAAACCCTATGCCTCTTATTCACCGGCAGGTGACCAGACCGTGCTCTTCTCTCCCCTTTTCTGCCGCGCGCTGGGGTAATGTCTCCTTTCGGGGTGCCTCGATCCCCCCCTCCTCTTCCTCTATTTTCTAAATATCTTTCTCTTTCTTCGTTTTCTCTTTTGAGATTTTTTTGATACGGTTGCAGAGGGGAGAAGGGAGGAGAGATGAACGCTGCGGCGGCAGCGGCAGCGGCGGGGGTGACGTGGCGCGCTCCGTTTACGGCAGCGCAGTGGGAAGAGTTGGAGCAGCAAGCGCTAATATACAAGTATCTGGTGGCAGGGGTACCCGTGCCACCGGATCTCCTGTTATCTATCAGGAGGAGCTTCGAATCCATGGCGGCGCGATTCTACCACCATCCATCTCGTAAACCCAAGTTTCCTTACTCGGATTAGTTGATCTGATTTGGTTTTGCTGATGATGTTTTACTTCTTTATCGTGCTTTTGATCATTCTTTTGGTTCACATTGTGAGGTGAGCTGATAAAGGTTCGATCTTTATAGGTTCCTTCCTCTGTTATTTGGTTGTTTTGTTTGTGGGTGCGATGTCGGTCTATTGGTCCATAAAGTTTTTACCTTTTCTTCCATCTCTTCCTCTGGTATTCTGTGCCTTTCGCTTGGAGGTCTGTATTTCCTTATGTGGGTTCATGAAGTATCTATTGACTTTTCTTTTTGATCCGTTACTCTTGTTTGTGGTGGTTTTCTTTTCAAGGTTGATGATAGATTTTTCATGTATGTTTACAGAGTTTCTATCTTTCTTATTTTCCATCTCTTCTTCCTTCTTCCTGAAGTTTTGATGTCCATCCGGTTCATTTTTGCTCTTCCATTGGTTCCAAGATAAACGGTGCTACTGTTACTTGCCTCTCCTTTTCAATGTTTACATGAGCTTATTGAAGAAGACTATATTTGATTTTATAGTTTTCTTTTTTCGGAAGTGTTTTTTATTCACTCAAGTAGCCATCCACCATCTATATCATTCTTATTTGAGGTTTGTACCATTTCTAATCGGAGTCGTTAACCTGTATGGTATTTGACTGTTCATGCGTGTCTCTGTATAGGAAGTCTCCCCTGCATTTACTGCGATGAAGTTGCAATCGCTTTCGTTGTTTACTGAAGACAGTGTGTTGTATTGGGTTGGGTTTATTTGGAGATTGTATTTTGATTCTACTTGGGTCTCCTTGACATTATATAAAATCCCGGATGCTTTTTAATGCAGGGTTTTATTTAGTCCTATTTTTTGATCTCTGATAGATAGATAGATAGATAGATAGATAGATAGATAGATAGAAAAGCTGGTATTTTTTACTATTAACACCTCTTCATTGATTTGGTGTTTGGGGCCTCAGTCGGTTACTGCTCCTATTTCGGAAAGAAGCTGGACCCTGAGCCAGGTCGATGCCGCCGGACGGACGGAAAGAAATGGCGGTGCTCCAAGGAAGCGTACCCCGATTCCAAGTACTGTGAGCGCCACATGCACCGAGGCCGAAACCGTTCAAGAAAGCCTGTGGAAACGCAGACCGTCTCCCAGTCCCAGTCGCCTTCCGCTTCGACCGTAACATCCCTCCCACTGTCGGGGAGCAGTGGCAGCGGAAGTTTTCAGAGCCATCCCCTGCACTCTGTCGCAGGTAGTAGCAGTATAGCGAATTCATTCGCTGCTACAGGGGCCAATGCTTCTCAGTTGCAGATTGAAACTGGTGCATATGGTGCTGGCACCAAAGATTTCAGGTCTCTTCTATTGCCTTTTCTCTATTGTCACTCCAAGGATTGTACTGCTTGTGTTCTTCCCATATTGAGTGTTTGCTGCATCTCTCTGCAATACCATTGACTTCTGCTATATCATTCCTTATTTGTTGGTACTATTCCTGGATTGGAATAAGTTACTGATCCTTCTTTGGAGCTATGGATAAATAAACCCATACTTAAATCTCCAAAGCGCTGTGCCTTTCTGCATTTAAATATGCTGTGCCTTTCTGTATTTAAATATTTAAAGTGTAGAAAAGCCTTGCAGAGTATTGCTCAGTGCCTTGTAAGGGACTAAGGGCTATATATTTGCCTATATATCAGTCTTTTCTGGCTTCTGGTTGCTCTGAGAATTTAGTTAATTTGTGCTCATATGATAGTCTCTCCAGAAGATTGTGCTCTGGGTAAGTGCAGAACTTTTCCCTCTGACATCCTGCAAGTAAAGAAGGAAGAACTACAGATTTCAGATCGTCACTTGCTGTCTCACATATATGCTTGTCCTAGCATTTATTCCTGTTTTTTAATTCTCAGTGCTCTGCCCTTGCTCAGAGTCAGGATTAGAATACTTTGCTTATCTAACATCTTTCTCACATGTTGGAGATTCTAAGACTTTATTTATATCTGCTGAAGCATCCAGAAAGGCTTACGTACTTCTGGAGAATCTTTCTTTTTTGGGTCTGTACTAGCTATTGACATCTTTCTCACAGTTATACTATGCTATTTTATTTTGAGTAGAAGATCATGTAGTTAACAAATAGTGATATAGCTATATGCATCAATCACTTTTTCTTATTGTCTTTTAACTCTATAATGAACTGTTATAACAATTTATTATTTAGATTTCAGAGTGTTCTATCTGTTTTTGTTTTGTACTATCTATATTATGGCATATGGTGACAGGTTAAATTAGATGATTAGATTAACAGCACTTTACTGTGTGATAGTGAGTTGTGAATTCTGTTAGATATCTCATACTATTTTTGTTTACTTCCTTTTGTTTTATTGGATTTCTGGTAGTGCACAGCACTACATGTGCGTGTCACTGCAGAAATGGGTAAACAACTATCCTATTTGTCTTAATCTTCTTCAGAGATTGGTATCTGCTTGTCTTTTCTTGTACTTCACTTTATGCTATGCAAATTAGCAATCTTTCTGTTCAGTATATAGTATATTTTCTCATTGTTCTTTAAAATCCACAATTTTTGAAGCCGAAGTCATGATATGTTGAATCTTTTAATAGCTGTGATAAGAGGTACAGAATTCTGTTATGAACACACATAAATTGTGGCATGATACTCATTGCATTTTGGTTTCAGTCAGATATTTGGCATAAGTTGTCTTAATTTTGTTGTGGTAGAAATGTGCTAAGTTAACTTTATTTATCCATTTTATGCATTTACAGATACTGATCTATTTGATGCAATTCAGAGTATTTTGTACCACATTCTTATTTTTGTTAGCTTTCCATGCTTGTGATTTCCAATGTTTTATCAGAGATTCATGGTGTCTTGAGATAGCATCTTGTTTTCTCAAGTGGATTTTCAGATGATTGTTTTTTTAGCTTCACCTGAGTCTTACATAGATATTGAGTTTAATGAGGATCTTTCATGTTGATCTATCATAAAGCTACTAAACTTGAATGTGCATTTCTCTTTTGTTAATTCTCATGCTTGTGACCAAACTAAACTGTATATTTTTGCAACAAGCAGGTATTCTTATGGTGTCAGAGCTGCAACCGGCGAGCATAGTCTTTTCTCAGATGCCTCTGGAAGTGTAAGGGGTCTTGGAATAGACTCTTCACTGCTGCCATCTCAGGTTTCGTCATTCCCCCTTTCAACATCAAGAGGTGGATCTGCATTAGAGATCAATTATCCTCCGTTTACATCCCTGCAAGATCTGGAGCAGGCTACTGTTGGCTCACTATCAAAGCCTAGCCGACAGCAGCATTTCTTTTTCGGCAACGAGCTTGGATCAGTTGACTCAGTGAAGCATGAAAGCCAGCCACTCCGGCCTTTCTTTGATGAGTGGCCCAAGCCGAAGGATTCATGGCCTGACCTTGAGGAAGAGAGATCAAACCGGACATTATTTTCCACGACCCAACTATCAATGTCCATCCCAATGGCATCCTCTGACTTCTCCACCACCAGTTCCAGATCTCCTGATGGTATGTAATTTCTTTCCAAGTCATGTCATTCTCTCATTATCTGCTTCTTGACGACCTTGCTGATCTATTAATACTTTTATTATTATTATTATTATTATTATTATTATTATTATATATCTTTGCAGATGATTGAAAACCTGGAGCTTTGGGCTGCCAAGTGAGCTTGCCTTGCTTACTGATCGTGGATCCTTCGTCTGGACAGTAGTTTAAGATCTTTAATTATATGCTTTCAGAATTGACTCTTATGAATTTTCTGAGTTGACATTGTCTATTATGAATATGGATGCGACATGGGTCACCTCCATGGCTCCTTTGGTGTTGGATTGGTGATTTGGCATTTAAATCTCATGTCTGGATAAGTATATGAAGGTGTGTTTGCATAAACTTCATGTAATCATTAATCAAGCCTTGAACCTAGTTTCTTAGGGCATTGCAGATAAACTGCCTTCTTCTTCTTCTTCTTCTGTTCTTTATTTTTATTTTTAAACTATTTCATGCAAGTCGCCTGGATGGATAGATGATGTATGCTTCGAGTTCAAGGCATATATGATAACAGTAGAATATATTTTTTTGTTTCTGCCAATTGCATTGATTGTCCTGCAATCCTTTCCCTTTATTCTTATCAAACTGTATACTGTGAAGGCTTGAGTGGAACCATTTCCACTGCTGTGACATAGTAAGGGTGATGGGCTCCATGGATTTTTATCTCTATGTAGGAAACTTGTTGAAAATGATGATTTGTAACACGGGATAGTAGACATCAATTATTTATACTGTATATTTATATTGATATTATTTCACATATAACTTCAATTATTATTTTATCCTTGATTTAACTAAAATTATTTAAAAAGTCCCTCCTTTTCTATCATCGATCTATTACATTTCATAAATCAAAATCTTAACCTCAATTTTATGCTTACATATATATATGCAGTGCGGACCTTTTTTTCAAAAAAAAAAACAACACTTTAATTGAAATTTATATATATATAAATCAAAATTATTTGAATTTATATTAATTTCTTATTTATATTTTACATTAATTTTATATCATATAAAATTAATTATTATACTATTATTTAGACTATAAATAATATTATAATGCCATGCTCTAGATTAGAGGTATAATGGTTGGATAAGAATATAAAATAATTATTCTTAGAATTTTTTTTAAAGAAACCTAGAAAGGGAAGCAATGCTCGTGATCTGGTAAAGCTTCCAAAGCTGGTGGAAGAACAACTGCATCTGTTCCCTTGTTAAGTTGTTAGGATAAACTCTACTCTCTCTCTTTTTTTTTTCTTTTTTTTTAAAAAAAATTTAATGAGGATTTCTAAATCGTGTACATGTATGTCGTACAGTAAAACATATATTGCATGGATTATTATTTACTAACAATGACTCATTTGGATTGGGTCCATTTTGTGGGATCCGAATTCGATTAAGTTAAGTCGCTCTTTAAAGTCGGTGGATTTGCAAGCGTGTGAGTAATGAGGAGTGGATACTATCAGTCGACAGTAAACGCCGGTGGTAAGATCGACTTCGCCGTTGCTGGATTTATTCCTATCTTCCTTTTCTCCTTTAACCATCGCGCTTGTAATATCTTCTCTAGTAAAAATGTGTATATTGAATGAGAGCAAGATAGCCCAGTATGAGTTCTTGATAATGGTTGGTCATGGAGCACCAAAATCGTCAAGGTAGTTTCCTGAACCAAGCATAATTTTGGCGCAAAAGGACGGGCTGTGCCTTGTAGTGATCTTGTTCTTGCTGGGATTTCTCTATGCCTTCTGGCGGACTGGGGGCTCAAATCCCTATGCCTTCTCCAGAAAGAGGTTTGGACAAATGGTTTTCCCTTTTTCGTGCTTTGTTGATATGATACGTTAATACTGTGTTGCTCTCCCCCGTTGTTTCGTTTTGGTAATCGTTACTAGCATCCAAAAATGATGCCCCAGTTAGTTAGCCGGATTAATTCATGCCCCTCCTCTCCTTTCTGGATTTGGAACCGTCAATCTACCTTACCGCTATTTATCCCTTTGATGATCAGGTTCGTAGTATTAATTGTACCTCGGCTTGTTTTCTTCTTCCTTTTTTCAAGTCGTTCATGAAGTTATTTATGCATAGTATATGTGGTGTTGGGATAAATACTACGAAGCAACTAGAAACAAAGATCAGTTGACTTGGAGATGTCATACTTATGAGTCAAGCTGCCCAAAAGTAAACGATGTTAACTGCATTTATGCAATTATTAATACTTTTAGAAGCATCCATATCTGTTTGTTTTCGGTTTATATGCATCTTCAGTTTCTTAGATCAAAATTGATAATTTATATACTACTCTCCAGTGTCCATCTGTTGTCCGCCTTGTTTACCTGCCTAGACTATATCGACATCGTTATGCCTTAATACACGCTAACAATTGATGCCCTGATATTAGTAATCTCGATATGCACATAAAATCCTGATAACCTTGTTGTTTCGCAGATAACTTTGAGCTAATGATCTGAAGGACATCTTGTGTTTAAAACAGTGCAGCACATGATCTTAACAGTTCTGTCTAATGAAATGACTAAGAGGAGCGGTATATCATGGTTACAATTTTATGCTCGACCCTGATGATGCTTTGTGCTATTACAATTATTTTATGTGTTATGAACAGGGAAATTGAGCCTTAGAAAGACAACTCATGCAGTCAAGAAAGACCTGTTTAACAAAGAAAGAGAAAATTCTTCTGTCCCAAATCGAGATGGAGAGGGTTCATGGGTCGGAAGATGTATGTGCTGATTAGTAGTTTAATGTGCCAATAAGTTTGTGAAAAATGGCATAGCTTCTGTTGTAACCCAAACCCCATGAAGGAAAGCTTATCTGATTCGAGATTGATTAAACTAAAGTCTGGGGAGATGGTAAGAAGATATTAGAAGGGTTAATTTACGAAATAGAGGGAAAAAGTGTTTTTTATTTGTTGGTCAAATGCTGAAACAGAGCAAAATATTTGTGATTCAGGAGAGCAGCTTAGAAAAAAGCCCAAGTAGATGAAAGAAGAAAGAAAATAGGAGGAAAGGGTAGTAAACTCCACATCTATTCCAGTAAAGCTGGACTTTTATACATTGATTTTTAAAAGAAAGAACCCAGCGAACTTGCTTAAGAAAAGTTCCATCAGTCACCTGATTATTTAGAAGGAAGAGGAGATTGGTCATCATTGCTATTCATGCTAAGGTTCTTTTTAACACGAGCACTCCCTTATCTTTTTTTCTTCTTAATTGCTTATTCCTAAAGTTGGCCCTTAAATTTTAATTAAAAGAGGTTATCTGAGAGCCTCGTGATCTAATCTTGATCTGCCATAGCTTACTGTGTTAATCTCTTTACCTTTTATGCCTGAAAACCTTTCTTTTTCCACTTGCCGTCGAGTTAAAATTCCAGGAATTGCCAACAAGAAGTGCAATTCAGAGTGACGACATGCAATAGCTTTTCCGCTTACCTAAGTCAAACATTGATCTTAATATCTTATTAGTTTGATGGATTGTTCTTTTTCTTCAGCTGAGGAGTCAAAGAAAAAGATATCTCCTCGATTGTCTTCACCATTTGCTACTTTCTGTTAATTCATTTTTAGTTCCACAACATGTTAGATGAAATGGTATTTGATCTGAATTATTTCCGGACATGTATTCATCAAGAAATGGAATTATCTATGCTGGTTAGGTTTGACCTAAAATAACGGGCAAGTGTATATCTAAGAGGAGAGACTAACATAAATTGCTGAGAGCTGAAGGATCTGCTGATGACATCATACTTCTAAGTTCTAACTAATTTTTTTAAAGTAAAATTCTGTTCTCATCATTTTTCTGTTGCTTTGAGGAATAAAATTTTGGAGGCAGAGGTGCAAGCGTTGGAGGAACTGTCAAAATTGTTATTCCTTGAGATGTATGAATTCCGTCAAGGGGGTTCCTGAACTCAAATCAAACGTGGCCTAGTATCTTCCTAACTTGTTGTCTTCTTCAATGATAAAACTTACTGGTTTGTTAAACCTTGTTCGTTAAGAGTAAGTTTGTGCTAATGGATATTAGGTAAGTATATCACTTCTAGAAACCCAGGTGATGCACGAGTTGCTAGATGAGTAATTTGAAAAGCAAGAGTCTAAAACTTGCCACAAAGTTGTTAAGCGACTACTAGATCAAGCCCTTAAGAATTGCAGAGTTGCAGTAGAAGAAAGCATCTTATCGTAAATTTTGATTTCATAAACTAAAATCTGAAGCTAACCAATCTTTAATTAATGAAAACTTTAGCAGAGCAACCTGTAGTCTAACTCAAGACTAGTTTCACACTTCCATCCATTTTGAACTCTAGCACAAAGTTCACAACTGCACGTCCATCTTCAGGTCAGAGACTTCCTAGCCCAGTTCTAGTAAGTGTTCAACCTAATGGTACGGCTTAATTAGATTGGTTTATAGAAAGAATTGGTCAGCAACCAATAAAAGGACCTTAATTGCTTTTGACTTCTAGTTTAGAGAAGACCTTACCTTAATTGCTTGAGATGCACACATACCTATTGGATACTGTTCATTCAACCAAACAGTAATCATATGGAAGAAATAGGAAATAATCTAGTCGATTTTAAAAGTTTGGTAAGGAACTAAAACATTAGAAAAATGTTCTTATGGATGCATCAAAGTAACCTAGATCTTCTAATTGAGGCATATTTGAAGCACTGTTAACTGAGCGAGCGGATCTTTCTTTCTGTTTCTCGACTTCATCTAGATGAGATGGATTATCTTGTTGTAGAGTTATTGTTTAGATGATGAATGTCTATCATCTCTCTTCATGCTTAAAGACACTTAAAATGAGTTGTATTTTTGCCTGGATAAGTAAGTAGTTTTTCTACAATATTATATACAATTAATTTTTTGACGGTTGACTGTCAGACAATTTGCTACTTTTCAGATTACATTCTTTATAACTTGTATAACCATTCGAGTAGCTGCTGCATTTACTCAGACATAAAGAGGGAATTGGCGAATGTTCTATTAGGCTATGCTTTGTCAATTTACCGTGTTTACAAAATCGTTAAGGTACAGCATCACTAGTCTAGGTATTGTTTACACTTTCTTGAGTATTAAGTATCTACAGATGCTAGGAAGGGAAACTGATTTAGATTTTATGATATGTCAAAAAGCAAGTTTTGACTTGCACTAGCCAAACAACTACAAAATGGCGTAGGTAAAGTCTGCCACCAACTGGCCTTGTAACAGATTGAATGCAAACCCTTCCATTACCTGAATCTTCTTAGAACTTGCAGCAATTTTTGGCAGTTGATATCAGTAAGACAGATAGCCTTGATGGTTCTTATATATGGTGACAATTTTGTGATGTCTCTTTCAATAGCTCTTGCATAACTGCAGTTCTTTTTTTTTTGGTTGATTTAACAGAGCTGCATGCAGCTAAAAAAAACTTATCAGCTTACACCATCAACTGATAACTCTGAATACAACAGCCTACGGAGCTTCACAAGGAGCTCCACGGTTGCCTCCAGCACGAAAGAGACCTAGACACTGGCTTACCCTGGTTAGCCGCCCGCCCAATTGGCAATCCTATTGCCTTCCCTACGGAGATGAGGAAACTCTGCACCCCGTAAAAGGAACCAAGGGTAGCCCAGCACTCCTCCATCAAATGATATAATCCGGGAAAACCCTAGCTAATTCTAGGGAGTCCAGCTCAACCCTCTAGCATCCCATTGTCCGCCCGAACTGCTGTTCTTGCACCTCCTTGGTAGCTAGTAGGAGTAGAATCCACAATTGGTGTTAAGCTTCTACCAGCTATATGCTACGGCGATCTCCAAGTAACCTATCTCCGTCCTCTCTTCGCCGGCGCCTGGGTAGCTGGTTTAGCATGCTCACTGGCCAAACGAAGGGCTAGTCTAGGTACCACCGCGCCTGCATCCTCCCTGCAGAAGTTTCTTTTGTGCTCGGTACCAACAAATGAAATTAATATGTTAAACTTTGTAAAGAATAATCCAGTCATTATTATCATTTCCTTTCTTTCTTTCTTTCTTTTTTTTAATAATTTTCCTGCCCGGGGAGGGGGGAGAGGGAGGAATGAGTGCATCTTGGTCGTGCTATATACAGAACTCCACTTTATTTGTTGTCGTGAAATTGATATCCTTGTGCACGTAGTTGTCAGTAAGACAACTCTTACTTGTCCTGACTGCGAATATTGGGGACCAAAATGCATGTCAACTTGTTTGTTGGTTTATTTGCTCGTACGATGATTTTACATTGGACAGGTAGCGTGGAAAGAGCCTAATAAATGGTAAGATGGACATGAAATGATCGAGTCGAAACTTACAGATCTTGCAAACACTATATTCGTATGCTTCTTGATGATCTCAGGGATCCATGATAAACTTTTTGCTTGGTTCAAGTGTTACCGCTGTATGTTGTTCAATTTGTAGTCAGTGATCAATTGATTAGCAGCATTAATTGTGGCCCAAAACAAGCCAAATTTACTTCGCTCCATGCAACCATTGACGTATGACATATAAGAAGGCCGCTTGACGTGGATGATTCTTTAGAACCTAATGACCTATCATAGTAAGTGGATTGCTCAGATATCAATGTAATGATTTTTTTTTTTTTTGGTCTCATCCTCCTGATATCATCTACTATATATTTGAATTCTCTTCGAAAGCTACTCCGTTAATTCCATAAATTATTATGGAAATATAACAACATCTCACTCTTTCTAATATTGATGATCTGCTTAACGAAGCATGCCATCACTTACCCTAAACGAGCAATTAATGTATAAATAGCAACATCCTGAAGATAGATACCAAAACGGTTGTTAATGAGCTTTTGTCGTTATTTTTGTAATATTAAAAAGAACATTTTGACAATTGCGTCCAGATCAAGATCAAGATCGATCTAAATAAATAAATTATGATTTTTTTTTTTTTATAGGAAGATTGATTGGTAATAAAAGATGGTGACTGATTGAAAGACCCATCCTACAGCTTGCTCCATGCATGCAGAGATATATTTTAATCAGCTGAAAAGCAATTCGATTTGGGGATATCTTAATCGGATAAATTAATTGGTATGCGAAGTAGAACAGTTTGATGCACAATTTCTAATATTTCCTTCAAAACCTATGGAATATTTAGCAGCAATATGAGGGACCTTATTTACTCGTTCCATTCCATCTAACATATATATATATATATATATATATATATATGTTAACTTTAAACCCCAGCATGAAGAGAGGAAAAGCTTAAAGCATGGTCTTATTTGAAAACGCTGTTAAAAATTAATTTGTATCTGTTTAAACGGATGAGACAAGTAATTAAAGCCAGTGTATCTGTTTACTTATGTTGGGAATATCTGCGCATACGATATAATATATAGGTCCGCATCCGCAATATAGCATTATTGCGGGTGTGTTTTCACAAAACAGAAACCAGAATTAATTAATAGAGTTTAGTACGCGTGCCACGTTGTCTTGCTCTCCAACGAACTCGGTAGTTGGAAAACGTGGAACCCCTTTTTTTCTCTCCTAAGGCCAAGGTTGAATGATATCTGACGAGCCGTCTTAAGCCACACACACTGTACTGCCAACCAAGGCGACCAATTTTTTTTTTTTTTAATTATTTTTTTAAAAAAGAAATGTAGGTAAGTAATTCATGTATACCGGGATGTAGAGGATCCGGTCGTGCATAAAGCCGCATTTGTTCCCATTCCCGGATTCCTCTATACCTTGGTGCTTACTTCTGACATGCACGTGAAGACCACGTACACGCTGCACAATTCCCAAAAGTATTCGCACGCCGGTTTTGTTCGTCCGACATATTGTGTATTCGGAGATCGAGGTGCACCAGTTCTTCATGGACACCTGTCAGTAGGATTATCATGGCAGAGTTTTCTTTTTATTTAAAATCATATATTACTTCCAAATAAATGTTACCAAGATTTACTCTAATTTATTGTGCTGCCGAGCTATACTAAATCATTAATTAAATCGAATCAAACCATCAAACTATCAAATAATTTATCTATAATATTATTTAAAATTGGAATCAAACTCTTAAACTTATTTAATCATAAAAAAAGTTACATACTAATTCCACTAAAGTTAGATTGGTTATTCCGACGTCACTATCATCTATCTGGTTGCTGGTCTTACACAGACTGAGCGTCCGATCATATACAACTCGAAGTTACAGGAAATTCCTCCTGAGTATAGTATATACTAGGTAACGAAGGAGAATTCGTAGAAGCATCGATCAGGAGAGGGAGGAACAAGAAGGCATGAGTAGTGCGTACGTACAAAATCCTTATTAAAAGGGACATGTAAGTTTTAATAATAATAGATAGCAATTGATATATTTGCAGAAGAGCTAGCAATTGACATACTTGCAGAATCTGTCTGGAAATCCAGGCCAGCAATCAATTTTATCAAATCAAATAGACAGAACAATAGTATAACTCAATGATTGATTTCTATACTACATGGGCATTAAGGTCAGGTTAGGTGAGGATCCACCAAAAGTAAGAAAAGGGACTTCAATTAATATTAAGGTTTACACCCCAACCCCACTTGCTTTGGAAGGTAAAGGGCGTTCGTTAGATTGAGCAAACCACATGTTAACTACCGGTCATATCATCCGGGCCAATGGCCGTAAGTGTTTTTGGTTTGCTGCACGTACTCTATAATTAGGTGTATATCTATACATAATATAATATAAGAAGAGTCGCTGGGTATTTATAGCAAGAAGGACAGTTGAGCAACATTCTGATCGACCGAGGGAAACGGGTACGTTCCTCTCAAGTCCTTTTCACACGCCTTTATTGCTTACTTCTCTTAGCTGCCTGTGATTAGCACGTGCCCACAAATCGATCCTAGTAAAAAAAATGAGAGTGGATTCTAATGTACATGCATATTATTACAGATGAGCTGAAGGATTTTAAAATAAGAGATTAATTTCTAATATTTTATTTTTATTTGGTTCTTATCTAACAAATGTTACTAGATTTGCTTTGGAGCAGATCATGAGCACGTGAAGTTAAAGTGACTGCTGCTTATTAGTTAGGCAGCTCTATTCTATTATCCTTCCTGCGAACAATAATTACTTGGTTACAGATGAGATTGGTAGCAAAACCAATAAGTGCAGTCCTCAACACTGTGAAAAGGATGGGGCACCGGCACGCACCTTACCAAGCATCTATTGACGTTGTTGACGGCATAGAACCCATCCATCTCTCGGTGGTCCACCAAGAGTATATTCTGCCTGCGAACCAACCGGTGAGTCAACTTAGCTGGCTCAAACCGAGAAAACCCCATTCCTTACATTAAGATAATTATATAAAGTCTATCCATGTAGACTGATACTTGACATGTGCATATACATATACTCTAACGAACAATAATACTTCCAAAGCTAGCCAGCTCTCATCTCCCCTTCTTCCTCTTTGGCAATGGTAGGGTCCCCTTACGAGGGGCAGATGAAGGGCGATATAGAGAGAGAGAGAGAGAGAGAGAGAGAGAGAAGTTAGATATGCATGTGAGAAGGACGGAAGCAGTATAAAGGAGGGAGAGCGGAAACAGAGCAGGCAAGATGTGAGCTGAGTTAAATTTTGGCTTCATCTCTCATTCAATCAACTCCTTCCTTCCTTCCTTCCTTCCTTCCTTCCTTTAGAGCTACTTGATTTCTTAAGTCGTACTACTGGCTTACACATTACGATGCTAGTGGAAGTGCAGGCTTGATCCTCTTGTAAATATAGTAGTACTCGATCCCCATCTTTGGATAGAGAGAAGGACAATTAAAGGTGTTCCACTTGCATGAGAGATGGTGAAGAAGGTGGAGATTGTCAACAGAGGGGCATGGACTGCCGAAGAGGACCATAAGCTAGTGGAGTATGTTAGAGTTCACGGTGACAAGAAGTGGAGAACCCTCCCTGCCAAAGCTGGTATAGTCCATACTACCCCTTTTCTCTTGCATTGGATTATAAGCCTTCACTTCTATTTCCCAATATATATCTATTAACATTACTTACTGTTATCTAAATAAGTAAGGTTCACAGGAATTTCCTACTAGGTTAATTAGCGGGGAAGTTCACCTTGCAACTAAATGTACATATATGAGGCTTTAGGTGCTATTGATAGATATTCTCACTTTTATATCTCTTTTTTTGGTTATTCTCATGTAGTTTCTGAGAATTTTGAGTTACCTATTGAAGATCGATGCAATATTTGAGTGATCTACTGAAGAACAGATGATGTGTTTGTACACTAATTAGCTTGTTTCATATAATTTAGATAGTTTTTTTTTTCTTTTGTCATGCCTCTGGATCTGGATATAACATAAATGTCTACTTGTTTTCTTGAAGAACTCCACTTAGCTTCTTTTGATCAGTTGATGAGTTATCAAGTTCTGATAATTTGAACTTGCTACAGTTATTCCTTTGTACGAAAGAGACTGTTCATTTATAAAGTGCAAAATTAATGTGATAGTTTAGATTGTACACAGGAGATTGGACTATTAAATAAAAAATATATTATTCTTTAATAACTTAAGCATTTAAAATAGTTAGAGAATTAATAAGGTATCAATAGGAAGGTCTTAAATTCAAATCCTATCGACCCATCTATAAATATCCACATATTTAAATCAAGTCTAATTTTTTTGAGCCCATGAAAAGACCTCAGCATAGCAACCGGACATATGTCTAATGATGGAAGCGACGATTACTTGTCAAAGCTGCTCCTAGTCCCCTGCAACCCTGGCCCAGTATGAATATATAATCAATTTCAACTTAAAAGAGGCTGCTAAGGAAGCCGATCGTTATAAATTGTTGGGATTGCAGAGGATCTCTTCCATATAACCCCTCCCCTCCACTTGGGAATAAGCCTTTAGCCATTAGTCGTGATCCATGCATGCCTGCATGGCACCCAGTCTGGACTTTACATCTTACAAATTAATATGACAACTATTTATACGTCTCTGTCTGTCATTTGACATTATTTGCAGCTTCTCTCTCTCTCTCTCTCTCTCTCTCTCTCTCTCTCTATCAGTATCTTATTTAACTACATTTATACTATGTGGGAGTACAATCACACCCTATTCCTGGATAGTCTCTGTGGAGAAAACAACGAGACTTACTCAGATGTCATGATAGTTTCACTGCATGTGACCAGCGAATGCTTGTTGTGTACCAGGGCTGAATAGGTGTGGGAAGAGCTGTAGGTTGAGGTGGCTGAACTACCTAAGGCCCGGCATTAAGAGAGGCAACATATCTGAAGACGAAGAGGACCTTATCATTCGGCTCCACAACCTATTAGGCAACAGGTAAAGGAGTGACTACTCGAGTATCAAACCTATCCTTTGCAATTAATAGGCATATACAAATATAGTGTGTCGCCATGCATGCCTACCACTAAAGACATGCTAATTATTAACATGTACCAGTGTACCAAGGCCTACATCACATTATGTGATGAGCATGTTTAGTTTAGTTTCCCCAAAGATCCTTAGGAAGATAACTCCAAATTAGAGCCAGTAGAATTGGTCGCTATCACTAGAAAGTCGAAAGGTACTGAAGTCCATGGCCCAGAGTCTGATTCCTATATGGGCCGGGCCACATCATGTCATCGATATATATATATGTAGCTTAGTGTAGCCCCGACCCATGCAACTAAACGTAAACCCATTGTTCACCTTGACAGCAGCATAAGTAGATAAAAAGCGTAAATAAGGCGTACGAGTAGTAGTATGTAGTAGGTAATTAACTCTTGGTTTGTGCTGCAGGTGGTCACTTATAGCCGGAAGGCTACCAGGCCGAACAGACAATGAGATAAAGAACCACTGGAATACTCACTTGAGCAAAAGGTCATTAACCATCAATGATCTAAACCTCAAGCTGAAGCCAAAGCTGGAGGGAGGCAATGTTAGTCCTCAGCGCGAGTCGACGCCGGATTTAACGACCGGGGACCCGAGGGACGACTGCGGCGATGCATGCGTATCCGATAGGAACTCGGAGCCCGTAAACTCGTCGGCTGAGGTCTCCGGAATAGGATTTGACATTGAGCAGCTCTTCAACTTCATTTCAATGCCAGACCAAGATCAAAATGACACTGGAAGCAGTAGTAATGATCAGTTGGGAGTAGAAGATTATGGTGTGATAGGCCATCAAGATATTCATAACTTGGGTGGCGGAGCCGATGACCAAGGGTGTTTGGCTTCACTTCCTATGTGTGATCCATTGGAGTTTTGTACGATGGACCAATTCATTGGTTCCCAGGATTATGCGTTTTTTTTTCTCGATTAAGTGTATATCGATGATCATGATCTCCTCCTTGGAGTCGTTTGTTTAATTTTACTTTCTCTAGTTAAGGCGTCCAGAGGTTTTGTTCGAGTATATATTAAGTAGGTAGAATAAGATGTTAATGTCTCGGTGTTAATTTGTTTTATTGGAACGGGAAGTAATAAAAAAAGAAATCTGAAATGTTGGTCCTCAATCGTCTTTTTCTTATATACGTACGTATGGCGTAGGTAAGTAGTGTGAGTAGGAGAAGTTACCATACAAGAAAAAGGCTTATATTGGAACATAAAATGAATGAGAGAGAGAAGGGTTGGAAGAAAGCGTTGTGCCTAGAGAGAGAGATGCTTGAAATGAACTTTATAAAGCATCGCAGCCTCCCTTTCTTTAATTCTTTCTTGGACTCGAAGAACGTAGCGTAGCAGGGAAGACCGATTTAGGAAAGGCTGCTCCTTCTTGATCCGCCACGTGGCAAAGTTGTGCGAGAGATCGCAGCCCTTTGTTTCTTTAATCCGCCTTTTGCCCTCGCTTTCTTAAAATACCTCGATTTGTCCCTCGGTTCAAAGCTCGGCTCGCCTCTCCTCGAAACCAAGGAATAAAGCTCGCCTTCTCCACCGGCTAGTTCCGGTCAATCATTCCAGTCATATCCGGTTACCTAAAGCTAAAAGCCTGCCTTCCGTACCGATACCCCGACTCGCTTAATTGCCGGCCCCCCTCCCCCTCGCCCTCCCCCTCCCTGTTGGTTTAGTGGGCGAGAACTCTCTACATTAATTCATTCAATTAATTAATTTAGCGCACTACTCGATCCTCTTATATATATATATATATATATTCTCTCTTGAGTAAGACAAAACGAGCGAGCTAACTGTTACACTTCGGGATTAGAATCTTGAGAACATCAAAATTCGGCACTATTTTTAAGGATCTTAATATTTTATTAAACAGATTTGTACTTACGATCCTATTTAACTAATGTTCATACCTCCTAAGTATACATGGGACTTAATTATTTTGGGAACAAGAGAGGACTTAATAAATACTTATGAATGTACTTGTCTCCTAGCTACTAATATTAACACCCCCAGAGAGAGAGAGATATATCTATATATATATATATGTGTGTACTGTTGTCTTTCTCTGTTACCAATTAGACAGTTTCCACACCAGCTAGCTATTATTATTCTCAACTTTTTTCTTGACTATGGTTCCCCTTTTTCTCTTTAACTTTTGCTCTTTCCAACCATGAGGCTTCTCCAAGAGAAGTCCCTCAAGAAAAAAATAAGTGATCACACATTAAATCTCAAGTGTCAGTATAGGTAAAGCGGGATTTCATGCCTTTGAATTAAAGGAGCAATACACTAGAGCTATGTGTAGTACCGACATAGCTTCCAAATGGAAGAAGTCTCACTAAGTTACTCCTTTTGAGGGACAGTAACCAAATAAAGAGCCAGTTTTGCTTTAAAGTTCTGAATTGCCCGGCCCATTATGCTTGCAACCGTTGTCACTACTGCATGCTCCTACATTAACATATCAAATAATTAAGTTTACCATACCTTACTTGTATATATATATATTCTCTTCATCTTTCTCAAAGGGAAAGAAAACAACAAAGGAAGAGTTCATGTAAACTCAATTAACTAATATCATTAATAAGTTCTCTCTCCCCACCCCTCCTCCCATTTCATAATAATAATAATAATAATAATAATAAAATATTTATTTATTTATTTATTTATTTATGAGCAGTGAAGAGCAGAGAGGATTCGACCACCTCGTTTATAAAAATGGGATTCAAATAAGATTTAACTGTGTCTGAGCGAAGGATTGGACAAGTCGGGTCAACAAAGAAGCCACCCGTCAAATCTAATCTCTATTACCTTGAGCCCTATTTATTTACCCGTACATCAGCAGATCACAGCCGTCCAACTGATAGCGCCGGGCGAATGAAACCTGCGGATGGATGGATCCGTCACGCCGAGGTACGACAGTTGGTGTGTCGGACATCCAGCATGGGGTCCGCAGATCAGACGGTCGGGATCAATAAATGCTCCCTGGCACGTGCGGGCGATTAAGACGTCCGACCTCTCTAAACATTTTTATTTTAGAGCATTTGGTCTCGTCTCCGCCGTACACCCATCATTGGACCCACACCGTTCAATGCTGTCCATCTGATGGGACCCCTCGCAAGATTAGACCACTCGCCCCCCCCCCGTGTTTGATGCAGCGGGCGGACGGCTGCGATCGACCGAGGCGAGGCAAAGGGCACGGCGGTCATTAAAGGTCACGGAAAAGGGTACGCCGTTAAGCTGAGCTATATATACGAGGCAGGACGAAGGGGGCCTTTAATTCTCGGTTCGGCTAATTCTGGTTCCAACTGGGAAAACCAAAGACCGACGGAGTTGGGGTTCTTCTTCTTCTTCTTCTTTCTTTATTATTATTTTTCTTTTCTTTTTCCTTTTTCCGGGAGTTTAGAAGTAAAGATCTGCAACGCGCCGAAATTTTCGCCGCAATATCGACGCGATTGCGATTTGCCAACCAAACCCCGATCCTTTCTCGATTTCTTCGCTTTTCCTCCAATTTAGATAATCAGAGAGGACGAGCGAGCGAGAACTGTAGGTGAGGTGAAGGGTTCGAGGAGGAGATCGAAGAGGTAAGATGAAAAGTGTTGATTTGATAACGTTTCTTTATTGGATATGGATTACATTTTGGTCGAATTCATCAATTTTGTATAGAAATTTTTTCTCGTATCTTTGCAAATGATTGTGGATTTCGATGTGCATATTAACGCACTTACTTTAGTCGTCTAATTTTCAAAAATTTCGTTGCATTCTCTTACGGCTCGTCTCGTTCGATTAATCTTTTGCAGGTTATTTCCGCAGATCTCTAAGAGGAAGTGTGGGAATAGTGGGGCGATTCTTCTGCATGTAAAGAAATCAAAACTTGTGCGCGACGTGGTTAGTTATCTCTCTCTCTCTCTCTCTACTAGATCTTCCCATTAAATTCCTTCGTTTGGTACATGTATTCGTCGAATAACGGAGAACAGAGAGGGGACACTATTCCGACTTTCCTCTGCGTGTTCCTGTAACCCCTGCATCGTTTGTCGATGCGTGCGTTTCTATCTCTCTGCTGCTGTACGCGCCTGGCACGGGCATTAGCTTGGCCGAGGGTTATACGGTGCACAGGAGACAAAGAGATAAGGAGGTATACAGCTAGCGAAACCTATGCTTCCATACTAGAGACTCAGAGAGAGAGAGAGAGAGAGAGAGAGAGAGAGAGGGGGGGGGGGGGGGGTTCGGATGAGTGGGTCCCATGCTAGTATCATCTCTCTTTTCCTCGGGTCAAGGGCTGGGATCGATCTATCTATTTTGCAGCAGTAGCACCATTAAAGTATCTCTGCCCGGTTGTTTTTAATAATATTTAGGGAATTCCTTTTTAAATGCAAGAATGAGAGTTCAAACTGGATTGGGGGGGATAGGATACTGGTGTTCGCTGATTCACTCTTATGTATGCACACAGTGTCCACTAGTGCATAGAGGGTCCCACCAAATCAACGGTCGCCGTTTGGCTACTAGCGATGCGACCGTGCGCTTAGTACGTGTGTCTTATGCTGTGCTATATGCCAAGAACTGGCATTTGTGTCGGCACTTGGAACATCCGAAACTTTTTATTCGTTTTCCCTCAGTTAAATGTCCGTATTACCCTTCATTACTTGGTTGGTGATAGTTTCTGTTGGTCGCTCGATTACAAACATCAAACTATGTGCCTGGCAGGGGTAGAGCGGGAACTTATTATAGCAGTAAGCTAACGAGAAGCCATATTAAAGATGCTAGCGTGCATCGCGTGCACGAAAGAAGGCGGAGAGGACAGCGCGCGTGCTGCGGCGACGCCTAGTACCAAAGACGCCGTCAAATCCCTCACCTCGCAGGTAAGCTACTTGACATGATCTATCTCCTCTACTTGCCTCCCCCCGTCTTCTCCATACCTTCTTTTGTCTTTTATTTATTACTTAGTAACTCTACTGTAACTTAGATAGAGACGGGACCATTCACAACCATAGGGCAGGGGCAGGGGCAGGGGGGAGGTGCAGGGGAGGTGGTGAGGTTGAGGTTGAGGGGGAGAGTAATGCCCAAATTCGGTGAAAACGACCTACCTCATTGTATATATTTGTATTTTACTGCCAGCCTAAATTAATAAAGCCTATGGCAATCGATGGGTCTTTTTCCATTGGGTGAAAAATGCAGTGAAAGCATTAAAGTCACCAGTAATGTTATGATCGATCGGTATTGATGAGTACTACTCTAGGTTACTGTGTTATATAAAAAGGTCGGTCAAGCGAAGAGGAAGGTCCCTTTCGGTCATTCCATCATAAACGAGGAATAGAGAGAGGAGAGAGAGGAGGAGGAGCTTTACGACGACGTTCGTCCAAAAAGAGTGGGGGGGTGATGCTATGTATTCGAGTTCTTTAGTTTATTCCCTTGGTTTAAAGAGAGGGCAAGTGGGGTTTTCTCTCTATCTAGCTATCTAAATCGGGTCTTTTTCAAAAGGAGTGCTCTGGTGGAAAGAGATCCGTTGGATGTTACCACGGAAGGAATAAAGTCGGGGGTGAGGAGGACGAGAGTGGTCCTTAGTCTCTCTTATTTAAAGTACCTAAGCCTATTGCTAGAGCTGTGCACATACACAGTAGTGCGGCCTGCCCTTGTGCTCTGAGCATATGGTGACTTGAGAGTGAAGCAATACTAGTGTGATTCCAGGACTATTTGTGTCAGTTGACGCACTTGCTTTACGTAGCATGGATCAAATTCTCTGATCATCTCTCTCGGTCCCTCAATATTAGTTTAATATTCTATCTATCTATCTATCTATATTTGTGAGTTTATTTCTACATTTTCCTTCATGATTACCATTATGAAGAAGATGCTTATCCTTGCGAATCTGTACTGATCTCCTCACTACGTCATTCACGTAGAGGATGATCTTTCTTCCATAGCTTATTTTATTTGTAGCAGGCAGGGCACTCAAATTGCATAGGAGATATTATTCACACGTAAACATCTCACCAGAAGGTATTAGGGTTCTCATTTGATTAGCTTAGGTATGTCTGTCTGTTGCTTTACTAATTGTTCAAACATTGCAAGGAATAAGATACTTGCCTGCCTGCTGGCAGACGTCCACCAATACTTTAGTCATTAATTAAAGTTGTCTAATGCCATTAAATATTAAGCAGCTTATTTAAAAAAAAGAAAAGAAAAGAAAGAGTACATTAAGCACCTATTGTTGCCTATGCCGCTGTAGTCGTCACCAAGGTTTAGTCAAAAGAACATTCAGAATCTGATTCTTCATTGATGTAGAGTTAATTGCATGATAATAAAATAGTAGTGGATGAGGGGCATTTCTAGATCACGTGTCCAAACTTGGCATGCAACCGAATGACGAATACATAACGAATAACTTCTTAAATGAAACCGGCAGTTGAAGGACATGGTACTGCGATTCTCTGGATCATACCGGCAATGCAAGGGTGGTAGTAGCTCATCTTTCAGAAACAAGAGCTTCCACCATCATCCCCACCATTATCGTGGTGGCTCCTATGATGCAGTCTCTGATGGGGAAGGTGGAGGTGGCTACACATATCTACAGGCAGCGAGCTCAAGTTCGACACCTGCATGGGACTTCACGACCACCAACAGCGTCCGTGACGATCCAAGGTTCAAAGCCAAGTGGATCCCAGGCATCGGAATGCAGTTTCCACCAGAGGAGGAGGTGGTTTTGGAAGACGACGGGGAGCCTAAGGAATGGATGGCTCAGGTGGAGCCAGGTGTTCATATCACCTTTGTCTCCCTACCTGCTGGCGCAGGCAATGACCTCAAGCGCATCCGTTTCAGGTTAACTAAAAGCCACATTCTATTGACTCTCTCTCTCTTTCTCTCTCTCTGTACATATATATATATATATATGTATGTATGTTACGAAGATGATCTACTTCGATGATTGAATTATGATAATGATGATGACAAATGGTTTGTGCTATTAATAGCCGGGAAATGTTTGACAAGTGGCAAGCGCAGAGGTGGTGGGGAGAGAACTACGACAGGATCATGGAGCTGTACAATGTGCAAAGATTTAGTCGCCAGGCTCTCACAACCCCGCCTAGGTCCGACGATGGCGAGGTTTGTTTGCTATATCTCCGCATGCGATAACTGTAACTACGTGCACTAGAGTCTATTATTTCGTCCTCACAACAGAACAAAATTCTCTCGCTGCTTTAGTGTTTTGTTGTTTTTGTTTTTCTCGCTTCCATTTTCCTTAGCCCACTGCACAAGGCCCAGCCCCTCTCCCTTTCCGCGGCCCTACGATGACTCCTTTAAGCAGTACAAAACGAATAAACATGCCACGACCTGGGACAGGCATTATTGTTTCCTTTTCTTTAGATATTTTTTTTTGCATTTAAGCAGCATCTAAATCCTTAACCAACGGACAAGGCAATCTTTGTCCCGTCCCTTTTCTTTCCACATTAAAAGGTGTAACTTAGGACGATCGTTTGATTAAAGTGGCAAACATTAGCAACTGAAACGATGCAAAACAAAGAGAGAGCCCTGTTACACCTGCTACACCTCCACTACTATTGCTTAGTATCTTTGCAGAGGGAATCGTTCTACTCTCGAGTGGGCTCTACAAGAGAAAGCCCTGTTACTCCTCCACTAGGCAAAGAACGGGTCTCACGGAACGCGTACTGGCCACCTTCCACTGTGCCTGGCAAAGGACTGTACTATACGCCATCAGTGCCGGATCCTTCGGATCACATCTTTCCTCACCACCTCAATCTTAACTCTTCTGCTCCCCTTAATGGAGCAGCAGGGAGCTCAGGTGTTAGAGGTGAGACTTCTCTGATGGAGGCTTCCAGGGCTACCACTTCTTCTAGGGACGAAGCCTCCATTTCCATCAGCAATGCCAGTGACATGGAGATGACGGAGTGGGTCGAACAGGATGAACCTGGGGTGTTCATCACCATCAGGGAGCTGCCTGATGGCACTCGGGAGCTTCGCCGAGTCCGATTCAGGTAAAAGCAATATAAGCATCTTTTATTATTATTATTATTATTATTATTATTATTATTAATTTTTTTATTATTATTATTAATTTTTATATATATATCACAAACTAAGGCTCTTCTGTGCATCTTTTGCCTGCAGCCGGGAAAGGTTTGGAGAAGTGCATGCCAAGCTGTGGTGGGAGGAGAATAGAGAGAGGATACAAGCCCAGTACCTCTAGAGCAAGTGTGCTGAACTCCAGTTTGCTGGGGGGAGGGGGCTAATCCCAAGAACAGAAATATTAGAAGGATAAAAGAGAGGAGAAAGAGCTTAGAAACATAGATAGGTTAAAGAAAGAAGAAGTGGCCTTTTGCCCTTAGGAGCCTTGTTGCTCTGGTTTGTAAGGTCATCTGCATTTAGTTTATTAGGACCCGTATCATGCCCTGGTCGACTTTGCTAACCCCCATCCATCAATGTGATGTTATTTATGTTCAGTGAGTTTTCATGTTTCATCGTGTTTGAAATAGTTGTTTGCTAAGCGCGTACAGCTCCACCAATGATGATCATGTGGGAAGGAGTATTTCATCAAGCTCGTGCGCATGTAAGCAAGGCTTGAAATATCTGAAACAAGCACCAATTGGCACATTTCAACCGCTGAAAAATAACCAGCATCAAAATTTAATGATTCTGAAAGCACACTTAAAGCACGCCAAACATTTCCAAAGCTTCCATGCTAATTTTCCTTGATTACCTTGCATCTGCAACAACAAAGGCTCTTATGAGCGACTTTAAAAGTCAAAATTAGAGCAAGTTACCTGTCCATAGGATTCCAGACCTCAAATATGTACCTTCTTATTAAACAATAATTTCTCACCCACAAGAAAAATATAGCAAGTCACAATATGTTTACAGTTGACATGAGGACATCTTGAGCATACTAAGGAAACTAATAGGGCCTTCAAGACGGCATGGCAATGTAAAATCTATCCTATGGAAATGGACCTTTACCAGGTGATATATATATATATATATATATATATATATATATATATATATATATATATATATCGGAGCTTCGTTTTCCAACTGTGAACTGTAGCTCCAAGACCAAATTAAGAAATTAGCATTCTTTACGACTCATTCTGTCACTCTCCCAAACAAAACAACTGCAGCAATTTCAAGGGGATTTTATTTTCCCCGTGGCACTTGTTCACAGATTTTGGAACTCTTAGGCTTTGTTTGTTTTGAATTTAAAGGTTCTTTTAAACAGGTTCAAGTACTCTTAGACTAGTTCAGAAATTAAACTCTTTTTCTATTTTTCATTACTAATCAAATTTATTCTTTAAAAAATTAAGACTAATTAATTAAGTTCGAAAGTGAACCTCTCAAACTAAATAAGACCTTAAGAACTGGACCTACATTTATAGCGAAAGAAATAGACATCATATGTGGCAAGCAGGTAGACATCAGACCACAATGGGTGTTAAGCAAACAAGCAACAATTAGATAGGGAGAAAATGAAACATGCAACACAAAACAACCCCAGAAGTGGGAAATCTAAATCCATGTAAAGAAACCAAAACACCAAATAGCTAGGGAGAAAATTAACACATATGCAACACAAGACCAACCCTCCAAAAAGGAAGCCCATATCCAAAGTGAAGTTCCTACAGAATATATGTTTCATTTTCGTACGATCTATAATGCCCTTCAAAGTAAATAGGACAAAGATTTATTTGATGTCTAGTGCTTGAATTTAACTTCACACAGAAGCTGTGTTGCTACTTGGCAGTGCACTGCCAAAAGAAACACCACCAGAGCATATCAACAGAACTTCATGTAAAAGATTTAATCACATGAGATGTTGTCTTACCTGTAAATATGAAAAGCGGGCAACTCTTAATGGGCATGGACTACCAACTTGGAACTATGTATAGACCAAGCAGCCTCTCATATAATATGCATTATAAAACCAATCCATCCATCCAGGTCAATCCTGTTTTTAAAAAAGAGACTAATCTTAAGGAACAACCAATTGCTATGATCTAGCTACAAACATTGTCGAGGTTTCCCGTATAGTAGAAATCTACTTTAGTTCCTCTACTACATACGGTCACTCCTTGTTTTGGCCAAAACAGCTATCCTATTTCTAATACTCTAATCATCTCTATGCATTTAAGTGCGTGTTCAGAAATTCCATTCTCCACATATGATCCATACGGCTCATGATGCGGAAGGGGCAATTCATACGACCATTAGATTAAGAAATAAGCAAAGCATCTGAAGAACACGACAGATCTCGCACTAAATCATGAAACAATGCCAACCATTTGGAAGATGTAACATAACATATAACATAGAAAACTAATAACCATCAGGTAATCATCTAGTCATTAACACGAGAAGAAGCGAAATATCCAGCATTCATTGATCCGCCGAATTCAGCATCAAAAAGTAACGAGATAATTCAAATTAGCTCCACGAGGAGGGAAAAGAATTCAAAACCTAAATCCAAGGGTTGGTCCGATCTTAGGTACCCTAAAGGCGTCGCCGATGCAACCGGAGAATGTAATTTATAGGAATTCAAGACCTATATCTAAGTGTTTGCTCCCCTCAAACGCTCAGAGATCGGATCGGCAAAAGGTTAAGGAAAAGAATCGAAAGAACCAAATAAGAGAAGGCAATAGAGATCGATACCTCACGACCTTCCGCCATAACATCCTCTCCTCCCGCACCACAGGCAAAGGCAGTAAGTACTCCGGAAGAGCAGCCCCGGAAACCGTATTTATATAGAGAGAGAACTATGTGTAACGAGGCAGGGATAAAAACGTAATATGTGGAAACGAGGTATTAATAAAACTATATTCACAATTTTCTTTTCTTTTTTTTTTCTTTTCAAAAAATAGAAAAGATTTGTATCAGCATCGTTCTTAGATATCATTTTTTAAAAAAATAAAAATAAAATTGTTCGTGTATTCGATATGAGAGGAAAAACGATATGATAGAAAAAAAGATCGAAGTGCAATCACACACCACACAGACAAATAACAATAACAATGATCTTAGAAAAACGAAACGAAATTTAAAAGATACTCTCCGAAATTATCAAATTTTGATCCTTCCTCTGCTAATCTCCACAGTTAATAAGACAATAATATAGGAAAGAGATGAGGGCTATTCTTCCATGCCATTATAAAATATCTTTTAACACCAAAAAATTTGGCATCCACGAAGTAAACGACTCAAAAGGAGACCCTTCTTGATTGACTGGATCCCTTAATCAACCTCCACTTTGAGAGTTTCTGGAGTCACCATCTCCAACTGAGCTTAAAAACTATATACTAACAAGAAAGCAGAGAGCAAAAGGGGACAACCCTATCTTGTTTACCAATTTTCTTACATTTGGGTAATACAAGCCATCTTATATATATAGCCTCCCACTTGAATCTAATATCACAGTAAAGTGAATCCAAATCAAAATAACTCACTCCACATATTTATTGAATCAATCCAAATAAATGCATTATTTAGTTTGATTAGATGAGTTTGATATCACAAACCCAACAAGTAACAAAGCTACCAGAAATGGCTACGAAAGTTGTACACTTCTTCTAACAACCACAAAATGCTTCATAAGATCTTGATCTGTGATAATGAATACCTCGCTTAATCACACACAATAAAACACCCCTATAACTGCCTGAATACAATCCGATCACCAGCATCGACGTCATTATCCATTTACATTTGATCCTTGCTGGTGTCGCTTGACAAAGAATAGGTTTTGTTATTCCAGGAGAAAGCAGAGCACAAGGTAAGACAATAATTCCAACTGAATAATTGATTGAAAGTTACAAAGAAATTGCCATAGCTGACCCTTCATTTGCTCCCTTTTCTTATCGTTGACTGCGGTTTTGAGTACCAAAGTTTCTTCTGGCATACTAAAACCTTCTCCTTCTCTACATTGTATTCGGTGTCTTGCTTCTCACAACTCCATCTCATCCCTTTAGAAATGGTTGCTATAGAATCTATGAAATAGTTAGATTCTCGGATTATTGCATAACCATTTGGGCGTAGGATCCGATCCATCTCAAGGAGCACATATTTAGTCTCACATCTGCCAGCCAGAATAAAGGTGAAGATGAGATATTTACTATTTACTATTTTTCTATATAAAACATGTAATGTGATAAGAACAAGACTGTAGTGCATGACAGTCTAGTCAGAACTTTGAATAAGCGGGACTCTTGCACCATTCGAGTTATTGCATGGAAAAACGAAGTTTGATCGACAGGAAACTTTTTATAGCTGCTGAATTGCTGACAATGCCATAAAGTCATGCTTATTGACATTCACCTCAAAATTCAAGTATATGCAAAAGATTCGATCTTAGGGGTATGACGCAATACCCAGAGGTTTTAGAGATCATCTATCCAGTTTGGCTTTTGAATGAAGATTTCTTAATTTTTTTAAAAAAAAAAAAAAAAAAAAACTAGACACTAAATGAATATCTAGGGTAAACATAGTTTACCTGTGACCTTCAGCAGTAAAGAGGCCATCGAGATGCAAGAGATCATATGTTCGAGGGTATGTAGAGAACGCCTCACACCTAGAAATGGGCAAAAAAGAGTATGAATTAAGTATACACTTCCAAAAAAATCTATGAGAAACATGGAAATGTAGATATGTATCTTTGTACTGCTTACCAATCATGGTAGGTGCCAATTAGTCCCCTATCATAGACGACAGGAAGGGAATTTGCACCATAAGAAGAGACGACGTTCATTACCCAGACAGGCTCTTGTACAAGCGCTGCAGCTAACCCACCATACATTGTATTCATATCCATGACATTTCTGATTTTATCACTTCCAAGAGCAGGAAGCAATGTTTTGTAGTGCTTTACTCTCGACTTCCACTTGCTGTTGTCATGCTTGAACCCTCCAGAGTTCCCACCAGGGACCATGGAGATGCGTTCTGGAGCTATATGCAGCCGATCAGGCCATTTGGGAGTAGATTTTAATCCCAACTTCTTAAAACTCTGGCTTGGGAGAGTTAAGCAAGATCTGAGTGGAGTATACCATGCAGAATCTGCATCCATGCTGTCATCACACTTTGAAGGGTAAGATGACACAGTGAGTTTATTGTAGCAGCTATTATCTGGAGATTTTTGCCACACCGCAATGTCATCCTTCTTGTTGTACAGTTTGAAGCACATGCTAGCCAGCAACTTCTTTAATCTGTCATAATCTGATTTCAGCTCTTCCACTGTTGTGTTCCAACCCTGCCATCGATTTTCATAGTTTATAGGTGGTCCAGAGAGTACCCAGAAGCCACCAGGCCTGAGTATCCTGTGTATTTCCAGTAGGTAAATCCCACCTGAAGTGCAATAGCTTGAAAATTAGAGCGGCGAAAATTGAATGAAGGACTAGAAAGCTACTCTAAGGGAAATTGTAAGAACTTCACAAGTACTATTGAGGTTATCAGTTTCTGAGTGGGCTCATGCGAACTTCACAGGGAAGGTGTTAAACATGCTGATAGTGATTGAGTCCCCTTTATAGATTGCTTAGTCTTATGAAAGTTCAAATTGACAAAAGGAAGGTGAACATTTTCACCTCTGTTGGCAAATGAGGATAATAGAATATAATCAGTATTTACAATCATCAGAAAGTATGATATGATATAGCACTGAGAGAGGAATTACCAAACTCTGTCCATGGGATAAGACACCTTGAGCAGTGAGCCATGTCAAACGAATTGGATGGAAAAGGAAGACGCTGAGTAGAAATAATGCCTAAAATTGCTGGAATACCACGTTCCAGGGCAAACTGTACTTGAGCCTCATGATTGTCTCTAGGTGCAAGTGAAACAGTTAAAATTCCACGGTCTAACAGATCACCTCCCCAACTGGCCACCTATTAAATCAAACAAATACTATGACAAAAGAGAATAAAAATACACAGATCACCATGTACATAATGTAAAATCACATGAGAAGTGTTCCTCAGAAAATCCAAATCACGTTTGGTGCTGATGATAATTGATTCCTACAGAGTGAGAAGTATCAAGGAACTGGCACAAATGTTTGGCATTTAAACAAGCTACAATATATATATATATATATATATATATCACACAACTTCTGATCCTCAATCAACAAGAAAACAAAAAAGACTAAATGCAATGCAATATTGTGAGAGATACATGTATAAAATTTAATTATCCTTTGCTAACATGCATGTATAAGGTTACTCACCCCACACCCCGTGTCAATAGCAGTTCGGACAGTCCCATCCTTCATCTCAGGTACCAGATTTTGCATCAGGTCAACATAGGCACCAACTCCATTTGGGAACATGGTACCTCCTCCAGGGAAGAAGAACTTTTCACCTTCCTTTCTCAGCCAGTGTTGATTTGATTTCTGATTGTTTATCCAGTCATAGGGTACATTTCTGAAACAAATAGGATTGGTATATATACTTGAGCATCTGATATGCCATTCAAGACAAAACTGAATAGACCAGTAATATTCGAGGAAATGAAAAGATGAGAAATAGAACAGAAGTACCTATACCAACATTCATCTTTGCTCTTTGGCCATCTAACTGGTAGCGTGTATCCATCAGGAGGAGGCACTAGACATTCTTTTCTTTCAGTCATCGGTGGGCAATGACGTTCCATGAAACTAAGCCTGTAATTACTGTACTTCCTCCATCTCTGGGAATAGTTAATCAACAAAAGATGACGGCACATCATTCGTAAATATTATTATATCAAACAACTTTTACATGATATGTGAAGGAAAAATGCATGCCGCTGCAAAACATCTAAAGGTGAAAATGATAAAATTTAGCACACGTATTACAAACGTACATTCTCAACTGCACGAATGCAATTACCTAACAAAAGAAGGAAACGTATGGTTTCATTTTTCTCTGATTTTTATACAGAAAATCATCATAACATTATTTTTGTGGAAAGAAGGAAATAATTTGTAACTTATACTTGCTGGGGTATAAAGTGCAGATGAATAGAATTTTCCAATCATTTAATCAGGGGATACTACTACAATTGTTGCGATATTAATCAAAAAAGAAAAGGACTGCTCTAACCTGCTATTGAATTTTATATGAAGAAAATATCAGAAAGCATAAATTATGTATACCTTCGGATCTGTACATGGTGTGTAATCTTGATAATCACTACTACACTCAGGGAAAGTGAGAGATTTAATGTGGAGAGGAGATATTGTGGCCTCCTTGTATGATTGAATTTGTGGCACTGCATCCTTATTAAAGAATCTGTCCTTTTCGGAGCAGTAAATGACTCCAAGGTAGAATGAAAATCCACATAGTACTATGAAAACTAAGGTCACTGGGACAATTCTGGAACTTTTTTCCGGGTAAGCCCCTGGTCTGGAATCTTTGTTCTTCATTTCATGCTATGAGTGAAGTACCTGCAGAAGGCAAGTTATAGCAAAGCATGCCTTAGAGCATACAATAGAAGTCTTGGCCATTTGATAAAAACAGTATGACATCATATGATTAATTATATATGTGACAAAGTTAATCACCCATACATCATGTAGCAGCTGCAGGAAAAAAAAATCTCTTTCCAACCGAAAAATAGAAGAGAGAGGAAAACAGAAAGGAATAATAGAATACTCCCCAATCTTGTACATAAACAGAATATACTAGATAGGGAATGCTTTTATATTTTAACTGAAAGTTCTTGTGTTAATGATATCAGGCAGCTTTCAGTATACGAAAGCTCTTCGAACAGAGCTAATGATAAGGATGAAGAGAAACAAAAGATAATACATCCAGCAATGCAGCAAAGTTTGAAGCTACAAATTGAATCTAACAAGATGTCAGTCTTACAAATATATCTATCCACTAAATCAATCATGTAATGTATCAAACTATTAGGTGGTGGAATTTTTCTTTTTCTTTTCTTTTTAAAAAACACCCTGACAAGCATGCATAGTCTTTATGATAGAAAAGTGTCTTAATAGTAGTATGTAGTTGATTGTTAAAGTGTAACCAAAATGACGAGACCAGAATTTACCACTTAGTTGATTGTTCAGGTGAAACCAAGATGAAGATACCAGAATTTTCTTTCTACAAGCAAAAGAATAACATGAGAACTATCATCAGATCACAAGAACCATCTGATGAGAAATTAATGAATAGATCAATCTCGACAGGGATTACCACAAGGTAGAATCTACATTAACTAGTGATGTTCACTTTATTGGTGACAATAAAAAGTGGAATAGCCATGAAGACTCGAGTAATTTGGTTATAGATCACAGACCCAATAATCGTCGGGCTTATCGTATTGGTCTTCTGTTGTCCTTTTAGATAATAAATTGCAAGAAAGCGAATTATTAACCAACTGCTATGATAGCAAAGTAAGACCAAACCCACTATCTACTAGGACCTAATACAGTCAATGAATCTCTTAATATAATCGACCATTGCAACAGCTCATCAAATTATAAGACTTTACGCTGTTACGAACACAATTTGGAATGCTACAGAGCAATGACACAGCAAATAATATCAAAGCAGTATGAAGAACTACAAGTGGAAATAATAATTACTCAAATGCATTGACCCATCAAAACAGAGGAAGATCTTACACCAGAAAACCGAGCACGCATAGATGAAAGCAGAAGACAATTGTGCCGAAAATAGCTAGTTCGAGCGAAAGAAACACAAAGAAACCGCATGAAGCAAAATCCCCAGTTAAACCAAAATTCGACGAGTGCCAACAACCCATTTGAAGAAATAACTAAATTAGAGATACCAAGGACAGATCTACCAATTGCAAATTAGCTCGAACAGGAGATACTCATTTCGTGTGAGCTCAATTAGAAAAGTAGTTCAAGAACCAGTAGCAGATCACTAGTAACAGAGAAAGTACCTCACAGATCTCTCTCTCACTCTCTCTCTCTCTCTCTAATTATCCTCCACCCCTTCCCTCTTGGATTATGGAAGGGAAGCAAACGTAGCGATGTAGCCTTAGGAATAGGGAGTGGATGAGAGAGAGAGAGAGAGAGAGAGAGAGAGAGAGAGAGGGAAGAGGAGATTTTAAACAAATGCTCCTCTAACCACTCGACTAGATTTTATAACAATTTAAAACCCCTCGTCCTATATCTCTCTATTTCGTCGTACTCTCTCTCGCTCTCTCTCTCTCTATATCTCTCTCCATATCTATATAACGGAATTTACTGCAGTGATGAAGAAGACAAAAAGTTATCCTAGAATTCCTTCCAGCGAGAATTCGACGACTCCGACAGAAATTTACGTATATATATATCCTTAGAAGAAAATTGACTTAAAGAGAAGCTGGTATAGTTGCATCGCAAGTAAGGAATCCGGATGACTTTAATGGTACCAGAGATGCCACTACAACTTAGCTATGTCTTGAAACTGAAGGCAACTTTATCCACACCAAAAAAAAAAAAAAAAAACTTAGTCTGAGATTTTATTAGAACGGAGGCGTTGAAGTGCAAAAGGAAATAAATCCAAACGTCCATTATAAAATAGTGATTTCAAGTTTTAACTGCTTCCCCGTACAAGAAACAGTAGATTTGATGGGAGTTGGAGTCAGTTGTCGGCGAGCTAGCTCTGCTAATTTACGGCACGTCGGGCCCAATCCACTATCGCACATATATGTAATAATAAATTTTAAGATAATCTTACAATAAAGTCTCTTGCTCATTGTAATTTGTAGGCATCGTGAGCAATTAATGGCATATAGGACAATCAAGTAAGTGTATAAACTTGTATCTCACGTTAGCCGGCGAATATAATTATAATTATTATGTCAGTCTTAGTAGGGCACACATAGCTAGTGCGGTGCGAATTGTGAAGAGGACCTGTGAAATGGGGCATGCACCGAGGACGAAGTTAGTTAGAAAGGCGACAAGAGAAGACGAGAGGCAGTGTCTGCATAGATGGCCCACCTTCTGAAACAGTCAGTCACTTGCATATTTGAGTTGGGAAAGAAAGAAGAAGAAAGAAAAATAATCCCATAGTTCATCTTCTATCTCCTCATACGCTTCTTTTGGATTAGCTATATAATATAGTTTAAGACCAATATCAAAAAGGTATTATTATCCTTATATCTCGTAATGCATTAATGTCGGTAGCAAGAGGACGTTCGATTAATCACGGAGGAGAACAAGCAAAGGAGGGCTGGGAAAGAGACAGGTTTGTTTTAGATTTGATGGCATCTAACAACCGATCGTGCTCTTTTGCGTAATTAACTCCATCTTTTTATCTCTTTGGATAGCGAGAGGTGGTGGAGGAGGGATAACGAGGGAGTTCATGTGCTTCCATGTGATGGATCGCAATTGGTGCTGTCACGTTCTAAAACAGTTGGCTATTGGGCCTACCTCCTCCCCCTCCAATTGGATATTGTTTTCGTAGTAGATAGTGAGGTTTAGGTTTCTCTACCCATTGTAAAGAGCCCACTAGCTTCAATGGGCCATTGGCCCGTCCACCACATGGACTACATTAAAGATACGTTGAGCCCATTTAGGCCTTTCTTCTTGTGATGGGCCTCAATCCTTAGTATGCAAAACTATATTTATATACCTTTTGCTATCCTCTTCTAAATCTCCTCTCACTCTTCTTCACGTCTTACTTGTTTTTTTTTTAGCTTCTTCCCTACGTGCTACGGATGAACTCCACCTCCACGTTACAGGAAGAGCCAAGCAGGAAAAAAAAAATGGAGTTTTTCATGATCATTTTGGGCAGGAACAAAAACTAAAACAGGGTGTGATTAATTCCAGTGGGCTGAGACCTTGTATGAAGCATGCATGCACGTAGAACCAATTGTTTAAAATAAAAATGGCCACCTGAGCCAAACCACTTCACGTCTTTGCCATCATAACAGTGACCACTAAATAGTAGCTGATACTTTTCTGCCTCTACTTAAAATTTTCTTTTCGGAAATTTTGCTACCTAGAAAATATTTATATCACTGTCGTTTATAAATTATAATGCGTTGGAGAAGTCAACATAAAAAGGTTTTTTCTTAAATGTGAAAAAATGGGCTCATCGGGGATTTTATTGGAATTTCAAGTCTTTGTGTCACGTTCTTCTTCGTTTTGGCGTTGCTTTTCCACGACCTTGCCGAGTCGTTGACAAAACCGAATACCATTTTGCTTTGACCACGATCACTACTCATTATCAAACCGACGGCTGTCATAGACTATACAATACCGGCTATTGTCGGTAACGCGGCAAGTAGCGAACTCACCAACCGGTTGGCTTGCTCCGGAGGAAGCCGTAACAAAAGGGGGTGGAGAAGGGCCGCCATCTCGTGCAATCCACACGATTCCTCATCCAATTTGGCATTCTGCTTAGATTTTTTTTTTCCAGAGAGGTACTTCTCTTCTCTCCAATCTTTTCTCGTCAGGAAATTTTGCTCTATGCTCTCGTATTTGTAGTCAAAACTATGTTATGATCTTGCCCGTATCCTGAAATCATAGGATCGTTGGTGTTTCTTTAGGGGTTTTGTTTTGGTAAAGTTTATGATGGGTTGGATAGTTGGAAAGGATTCTTCAATCGGTCGTTCTCATGAAACGATTGTGCTGCAATTTTGTGCGAAAGATGAGATTTTTCTTTCCCGTTGCTTGCGATTATTATTATTATTTTTTCTTTTAGTTTTGTTTCGTTAACTTGTTAAATTCTTTGATGGATTCTACTCGTTCGAGGGGCTTGATCATTCTCTGGAGGAATTGTACTGGGGCTTGTTGGAAGTATGGGTACTTAGGAGTCTTCGGAGCTCTTTTGTATGTTTTCGTGGAGGGGAGAGTTTCTCTAATGTCATTCTTATGACATGTGAGAGATTTTGTTACTCTTATTCTTCTCTCTTTGATTGCTAAAAAGAAGAATGTTAAGGGTTGGAATGCGTGTCCGGCTTCATGTTGAGACTTGAGATCGACATTTTTTTGTGGTATAGTTTGCTCTTGTTTGTGCTAAACTTTTGATCATTTAGTTTGTAGGTTCTCTATCAGACGATACTTATCATTTAGGAAGGCGTTTGGACTTAAAATTGCACCTAATTCATGAGATTGCAAGAAATCCACAGTTTTTTTTTATGTAGTGAATAGAAATACAAATAACCCTAGAACCCTCAACAGTTACATAGATATGTAGTTTGGTAAATGAATTTACAATTGTAGTTTGCCTAGAGTACTCAAAGAAATGCTGCTTCAGGGCTTGTGAATTTATTCTTTATTTTCCTTGAGCTAATTTATGTTTCTCACTCATTCACATTATGTCAGATCATCTGATTGTCGCTACCTCTTCTCCGTGCAGGTTCTTATTGGCTTTCCGATGGACTCTATCTTCAGAAGAGTTTTCAGTGATTCGTTGTGCCCTGATGATTCTTTCTCTCAGCAAGGCATTGAAAGATGCCCATTTTTGAGAAATATAAATGAACCTACTAACTTTTCCTTCTCATCTATGAATTTTCCTTCTCCTGTAAGTCTCATACTGTATGTTTGTTTTAAAAATAAAGCTTATCAATGAACTTATAATGATTTGTTTGTATATTTCATATTTCTTGGAAGGTACGAGGAGCCAAGGGTCCAATCTTTGAAGATGGGCCTAATTTTGATATAGCATTCAGGCTTTTCCATGGAAGAGATGGAGTTGTGCCACTTTCAGGAAGATCTTTTATACGCAGTGAGGTTCCAGAACCTGAAGCGACGCCCCAGTTTAATCCATTAGCTGCAAAAGCGGCAACCATCAGTCTCTCATCTTTTGGGGCTGGAGGACCTTTCAGCTTTGATTCTTTCTCAAATAAATGGATGAAACAAAATAAGAAATCCTCTAATCGTGAGCCATCTTCACAGGTAAATCCAGTGCATAACTCTAACCATCTATACTGTGTAATCGTCTTAAGTTCTTACAAAATGTCCCATTGTCCCCTTGTTCTATGCATCTCCCTTGTGTTGTTTCAATACTTTTAAGAATATACAAATCAATTACCATTCATAAATAATTGTGCTTGTGATGAAATAATTCTGACTAGAATATAATATGTCATGTGTCTGAAGTCAGGCTTTAAGTTACTCTTAGGTTAGCTCATAACATGTTGAAAGTTGAAACATAAGAAAGAGCATAGTTCTGTAATGATCCTTAATTATCATTACTCTCTATGATTTGTAAAGTGTAAGCAGTTTGGAGCCAGTGCAGTTTCATACAGCCTTTAAAATCGGCATGCTCGCCCTATCTGGGTTTCATTGCTGTCATTGTTAGTCATATACAATTTTTGCATGTGCGTTGTAAGCCATTGCAACACTTGAGAATTACTATTGCTGAGTTTATGGGGGAGGTAGTTCATTTTCTTAGTTCTGACTTTGTACTTTTGTGTACTTGTGTTTCAGAGAGGAGGCGATTCCGCACATGAATCACTAAGCAATGAGTGGATGCAGAGTGGACAGTGTCCCATAGCAAAGTCGTATAGGGCTGTGAGTGGAGTCCTTCCTCTTGTTGCAAAGGCTATAAAGCTTCCACCAGGCACAAAACTCAGGTGCCCACCTGCTGTGATGGCTGCTCGAGCAGCTCTAAGCAAAACAGCCCTTGTCAAGAACCTTCGGCCCCAACCCCTGCCTGCAAAGGTGCTGGCTATTGGCTTGCTTGGCATGGCAGCCAATGTTCCTCTTGGAATTTGGAGGGAACATACCGAGAAGTTCTCACCCCAATGGTTTGCAGCAGTCCATGCAGCAGTGCCATTTATAGCGATGCTCAGGAAGTCAGTACTGATGCCAAAGACTGCAATGGCTTTCACATTAGCAGCCTCGATCCTAGGGCAGACCATTGGTTCCAGAGCTGAACGGCTTAGATTGAAGGCACTGGTGGCAACAGCTGGAGAATCAGTGAGTGGTGCTGCAGGTCTTGATCACAAGATTATCACCAGTTCAAAGAAGAGCGAACACTGTGGTGATGAAATGGTTTGGGAACAACTTAAGGTGGAAAGCAAGGCCTCTACTGCAATTGCTCAGACAGCTACTATATGTTACTAGTGATGATGAACCAGCTGTGTGTGTGTGTGTGTCGATGTTTGTTCAATTTGAAAGACTCATATTGATATGCATTCTTTGTTTCGTAAATTGTGGCAAGTGTTTGGCTTTTCAAGAAACCAATTCCCTTCATGTTGAGGGGATAATAGGAATAATTAACTGTTGTCACAGTTGTTTTACTTTAATGAACTCTTTAATTCTAATAACGAAGAACTTTTGAAAGTATACTGTTTATTTTTGTAACTATTTATAATCTGTCTTGATCTTTGTAACTATTTGTAATTAGTCGGTTATAAACTGAACTTGCTTTTAGTGGGAATTGTTAGGGTATGATAGTCCACATAATTTAGACTTTCTCGTCGATATTCTCATCTCAGGACCCAGAAATTGGCCATGTTATTGCACCTAATTTAGTTATTAATGTTTCCAGGCAGCAACTGGCGTGCTGATGTGGTTTGAGAGGCAAAGTTCTTCGCTTCATCTCTTTTTCCTTCTTTTGAGAAGAATGACTTGAGAGGCAAGTTCATAGCCACAGCTAATGTAAAGATCAGGAAATGAAAGCATTTGGCTATGTCGAAGATGGAAAGTTTTCTCACCTTATTCTTTGCTTTGTTCTGTCAGCAGTTGTTCCTTTTGCCCAGGAAGCTTTGTTGAGTTGGTATACCTAATCCTTGCTAGTTATATGGGTAAACGATGCCACCTGCTGTACCTTCAATTATATATATATATATATATATATTATGAGGACTAACTTTCCTTCCGACCGTGGACGACAGATAGGACTTTTTCCTAGCGTTCACCTTGTACGTGATTAATGGAATCTTGCAGATATCACCAACATCAATTGGTTTAGACAAGGGAAGGATTGAGATACACTACTTGCTGATAGGCTTAAAAATTTAGCAGGATAAATGCGAATACCACATAAGAGAAAAAAGAGGTTTTTATAAGAAAATGTCCCTAAATCAAGGCTCCAACGTAAACGACTAGAAAACCGAAAGCTCGCAGAAAAATCCTGCACTTGTTTGGGAAGCCAAATCAACCTGAAGCAAAGATTAAGGACGGCAAATACCATACTAAAGCTGTCAGTGAAACACCAAGCATGATCATTCAAAATAATTAGTAAAAACAGCAGATTACATAATCTCCAACTGGATTGAAATTTACAAGGATGAACCATTATAAAGGGCTGTTATCAGTATCATTATACATCAATATTTTTGGCTGTTAGTTTATGATACAAAAGCAAATTAGATTGCATAGAACTGCAAACTCTTCAGGCTTACTTCGATAAACACAATATGAAGACAGATATGGGGGATGTTGACTCAAATAGACTGTTCAGTTTGTTCACCAAGACTTCTTCATAGAATTAAATACAAAACCGTCTGGTGTCACTCCATCAGCTACCATTCTATCAAAGAACATCTTGGCTTCAGCTAGTCGTCCAACTTTGCAAAACCCATGAATCAATATACCATATAAAACAACATCAGGCAACAAGCCCCGATTCCTGGCACAGTTAAAAGCTAATGAAGCTTCATCTAATCGACCTTCCTTGCAGAGACCATCAATAAGAACACTGTAGCTAACTATATTTGGGCAGATACAATTGTTTAACATCTCTTCATGGAGTGCAATTGCATTTTCTATATTTTGAGCCTTAAACTGGCCATCTATCAAACAACTGTATGTCACCACATTAGGCAACGGGCCACTGTTGAGCATCTTATTGAAGAATAGCACTGCTTCGTCCATTCTATCTTCTTTACAAAATGTATCAATCATAATTGTAAATGTTATGACATTTGGCTGAAGACCTTCATCCATCAACTTTTCATAAACTTTTCTTGCTTCATCTAATCTTTTCATGGAGCAGAAGCCACTGATCACCGTATTGTAAGTCACTATGTCAGGCTTCAAGCCACACCTGGTAAGCTCGCCAAACAACTGAGCGACCTCTTCCACACGACCCTCCTTGAAGAGGCCATTGATAAGGACATTATAAACAAAAAGATCAGGCTCAATACCATTTCTGACCATCATCTCATACACTCTAAATCCAACTGCTTGTGCGATCTGCTTACACAATCCGCCAATCAAACTGCAGTATACAACAACATCCAACACGAAGCCTCTTTTTAAAATATGAAAGAAAAGCATAGCTGCCTCCTGCAACCTCCCTTCATTCACCATTCCCTTGATAAGTACAGTAAATGTTACTATATCTGGTTCAAGATTGTGTCTGTGATAACTACTATACATTCTTAGAGCATCTCCTAATCTCTTAACTCTACACCACCCATCCAATAGTACATTATAAGTTACAATGTTAGGTTCCAAACCCAACTTGAAATGAAAACATAGGGCATCGCGTACCCTTCCCCACTTACAGAGACCCTTTATCAGCACCCCATGAACAACCACATCAGGACAGCATTCCTTCTTAATCATATGCTCATAAAAATCAAATGCTTCTTTCAAGTTCCCCGAATCACAGAGCCCATCAATTAGACTACTATATGTCAGCAGATTTGGCTCACGTCCTTCCTTCAATATCTTGCAAAAGATTCCACACGCCTCAGAAATTTGCCCATTCTTACACAACCCATTGATAAGAATGCTATATGTAACGATATTTGGAACCACATCTTCCTCAAACATTCTCTTATATATCTCGGATGCCTTTTTCAGATCCCCAACTCTAACATACCCATCTATGAGTGAGCTAAATAGCACCACATCAAGTTTAAGGCCATCTGCTAATGCTTTCCCAAGGAGATCATGCACTTCCTCCATTTTTCCTTCCTTACAAAACCCATCTATAAGAACTCCATACACTACCAAATCAGGAGCTGTACCCTTCTGTATCATCAGCTCATAAATCCCAACAGCAGCATCCAATCTTCCTCCCTTGCAACACGCACGAATCAAAGTACTATAAGTCACCACACTCAGCTCTGGACCCGATTCCAATGCCAAGCAGAACAAATCAAAAGCAACACCAGTCCGATTTCCCTTGCACAGAGCATTCAGGAATCTATTGAACTCGTAAGTCTTCACCATGACTCCCCTCTCTGTCAACAACCTATGAAAATCCACAACTTTCCCGCCACCCGACTTCTCCAAAACTCTACCCATTAATGTGTTATACCCATCAGCCAATTCCCCATAGACCCCTAAAACCACATCTATCTGACCTGTTTCGAGCAAAGCATCCAAAATTTCAAAACCGCTGTAGCATTCCATCAAACATTTAAAGGCCATCTTTAGGTCACGGCCAAATGGTACAAGAAACGCCACGACGACATCGGAAAAGGCGAAATGCTGAACCATAGTATCAAGAATGCGGCGTGTGGGTCCGCGCAAACGGCGGCGGAGGAGCTCGTAGGCAATAGAAGAGAGGGATTCGAGGGTAGGAGGGAGATTGAGGTGGCAATGTGACCATTGGAGGAAGCGAAAAGCGGCGTTGGGATGAGCACGGAGGAGGAGGAGGCGGACGACGGCGTCAACGTGGTCGGTGCGGAAGCCAGCGAGGGAGATGGTGCTGAGGGGTTTGTGTGTGTGGTGGGAGAAGATGGAGGAGACCTCGTCGATGGTTTTGGAGGAGATAGGGTCGGGGTTTGAGTTGGAGGAGGAGGAGGAGGAGGAGGAGAAGCGATGGGGATGGCTGAGAAAGTATGGTTTTCGACGAGTAGAGGAGGATAGCATGGGAGGGAAGAAGAATGGCGGCCGCGCTTTCTTTTTGATTGATCGCATCGACTGTTTTTATTTGGAAACCTTGGTCAAGATCTGGTCAGATTATTACTCGATGGATTTATCAAATTACGCAATACTTTCTTGCTAAATTATTTCTACTTTGATTTTGGATGATTGGCGTTTTTATTACATTTCTATTATTATTTTTTTAATCAATTATCCATTTTTCTCTGCTTCGTCTATAATTCATGTACATTGCTTATACACCAATTTTGATCGACTTTTCCCGGTCAAGACGATGTTAAATGGAAACAACGACGACAAGAGGATTGCAGTTCTACTCGGATATAAGCTCTCGAAGAAGATACCACCCATTCGAAAGTATATAATAAAGTAAACAAGGACTTAAGCCAGGATTGGGGCACATTTGTACTCCACCAACTGTATAGATCTGAACGTATAACTGCTGTGAGAATTGCATAACTTAAACGAGAACAATAGATGCAGAAAAATGTGAACCAAATAGAATATGGATAGGAACGTTGCAGCTGCAGCAAATCGAATTAAATTAGTTGGGCATGTTTATGGAGTCTGACACATACACTGATAAATTTTTTCAGACATATCAAAAGATAACAAATAAACCACAAGATCCTTCATTCTAAAAACATCAACGCTTCCTCCACTGGATAAGTAGCAATGCAGAAACGAAGTAGCTGAAATGATACTTTTCCAGACAATTATTGTTCAGAATGTGTGAACATCATAAGCTGCATTAGTTATCACCTGAAACGGAGAATGTTGCTCATGTTTCCAAGAAGATGCTAGGGTTGTTTTTCAAGCTGTCACCGAGAAGATATGCCATCTAATGTGTTAACGATAACAATATATAATTTTGGCAACAATTTCTCAGAAGTAAATTTCTGGCAACGGGATTTAGTTTAATATATTTCATCATCAGGGATCTCTGGTGTTAAAAACTTTCTTGGATCTTTACTGATTTCTTCATAATTCAGTCTAGGCTTCACTTTGTCTGGCACAGGGAGGAGCGGGATAATAGAATCCCCATCAATAACACCATCAATGATCCCATATTCAACAGCCTCTATAGGGCCCATGTAGCGATCTCTGTCGATATCTTTCTGTACCTGCTCAAATGTGCGCCCCGTACAACTTGCAATGATCCTAGTAACATTATCCTTGTTATGCATAATCTCTTTGGCTTGAATCTCAACATCTATGGCTTGACCACTTGCACCACCAAGAGGCTGATGGAGCATGATTCGGGTGTTGGGCATTGCCAGCCGTTTACCCTTTGTACCACCACCAAGGATAATAGAAGAAGTGGATGCTGCAATACCAAGTGCAACAGTGGAGACATCTGCCCGTACAAGCTGAACAACATCATAAATTGCCATGGTAGCGCTGAAAAAGAGAAGGCACAAGTTTGGCTCAGAAAAGTGTTCCTACATTAGAGAGTTCATTGAAAATGAACTAAAAAGAAACAGGAATTTGGAAGAAATTCTGGCGCTCAACAATTTAGTACATGTTTAAAAACATTACCAACTAGAATAAAAAGCAACAAACAGCAATCAAGTGCTTGCCATTTGCCAATGCTCAGCATGCCCACTAACATGTATCTACACCCTATAAGTGTGAATGCATCAAGTAGCTTTACTAAGGTCCTTGTCTCAAGAATAAAAAAATAAAAAAAATTTACATCCAGACAATCAAAGATTTGATGAAGGGAGGGGAGCTTTCATCACATTGAGCTTGATGAATTTTTTAATTTAAAACTTCAACTCCAGAATAATCCTAATTCTAATATAAAAAAAGCCAGAGCTACTAGGAATTGTCAACTGTTTGAATTATATCCAGGTAAAACAGGTAAATCTAAGCTGGAAATCTAGTTATAAAGTCTCTCAAAAACATAATATATAGCAAACTAGAGGCAAATAAGTCATTTAATGAATGGATTTCAAAAGTATCTTTAAAAAATGACTTGCAAAAAGCTACTTCTTAGACAATGATACAAAATTAATAAAGAACATAGTGAAGCAAATGATAAAAGTAAATCAGAGAAAGGAGAAGAATAAACAGTAAGAAAACAAGCAAGTGCATGCCAGAATTACACAGGACAGATTAACTAAGAATCAATCTCATAATATCACAGCCAGCTGACAGATATAAGGAAGTTTTGTCTTATCTATCCCTTGAGGAAAAGAAGGGATGAGGAGCCTCAAACTGTGGATATCAGTGTACCAGTTGACCATAGTATCTCTTCGATAAAATGAAAAGGCAAACTTAGTAGAATAGACAGAACAGTATATCAGCTAAGTAAACTAATTTTGCAATTTTAGAAAATGTTTACATGCTAAACTAATTTTAAATTCAAGCAGCCACTTTGAGGAACCAATTTCAAATAGATTTCTGTTTTTCTCTAAATGCCTCTAAATCTTCTTCAACAACAATTCATATTCTTGTCATATGGAATTTTCTTAATTGTTTGTATGAAGTTCAACATTCTCAAGCCTGGAAGTGGCTGTCCACTGGACATGTTTTATGCTAATATCTTTTGCTTGTGTAGCTGTTATTGGTGGTTTGTTAGAGTACTTTGAGCCTCCAAGTAGCCTAGAAGTGGCAATACTTTCTAAATCAAATTTGATTTGATTTTAGATTGCAAGGGTTTTTGACTTTTCACCAAATGAATCGTTGGAATCAGCTAAATCAGTTGATATATGGTTACAACTGATATAAAACGATAAGGTTACACATTGTGCGGTTGAAGCGGCTAAACATTTGGTCCAACCAGTTCATGCTACCGCAGATGTTCTCTATAAATCAAGGAAGAAAGTCGAACATATGGTCCAGGAGGAAGTGACCAGTTTAAATAGACTAAGAGGCATACAGGCAAGTATATGTAGACCGGGAAGATTAATGGAAAAAGTACTACTCTTTTATAAATAGCCCAAAAGAATAATTATAAGCAACTATATAATGCAGAAAAAGTAAAGAATTTTAGCTTTAAGAGGATGGCTTGGCTGTTCGCTAGATAATTTTAACCACTATCTAGTTAACCAAAACTGAAAATAGAGCTGCCCTTTGAAATTTTAGTTCAAAAATGATGAGCAGGTGTGCAGTATTGACAGCAATTCAGCAAACACAAGTAGAATCCTAACCCTCACAGTGCTGAAGATAATATGAAAAACTCTAGTGATATAGTCCACCCAACTTGTCAGTATGTTAAGCATATGTATCAGGAAAGGAGGATCTTTGGGTGTAGAGAGTATCCTAAAAGCTTATTGGATATCTTCAAGTGGAAGGATAAAATTATAAGTGGATAGTAGGCCTTGGTGGAACACTTGGATGGTGAGGGTTATTTGGTCAATCTAATTGGAGAGGAACAGAGATTTTTTATTTTTTTTTTAAATGTAGGGACTGGAAAGACATCTTGTCTAGCATTAAATCCTTCTTTTTGTGCTGGACAGTTGTTTTAGGAGAGGCTCGCAGCAGCAAAGCTAGGAAAAGCTTCTCCCGGGCAAGATGACTCAAAGCGAGGTGGTGCTGCTGGACAAGGATTAGACTGTATTAGTCTGATCCTTATGTTTTGATGTCTTGCTGTGATGCAAATGTATCTGGACGGTTGTTTCAAATGTGGCTTTTGGTTGTCATAGGATAGAATGTTGTTGACAGTGTATCTTTTGGTGGTGAACTATATGTGTTGTGGTTGGCTTACTATGATGGTTGTAATTTCCGTGGTGTTTTAGTTATTTTGTTGGATGTTCAGGGTTATGCTCTTGCTCTGGGCCAATTGGTTTAGGGCTAGAGTTGTTTCAAGTTTCTAATGAAACAGGGTCATGGACCTTTCGTCAAAATATTCAAAGATATAGTCCACCCTACTTCAGCACTTTGCCTTGCTTGTTCATCTTTATTAGATCCTTAGACCTAAGACAGCCTCATATAAATTAAGCTTAGGCACATGTGGAGCAATTTACAGGACACAGAATTTTCAGTTTGGAAAATAACGAAAATTATCATGGCTTATCGATCTAACTTTCCTCAATAAGAGAACATTTATTGCATTGTGAGGGCTACAAGACAAGACCTTCGAACAGAATACTGGAGAAAAAAAAAATTACGAATCCACATCACAAATGCTACAATACCTCAATAAAAAAAAGCCTAAAAGGTATAGAGGTATATAAGAAAAACAGATCAAATCCGTAGCTTTCGAGAGTTTGGAAGATCTAAATCACCTGAGCGAACCTCCAGGGGAATTTATAAACAAGCGGATGTCCTTGTTGGGATCCTGCGCGTCTAGGAGCAAAAGCTGACTAATGATGGCGTCGGCCACGAAGTCATCGACGGCGCTCCCGAGGAAGACGATCCGCTCCTTGAGCAGCAAACCCATCACGTCCGACTCCGCCCCTCTCATGGCCGTTGCCGGCGTCTGAGGAGCCGACGAGAAAGGCGAGAACTGCAAACCGCTTTCAAGCCCTAAACCTACCTCTGCTCCTATGCTCTGGCTTTCGACATGGGAGATGGGCTTCGTCGGGGAAGAGAAGGGGGAGGAGTAGATAAGGGCGTTGACGCGGAGAGAGGTGGATTTCTGTTGGAGAAAGAAGCGAGATTTTGGGGTTTTCGCAGAGGAGGAAGAGAGGAGTATGGAGGGCTTAGAAGGAGCGGAGATGGAGAGGGAAGTCATGGCGGCAGCCCGGAAGCAGTAGGAGCGCTCGGAAGTCGGAAGTGATAAAGGAAAAGATGAGTTATCTATACCGTCCTTCCCATTTTCGGATTACACTTAATATTTCCTCTTTTATATGCTTTTTTTTTTCTCAGACTAAATTGATGGCAAATAAAAATAAATAAATCTACAAGAACTTTTTACATAATTATCACTAAAATCTTTTAACTTCTCAAATATTATAATTATAATTATAATTAATTTGTAATAAATAATTTCTTACTCTTACTCTCTCCACCTATAAATCTTGTGCTTCATTTTTATTTATTTATTTATGCTATAGGTATAATGCTATGTTTTATAGTGTTATTAATTATTAAGTAAGTGTGAACTTATATCAAGTAGATGACTACTCTATTTTTTTTCTCTTAGATCTATATCTAATATCTTCTCTATATGAATGATTTTTACTTAGAGTTGATAAATTATTTGCAAAATTTCTCTTCCAAAATAAAATATTTTTAATTATTATCACATAATGATTGAAAATATCTATTTTTATTGAAGTTTAGAATATATAATATTTATTAACTATTTGTATGAAAAGGTATGTTTCATTGTATCCTAACATTAATATACTGAATAGTTTTTAAATAATTTATATAGGAGTATAATATTTTTTAAAATCTAATTTATATTTTAATTATAATTAGTTAATTTTACATGAGGAAATATCGTTTTTAAGAAAGCGAAACGATACTATTTTAATAATAATTATGATATTATGAAACTTTGGAGTGGCAATTATGTAAAAATCCTAATTTATAAATATGTAAACCAAATTCATTTTGACACAATTTCTTTTGACTCTAGATATAATTAATGGTAACCAAATCGACGTTTATATGCACCAAACTTAAGTAAATGATCCTTAATCTGTATGAGTTATGAGTATTTTTCTTTCTTTTTCTTTTTTTTTTTTGAATATATTTGTATGAATTACACCCCTAATCATGGGCCATATTGCACTTTCCAAAGCCTCCAGATTCTCTCACTAAAATCTAATGCATAGCCCAAATATAAGAGAACTGCGGAAATCTTTAAAATGACAGAATTACCCTTCTTCGTTTGATACCCGCGCAACTCCCCCGCTATAACATGATCTAGGGTTTTATTTATCGACGACGTCTCCTTGAATAGAGAAGTCCATCGCCGCGGCCGCAACGTCGTAGCTCTTGAAGCACGTACCATGGCGACTCATCTGAGCAAAAAGCGAAAGGCAATCTTAAAAAATCTTGAGCATCTCTTACTTCCAATGTTGCTCTTTAGATCGCGAGTTATACGTGCTCTTCTTCCGCCGTTTATTTATAATGTTGAATTGCTTTCGATCTCTTTGTTGGATCTTTAGTTCGTGGCTGATGGAGTATTCTTCGCGGAGCTCAATGAGGTCCTCACGAGGGAGCTCGCTGAGGATGGCTACTCTGGCGTCGAGGTGCGCGTTACGCCGATGCGGACTGAGATCATCATCAGAGCCACCAGGACTCAGAATGTTCTTGGTATAGCCTAATATTATCCCTTTTCGATCCATCTAATAATAGTTTGACATAGATTCGTTGCCTCCGTTCTAGATTTATCTATCCCAATTAGTAGGAAATAACATTTGGATATTACTAGATGGCAGCATTAGATTATGTCTTTCCTATCTATAATTTTTGTTGTTCTGACACGCTAAGGAATTGTTCTTTTTCATCAGGGAAAAGAAAATGAATTCTTTAGTGCCTTAGTGGCTAGCTTTAGATTCCTTAAGTTTTTATCTGTCCTTTAAGGTGAGAAGGGTAGGAGGATAAGGGAATTGACATCCGTGGTACAGAAGAGGTTCAATTTTCCGGAGAATGGTGTGGAGCTCTATGCGGAGAAGGTTAACAACAGAGGGCTCTGCGCCATTGCTCAGGCAGAGTCTTTGAGGTACAAGCTTCTTGGGGGCCTTGCTGTTCGAAGGTAATCTATCGGCTTTTACCTTACTAAGATTTTCTTTTTCTTCTTTCCTGTCAGAAGAAATATGTTGTAATATTAGTGCGTTCTGCAGTTCCTTTTGCTTGTTTGTGCTTGCTGCTTGTAGTCATACTCTATAGAAATTTCAAGAAGCAACATGTGCTTTCCTGTAGCACATCTTCAAGTTTTGTGAAATGGAATTTTGATCCAGCTGGACATACAAGAGATTTCTTTTGGGTTTGATTGGGAGATGAGGGTCCAATGTTTGACATTCAATTTTATTTATCTAGTTAACAGGCCTTTGTATTGCAGTTCTATATAAAAAAGAAACAATTTTCTGTCAATGACCCTTGGAAATTGATATTTTATCACTCTCTCCTTGTAAATTTTTATTCTTTTCTTTCTGTTTAAACTTAGGTGCTAAGGCCAGGAAATAGTAAATGTTCAAGGAAACTTTGTGATGTAGTATAGTTTTTATCTGACTTGAGAATTGAGATCCTCTTAAGGGTCTGTTCTTTCAAGCTTCTCTTTTGTTACTCATTAATTAAGCTCTATGATTTTCAAGAAGATCAATTACCTTGAATTTTGAAAAGGTGCCCTATTCATTTATCAGCAGATGGTACTAAGGAATTTTTAGTTTGGTGTGTGGAGACAATAATGACCAAGGATTTCTATTGTGGTTGCAAGACATGGCCTCTCTGTGTGAATATTGGTTCTTAGGATATGCTTTATTGATTGATTCGTGACTTTATGATTCATTATAATTTCCAAGTTCATGAGCAATATAATAGATCAGTTGCATCAATAGTATTTTGTGTATACAAGTTAACTTTAATTGTAGTTTGACTTGCGTCTTACTTGCTGTTGATTAACTTGGACTGCGATGCATCAGTGATTGGGTTATTTTTTATTCAAGTTGAACCAAAGGTCACAAGGGAATCTTTTGCTTACTAAAACTACACTAAAGGGTGGCTTTGCTCTTTTTACAATTGTGACTTTATGTGTGATGCATCTATTGCAGAGCCTGCTATGGTGTACTCCGTTTTGTCATGGAAAGTGGTGCTAAAGGTTGCGAGGTCAGTCAAAGAGTAACTTTATGTTTTCCAAGTGGAATTTATTCTATTCTCTACTATCTGCTAATGTGGTATCGCTTGTGGTGCCATATTGTACAATAATTAATTTAAGGGAGGCATATGTTATAGCTTAGTGGTTTTGTCGCTGACTGATTGGTATTTTTCTCAGGTTATAGTAAGTGGAAAGCTTCGGGCACAGCGCGCCAAATCTATGAAGTTCAAGGATGGCTACATGATTTCCTCTGGTCAGCCAGTTAATGAATATATTGATTCAGCTGTGAGGCATGTTCTTCTTAGGCAGGTTAGTTACAGTGCAAATTATGTCTCTTTACTATGGTTCACATTATTTGTCATTATATGTGCTGAAAAAATAGTTGATTATATCTTAGTTGAAATGAAAGTTCTGAAATCCTTGTCTTTGGTCTATCCGCATCACTGCAGTAGATAGCACCATTTTTTCTGGTTACCCCGTTGTCATTTATAGGATTAAATGCCTATACATTAATTGAAGTAATATCTTTGTATCGGTTACTTTTGCTCATTGTGCAATCTAACTTGTTTAATGAATTCTTCAGGGAGTACTTGGCATAAAAGTGAAGATCATGCTGGATTGGGATCCGAAAGGAAAGCAGGGTCCTACAACTCCATTGCCCGATCTTGTCACTATCCATGCCCCCAAGGACGAAGAGGAATACATGAGGCCAGCGGTGCTTGCACCAGAAATTTAAATTTGTCAATGATGTCTTACATGGTCTTATTGTTTTAATTTTTCGAGACAATTGTTTTGAGTTTTATCTGTTACATTTTTGGTGAAAGAATTATCTAATTTCTCATGGAAATTTTTATTTCAGACCGTTTTTCTTTTGATAGTCAACGATTGTCATGTGGCATCTCAAGTGGCAGTGGGTTTAGTTGTATTTAGACATCGTGTTGCATTAAATCCATGTTGCGTCAACACTGATACACATCTCCATCCTTGTATAATTTATCATTATCTTCACTGATACTTTCGAGCGATTCTATATTAGCAAATTTACTGTATCTCACAGGTATTTTGCAGTAAGCAACTTATCCCAAGCACTTGTATATTAGCGATTTTACAACGCCGTCGAACTCTCAGGGGCTTCTTAAAAGGCATGACCAGAAAATGTGGTCATTTTAAAAAAATAAATAGGCTCATTTCTATTGCTCAATGTCAAAATGCTGCTGGGCCTTATTTCTACATATATAGTTTTACATCCGGAATTAGCAGAAGAAGTAAAATCAAAATAGATTGACCACAGTGAAGACTATCTGCCGATAACAAATAACTTCCATCACGAGAGCTAATACTACCCCAAGTTGAAGATGCACAAAGAAAATTTGATCAACTGATTTACCATCAGATTCCGCTTTGCTCCCAGTACCATATGATCCTACACAAGTTCAGAAAAATCGAATATCAAAGGATGTAAACCTGATCTGAAAGATACCGTTTGTTAGACGAAATAAAGATTTAATGTTACATCTGAACACAATTGTAGGTTGTAGTTATCTAGAATATACAACAAATGCAAATAAACCATCATGTTAGCATTTGTTTCAGTCTGTGAATTATGACGTGTTACAATGCGCAAACAAATCTTGTATCTGCAATTATGCAAGATTCGTACAAAATAAGCCCTACCCAACTCTACTGGTCAAACTCGAGAAATTAAGCTAAAAGATTACTGCTGGGAAGTTCCAATTGCATAATTCTCAGAAATCTATTCATCTTCATCTTCAATGTCATTTTCAGTCAGCAGGTGTTGCAGAGAAACTCTCGCCTTTTTTGATTCTGGCAAGCTATCTTCCGAAGCAACTTCAACTTTCCTCTTTGCCCTCGCATCTCCAACCTCTTCTTCCTCAGCTTCATTAGTTGGCGGGTCACCGGACATTGTGGCATTATCTTTCTCAGATGGCTCCAAAGCTGAGTCGTCAGCTTTCTTGCCTGAGTTTGGTTCACTACTTTTCTTCAAAGACTCTACGGCCTCTTTCAGACAAATGCGGACATCTTCATTCTCTGCAAGATGGAGAGGAGTTTGACCTCCTTTCGTCTTGGCACTGAGATTTGCACCTTTTCTTATTAGATACCTGACTAGCTCTAGATGAGATCCCTGAGCAGCATAGTGCAAAGGTGTCAAGCCTTTCCTGTTAGCAGCTTTGACAGATACCCCAGATGACAACAGAACACGAACTACTTCAAGATGGCCTTTTTGGGAAGCAAAATGAATAGCACCCGTATCATCCATCGCAGCTGCTCCAACATCAGCCTTGTGCTGGCAGAGAAAATTCACCACCTCTGTCTGCCCAGACCATGCAGCCAAATGTAGTCTAATTTAAAATCAGCAGTGTCAAGGAAAAATTGTATATGGTTAATGCAGAAAAGTTATAACTTTTTTGCATATAATTTAGCATTAACTCACTTACTTTAGGACAAGGGAAAGAACAGAGGAAGTTAGGATTTTGCTAAGAAGAGTAGAGATAGTTTAACTTGAAGTCTACAAGATAAAATTGAGATTCCCACTAGCAATTGTGCTCAACCATCTTCTATTCTATTCTTCCAGGAAAAGAATCAAGCGAAAGCAATCAAAACGACGAGCATAGGGATATAGAAGAGAGCATTCAAGGACGAACAAGGAAGAAAAGATACGATAGAGGAAGGATACGGTGTACGGGAGTGGCGGTCTCTCGAGTTGACGGCGAGCGGATTCGAGTTGCAGATCGACTCCACCGTGCTGAGATCTCCGGCTCGTGCGGCGGCGTGGAGGTCGAGCTCGCTGCCTCGCCGATCGCTCTTCGATCCCCTCCTAGGGTTTCCCATCGCCTTCTTCCGCTATGGTTGGCCACTGAAGTTCGCGAGCGGGGGATTTGGGGAGACATACCTTCACCGATCTCACGTGCCGTGCACGTGAGATATGATGTAAGTGAATAAGTGATGGAAGAGCGTCCGATCCTCATCGGACCATCAAATAAATAGGTCCCCCATTCTTATAGCTCTTTATTTATTTATTTATGTTGTTAAATTACAGATTGCCTCAATGTGCATTTGCATTAGATTACCTCTTCTTCTTTTTTTAATTTTATTTGTATCACTTTGTCTGGTTTAGATTAATTTGAAATTTATCCTTTTCTTTTCTGAAACATATCATCGTCAGTGTTTTAATCTTGTCGCAAAAGGACCTCTGCCTTATTAAAATATTCATAGATCAGCTCTTCTTTTATGTTATATTTTATCACTAAATTATATCAGCGCATTGTTTAAGCTGCTATATTTGCCGACTTCCCACCAAGGTGCAGATGACATGTTTACAAGTCGAAGAGTTGCTCTTGTTTTTTGAGTTAAACAAGCCAAAATTGAATGGAAATAGTAATAGCTGTATCACAATAATCTCAGATGGGCTTTGCCATTACAAACAAAGCAGCTATAGAAGCAAGTTACGGGCTTGGTCTCTTTGTATAAAGATAATGAGAATTTTATGGTACTTCCCGGGAACTACAAGGAAAAATCGTACAAAGCTCTGAAGCAAGACAACAACAAAAAAAAAGGATACAGAGAAATGCACTTTTAAGATTACATGTTACATGAATGATCTTCCGTATGTAGCCCAAGAGGTACTGTTAAAAAAACACCAGTATCAAGATCCATAATGAAGGTGTACCAAAGAATCCGCATCGTTTTCATTCTCAAGTACACATATATCTGGAAGATTGGAGTTAATGGAGAATTTTAGCCACTTCTTCTTTTCCACATACATCAGGCAAGGTCGCAATACAAGCCCGATGGACAGTGCAGCAAGGCTTACGATGATGACTTTAAGAGAAGAAAGAGCAAGAATGACTACGACAAATGCAGTAGCAGGAACAAGCATCAAAATGCAACCAATCGTCCCTAATGGCACCTTGAAAGGTCGAGATGCCTGAGGATACTTCACTCTCAATATTATGAAGGTCACAAACTCCAAGATCATGCCAAAGCAGTATAGGAAACTCTCGGCAGCAACTATCTCTTGAAAGCTCATCCAAGACAAGATCAACACACCAGAAGCAGAAAACAAGATCCCTATAAGAGGAGTCCCATGGCGAGATCTCTTGCTGAAGAACTCCGGGAGCATCCCTCGTTCTGCCATTCCAAGAAGCTGATAAGAGTCACCACTCATCTCAGCAACAAACATCCCCATGTTGGAGAGTGCTGAGGCTCCCTGCACCCAAACCATTAGCCAAGCACCGCCAAGCATTTTCGCAATATCAGAGAAGTAACCGTCTGTCCATAACTCTCTATCAAGTGGTATAGCTCCTGTACCTGTTAGAAGGGGATACAAGTAGCCCACAACAGCCATGATCACTGCATAAAAGAGTGCCTTTGGAAGAGTTCTAGTTGGGTTTTCAACTTCTCCTGACAGAGTACTGACTGAATCCCAGTAATTGAGATTCCAAAAGAGTGTGTTCACGTACAAGTTCCAATTAACATTGTGAAAATCAACTGCCAGCCATCTTGAAGGGCTGAGCTTTGGGATTGCCACGAGGCCCATAATGACAAAAGGAAGGAACGAGAAGACACCAAGAGCGATAGCAAGCCATCCAACAATGGTCAATCCCCTGTAATTCATATATGTTAACACCGCAGTCAACCCTAGCACTGCAAAGGTTCTTGGTAAACCTCCGGCTAAAACTGGGATGCTGGACTTCAGATAGTCTAAGAAGAGAACAGGATACAAGGCATTGTCAACAACACCGCTTAGCCATTTCATCCAACCAAGCTGAAACCCCCAGTAAGGACCCAAAGCAGAAGACACCCACACAACATAACCTGCATTCTCCGGGAACATAGTGCTCATCTCAGCTGTGATCAGCGCTTCCGGAATGCTCCATACAAATGGGAAAACAAGAAAACCCAGGATAGCTAAGAGTGGTCCAGCGGCCCGGACACTGTCTTCAATACCAAATGGGCCACCGGAGACGCCATAGAAGATTAGAAACACCAGAGGCACAATTGAGACCTTCTGCAAATTGTCTGATCTTGGAGCTCCATGGAAGAGGCTTCGGTAATCAGGATTACCTTCTTGCATTGGGATAGAAGATGCTTCAGTGTCAAAGGCGTGCCTCGGTTTCTGCATTTGAAGCATTGCATTGTTCAGGTTTCTATATCAATTGCTAACATTCCAGGGTTGTGGTCCAACCAGTAGGTCGGATTGAATTAAGTAAACTCAGACATGTGCAGAGTTCCTGAGAATTTGGAAGTGCAAGGGATCAACAATTCAATCCAGTAATTACGCGTTGATTCTGTAAATGTAAACCAACTGGTGACTTGAGATCAGATTTGACTAGAATTTATTCAGATTTATGACGACAACTGTACTTCTTACAAACTTCTTGATCTCGTTACGACTTGTTTGATCCAGTTATCCTCATCATGCTTAACACAAAAACTAACTTTGGGTTCTTTTCTTTTTCAGAAAAAATCATCATATCATGCAGTATAACATACTATAAAACAGTAAGATTAAAACCAAATCAGGAAATAGGAGAAGAGAGGAAAAGGAGAATTCAAACCGAGCAAGTCGCGAGTGGCTTGAGCTCGAGCTCGAGCTCGTCGCGAAAAATCCGTGACCCCTCATCGTCGATCTCAGGCAACATCCTCCCTCCTCCCTCCACGGAATAGAGCTCAAGAGTCTCCGCCTCCGAAGACATATGGGGTGTGGCCGTGTGGGGGAATAGAGTGGGTATCCTTCCTAATGGAAGTACAAGCACGAGGTTACGACCTTTTGGGAGCGGCGCTGGTTCATTCTGACTTCTGAAGTGGCTTAATTGGTCGTTGGCTCCTTGCCCCTTGGTCGCCTAAACGAAAAGCAATTTACTTGCTCGTGTAGCCTAGAAGGACCCCCAATTCATGCTCACGCTAATCTTACCGACTCGAGACTTGCGCGAATCCTAAATAGAGGTAAATTAGAGGCTTTTCTTTTTGGGCAAAAATCCCAAGTTAAAGTTAAAGAGATGTAAAGAAGGACTACTGTAGACTATAAACTTGAGCTTTTTAATTGGATATGGTTCCACTTCCACAGTATATCCTACCCTACAAATATATATATATATATATATATAATAAATTTGACTTTGATTCAATTAATTCCAGAAAGTTTTCTCTTTTGAAAAACAAAAGGAGAATTCATATTATTCAAACTTCACTGTTCAACTATTTCCTTCGTTAAATTTGCGTCCTTCGCATGAGACCAATTCTGGAGGTAATATAACATCACATAACGCAACATAACGTACTTAAATGAGAAAGGAAAAAATAATAATCATTAGAACAGTAGATTATATAAAAAGAGACAAAGGAAGAAGAAGAAGAAAAGTCCAAACTGACTCACTTAATTGGGAACGTCCCGAGCTCCGTCGATGGTCACAGATTGCTCCAATTTTTAGATCGTCGATCACAGTCAACTCTGCGGGCGAGCTGCTTCCTCTTCATCGGAACAGAGCATAAAGATCATCGTCTTCCTCGGTGCTTCGTAGCAACAGAAAGGAGAGTCTACGCTGATAGATTTAGAGAATAAAGCAACGGTTTGATTTTTTTTGTTACTTATTAGAGGACCATTAATACCACGTCCGCATCTCTGTAAGATATACCTGCGGTTCTACAAGCGGCAGGAAGCCGGCAATAATATATAGGATTACAATTTGCCAGAATATAATTTGGTGACGCGGAGCTGTGCTCATTATTTTTCGACAGCACTCGTATTATATTACATGCCTATTGTGGTTTTTTTCATTATCGATACGGTTTACAAAGCAAAGCATATGGCTATTGATATCCATTTAATTACTCAAAAGAGACAATGTGCATCTCGAGTAGTATTATTGCCAGTTAATATATGCCATGTGCCTTGCATGTTCATTAAGATCCAGTTCGTACATATCCATTCCCATCTCCAAGAAATTGCGAGTGATTTGGGCCCTCGAAGAAAGAAAACATGGGCCTTTTCAGAGGATTCTTTTATCTTACCTTCTTCATTTGGGTGGACCTTGGCCTAGGCTCATGGGCTTCTTAAACAAACGCCCAAGCTTGGCTCGTTGGCAACAAAAAATTAAACTTTATTTAATAATAAATTTAAGAAATAATCTAATTCAGTAAAAAAAATTTAAAACAAACTAGTTCGGTAAAACCTCGCAGCAGGACGGTGCTCTGGTTTGGCTTCTACCTAGAGAATCCCGGTCAGGCCAGCTTGCAGGGATCCTCTTTGTCTAGTTGTCCTTCAAAATATAAACAATTACGTCCCCACAAATTATCTCAGTCAAGAGCATAGGACAATAGCTAGACATGAAAGACGAGCTACTACCCAGAAAATAGCATCGGTCTTAACTGTTGCAGACGAAAAGATCCTGCTATATAAACTACTCGAATTAGGGATCAAGCTTTTCCAAAAACTACGCATTTCGATCTGGAAATAATGAACTCCGTCAAGCTGGGGGAATTGTCAAGCTTCATCAGACAGGCTTTTCATTATTCTGTTTTTGACGATTAGCTTACACTGTTATATACCTTATGCTAAGCAAAACTCAAGCAGTGGCATCCATCTGAGAACAATTCCATGTAAGCACCATTATAAGACCTGTTGTACACAAGGGTCAACCAAAATAACTTTTGAAATTGCAAAGTGATCAATCAGTTAGCACAGTTACACCCCAAAAAAGGTACAAAGCTTTAATATGGTGTTACTATTAACTCCGCCCTCGACTAAAAGTGGATCCTGGTATGTAAATAATGAAAAGTGCCTTAAGAAAGCTTGGAATATACAAGCCCAGGTCAAGTGGGCTAGCAGAAATAGTTTTTAACTATGTGCATTTCAAGTTATGGTCAGAAGTCACCTGTTCTTTTCCCTGAGGAAGTGAGCAGGAAGGACAAACAAGGAACGTAAAATCTACATTCATCGAACAAAAGGATGAGGCGATAAATAGTAATCTCTTACGCGTGATGCTCCATCCCTAGCCAAAATGCCCTCCAAATCACCCATAATCCTAGCCAACCATATCTCCAGGTTTCTTTGGATTTCCCGGAAGTAGCTTCTGATCGAGTCCAGAGATCTCTTTGTACTCAACTTAGTCTGTGTCGTTAAATCATCTTGAAAGTTAATCTTTGCAGTCTCTGATTGCAGCGAGTTCAGTTTTTGTCTTGTTTCTGTAGCACGATGCTGAAGGCGGAATGCTTCGATTAAGAACTCCGTCTGCCGCTGTGTCCGGAACTCCGTGGTAAGGGTTGGATCACAAGGGTCGCTCACTTGCTACAAGAGAAAGTATACAACTTCATATCTTATTGTTACGACACTCCAATATAATGCTATGAGTGCAACAGGATCAAGGATCATCATGATTAAGGCCACATGATTAAGCAAGGAAAACTATATTAATGCACATCAAGGAGAACAATTCATGAAATCAAATAAAAAGGGAGATGCTTCAGGAGATTCTAATGCCCAATCAGCAATATAATATGAATATCCCTGATGACCATGATTTATTTAATAAGGATACTATGTTTGCAGTCTCTTCTCTGGATTGATTGGACTGAAGTTGCCTAAAATTGCTCTACTCCCCAATGGAATCTATGGGAAATCAACTATAACCGACCTTTTATTATTGAGAAATTGAATCAGTTTCATGTTACCGATTGCCTCAGCATATGACAGTAAAAAATGATTCAAAGCAGACAATCATCTATTTTGCAAAAGCAGAAGAGGTATGCTACAGGAGCAAGTGGACGTACAGAACAAACTAACCATTCTTCTGCAGAGGTCATCAATTTTTCCAGCAAGAGATTGGTATCTTTTTGCCTGCTTTCTCATCAACGATGGGATCTTGGAGGACTCTTCTATTCCCAGTTTTTCCAGGTTAATTAATTCTTGCTCGAGTAATTTAAGCTTATCAGGGACTCCTGATGATTCACCATCTAACTTCCAGGGGGAGTCCCTCCTGAAAAATGAACTCAACATGCAGTGCTGGATCAAGAATTTGCTATCCTAGCAAGTAAAAAATTCAGTCCGTAGATTTACCTTGGCACAGGATGCTTTACATTGTACATTGACTCAAGGGAATCATACTGCATGTCCTATAAGAATGAAAACAAAACATCAAAAGCATTGATGCATGCTTCTTGAAGTACATAAACTCACTGGCAAGGGATAGTATGCTATATAGAAATCAGGAGTACTAACATAATTAACTTGGTTAAATTCATATTCTTTTGTTTCTCTCCACGCCAAGTCACTCAAGTCATTTTCACTGTATGTTAGAATTAGAAAAGAAAAAACACGGAACTACACATAACATATATCAAAGTAATGAAGCAGAAGACAAATTTTAAAGGATAACTGATAACATTATCAAGAATTGATGCACTACCTAGCAAACAATGGCCAGGGATCATAGTATGTCACGTAATACTGGACTATGGACTTTTAAAACCTCCTAAGCTGCACAGAAGCATCATGCACCAAAATTAAGAGAACTTTGTCTGCTATATCTATCAGCTCCAAGAAGATTTTCAACTCCAACAATTATATATTATAAAAAGTACCATAATCTCTTCGGAACTACAAGGTTTACAAAACATAGAACTACCTCTGAAAATAGGAATGCCAAATGCACCTGGGAGAGTGCATTTCACTATGTTAATTGCAAAGAGAAAATGTCACGTCCCAGATGTTAGCTATTTTACAGGGTGACATGTTTTGACTTCCTGTAACTTGTAACTGGCGTTTTCTCATTGCGAGCAATACACTGAATGTGCTGTCGGATGTGCACTCAGCATTGAAACTTTGATAATTGACAAGCAGAACAGCTAGTCAACACAACAAATTCTGCTATAACAAAGCTGCTTATTTTTGGATCAATATTTATTAATTTAGAAATGTCATCTCAAGAATCATATAAGTTTAGCAGCACTTGCATCAAGACTTCGGTACACAAAACAGACTAAACCGTGTCCGAGGAATGGGAAACTTCAAAGGCATGGAATCCAAAATAAACTAAAAGTGAGAGAAAAATTGAAATTATGTTATCCTTTTTAGTTTCCTGACGTAAACTATTTCAATTACTTGTAGTCGGTCCGAAGAACCTGAATCCTTCAGCTCAAACCAGCTTAATTAACTCAAAGTAAAGAACAATAATCCGACTACCAAGTCTTATGCGTCTTACTGTAGAAATCCTCACCTGCCAACTGTTCGACCTCTCGATCCATGGCTTCGCCTCTCCCTGCAGAGGAAAATATTCTGGCAGCGGGGGCGGCGGTGGATAGAACTCTCCTCGGAAATCGTTGCGCTGTGCATAGATCGCCATCATCTCATCCAACTCTCTACTCCTCTCCAAGAAGCACGCCTCCGCCATCTGATCAGTCCCCTCGGATACTCGATCCTTCCCCGTCCCCGATAAATCCCCAAAGAATTCCCCGTACTTCTCGCCCTCCTTCTCACCTGGATCCGCTTCGTCTTCCCCCCTCCTCGCCGCCGCGATCTCGAGCAACTCTTCCCTCTCCGCCACCTCCTGCTCGAGGCGCTCCACGCAGGCCCTGAGCTCCGCGTCCGCACCCTCCAACTCAGCGATCCGAGCACGCAATGCAGCGATCTCGTCGGAGCCTGCATCGATCTGGCCTAGAAGTCGGCGCTCCTCCTCGCGCCATCCGTTGCGGTGACCAGCGAAGATTTCGACCACTCTGGCGTTCGCTTTCGCCTCCTCCTTCCGCCGCGACCGTAGCTGCCGTAGCTGTTCCTCAGCCTGGAAAAGCTTGAGAGCTAGGATTCGGTTCCGAGACTGGAGAGAGGAGATGTACGATACCGAGTTCTTGGGGAGATTCGCCAAGAAGAGCGTGAAGCCGATGCCGAGGTAGGAGGCGAGGAGGGAAATGGTGGAGGAACTCGGTGCCGATTCATCCGAGATCATAGAAGTCGACGATGGTTCTGGCTTCGTCTCCCTGTCCGCTTCGGCCGCCATTACAGAAAGACGATAGAGAGAGCTTGGGAAGTGGAAACCTGGAGCCATGTGCATGTTTTAAATAGGTTTGAAGGAGGAGTTATTTTTACAAAAATACCCTTACTCTTTGGCGACTATTAGCCGATGCTGATGTCGAGTTAAGGCGGACGAGAGAAGGGTTAGTTTGGGGAGTAAGTGGAGGAGTTCTCGATGTGGGGAAGAGAGCATGTGATGAGTGACGTGGGCATTGGCGCTTAGCCAAGTTTTTACTCCGGATGAAGGGAGAAGTGTCTTTTCAAAAGGAAAAGGCCAGCAGAGGACAGAGGAAAAAGGTCAGATTACCTTTTCGTTCTCCTCCATTGCAATAAAATGATGAGGGGTCCTTTTTCAAAATAATAATAATAATAATAATAATAATAATAATAGGGACACTGTTATCTTTCCATCGTATCTTCTTCGTTACATACAAACACATAACAATGGAACCATATTGATATATATAATATAGTTCACAAAAATTAATAACAGAGTGGTATGACCAAAAAAAAAAATGTTGTAATATTTGTTGTCTTTGGTGGCGAGAATGGCTGGTAGTTCTGAATCTCTACTCAACGTGCGCTTTTTTTTTAATTATTATGTTAACGTATTAAAAAGAGAGAGAGAGAGAGAGAGAGATTTACAGTAAAAACATAATAGGTTAGGTAGAAACAAATTAGGTGCAAGATAAGAAAATATGATTTTGATTCTTTCACTCAATTCTACAATTTGAGTCAGTTGTTAGGCTATCAGTCATCTATTATAACTATTGAATGTGGCGTGGGCTGGCATCAAAAATAAAATGAGACCGCAGATGGGTGGATGAGAGCTCGTGTGCCGGTTGGTTGAAACCAATTAAATACTGCATTTATTGGGTGCCGGAAATTCCAGACGTAGACATCCATATATCTTGCGTTTAAAAACGATTTTAACATAATTATTTACTCCAGGCTTTGCTTTCAAAACGAGGTAACTATAATTTGCTCTAAGGCCACTCTAGTTATGGTCAGCTACCCTCTCTTCTCGGGAGTCGTGAATCAGGACCATAACACGTGTGGACCATTGGGCCCACAAAGGCCTAGTGCGTCATACACTACTGGGCCTACAGTATTTTCTGGCCTTCCCTGTGATCTCCACGTGTTAAGAAATTAGATTATGATCCAATTTGCGCCAATCCTGTCTGGCCCAAACTAATCAGCTCTGGTCCGTTTGGGCCGCTCAGCTTAGCCCGCCACTGCTTGGGGCTTGAAGAGTATCGACTCTTCGAGGACATACGTGTAAACATACGGTGCACTCCAAATCGAGATTAATAGATAAATATATAAATTACCATAATATCACAGTATTAATTATCTCATTGTCTGAGTAAATATCTTTTTCTACACATATATCTAAAGAAAGGTACAAAGTGATATAGTTAATTTTAGACTTATAATCTTATATTAGACAAGATAAAAAATGGTCAAGAGTGTATTTTATTTTATATTTGAAGAATGTGATATGGTGGAAAAAAAAATTCTCTAATAAATTATTATTTTTAATTTCTTTTTTTGTTGAGTTTGAATAAAAAAGTTAATAAGTTGATGTTAATATAAATCACATAGTTTTAGATGGTTTAATTTTTTTAGTCAAAATTAAAAACGTGTGGATCTTAATTTGGCTCGATTGGCTTTTATGAACGCTTAAGATTCATCGCATCCTCAACCAGTGTAACTTACTGTGGGTTAATCTTCTGAGATCTAAGTATGAAAGAATTAACCTCTAGAATAGAATAGAAGGAAGAAAATGAAAGGCATCTCCCATACAAGCACATTCTTATGGCTAATTGCAAGTTTAGGAATGTCATTATTAAGAACATTAGTGATGGGAAAATTACTTCAATTATTAATGATCCTTGAATTTTATCGATGCCACTATCTCTCAATCTCACTTAACTTAATATGGATATAAGTATGGATAGTAAGAGAGTGGCAAGATTAATTCATGGGGAGAAGGTGGTGGACCTAGAGGCTTGACCTGTGGTTTGACCTTGTCCTTGCTAAGGTGGTTGAGGGGATCCTCATTTCCCAAGACAGGATTCTTGGGTTTGGCTGCATGACTCGCATAGGATTGCTTCTCCTGGGTCGCCTTATATGACCCTTATAGACTAAGTTGAGGCTAACCTTCAACCTGACTTTACGTCGACTATCTTGTGGAAGCTTCCTGTGGCCTTGACGATTTTGAGTTTTCTTGTGAAAATTAGTTTGGAACAAGTTGCCACCTAAGGCTAGGCTCCTCAAGTATGACCATCACATAAGCCCTATGTGTGACATTTTGTACGCGAGATATTAAAGCTGTCAAACACTCATTTCTAGCTTGTGAGCAAGTCAAGCAATTCTAGAGCCTTAACCTATGGTTTTAGTTATTATTATACTTTTAACGATAAGTGGGTTAATAGGAGGTGGCTCAAGGAAGGGGTCAATTGAGCTACGAACAAAGATATTTTACCATGGCTATCATTGCTAATTACTTGTGACAAATATGAAAAGAATAGAAATTTCACTTCCATAACTAATAAAAAAATGTCTACTTGTTCTTGTTGGAAAATATTGTGCTTATCACTATAGATTATTTTGATCCAATTAAATGACAAAACGTCCTAGAAAACTTATCTCCTTTGATCAACATCGGACTGGAACTCACCTCGATAGCACTGGGTTAAGTTGAACTGTGATGCTTTCCTTAGACCCGACTACCAACATTAGTAGAAGATGGTAAACATTTAGGGACTCTAATGTCGATATTCTTCTCACAGGTGGAGCACTGATCAGGTGCCAAAGTACTATTTATGCCGACGCTTGGACTATTGGAGAGGCTTTGAATCGCGCTAAAGCTTTAAAGATCAGCAATCTATATATTGATAACGACTTATTTAATGATGGTATAAATCATAAGAAAAGGGGAGATAACTGGGCCACAAAAAAGCAGATTAAGGACAAGAAAAATTTACTTCCTAACTTCAACAAAATGACACTAACTAACCTGTGTCTTTAGAAAGACAAATTTTGTAACAAAATGGCTGGTTAATTATTCTAGATCTAGTTTCTCTATGATTACGTGGGAGAGCTCAGTAATCCCAAAGTTTACCTTAATTCTGTATAAAGATGGTGCTGGCTATATACATATAGGAGCGGTAGTAGGGTGTAACATTTTGGCCTTGTTACCCAATTTGAAAGAAATTCTCTTTTCCGTTTTAAAATAAAATTAATAGCTAAACTTTATGCATGTATAACTCGACAAATCAACAGGGCTGACAACTTGTCTTAACACATCTGATGTTTGACTTTGACTACTCAAGTAGAAGCATTGTATTTATTATGCAAATCAACTAACCGAGAAACCACGAAATATTATATATATATTCACGATGACGTAAGCAGTGGCGCAAGGTAAACCAATAAGATCAGGAAACATGTGCCGGGTATTAGTTGATAAACGGCTTATAAAATAATTGAAGACTCTCTCTTGAGCCGAAATCGGACTGCATTAACCAACCAAGGGGTAAAATTGTTTCTTCGTCAATATAGATGACGAATTTAATTATTATATTCGTTAAGTACAACGACATGGATCAAAACAAGTATATTTGTATTTATTTTTTTAAATGTATATAAAAAATTTTCTGATATATTTAAATTTATAAACCATCGTAAATACGTACTAAAGTTATATTGAAGATCAATATGAAAGTACGGAAAATATTTCATAATATTTTTAATTGTTTAACTCGTATTCGAATAGAATTGGATCGATTTTAAACGCTTTCCAACCTCTTAGCATGTTGCCCAGAATGTACATATAACAACGGAATTTTCCTTATCTGTGAACGCAACTACGATTAGTTTACTACAACTATAACCAAAGTGGAAGTTTTAAAAGACTCAAGTTTTACATTTATTCGTCGTCCAAAATAGATTAAGTTTGATGTATTCGATTTAATTCACCACTTGCTGCGTTGCTTCAACTAATAAAGCTTGCTCGAGGACGGAGGGAGGGCACGTGTCCGTTGCATGCACTCAACTTGCATAGAATGATATAAGCAATGATGCAACGCATATTGCTCGGAAAATAGTGCGTCATCCCTTACGTAATCTAGTGCTACATTCCTTTGTTAATTAAGTGGAATCTGTCCAACATTCCAAGATCCCATTCCGTCTTGTGCAAAATTGCTAAAGAGTAGTACTATATTTTTTATTTAATCAAGGAAAGAGTTGCCCGTATTGGTAGTTCTCTCTTATTTTATTAAAGCTCTTCTTCATTCAAGTGGTTGGAAAATATGGAACCACTTTTGTTGTACATCAATATACCCGGTAAAAGATAATCCAATCTAGATCATCCATTCTTTTGTCACTGGATGCCACCTCGGTGGCAGTAATAAATTTTACACTTTTCCACAGGGTTAGGGTTAATGCAAATTGAGGGGCAGATTAGTCCGAGGAAAAATGTACGACCCAAATTGTAGCCGACCCGTACGTTCTCTGATGAGTGGATACTTTGAAGTATCGCGTGCTGGCCACGCTCGTAAAGGTCGGCAGCTGGCTTACTTTGACTAGTAAACTATAAATGAAGGTTTGATAACTAGTAATTATTTTTATTGACGACCACCATTGCATTCCGGTGCTGTCTTTACTCAGCTTTGACAGAAGATCACAAATATAAATAGAACACAGATTTTTTTTAATAAAATTAAAAATATCTGTCCATCAATAAAATAATAACAGAAGATTACAGATTTAAATGCTTGTGAAACACAGATTTTTTTTAAAAATAGAATTAAAATAAAACATGTCTGTGTATGCTCACGTTCGCCCATACTATTTAAGCTATAATTAATCTACTTGCTCTTAATAAAGAAGTAATTACCTCATTGAGTGACAAAGAGGGACCACCAAAAAGTGCATAATTCGAAGCAAGAAAACTCGGATATATCTCAGCCACGTCAGCCGTATCCAACTCATCGCCAGACGGGATTAACTGCAAAATTAACCGCATTTAAACATTGTGTGTCCCGTCTCCTCCTATAAAAACCCCCGACCTAAATTTCCATCCCGTACAAGTCGTTGGTAACGACCGATTTAAAAAGTTTCCGAAACTCCTACAATCTCTGCAAAAAAACCTTTTCATCTGAAGAAGAAGAAGAAGCGACGATGAGTTCTCGTATCGCTGGATCGATGATGAGGCAACTCAGCCCCCGCCTCTTCTCCACGGCGGCGATCTCCCGGCCGGCTGCGGCTGGCGGAATGGTTCCGTCCATCTTGATCGGACACGCCGGTGTCGGTGGTACGGCTTCAGTTCCGCTGGCATGGGTTGGGATCCCGGTGGCCAGCTTCCGTCGGATCGTCACTGCTCCCGAGGCGGTGGGGAAGGACGTCTCCGCCGGAGGGAGGAAGGAGGAGAAGGCAGCGGTGAGCTATTGGGGCGTTGAGGCGTCCAAGCTCGTGAAGGCGGATGGCACCGAGTGGAAGTGGTCTTGCTTCAGGGTATCTATCATTTGATCTTTCAGTAACATTGCTATAAGCTTTTACCTTTTGTCTTGAAAATAATTGTAGCTTTGTTTAATCCATTTTGATGATGAAAAAATAGCCATGGGAGACGTATTCGTCGAACGTCTCGATCGATCTGAGCAAGCATCATGTGCCGATCACGTGGGGCGACAAGATGGCGAGGTGGACTGTGAAGGCGCTCCGTGTACCGACAGACATCTTCTTCCAGGTAAAGAAAATCCTCATTTTAGACACTTTTTCTGGACTATGTTCACTTTCTTTTCCTTTTTCATGGTAAAATGCTATGTTCTGGCAAAAAAATATATATTAAAATCGTCGGAAAATGGAAAATGGCAGCCGATGATCTGGACCGTCCAGTGAGGCGGACGGGTCTGGAACTGCGGTTGCTACTACTACAACCTATGGTCATGCAACGATCGCGTGACCGAGATTCGATGGCCGGAATTCATGTGCGCTCGCCTTTCAGTCGTTAATACCTGCGAGGTGAGCTGGTAATACCAACCGTAGTAATCGATAGTTTAAAGTGAGTTAATTACGCAAAATACTACTAATTTTGATTACCAAATTAACTCAATATGGATGCGAGCAGTCCCTACTGCCGGAATTTCCTGACCATCGGGTATTTTGGCTACATTTTTTTTAAAATCTTGCTGCCTTAATGGCTTGGTCAAATGCTAAATTAGTTCGTAGTTTCTCTGTATGTGAGAGGATATTTTTTTTCGGGGTGGGAGGTAATTAGACTACAATTTAGACGGTTATCGAATTTACGCTCCAATCTGTGACCTGAAAATCTGAAATACTGAATCGCGCAGAGGAGGTACGGCTGTCGCGCCATGATGCTCGAGACGGTGGCCGCCGTGCCCGGAATGGTGGCCGGCCTTCTCCTCCACCTCCGCTCCCTCCGCCGCTTCGAACATAGCGGCGGATGGATCAAGGCCCTCCTGGAAGAAGCCGAGAACGAGCGCATGCATCTCATGACGTTCATGGAGGTCTCCCAGCCCCGTTGGTACGAGCGGGCCCTCGTCTTCGCTGTCCAGGGCGTCTTCTTCAACGCCTACTTCGTCACTTACCTCCTCTCCCCCAAGAACGCCCACCGCATGGTCGGCTACCTCGAGGAGGAGGCCATCCACTCCTACACCGAGTTCCTCTCAGACCTCGAGGCCGGCAAGATCGAGAACGTCCCCGCCCCCGCCATCGCCATCGACTACTGGCGCCTTCCTGCCAATGCCACGCTCTCGGACGTCGTTAAGGTTGTCCGTGCCGACGAGGCCCACCACCGTGATGTCAACCATTTCGCTTCTGTAAGTATTTATAACTAGCTATATCACCAGTTGTCATCGTCTTGTAATTAAGTAGTAATTTGATGTAATTATATATAGGCAAATTAACTGTTTGGGTTGGCATGGCAGGACATCCATTACCAGGGACATCAGCTAAGAGATCTTCCAGCTCCGGTTGGGTACCATTGAGTCCTTTCTATTCACAGAAGCTGGAGTGCCACGGAATCTCGCCATCGCGTAAGGAAGTGGTCGGAATAAAGAGCTGAGCAATTAAGTTGAACTTTGCATGTATAAAAAAGTAGTGTGTGTTTGATTTATTGTGCTCCTGTTAGTCTCCTATGTCGATGTTGCTAACTAAGAAATTGGCCTTGTGTTGACAGTTTGGTCGTATTCTTCTGTTGGTTTTTGTCTATTACAAGTCTATTGATACATCCCATCCTCGAAGTTGCTGCTGTAGAGTTTTTGTTCACTACGTCAATGTTGAGCCCGTGAACTATCCGTGATTGGTATCCTTCCTGGCTCACAGGCTTTGAGCCAGAAAAAAAAGAACAATGAAGGCCTTATTACGAGCCCATTAAGGTGCCTCGATCAACTGGAGCACAAGTGGGTTGTTGGGCTTTGTCCGATGTATTTACTGACCAACTATTTGTTTTCGCTTCATTCACTAGTTTAGTAGATGTATCAGGCAAGGAATTTGTAAACTCTTTAGCTTTAGTCACTTGCTACGTCGAATAACTACATCAAATTAGTCTGCCGGCTAAGATACATGTCGAAAAAAAATAAAATTACATTTCAAGAAGAGCTCCTCTTCTCTACCATTCCTATCTTTTCTATCCTTTTGTGAGATCCAACCATTAATTTACTTCGGGTTGTAATAGGAACATTAGAAAATTAAGTCCTATAACAAGTTTAATCCGTGATTACTTATTTCTAATTTTGTAATTTTAGATTAATATAGAGTTTTTCTTTTTGCATGTATACATTTTATTTCTAAATCTAGTCTAATCATGTATATAGTTTAAGATTAATCTAAACCAAAATTTGCTAATATGTAAAGATATACGATCACAATTGAATTTAACTATATCTCCTGTTGTTGACTTTAGTCATCAAGCTGCAGATTTTCTAACGATTTATTAGTTGCTCAATCTAGGAGATAAATATTTACAAATTAGATTAGCATCCAGCTCTCACTATTTAATGTTAAATTAATTAGGATCTATCACATACTCAGCTGCCTTGGTAACTCAATTGCACAAGTAACTTCGCAATTTATGTCATAGTATTCTCCTGACAAAAAAGACTGATATATTCTTTGATTGAGCATTAAGGCCTAATTTACGTGGTACTGGCAAACACCAATCAGGACTAGGTAATGGAGTATTTACCCATTAAAATAAAACACCAATTACTGCCAATTTAACAATTAAGTTACTATTCTTTTCACCGTTCTACTTAAGCCGCTGCACAAGGTGGTTGTGGAGAAATCCTCTCCTCTTCTAAATGTCAAACTCTTTATTGCCGTTTTCCAACTTAGCCGCCGGCTGTTAGAAACTTCATATTTCGTCTACTTTTGTGCTTTCGGTATCTCGCCGGTACCTCTAAGTTTATCATTACCGACACTTCCACGCTATCAACGAGGGATAAAGTTATTCGCCTTAATATCGTTACCTCATTAAACAGATTCAGGTGCACTTCAAATGGGCTACGTTACGTAACATTATTCCCCCCACCCCCCCAAAACTTGTCAAAGGCAACGTCATCGCTGACGGACCGACAAAAAGCGGCTATATGAACTCTCGCAACGCCAATCGATTCCCTTCGCCATAGAAGTTGGAATCCTAAGTCAAGGCCTACTGCCTCTATTGATCTACTACAACTCTGTGATTTCATCCTTCCAAAGGTTTGAGACGATGACCTCTCGAATGGGCGGCTCTATCCTTCTGAGGCACCTCGGTGGCCGCCTTTTCTCCACCACCACCACGGCCGCTCGATCTGCGGCGACCGCGGAGGTGGCGAACTATTTCATGTACAGCGGATCTGCGCCGGCGAAGGGGATGGCGGTGTGGGTGAGGGTCTTCCCGGTGCGGATGGCGAGCACGACGGCTTCTCCGGCGGTCAGCCGAGAGGATAAGGCGACGGCGGCGAAAGATGCCACCGGGAAGGACGGAGCGGGGACTCCTCCGAGCGCGAAGAAGGAGATCGTGAGCTATTGGGGTATCCAGCCCTCTAAGCTCGTCAAGGAGGACGGCACCGAGTGGAAGTGGTCTTGCTTCAGGGTAAGCCTGATGCTTCCTTTTCTATATCTCTTCAATTTTTTCGAAAATCTCTATTCAACAAGATATTTTATTCTGGTTATGCTGGATAGCCATGGGATACGTACAATTCGGATGTGTCCATCGATCTGAAGAAGCACCACGTTCCGACGACCTTTCTCGACAAGGTAGCGTACTGGACTGTGAAGGCCCTCCGAATCCCCGTCGATATCTTCTTCCAGGTACTACGAATAAGATTATCCCAGAACCCCTATTCCGGCCGATCTTTTCTATTTCAGTTTCCTCCCCAAGAATTCCCGCCAATTTGGTGATATACTTTTGTGACGCAGAGGAGGCACGGACACCGAGTCATGATGATTGAGACCGTGGCCGCAGTCCCTGGAATGGTGGGCGGCATGCTCCTCCACCTCCGCTCCCTCCGCCGCTTCGACCACAGCGGCGGCTGGATCCGAGCCCTTCTTGAAGAAGCGGAGAACGAGCGGATGCACCTGATGACGTTCATGGAGGTGGTGAAGCCGAGATGGTACGAGCGTGCCCTCGTCATCGCCGTGCAGGGCGTCTTCTTCAACGCCTACTTCGTGGGCTACCTCCTCTCCCCCAAGTTCGCCCACCGCGTCGTTGGATACCTGGAAGAGGAGGCCATCCATTCCTACAACGAGTTCTTCAAAGACCTAGAGGCTGGTAAGATGGAGAACATTCCGGCTCCCGCCATCGCCATCGACTACTGGCGCCTTCCGGCTGACGCTACCCTAAAGGACGTCGTCACCGTCGTCCGTGCTGATGAGGCGCACCACCGCGACGTCAACCACTTCGCATCGGTGTGTTTAATTAACTCCTACTTTCTCGGAATCAATGGAGTCTGTTCTGTTTGTTGAATTCCTGTACGTATTCTTGATTATTTTTTCCAACTATTTTGCAGGACATCCATTACCAAGGCATGGAGTTGAAGGAGACGCCGGCACCGCTTGAGTATCACTAATAGTATCACGCTGACCGCCTATTGGATATTACAAATATTAGTAGTTTTATCCATAAAAAATATTAGCTGGATATATAGAGAATTGTATACTGTGCATGCATGAATACTGATAAATATATAATACTTAATTGCCGTGGATTGTGTCGTTCTCTGCCAACCTCCGAGATATAAACTGTACGTGAAAGGAGAAATTGAGGTTGGAACTTTTTATTCTGGTTGAATCTTTGTTGCTGCATTTTGAGCTTTTATGGTACTGAATTCATGGCACGTCAGAAATTCATACGATTTTAACATCATCATTCGTTAATTTCTTCTCAGCTAAAACGAACTTGCACTATTGATTCTCACAGTGATCTCTACTTAGGCATTTACTATTCCTATATGTTGGGAAAATATTAATATAGCATACTAAGTTTTCTTTCTTCCTCTTATTACAGTTGCTAACTATATTAAAAGAGCATGCTCTATCTATCAGTGGAGTCAAGATTCGTCCAAGTCTGGATAGATCTGAGCAAGCTCACCCGACCACCTGGGGTGATTATTAATAAGAGCACAAGTGCGCTGCTTGTGATAGATGTACCGACCAACTAATGTCTTCCCCATTACTTCTTCTCTTTATTTATTTATTTATGGTAATAACTTTTCTCTTCATTCACTAGTTTAATAGATGCATCAGACAACGGGATTTCCAAAATCTTTAGCTTTAATAACTTTATACGTGGATTAATTAGATCGAATTGGTCCATCATGTACTATGCATGAGAAGATAAAAAATATCCATGTAAAATAATTACAATTAAAGAAGCATCAATTACTGCCAATAAAGAAATTAAGTTACTGTTCTTTTTGCTCTCTTTTATTAATTACGAGATCATAGGATAAACAAAGTGCTACTAGCTAGGTGCATCGAAATAAAGCCTGGGCTCACTCGTGAAATGACTTCTTATAAATTTAGCTATGATTACCCCTTTTTTTTTCCCATTTTTGAAATGTCACAAGAGAGATTATATAAATTCAGGCTATTGTAGCATTTGATTGTATACCCATAAAATGATATAATTATATTAATTATGATATTAAAATATATTTTAATAAATAACTAAAATTTTTGTTATGAATGAATGAGAGAGGAGAAAGAAAAAGAGATAGAAAATAATTGAAGTGAATAATTAAAATGATAATTAAATAAAGTAATATTTTTTAAAGATAAAAATTATATATATATATATATTGGATGGAAGATGAGAAGAGAGAAAAGTAAGTTAACTAGTATTAAGATAAATTTATTCCACCGTAATAGAGATCTATTACGTAGCTGCTGCAGCACCAGGAAGTCTGTTGAAATATTAAACCCTTTATTACAAATTTTCCAAGTAGCTAGCCGCCGGCTGCTATTGATTCCACGTTATCGGGAGACTGACTTGGGCTGCAAGAAACTTTTGCTTCCCGTATCTCGCGGGCATATGTAAGTTCAACCGATTCTTCACGCAATCCAATCCACGAGACATGAGAATATTCGCCCTTTTTTTTTTTGAAAGAAAAAAAAGAAAAAATCTCTTACGAGTACCCAGGAGACCAGACATGGTATTAAAGGTCCAGGTTCCAGTTCCTGGGATGAGGAACTTTCTTGCTCTTCAAATACGCTACGCTACCTAAACATTTTCCCCCAAACTTGCCCAAGACAACGTAGATTATGTATTCCCTCCCCTCATGGACGCCGTGGAGTTATTCGTTCGCTCATAGCTTTACAACAATCGCTTGCTATGTTATCTCCTTTCAAAGGGCCACGTCGCTTCAAAGAGAGTCCAGTCCACAAAGGGGTTTCACGAGTGCGGTCACCGCCAACCAATTAACCGCCTAACTCGCGACAATAGCTATCGAAGGAGAGGGGACTTACCGAGAGTGACGCGACTCGAGTGTTCACGAACCGACAAGCAGCTTCTTTATGAACTCTCGCGACGCCGACCTATTTATTATCTTCGCCGTAGTTATCGGAATCTACTAATAACAGCTCTGAGTTCTTCCTTTTGATTTCTCGTATTGCCAAAGGTATTGGGACGATGACTTCTCGAATGGGCGGCGCTCTCCTTCTGAGGCACCTCGGTGGCCGCCTCTTCTCCACCACTACCACCACCTCGGTGCCTAGATCTACGGCGATTGGGGAGGCGACGAACTATCTCATGTACGGTGGGTCTGCACCGGCCAAGGGGATGGCGGTGTGGGTGAGGATCTCCTCGGTGCGAATGGCGAGCACGACGGCTTCTCCGGCTGTTGGCCGAGAGGATGAGGCGACGGTTGCGAAAGGCGCCGCTGCGAAGGAGGGGGCGGGGACTCCTCCGAGCGCGAAGAAGGAGATCGCGAGCTATTGGGGTATCCAGCCCTCTAAGCTCGTCAAGGAGGATGGCACCGAGTGGAAGTGGTCTTGCTTCAGGGTAAGCCGATGCTTCCTTTTTCTATTACTCTTCAAATTTTCAAAAATTTCCCAATTCAACAAGATATTTAATCTGGTTTTGTGTTGTTAAAATTGATAGCCATGGGAGACGTACAAGTCGAATATCTCGATCGATCTGAAGAAGCACCACGTGCCGACGACCTTTCTTGACAAGGTAGCGTACTGGACCGTGAAGGCCCTCCGAATCCCCACAGATATCTTCTTCCAGGTACTATGAATGATTTAATCCCAAAACCCCTAGCCTGCCGATCCTTTTCTATTCCCGTTTCTTTCCATTCAATTTGGTGATATGATCTTTGTGACGCAGAGGAGGTACGGGTGCCGAGCCATGATGCTTGAGACCGTGGCCGCAGTCCCAGGAATGGTGGGCGGCATGCTCCTTCACCTCCGCTCCCTCCGCCGCTTCGAACACACCGGCGGCTGGGTCCGAGTCCTTCTCGAAGAAGCCGAGAACGAGCGGATGCATCTGATGACGTTCATGGAGGTGGCGAAGCCCCGGTGGTACGAGCGAGCCCTCGTCATCGCCGTGCAGGGCGTCTTCTTCAACGCCTACTTCGTGGGCTACCTCCTCTCTCCCAAGTTCGCCCACCGCGTCGTGGGATATCTGGAAGAGGAGGCCATCCATTCCTACACCGAGTTCCTCAAAGACCTCGAGGCTGGTAAGATAGAGAATGTTCCGGCCCCCGCCATCGCCGTCGACTATTGGCGCCTTCCGGCGGACGCTACTCTAAAAGACGTCGTCACCGTCGTCCGTGCTGATGAGGCGCACCACCGCGACGTCAACCACTTCGCATCGGTATGCTTAATTAACTCCCACTTTTTTCGGAATGGGGTGGGTTGGATTTATTTTTTAAGTGGAAGTGAGAACTTAATAATAGTGTTTTACCCAATATTGATGTAGTTGTTATTGGGATTTAAATCCGAAATTTTTTCAGACAGTACGACTTTGTGTAACCAACTGATCACTATCCCTGTGGCGAAAATCGAAATGGGTTATATTGGATCTCTATACGTATTCTTAATCTTATTATTTTTAAAAATCATTTTGCAGGACATTCATTACCAAGGCATGGAGTTGAAGCAGACGCCGGCGCCTCTCGATTATCACTGAGAGTATCCTGCTAGGTTCCGCGATTCGGGCATTTCAAGTATTAGCTGGATTTATTGAGAACCGTATAATGTATAAATGGTATCTATTACTGTTGGTTGAATGAATAATACTTGCTGTGGATGTAAAAAGAGATTTGAGTTTGCAACTTGTTATCCTGGTTGCTGCATGTTACAACTCGGAGAAATCTTTGTTGCTGCATATTGAGTTTAGCTACCATTCCCTTATCGGGTTCGTTGTTGGAAAATGTTTCGTATAACGTAAGCTATTCTATTTTTTCCCCTGACAGCTGCTCTATTGTTGGAGTTAAGACTGTACTTGGAAAGATATTGGTCATTTGTTAAGAAATGTAAAGATAGTGGTCATTTGTTAAATCATTTCTGCAGTTATAAACTGCCGCACCATCCATTTTAGCTTTTGCAAATCCGAGCACCAGATCACTATTATTGTTCTTCGGAGTATTCTTTTTTGTTTGTAATATTCTGGTTGGGACGGTTCCATTTTGTTCATCCGGGGTAAGTCAGGATTGTATTTGTGAGATAAACAAGATGATTGGAATCTTTTGATAATGCAACTGTAAGAGAGTATAGTTTGCTGCCGTTTGTAAAACTCTTTATTATGTTGCTCCTAATACAATACATATGAGCTCGGAATTTGGAGATGTGAGAGTTCGGCCATGAACTGGAGACCTGGAGTCCAGAAAATCCCAAAGACAACAATTGCGAGTAGGCCCAAAGAGTAATAACATCTTCCATCAGATGTTTCCAGAGTTCCTTCAAATATTCAGATAAATTCTCTGCAGAGCTCTGTGGAAATGAAACTGAGTACCACATAGGTTTCATGATGAATTTTTCCACAAAGATTTATTAATACGCAAGCTTCTATCTGAATCAATCAGATAAAGAATATCTATAACTAGTTCCTAATAATTTTAATTATTCCTGAAATATAAGGACATGCAGTCATGCATATCCCTTACAAGTAGCTTATATCTGGCAAAGGATTTCAAATGAAGAACGTCTATGGGCATTTCTGACAACAAAACTAAAACTAGATACTTTACAGAATATCAATTCCGGTGTGGGGACTGAAAATACTACCCTCGGGTTTTCACATCGCTTGGTCCCTGTCCCCCCTGGTATCCAAAGCTCTAATGACCTAAAATTAACCTGACAACATACAAACTACAAAACTGGAAACTTGAAGTTTCAACTTACTGCACCCCTCTTCTAAAATATATTGTTTCCTAGCAATTGGCATGGATTAACAAAAAAAAGTACACAGTTATCTTGAGATAAGAGATGTGCATAAGGCCTCATAATGGTACAAAGATGCAATAGGAATATCTTCAAACCTGTGCATAAGGCCTCATAATGCTTCCTTGAGTTGAAAGGTCCTCAATATTACTCTGGCTTTGTCGTACTCATTCAGAGCAACGAACATGTTCTTTAAACGACGGGCAAGGAGACGAGTATCTTCCTCACTTACACCTGATGCACGCCGCTTCTCCAATTTGTTTCCTAGTTCTGCCACAAAATCCACTAGAGGCTGCAACTTCGGAGTAGGATCTACTGTGACCTCTGGACCAGACCAAACTCCTGGTAGTGATACAACAATTCTCTCTGTCCTCGTGATAGCATCATGAATATTCGATATAATGCTCTTGACATGAGGCAGAAGTTTTCCCCTCAACAACTCTTCCAGAGCAAGCTTCTCTAAAACTGGAAGTGCTATAATATTTTTCCACAAACAGATATTTCCTAGCAGACGAACAGACATACCAAACCTATATGCTGCAAACTGTGCAGCATCTGGCACAGCATTTGTGACCACTGTACCCCAAGACGGTACATTAAGATTGGAAATGGCCTCAGTCAAACGTCTATGAACAACTGCCAACAATTCGTGCAAAGCCCTACTTGAACTTGGAACATAATTAACCACCATGTTAGTTGCAAAAACAGCATTTTTAGTCCTTTGGGTGCTCAAGATGTCCCAGCAATGTGCAATTTCATGGTGCAATATTGGAAGAGCTACCTTCTCCACTAGTTCTGGGATAAGATTCGCATCAGCATCATCAGGATCAAAGTCGTGAACTTTTCCTGGCAGCCCATAGTTAAAAAGTAGCCTGTGCCACTCCATGTCAAAGAAATCTATTGTATCGTAGAGAGGGTCCCACTTCAGAAGGTCCAATCTCACATAGGGAGTGAACAAGGTGGGCACACTTAACGATACATAAGCATCTCGGTAAGTTGATGGGTATTGATTTTTCCATCCTTCAAACTTTTCCTTGACAATTTTAAGGTTGGAGTATTTTTCAGATGCATCACTGAAAATCTGTTCAGCAGTTAGGAGCAACTCGTTGCGGCTAGACAGGTATGCATCACTCTCACTATCACTCTCATCAGTGCTCAGTTCCCCTTCAATATGCTCACAGACATTACTCTTCCCCATGGATAACATTCTTTTAGATTCAGACCGAGCTTTTCTTTGCTTTCTATACTCAGCCCTTCGAGTAAAGTCCATGTGCTTTTTAAGATTGATATCTCTGCCAAATTCATCTAGTTCCACTGGTAAGTTTGAATTGTCTCTAGCTGCAGCAGCAACAGCTGCCTGAGCTGCATTTGTGGCAGCTAAGATGTACGCTGATCCAGAGCCCTTACTTAAGGACTTGAATTGCTGCACTAACAGCAGCTTCCATCTCATTTCCTTCTTCGACAAAGTCAGCTGATCGCCTTTCTGAAACAGCTAGTGCCCGCTTTTCATGCAACTTCTGCATCTGTTCTTCCAATTCTTCTATGTAGAATGCTTTGTCATTTAAGAAATCACACATCACAGAGATAAAATCACGGAGTTGTTGCATGAAGACATACTTCTTGTCAGTGGCTTCCAGAGACTCCTCCACGGTAGATATCTCCGAAAGTGCCTCTGATATATGCGTATCTGTCCTGACCAAAGAATTCAAGGTAGTCTTGTGAGATTCCCTAAGCTTATTGATGTTCTCCTGCAGGGCTCGTGTCGCAATCTCTGCTTGTTGTGCGATAGACATGACCTCTGCACTCCGTGTGATGACAACAGAATCCCCAAGAGGCAAGCCGCCAAGCAGTGAACGATGGGCAACTGCTGCATTGATGGAAGGCTGTGGCTGCAATGATGCAACAGAAGGAGTGCTGGTACTTCCTCTCTGTACAGAAGTTTCATCAAGCCTCCTGCCTAGACCCTTTCTGAACTGCTCTTCCTCCCATTTCCTCTCCTCCTCATCTTCATCACCATCACCAAAACCAACCTCTTGAAATCCATTATTAACAGCTGAAGGAACCTTCTCCTTGATACTTGTATAAACATCTTTCTTTGGCCCGACATCTGCATTTTTGACTTCGAACATAGCAATTCTGCCTTGCAAATCATTGTCTTCTTCATCACTGGAACCACCTGCAGATGCGCGACTACTTATCATACCACTGCTGTCAAGGGATATGAAATCAGGCAATGGGCGGTGTGGTTGCTGCAGCTGCTGCCTCTTGGCCCGGATAGCATTAATTGTTGCCTGATCAGGTATCACTGGCAACTTCCTACCTTTCTCTGTATCATCTCTATCACCTTGTTCCTCTTCTTCCTCTTCCTCTTCCTTTTCCTGTGCTGTAGATTCCTTCTCCTCTTCCGGCCTTGTAGAAGTAGTGGTCATGGGCTTCATGAGGCCTTTGAGGACAATAACAGGTTCTGCAGTCCGGTCGGACTTCTGGGATTTGGTCTCCGAGAAAGACATGGTCGTTTGGGGTTTTGGTAAACTGCCGAGGGGCCGGGCATTCTTCTGGAGCTCGCGGAGCCTCTCCTTGGTGTACTCGCCAGTCTGCGGCTGAACATTGGAAGGTATTGGAGGGACAGAACTCAAACTCTTTGACCGATCTTTTGATGCACTGAGCTTATGAACGGAGGCGGCCGAGGAGAATTTTCGGGTGGGCAGGCTAGGCAATGCAAAGCTGCCGTCTTCCTCCTCCTCCTCGTCGTCTGCGAAACTGAGGCGCTTTGGGCCCTGCGGTTTCGAACTCTTGGGTTTGGCTGCGGGTGGGGCTTGGTTTCTACTATTCGTAGAAATGGAGGCGGAAGTGGAGGCTATGGTGCTTGGTTTCGGGCTCGGTTTCTCCTCGCCATTAGCATCCCCAGTGTCGGATCGACGGCGGAAATTTTTGGCTCTGCTACTGCTCATCAATACTCACCTCCTCAAATCGAAACGCAACCTTATGGATCGAGTTGATCTATTTTAAGACCGAAAGTTGATGCGCTCTTCGATCCAAATCACATCAATGAGAAGAAGCTCAACAGAGCAAGTCAAACTAATGGAGCTTCTGAGATCTAAACTAGTTGTCATCTTGTGGTAAACGAAACCCTAGAAAGAGGAGGAGAGAAGCAAAGGAGAAGCGAGAGGCGATTGATGGGTAGAAGAAGAGGAGCCGATGATCCTGACCTCGTCCGTTTATTCTATTTATTCCCTTCTTCGCTTCTCTTCTCTGTCATCGTCGTCGTTGTCGTTCTCTCCTTCGTGGTTAGCTTTGGCAAAGGTTTCGGGAATCTCGTTTAGCTCTTCACCTAAATCTCGAGGGTTTCAAAGGTGCCGGCAGTCGTTTAACCGGTGGTGCCAAAACAGAAGGTGTAATGAAACTATTAAATATATATATATATATATATATATCAAGGTTTCGGGCACGTAACAAAATACATTAAAAAGCATAGCTATCGCAAATACACAAAGCCAAAAAACTTACAATTAAAGGTGCAGCACATACTGAAGTACCAAAACATTAGAGTAGAAATCTTAAACCTACGTAAACCAACCAAAGCAATAGAAAAAGAAAGAAAAATACAGGCTAAAAAACAAAATGAGCTAATACCTAAAAAATCACAAGCAAGAAGTCGATGATGCGCTAACTGAAAAAGCGAGACTGTAGTTGGAGACGGAGAAGTCGATGATGTACATCAATGGTAGATAATACATTCTTGTTGAGGGAGGATAACAACCCAACAATGGAATAAATGTCAGCTTCTAAGCCAACAAGGAACGAACCTAATGATCATGGAAAGTGGCATAGAAGAGAAAGAAGAAAATGCCAAAGCCTGGAAGAGCTAGGGCCTATAGCTTTCCAGAAATTTGATCTGTATGGATTAAAACCTGGTTATATTTCATAACTTCAAAGTGATGGAAATAAATGTTTATATTGGGCCTCGACGCAGGAGTAAAATAACGAAGCGTATTCATACGGGAAAAATCAAGGAATTGGTCGAGTTCAAGAGATGAAGATGAGATGCTTTATTTCATATTCCGTGTATTTATGCAAGTTATTACACCACCATAACCACTAATTTGATGCTCCATATGCTCAGAAAATTTTACACCAGTAGGCAGTAATCCGACTGCCAAAGCAGTCTCGCTGTCCAAATTTACCGTATAAACAACCAAAACTTGCCATGACTAAGAATTGAAAATTGCATCTCAAAGAAGACTACGTAGCAGATCTCTGCAGATCCAATTCACTTCCTCTTATCCCACCGAATACCTCATATCCTCCCTTGATGTTCAAATCTAATAGAAGTGAACCTCCATTTAGAGTTGGTTTCGCATCCTCGCGTCCCTCTTGGTAAAGAGCAAAGCCTGGATTACTAGTCCTTTTAAGACTATTGTTTGATATAGCTGCCCCCAACTCCGTACTCTTCTCTTCACAAACTTGAGTCACATTGGTCATCAAGCCTGATAGTGCTAGGTTGAAATCTGTGAGCTGGCTTCTGGTGGCTTCCAGATTACTGGAACCATTCATGTCAAAGGAGAGACTTTTCTGGGCTTTCTCTAATATGCCTTGCAAGTACTTCCCTTGAGCCTCTATTCTCATTTGTAACTTCTTTTGCACCTGCATGGACAAGCTACTTGAATTGATCTTCTATTCTCGATAGGAATAACAGTAGAGATAAGACATGGTGCAGCAGTAGGCTGACCTCTAGTTGTTCATGCAGTTTCCGTTGTACTTCAATCTGATACCTCAAGGCCTCTGCAAGTGGCAATTCTCTGAGCGCGCCATGCAAAAGAATGGTATATCGATGTCAAAGATATATACACATCAAAAGCTAATGAAGATCAGAACAGAACAGTAGACACTAGGTCAATACTTGATTCTTGTCAAGTTAGTAAGATATGATTACATTCTGTTACAACTGCCTTGCACGAAACTGGTAAGGTAGTGTCACTTTGAGGTTGCTCATCTTGGCACCTTTAATATTTTAATTCTCTAATACTAACAAAAGAGCGTTATATCTAACTAAAGGAAATTAATCAGCAAAAAATTGACTCCATCTAAAAAATAAAAATAAAAATAAAAATAAAAAACAGAATCGTACAGAGTTTCCGAAAGAGAATTTTGTTTTTGAGAGAGAGAGAGAGAGAGAGATCTCCAGAAAAAGCTACAATCGGAATCAGTTGAAAATACTAATTAATTCTTAAAATAATTACTTCAGGGATAACTTCTTCTGTCCTGCAGTGACCATGTAACTAAAGATGCAATCAATCACTATAGCCTTCAGGCAGTCGCCAGCTAATGTGCTAGTCCATGAGGTAGCATAGTCACCACACGCAACCCTAGAGTTGATGAAAGCTAGACTCTGACAACACGTTTGAATATGAATAGGTAAGGACAATTACTGTCCACTCGGAATCGTTTCAGGCTACCAAAAACTACAGTCAATTAATGTCTTGTCATATTCCATATCCAATTTAATGTTACCATCACCGCAATGGACAAGCTTAGTCAATCCAACTGCCAGCGTTCTGCCAGCCAATCCGAGAATTTTCTTCACAACATTAGCCCTCAAAAAAATACGGCATATCAAGCTTTGCTTTAAAGAGTTCAAATAAGTTTGTAAGACTCTAGACCTCCTGCTCTACCACCATGCAAAACGACTGATTTCTCCAAAAGGTTTAAGTAATTAAACAAGTGGATTTTGTATTGCATGCTAACAATGCTACATTTGTTGCTATAGCTCATAATTCTCTTTCTTGACAATATATTCCATGGCTAAGCAGCTACAAACATAAATGTGTATGCACATAGCTATAATGACTAAGTGGGTCACATCAAGAGTCAACGCTGACGTACTTGACATGCAACAAAACAAGAAGAAGAGCTGGTGAGCAACGTACCCTATGTTGCTTCCTTCAAGAATATTGACGGGTGTAACAGATGAATAACTGATCATGCTTGAGTTGCTTCCTGCATGCAAAGAATCCAATGTCAGATTAAAACAAGAATACGCTTTATCTATGTTACATGCATCTACACGATTAGCATACCATCATTGCTGGCTTTCAGCTCTGTCTCTCTTCGGGATTGCTTTCCAAGTCTATATTTCTACATGCACAACAAACAACGCAATCGGATCTCATTAGAAGAACCAAAGCAGAGTTAAACAGAAGGAATAAGCAATGACATGAGTAAGAGAAACGAGAAGGTATAGAGATAGAGACCTGAAGGTGACTCTTAAGATGGTACAGTGTCAATCCTTTCATGCCCATCAGTCTCAGCACAGACTTGGGTGTCGCTTCTGTCAATGAGCCATCCAATTTAGAAAACAAATGTTGCAATAATAACATAGCGAGAGAAAGTTAAATGGAAATTTTGATGAGAGTACTGATTTGATAAGAATCAAGAAATTGCTGAAATGAGCTTCTATCTCTTAGATCCGTCAAAAGAATAAAATTATCATTTTATACACACTATTTGTCTAAGTAATTAATTTAGTCCTAAAACTTAAGAATGATTTCATTATATATCTCTTGAAATAGTAGATTACGTGGAGAGATAGAGAAATTATTAGTATTGATTGAGAAATTTATATGACACGTGTGGGATTTGAATAGTTAAGATCCCATTCAAATTTAAATTAAATTATTTTGAGTGAAAAATTTTGGTTTAGGTAGGAGAAATATTCTATCCTAATTAAAATATTTTTTTATTATAATCTTATCCAATGAGGATATATAGACTACTTATATTAAGATTTCTCAAACAAACTTATTTAATTTAAATTTCAGATTTGATATCAACTAGTCAAAGCTCATATATCATAAAAATTTCTCAGTTAATACTAATAATTTGCTATGCTACCTATAAATTTCTTTTCAAAAAGTAAAAGCATGACTAATACTTTCGATTAATTTAATATAATTTTAATTATTGGACGAAGAGAGAAATTAAAGATTAGCATTAAATCATATTTGTCAAGCCTTGCCTTCCAACCCATTGAGTTGTATATTTGGAAAAGAAATCAAAATTTTGTTTGCTCATCAAGTTCCCATAAATGAAGAACAAAGTTGGTCAACTATTCTCCTCTGCTCCGAGTATTCTTCATGCAGAATCTCTAATGTCTATCGCCATTCGCAAATCACGAACTTTTCTAGATCTATAGGCTATCGAATATCGGTGTACGTTCTTACCCTTTGCACAAATACGTTCTCCGACACAAACCATATCCCCTGTCCATTTTAAGGCTTTAGAAATCTATAACCAGATTAACTGGATTCAAACTAGAGGGTCAATCGGATGAGCCATCCAGCAGAACCCACTATAGTAGAAACCAGAGTGCCGGAAAAAGATATCAGTGGGTCCACCGGCCTTTCCACTTGTCAGAACCCGATTCCAAGAGTTAGCATGCTGTCCTCTGCTCTCCGAGAAGTCGGATCTGATCACTTACGGTGCACGATATTTGGAACATCTAATCGTAGCCTTTAAATTAAACATATCACTTAACTGTCAATAACCTGGATGTAACTCCTATTGCGACCCATAGCTACGAACAAAAAAGACGACTGACTCTTGAGAGCTTAATAGTATATACTTTTTTTTTTCAAAAAAAAAAAAGAAGAGAAAAATACAGAAGAAGATTGAGAGAGAGATGAGTAGATGACATACTCTCGGGTCCTCCGAGCTTGGTGACGGCGTTGACGAAGCGCTCGTGGAGATCTGGCGTCCACCTCAACCGTGGCTTCGGGTCTCGCGACAGTAATCCACCTCCTCCCACCGCCGCCATCGCCGATTGGTAGTTCCTTTCCATCCCCTCAAACATCCCAAATCCCAAAAGCTTCTCCCCGTCTGATCTCTTTTCAGTGCTCTGCTATCCAATTCTTCTCTTCTCCGAAGTAGAAACCCTTCGAGGAATGTTCTAAAGCCCTTTACTAAATTTCCAAGCAATCCCGCCTCCTAGTCTTTCCCAATTCCTCGAAGCCCGGACAAAAGGTGTAACAAAGGAACATTACATGATCGAATCAACTGGATCTTTCGGTTCCACCAAATTGGAAGCGATCGAAAAGGTCTAGATCGACGAAAGCAACAAGATGGCCGCCAAGTTTTGAAACAGGTAGTTTAAGAAATCTTGATAGAAAATCACAAACTCTATGGAGATCTCAAAGTAGATAAGAGCTAGAAGAGAGGGTAGCGAGAGTCAGTGAGCGTTTCGCGGCGAGGAATATGAGAAACTTAAGCGTAGAGGAAAGAGAGAGAACGAAGGCGGTAGACCAATGGGCATGCACCACGCATTTAACTCCGAAACCTCGTTCCGGTGTCCTATGGTTCACGTTTGAGTTTGATATCGTTCCTCTTCTTAGCTCTCTGCGGCGATGAGATTTGATTTGATGGATGTGGGATAAAAGATTGGATCGGCAGAGGAGCGGAAGCGGGTGCACGTGGTAGCGTGCCACGTGGAACGAAGAGTCGTGGTGGGCCCTTTGGAGTGACACGTTTCGGCCTCTGGGGTAGGAGGTGACGCGTCCGCGAATATTCCCTCCAAGAGGCGATTGTCATGACCGCCCCCCCCTCCCCCCTCGCTTTGGCTTATTCTCCCGCCTTTAATCTCTTCCGCCCTTTCATATCCGGACAGCGCACAGCATCGTATCCACTCACGTTTCGCCACGTAGATTATAATCCGACGCAGCGGTAAGTCTACGTGTTACTGAAATTTATAGGCATAGGTGAATTGGACGTTAGTAGGAGACCAATGATTTTATAATGCAATTATCCAAATGGGCTACAATTGGATAGCAAGTTGCATTAGAGGAGGCTCCATTGGTGTTTTGAGTCCGAGTGGTAACGAGATTTCCGGGCCGTTTTGGGTTTAAAGTAATAAAATTAGAGTAGATAATAAATAGATGGACAAGTTGGGGCGACACAAGGAATACAGGGAGGAGGGGAATAAAGAATCTCGCGCCGTCCACTCTTGTCTTTTGAGTGGGCCCACTGCTTCGAGATTAGCGCGGGAATCGTATTGACTATTGAAGTCGGACGCCGTACGGGAGGAAGAATCTGCACTGTTTCCTTTGGTGGGGGTGGCTTCTTTGGAAAAATTCTACACCAGTTTGATTCCAATCGATCAGCCATGGGGAGGAATCTATAGGTGTTCCCCAACTCGCAAGCACAAGCCTTATTATAGTTAAAGTAAACACAACATATTGAAGTTGTTTAGCAGCATCTAGTAGTAGCTACATACTTGGGTGCTGCAATTAGTCAAAACATATTGCTTTGTTTATTCCCAGCACCAATAATTATGTAGTTATTACTAAGCCAAACTAATCAAGGAGGGTGTGGTTCATGTGAAGCTGCACACAAGTATAATGTAATGCTCCTCTTTGGTTCCCTGGTTCCCAAATAGAATGATAGATAGCATAACTAATTTTAACAATGGCATTAAAAAGCACTTAAATCGTACTGTCATGTTGACCTACTTTTTCACCGGGTTATCGTATTAAGAAAACTGCAAAATGACATTACAAACAAAATAAAAAGCCCAAATCATGACTTTTTACGAGGAGACACTACAGAATGAGAAAAAATGAAGCTCCAGCTGAGATAATAATAAACTAGCACAATGGTGCTCATTCACAGTGGCGTAATAAATCAACCATTAAAATAATAGACAGAGATGAAAAAAAAATATGCAACAAGAAATAACTATTATATGCAAACCAGAAGCCTATTCTCAGTCTTCCTCCACAGCAATGTTCGCACCACGACATAAAGTAAATGATAGCTAAGGTCCATCAAGACTAGGCGCGAATTTTGGAACTGTAATGGAGCTACCGTGCATCTGGAAGCTGCGAGACTTAATTATCATGGAAATGATAAAGTTCGATTCTATCCAGAAATAGTTTGATGCTTCCAACTGAAGGGATATATTGTAACATAATTACATGTTGATTCTGCACTAACATTTTCAGCAACAATGTTTCTTTTGGCACTTCTTTCCATAATTCATCAACTTCCTCTTTCTTAGCAAATGAAGAATGCACTTTAGTGTTACATACTAAAGCAAACAGGTATCCAAAACCATTCTTGAAGTTGCCCATTAGTTCTGCTTTCCTCATATCAAACTGCTGTGATGTTTCAGAAGAAGAATTTTTTATGTGGCCATCTCTGCTTTGTCTAGTCACACTAAACAACCCTTGAAAGCCTTTCTCAGGGCAGCTTCATCCAAATTCCTTCCAATAAAGACAAGCTTGTTAATTCTTTTCTCTTCAGGTCTCCATGGTTTTGCAGGGCAGCCATCCAAAATTGAGTGCACTCCCTGAAAGTTATAGAACAGAAGACAAAACTTCAGTATCATCAAAGAAAACGCATTTTGACATTCTACAGAACACTCCACAAAATCATATATTTCTAGCATCATGAGCTTGATTAGTTTGATGCCTAATTCAATAAATTCAAGAGATCACATGATGCATATTCCAGTTGGCTGATATCACTATGGCGAGGAACTAAGGAGCATTCTGCAAATCCATATGATGCATACTGCATACAGATCATATGAGGCATCAGGGAATCTGCCTGAACTTGCTTTACTACGTCTGTTGGCCTACAGGAAAACAATTGCAACTTGCAGATGAAAGGAGAATATATCTAACCTGAAAAACATAACGCCCAGTGGAATCATTTACAGATATCACACCTTTCATTCTGTACAAATCCTCTCCTTTCTCATCAACCAGTCTTTCTAGCCAATCGTTAACCTGGACCAGAAGAAATGGCAGCGAATTAGTAGATTCCTGCAGGAAAAAGAAAACTTGCTAAAGAAGAACCAAAAGAACCAATATTTTCTTGTAATACAGTTTCAACATTCAATGTTAAAATGCTATTTTCTTTTATAAATTCTTGCAACAGTTGATAACTTTGAATACAAAAGCAAAAGAAGTCCAAGATACCTCATCAAGATCTAGAGTTCCTTCAGAAACTATGCTAACACTTGATACGGCAGAATCATGTGTATGATCATGATGGTGTCCTGGATGGCCATCTGGGAAGAAGAAAAATGCAGAGCATAAAAACTAGACAATCAACAAACAGTTTCTGAGCAAGACATCATTAGATGGTAAGCAAAAGGAATGAGAGAATCAAGTAGATGGAAAATAATGAAAAGAATCAAAGTGCTCCAGGCTGCATGCCTGCGCCAAACAAAATCAACGAACAAAGCCAATTTGTCACCTACAATTGTGAGTGAATATTCAAAGAACCATAAAAGGGTGCTGAATTTGAAACATTTGAGAAACCGCCAGAATCATAGATTGATCCAACTAACATCCTACATACAAAAACAGAAGCTCACCAAATAGAACACCTTAATTCAAGTAGGACTTGTGAGCAACAATTAGAGAACTGATGATGATGTACCCAGATACAAGGTCCTCTAAAAATAAAACAATTTCATTGCTCCTAAAGAAATTATTCTAAAAATGTATCCCCAGAACATGAAAGTAGAATATTTGCATTGTTTTCAGAAGTTAATATCCACAACTGCAGCAACAACCAAGAGAATTTGACACGCAGAGCAGTAACAGATCAGGTCATCTGTTAACAGTATACCTGCCTGATTAGTGGGAAACAAAGTTTATTGTAGCCAATATCCATCTGCCCTTATAAAACCCATGCACAGCTTATGAACCAATCACTCATACTTCTATTTAGGTTTCATAACACTAAAAAAACAATTTAGAGAGGAAGATCAGCTAAACACAACAGCAAGATAGAAAAGTACATAGGCATATACCATTCCCGTTTTTACAATGATGATGACTCGTATCATGGCTTTCATCTAACTGAACATCAGATTCAATCCTGCTTAAAATGTAATACAAGGGTGTCAGAAACTTAAACCAACTTATTCAAAAACTTTTTTGATGACATGTGTTCTACAGCAGAGTCAGATATGGAACCAAAATACAAAAATATGAGAAAATAAAGGTAACCTGTCAAGGTCATATCCCCCTACTCCTAGAACAAAATCCATATCAACAACTCCAAACTTTGCTTGCTTTATTTGTGCCATCCTGTTTATAAGCTGCAAATAAAAAGTACATCAGTACATCAGCTTGGACATAATATCTCCCAGCTGTCAAATCTTCCTTGGAAAAGAGATTCTACCTTAATTTTCTTAGTCAGTATATCCAATTCGATATCATTCACCAGATCAATCTGCCAAGATGAAGGTATGTGAAAAAACAGAGAAGAACATGACTTCAAACAACCAGGGCATAGTTAAATGGTTTTTGGTCATCACTCCAAGGATTGAGAGTTAAATGTCTGACTATATACAGTATGTACTTGCCTTGTTTAGTATGATACGGTCTGCATAAGCAACTTGTTCTACTGCTTCATTCACGATCCACCTTGGTTTCACTTCATTCAGATGTTGCATGGCATGCTTACAATCTACCAGAGTAACAACACCATCAAGCTTTACATGGCGTGCTACCAATTCATCTGAACAGAATGTCTCAATGACAGGAGAAGGCTTTGCTAGACCTGGACAATGGTGCATGCACAAATTGAAGCAATTAAAAATTGGACATGAGTAAACAAGATCAATCAATAAATGCAAGTGGATTCTGGTTCCATTTAGGTGTTGGAATAACCTGAACTTGGAAGGAAAAAAAGAAGAAAAAGAGAACAAGAAACTAACTTTCTCATACTCTATTCACAGTCTTTGGTCCAAACAGCTCTACCTGTTGTCTCTATAACAATATGATCAAACTTGTCCCGCTTTTTCTTAACCAACTCCAGAAGCATCTTAACCAGATCTCCTCTGACAGTGCAGCACAAACAGCCATTGTTAACCATTACAATGTCCTCAGCAGCGGATGAATGGCTAGCAACAAGTGAGCTATCAATATCGACCTCCCCAAACTGCAAGCGAGTGAAAGAACCTACTTAGCGCGTTGATATGGGCATGCTCGTTTCACCATTACATGCAATTCTTTATTTATATATTTATTTAAAGATTTTTCATATCCACTGTATACCAAGACAATCAGATGATTATTTTTGCAACATCAAGATGTCATACAGAATACGTGCTAAATAGGCATATGCTTATGCTCTTTAGTACAATTTTACAATTGACACAACGAAAAAAAAAAAACCCCTCATGTACCTCATTCTCAATAACAGCTATCCTCTTTCCATGTTGGGAAGTCAAAATATGGTTCAAGAGAGTCGTCTACAATCATAACAAACAAAACATTTAGCGAACTTCCTCTGCAAGATTAACTCTCAAATGAAGGGGGGGAAAAACTATACGGACCTTTCCAGAGCCGAGGAAGCCAGTGATCACGGTGGCTGGGACGCGAGTATCGATGTCGACGTTACTAGAAGCCGCTTCGGCGAGGTCAAGCTTGTGAGTGGAAGCGGAGACCATTGACCTCGAATTGGACGGCCGGAGGTGGTGGGAGAGGGGAGAATGGAGGCTCCGAAGGCATTGGTTGGAGGAGGGAGAGAGAAGATTACGTACTAGGGTTTTGGAGGCTCTTGGGATCAGCAATCTCGCGGACATGGCTTCTCGGTGTTGCAGAGAGCGAGAAGGAGAGTAGACTACTATAAACCCTAGTGACTACACTAGAGAGAACTATTTCAATTAAGTTGTCACGTGTTTCGCGGCATCCCTCTTCTTGAGCACTAATTACACGCCATGGTTGCCCATATTTATTGGGAATTCTCTTGTGACTTGTCGACCCATGCAATTTCACAGTCTCACTCTTTGATGATATTTAGTAATTTTTTTTTTCATTTTATAAACTGGTTCATTACCTAAATAAATTATTTGTTTGTATATTTAACTAAATTTACTCTTTAAAAAAATTAAAACTAAAAAATAAAATTAACTAATGAGTTCGAAACTTAACCTCAGACTAAACAAGGCCTTAGATATTTATTAATCGATTAGCAAAAAGGCCAATTCTATCCGAACATCACCCTGGTTCCTAGTACGGAAGTAATTCTATCTAAATAGAGTTCTGTCCTTCCAAAGAGAAGGAGAAAATGGTATTATTTATCCATCAATCCATCAACACATGTTCACATATTGTTGGCCGATGTAATAAATTACTTCACTGAAATGCTTCCTAGAGTTTCTTATAAATAAGACCAGAAGCAGCTACAGACTACAAACGAATGGAAAACTTAATAAATGATGTCCGTGTACAGGTATTCAAATTGGCCATTGCCTAAGACGATGGAACAACAACAGAAATGTATATAAACTGTACATAACTGCTTCAGCCAAGTTTTCTCCTACACGGGGAGAGTAAGAATAAGAAATTCCTTTCCTGATTCCTCTGCGTATTTGTTGAACCCGCAAAACTTGTGGCAATTCTTCAGGAAAGATTAAACGTGGTGGAACATAGAGTTGGTTATTCACCAGCGATAAGAATAGGAAGTCCCCTGAGAGAAGAATCACAAACAAATTTACAAAAAAAAAACTAATTATCCACGAGAATCTACTTGCATTTATTTCAAAATCTTACTTTGGCTAATCCACAAAACAGAAGAATTAAATGTTTAAATATTCTTGGTGGAAGATACAAGCTTCATGAATACTACTCAGTACCAGTATAGCTTTCAACTCATTAATTAATGAGTTCTGAGTTTTTATAAACTTACCAGCCACCACGCCTAGAAAAGTAGTCAGTGTCCAAAGATATAGCAAGAGCAAGGGCCACGGCTCTTTCGGATAGAGTCAGTGGGCGAGCAACTTTTAGTTCTTCAACCTAAAAACACATCGGAAGCCTGGATTAGAAGACAATTTACAAAGATAAAATAAACATTTGAGCTTGCAGACCAGATCAACAGTGACACCTACCGGTGAAGCCAGACCAGATCTAACACTTGAACCGACTTCCCCAAAACGAATCACATATTGCCCAGCATCAGTGAAGAGCTGTAAGGAACATCAAACAGAATTATTGTTTTCAGATCGTGCAGTTGTCCCTCTGGGGGGTATTCAACTATAACTGTTCTATCACTCCTATGTTGTCATCACATTCTTCCTGAAGTTCTTAGAAAACTTGGCAGGTTTGTTGTTAAAGAGAAATATGATCCATACTTGATCTTGTAAGACATTTGACAAATTTTTTTTCCGCTCCAGTTCAGTAACACCAACATCAAGGACAATATATTTTGAATCTTCATCTTTTAAAGACTTCAGCCTTTTAGCATTAAGATAATTGTAATGTGATATACTAACTGTTTGACAAATCTTCCAATCTTTCAACTTATAAAACAATTTGCATCTAGCTCAAAACTCATTATACAGCAGACTGAAGTACCAGAATATTTTGGCAAGTCTAAGACAAGAACACGAACATCTACAATGTATGCTAGATATAGATATATGATGTAACACATGAAAATACTACACATATAACTAGGTGTACGCCAAGAAAATGAAGACAATGTTAATATATTCCATGGAAATTTTCACATTGTAATGAGGATTAAATCAACCGGCTTTTGATAATATTTATGAATATTTTTTCCAACCTATAGAAGTTAACACAATCTTCATCTGGATCAAATAGCAGATAAGTGACCAAAGTAGTACTGTATGTCATGTGGAATAAGTTCCAATATCCTAAAAGTCTAAAACAAAGGCAACAAGGAACTTTCTGAACAAAAAGTCTTCACACATGATTTGAAGTCCAGGCCCTACAGTAGTAAATCATAGCCTATGAACAAGAAAAAATTGGAGATGACTCAGTGAGTTCACCAAAGACACAATCTTGTTCACTAAATAAAGGGGAAGAATTCTGGTGTAATTTCCCATTTGCAAATCATATACACACTTCTTCATAATTTTCAGTAATGCGGCCCTTTGTGTCCATTTCTTATCACATGAACTATTAAAAATGTGGCACGTATCTATTATGACTAATAAAGAATAGCATATTCCTAGTCGTCATCTCCAATAATGTGAAAATATAGTTCTAGAATATGTCCATGAGCGAGATAAAAACTGCTACTATCAACATAAATCATAAAGCACAGCCAACCTATTCAAGCATTTCATTTTCTGCATTTCTTTTACAAGAATGGAAACATAGAGACCAAAACAACTTAGTAAATGAAAGAGGCCCCTTTAATGGATAAGGTGCAAACAAGAAAGAACAGTAAGACAACCTCTAAGCCAATACCCCGCCAGTTGCGATCTATTTGAGCGAGCACATTCTCGTGTTCATCCTTCAGAGTAAATGTCCAATTCCAAAAACCAGGATTTTCAACCACAGCAAATTGTTTATTCCTAAAACCAAAGAATATTATATATTCAAATTTCTGCCACCAAAGTCCAAAGATTAGTAATATATAAGAAAATTGCAGCTTAAATTTGCATTGCTTTAGAAGATTCCAAAGAATTCTTCAACACACATTAAGCTAGAAGATGGCACAAAAAGAAGCATATCCACAGTAAAGTCATCAGAAGAAATTGTTGGATAAAAAGAGATCTTTAGAGTGTCTTGAGGTGGTGTCACCACATTTGCGGGAATAGCCAAATTTCCAAACATAAGCACAAGAAAATATCAAAATTTTAAACCATAATGAAATAATACAGCTACACATAGTTGCTGTATGTATTACAATCAAAACTTGTACAGCATGGCTTTATGTTTGTCATTAGTAATTAAATTCAAGGGGAAAGAAAACTCATGTTACCCCAAGTATAAGTCATAAATCCGCCGCCAGAGATGCCAACGTCTATGAACTACACCCACCTCCTAATAAAAAGAACTTAAATCAATCTGACATGATTGTTATATAACCTCTATACAAAGTCATAGTCTCGGCTGCATCTAATAAAACAAATGCTAAACAGTAATTTGCATACCTTCCCGTCTACCTCTGCATAAATCGTGCTGTTTATCAACCAAATTGGCCTGCGAACCTAAACTTGAGTGAATATAGCATGAAATTGCAAAATGATGTATCTAGGATCAAACAAGATGACAATTAACAGTTTCTCCAGTGTCTTACCCTAAATATTTCATTACCCATGGCATCAGTTACATCTGCAACAAATGGGCGTCTTGAACGAAGTAGCTGCACATACAATTCATAAGATGATTGTGACTAAGAGAGCATGTCCACAAGAAGAAAAGATATTTAACATGTTATAAGCATCAGAGATCCATATCTTATGCAAGTCAGCTAAATCTTCAAATGCTCAATTATTGTCTCTGCCACCAAACTTCACTATTGTAACTATAAATGGAGCACACACTAGCCTCTCCAATATAAATACTTCCTAAGAATTACCAAGGGCATCAATAATCTTTTGTCTATAAAAGGATATGCCATCCAATTTCTGGGCATCCATGCAAAACACCAAACAAACATCAATCTTCATGGAAAAATAGTTTTCAGCAGTTTGGCTACATGTTAGTGCAATGTGCCAGAACCTCTACATAGATTTGGGAGGGATGTCCACCTATAGATCCTAAAAATGCAAAATATTATGAAAACAGTTTTGCAACTTTCTTTGCCTTCTAAACCTCCGTTAAAAGGTAATGGTAAACCAGTTCTCCTGCACTGCAAGCAGCAGATAATGATAAGTTAAACTGAATTTCATCATCCTGTTGTGTTTCAAAAAGCAGGAAAGAAAAGCTTTCTTATGCTTGACAAGTTCCCTAGGAAATGCTCTTCCAAGGTTTTCCATGGAACCAAACACGCCACTTAGAACTTAGATTGAAAATCACATCACACTAAAGTTAGTATCACGTGGATTCATTACTTGCAATAACACCACTGAGTTTCCAAAATCTTGTTCACATTAAATCTTAACACACATCATAAAGCATGTCTTGATGCTAGTGGCCATTACTGGAATATCACTCATCTCAATGTCCCTAAAAGCATCAGAAATTCAGAAGATGACCGATCACATGACAATGTCACTCTGACTAAGTCATGATGCCATCAACCATGTTGTATTTGTCATGCAGATAACAAGCACATCAGAATTCAAGCATCAAACAAGAAGAGAAGAGAAGCATACCTGCCTAAAGATGACACTACTTTTCTCCCGAATAAAACCCACAGCCTGGAAGGAGAAGCAGAAATTAAAGACATGATCTCCATATAGTGAATACCAATTAAAACCTATATACTATGTCCTACTACAAATCATAAAATACTAAAGATTGACAGGGCCTAGCAAAGGTTATTACGCACAGACTGAGGAAAGCAAGCATCCAAAATCACGTATCGGCTCTCCTGTAATCCAAAAGAATGAAAATAACAGAATTTCAGCCAAAGGTATGGCAGTAATCAGCAGTAACGGCAGGAAAATAATTTTTTCTCAAAAATAAAGAAAAAATATGTAGTTAAAACACACTAGACAATAACAGGACAAACAATGTCTGGAACAAGCTAAAAAGGGTCAGAAAGAACCCAGATATTATTGAAAACTAGCATAAAAATTTAGAGAACATGGAGATTTGACCTTGGTTGCAACTGATGGAGCTCAACCTATATCCCTTTTCACAAAGATTTATTTTAAGTTCTCCACAGTCCACACAGTGACATCAAAATATATATAAAAAGAATTAACAAATGTAGTAAACTAGAACATGTAACAACTGCGTAGACAACGTAAATAAACAAGCTGGCCCATCTCCATATATAAGTATATAACCTATTGAAACACAGAGATTAACGACAAAGAAGACAGTTTAAAATTCTAATAAGTGCATAGGCTATGTATACAAAGAATTCTCATGTCAAAATATCTTATTGTCATCTTCAAATTTAAGCTGCAAATGTTACTTATCATAAAAAATAATGGAGATACATCACCTGTTCAAAAGAGAACATTATGTTTGCCCATTCTATGTCTCTTGCAATTACCAAATTGGCTCTTGATAGAAGATTTACCAGTTTAACCTATATATAGGAAAATCATATTAGCAAGAAGAAACTGTATATGTAATCTGACATAACAGAAGTTAAAACAATAAAACTTAAAAGAACCTTAACCTTAATACTGTATATTGGTTCTCTACCTATTTAATATGGTTTTCAAACTAGAAATCTAAACGTTGTCCTAGCTTAAAGTTTATCTTTTAGTAGTTGTTTTCTAATAGATGATGATGCATCAGAATGAAATCCTAAATATTTGACTTACAAAATTTAAGTATTCTCCATGGTTAAAAATAGTAGTCCTGTATTAACTCAATTTCACCATTAATATGATCATTATACCAAAAAAAAGGGAAAATCCTAATTTATACGCACTGTACATTAGAAAATTATGCACTATCATGTGTCACTGTTTAGCAAACCTAAATTTGCAAAATCAAATGGAACTGGATAAAAAATAAAAGCTTGCCTCTTCCTGGGAACTGGGAGATAAAAGGTCTCCATCATAATGATTAATTGGTGGCTGCTCAACAGGTTGCTTGACTGAAATATCTTGTTCAGCTGACTTTAGGAATGGAAGCTGAAAAGAAGACAAGGCACTGAACAAACTGTCCTCACCTTTAATATCTTGACCAACCTTTCGCTTTATTCTTCTTCTAACCTTCCTCTTTCTCAATTCATCTGTCCAAAGCTGTGCTAACCAGTCCCTACTTAGAGATCCTTCCTTCCCAACAGAGCTCCCAAATTGCCGACTTGAAACAGAAGGAATCAACCAACTATTGTGGGTGCTTCCTTTGGCAGATTGTGCAGAAGATACCTTTACTGATGATGCAGTATTTACATGAGACCATGCATTGACACATCCTGAGCAAAGTAATTGAGATGGCATGGAAAAGAACCGCCGTGATTGAGTCAATCGATCAAGATAAATGTTCCTCGCTAGCTTTCCAATGCTACTAGGGCCTTCTAGACACTTATCAGCAGTTTGATGGATCGACAATCCCAACTTAGACAGCCCATCAGAAATCTTGACAGTTATAGGAGGGTAAGACCACTTCCTTAACCACATCGTTTAGTTCTGTAGCCTCGGAGTCAGCACCTACGGGGCTGAAATTTTCCATGGATTTCTTCAGGTAATTAATCACGTACAACAAGAACTAAATGTTTGAAAGCACAAGTGCAACATACACCGAGCCGATCCGATTGGAAGAGAAGAAAGTAGACAAAAATTTCAGACAAGCAATAAAAACAGATTAACGCAAATTAACGCGAAAGGGTGACAATTAATCAGAGAACCAAAAGGTTAGAAAAAAAGAAGAACAAGAACAATTCCGGACTATTAACTAGATCGGAGCAACCTGATACACAGAAGCGATCAGGAAACACATGCGAAGCAATAAGAAAAACCTAACAGACATCAAAGCGAACAAAAGAAATGGATCAGAGAAACAAAGAGAAACCCTAGACATCTCGAGGCTAACCTTGATCGAAGAACACCAAAAGAGAAGCAAGCCTTTTCTCGTGCTTAGTTTATGGTCTCTTTATACGAGAACGGTCGGAAGAATAGCAATGATGCTACCGTTATCGGTCGGGTAAACGTGTTTGGATCCGGATGACTTGTGAATGCTTCGTTCGTCTCGGACCAGATTGACCCGGTTCATAACTCACTCACTCACTCACTGCTATGCTACCGCCTACCGGGTACTGACTGAAGAAGAAGTAAAGCGCCGAGCCGCCGACACCAACCCGAAACCGGATTAGCTCTCAATCCGCGTCTCCTCTTTTCTTTACCGTTCGGTTGAAATCCAACAGCGTATACCCTCTAACTTATTCACCACGCGATCTTCGATGTACGGTAGATTCTACCCCAACATGGTTAACTTAACTAGTCCCTGCGGCTCGCTTTACACCTATCCGGGTCGGGCGTATAAAGTTCGAACTATTTCCGGTTCGATGCGCCGGTTACTATTATCGAACACTGGAGGAGAAAGAGGAGAGAGAAAGGTCTCCGGATCTGGTCACCGTCTTCATCTATTTTTTATTGTTATTTTTCTGAGCGGCGAGGGAAACGAAAAGAACGAGAGAAAATCGGGGCGAACAGAAAAAAGGAGGAGGAGATCGCCGGTGGTGAGAGGCGATCGGACGCGATCGGTAGCGGAGGACGGCCGGGTAAGGGCGGAGCCTTGGGTAGCGCGAAGGCGATCTTGGAGATAAGCTAGAGAAGAAGGATGAGATTTTTGATGTGAATGGAAACCCTAGATCTCAAGGGAAGCGACGTGATCAGATCGGGGAGAAGATTTGACCTGCAACATTGCGCGGCGGCGCTCGCGTTCTTCGTGGTCGATCGAGGAGGAGGTTCTAGGTTTCGTCTCTAGATTTGATTGGGGGAGGAAGCAGAGATGGGGATCTCGGAGGGCGGAGATGAAGGAGGAGGCATCGCGGAATGTTCGGTGGGGACGATCGTTTGGGTTCGGCGGAGGAACGGGTCATGGTGGCCCGGGAGGATACTTGGGCCTGAGGAGCTCTCAGCGTCTCACCTCATGTCTCCGAGATCAGGGACACCTGTCAAGCTTCTAGGACGGGAGGACGCCAGCGTGTGAGATTACCTTCTCTTGATCTTTTTCTTATTAGTTCTTTTTCCTGTATTTTTAGTGCATGATGCGATTTGAGTGGAAAAAAAAAATGACATATTTTTAAGCTGCTATGTGAGTTGTTGAATGATCATATAGTCGGCGTTATTATATATTTATTTATTCGTCGTGTTCAGAATATTGTTAAAGCACATTCTACAAATTTCGTCTTATTTCTCAGGTTTATGCAGTGTGCTGACAGATATTTTTAGCTGGAAAAAGAGAGATGATTCCTGGAATGAAAATACATGTCATACTTATCTTGCTTAAATTAGTGTGGACTCAATTTCTGTTGTGCACTTGATGTTGATTTTCGCAGCATGTCTATAATGTTTCCTTTTATCTTGTTTTCTTGTTGGATGAACCTCTTCTTATTCTTTTCTAGGATTATATATTAGATAGTTTGTTTTCAATTTTTTTTGTATATGTTATCTTTATATGTAACTTACGATGAGTATTAGTAACACTCTGTTCTGCTACTTTGGCTGCCAGAGGTACACCCTTTGTAACAAAACCTTTTTCAGAAGATGGTGCAGAAAGAAGATTATCATGGGAAAACAAACGGATAATTGGATCCATAACATATTTTGTCCTCTCCTTTTCAGGGACTGGTACAACCTTGAGAAGTCAAAACGAGTCAAAGCTTTTAGATGCGGGGAGTTTGATGCTTGTATTGAGAGGGCAGAGGCCTCCCAGGGTGTTCCGATAAAGAAAAGGGAGAAATATGCACGTCGGGAAGATGCTATTCTTCATGCTCTTGAACTTGAGAAAAAGCAGCTTGAGATGAAGTATAAAAACCAAGATCTCAGCATAAATGGTATGGTCAGTAAGCCCTCTGGTGCTCTCAGCAGAGAGTTTAATAATTCTTCATTTTCAGAGATGTGTTTGAGAAGCAAGGAGCCTGGTATTCATAGTAAATTTCCAGGACACAAGTCCAAGAAGCTTTTAAAAAGAGCGGCTTGGTCCCAAGAGGAAACAAACAGAAGCAATATTATGCTTTTTGATGAGAGCAGAACTAACACGCAGTGCAGCTGGGAAGAAACCTCTGAAGGAAAAGGTATTAAGCAATTCAAGTTGGAAGAAGATACATCTGAAGCAATTCCTCGAATGAGAGGACTGCAAGATTTTGGTCTTCGCATTGCTGCAAAGAGAAAGCTCTCTCCAGCTGTTGCTTGGGAGACTTCTGGGAGATCTGTTGATCAAGATGTTAATGATTTCCCTCATGCCGAAAATACACTTGGTGATGTAAATCTTGATGATGGTGGCAAAAGTATGCTCAGTAAAAAGAAAAGGTCACAGAGCAGCATGTTTGAAGAGTCTCTTGCTAAAAAACGCGATAGGCGCCGACCACTTGTTCAGGTTTTACGGAGTACTTCGACATTGCCAGTTCCCCATTCTTTTCAGCCTGATCATGATTCTAGTGCTTTCCTTGTTAAAGAAGAGGACACAATGGATGTTCCATGTCAAGCAAAAAGAAATCGAAACATCCAGGTATCTGCTGATTCAGATGATTCTCTGAGTCACAATTGTTTCCCTTCTGAACAAATGCTTACCACTGGAGCTGATATTGGAATGGAAAATTACTTTCAACATCTGGGTTCTTCAGCAGATGAATATACGTCTTCCAGCTTGATTAGGAAGAATGAGTCTGATTCTTCAGCCTCGGAAACTGACACAGACACAGAGGAAACAGAGCTTTTAGAAGGTATTTGTCTTAGAGTTCTTTTCCTTGTATAATTATGACTTTATTCAATGTTTGCTGGTCTCATGTACTTTGCTAGCAACAGGTAACATCCTTTGCCACAGCATGGAAATTTTGTTATTTATGCTAGTATTTAATCTTTTAAAAGGTACAATCTGTGTTATCGATTATAGCCTTGATTTTTTTTTTAAAATTAAGTTGACAACTAACATCCTGTGCCACAGCATGGATATCTTTGTTATTTATGTTACTGTTTAACCTTCTAAAAGGTACAAATTGGGTAATCGATTATAGTCTTGATATTTTGGAACTAAGCAACAGCTAAACATCTTGGGCCCTGCAGCATGGAAATCTTTGTTTTTTACGATACTATATAATCTTCTAAAAGGGTTGAATTGGATGATTGATTATAGTATTTTTATTTTGGAACTAAGATTATAGTTGTTTATTATTTTTCTGTGTGTACTAGATAATTGCAATTTCCCAAAGCAGTTCATGAGGCTTATTTATCTTGTATAATGCTTGGGCATCTCAAGGAATGCTCTAAGCTTTATTTTCTTTTTCTTGAAATGGCCATTGGATGTTAGCCACATAGTTGACCATGCAAACACTTTAAGTTGGCTAGATTTTAGATGCACTTTAGTTTATTGCTTAGAGAACAGCTAAATTTATTCTTTATCAAAGGATTGTCTGATGTGAAAAAATAGAATCGTTAGGATTCTAGGAACGATAATTATAGAAAAGGAAAAGAAATGGGGTTTCACACCTTCTTCTCAACACCCAAAACTCATATTGGAAATAATTTTTTTTAAAAAAAATTATATCTTCAGTAACCTCAAATGAGTGGAAAGTTTGCCTATATATGGACCTTATAAATAACAATAAGTAAATAACACTCTGAACAATTGTAAAACAATAAATATAATCTTAAACATCATAAATAATAAATGTATAATAAAATAATTGATTTAAAAACTAATCTCCTAAAGAAGGAACTGCACCGATACATATGCCCATGTTTATATCACTAATGTCTGTATCATTGTCTCTTTCAAACTTTTCACTGTTCCAATTTAAATTTGCTCGGCAGATATCAATTGACCTTTTTAACACTTAGCTTCAATATATAGCTATAGACACTCCATTTTCTATTTTATTTTGTAGACTTAATTCCTATTAGATCATTGAAATTGTTTCTCGTATGAGCTACATTCTTTTTTTGATTTGGCTTACAGATTCTAGTCAGTCATTAGCACCATCATCAAAGGCCCGTGATCCTTCTGCATTTCGTGCTGATGCTTCTGCAGATTTAGGAGTTTCTAAATGGCATATGAAAGGTAAGCGCAACAATCGTAATGTATCTAAGAGGCCCATGGATGTGACTGATGGAAAGATCAGGTTAGATAAATACAATACCTCTGCAATGGGGTCATCATATCAAAGCAAGAAAATTAGGCAAGAAAGGATGGTAACTCCTAGTGGAAGATCTCGAGGTCCTTACCGAGCTAAAGAGGAGCTTGACTATGAGTATGATGAGGTTGATTCGATTGAGAATGATATTGATCATTCACAAGTGACTGGATATGGTGGTCAGAGATATCCTGATGTTCTAAAAACTGCTAGAGATCATGGGGGAAGTCGCATTAACTTCAATGATTCTGAAAATGATTTTGATATGGTGTCTGGTTTAGGCTGGGAAGCAGATGGATCATCTCATATCAGTCGAAGGCCATATTGGGATGATTCTGGGTATCTTAAGAGAGACTATGCTACACACCTCAGACATCGGCTGCGGCCAATGTTGATAGATGTTGACCTGAAGGTCCAAGCAAGTTATCAAGGTGAGCATGTTCCTCTGGTTTCTCTAATGAGCAGATTAAATGGCAAAGCGATTATTGGGCACCCTGTCCAAATTGAAATTCTGGAAGATGGTTCCACTGATCTACTTGTTTCTGATGATGATGTGGCCCTGGACAAAAGTACAGCACCCCCACCAGTTTGGAGGACAGGCAGAAGAACTACCATGCACAGAGTCCCTCGTTCTAATCCAGCAACATCGACTTTGGAGGGTAATGATGATGGGACTCTTATGTATCCAGAGCGAGAAATCAAACCTACACTTAAAAGGTATTCTAACCATTTTAATCATCAGGCTCGGTTGGTAAAGAAGAGTATTTCTCATGCACGCCGACCATCTTCAGTAAAGTTTCAGAAGAAGCCTATTAAAAGAGTAAGCTTGCCAAGCCAGAAAATCAGAACTCTCTCTTCCATTGCTACCGAGCAGAAGTTCTATGGTGAAAATGGCAATATAAGGCTATCTAGTCGTAATGACATTTTAGGTGGCTTGATCAAACCAGATGGAGTAGTTCCACTTGTCACTTGTGTCCCAGCTAAGGTGGTATTCAGTCGGATTATGGAAGCAGTTGGCAGGCCATCATTGGCTGTCGCTCATCGTGTTAGAACGACTAGTCCTGCATTAAGAGAACCATCATAGACATTGGATCTATGTTGGCTTTTTATTAAATCAGCCTTTGGCTCGCGATGCTTCATGGTTCTTTACTCAGATGCTTCAGTGCTGGCAAATGTTGGGCCATAAGTAGGTGACAAAGTGGATCTTCTGTTTGACCAATCACTTGGACAGGCATAGTCCTGATTGTTGGGTAAAATGTATCACTGCAGTTCATGTATCTGTTCATATGAGATTGGCCTCAGATGCTGGATGGGTGCTTCTAAATGTAGCTTTGCATCTTCTCTGAAGAACCAATATTATGGCATTTCCAACGGTGACCTCCTGTAAAGTACTAACTTCATCTTTTTAGTAAGATTAGTTGGTTTAGCCCTTTCATCATATGTATGGTTGATAAGCTCTCTAAAGCCATGTAAAAGATCCAATTTATGTTCTGTTATACTAGTTATTTATTGTCAGGGGCTACATGATTCGAGAACATTATGTATTGTATATGAAACATAAGAGCCAGATGATGTGAATTATGTAATCTTACTCTGTCGGGATCATCTTCAAGAATAATACAAGAAAACTAAATTATATCTGTTCGATTTGATTGTGTCAAATTACCAATTGCGGTACTACTCATTCTGTGACACTATTCATTGCTCTACTACTCATTCTGTGATTGAGGTGATATAACTGGTTTTAGGTATTTTTAGCAGATTCTGGAAGTTATGATGCAGGAAGTAATTCTCATGCAAATTTCTCTGCAATGTTACGCCTTGTAATCATGAAGCATATGATGAAACTATATGGTCTTAACTTATACGAAGACAAGATTTAAGATTGGATTTGAAGTTATTTTGCTCTTGTATAGTATCTTCTATATGGCTCCACGGACTTCATTCATTGTTTGTCTAATACTTTGGATGTAATTTTTTAAGTTCTTTTATCTTGTTGTGCTTTAAATTATCATGCTATTATTTGGAAAGCTTGTCGACACCTGGTTCTATATATAATTGTTACCTATCTTAAGCATATTAATCTTATGTAAATCCACAGAATTAAGATGAAAGCTTCTCTGCCTGCAGAGAATTGCCGTTACCTCCCAATCTCCCACCCAACTTACCCAAGGAAGGGTAAGCCGTAGAGTAAAAAAAAAAAAAGAAATTTAACCAGATACTAACATAGATATAGTGACTATAAATTAGAAATTCACGTGAAAGTAGAAATTTCGTAACATTATTTATAGAGAAATATACGATCACAGAATTATTTAATTGGTTCACCAATGACTTGTTGGTTGACATCTTCCTCGAATTATATCCGTGTGCAAGATCTTCTCAACCCTAACACCCGGCGCCTACTTCATCGACTCCCATGTACGTACGTCGAACCACGCCATCGATTCTCATCAAAGTCCTCCACAAGGAGTTCTTCCGAGACTTGACTTTGACGACGACGACGACGACGACGACAATAACGACGACATCATCGATCAGCGTGCCGCACCCGAGGGGAGTGGAGCTTCGAGTTTGTTTCGTGTTGTTATATATATATGTCGCTTGTTATGCTTCGCAGCGGTCATCGAAAAAACCTGTCATTTGTACAACTCCACTCACTGGAGAGCACTGGACTAGTCCTGCGTTTGAGCATAAGTTTAAGCATCGAATTGCTCAGAGATTCTACTTCTATCCATCGTCTGGGGAGCATAGGATTCTGCAAACAGCAGGAATCAAGAAGGAATCAACTATATTGGCTAAACTCATTCTACGAGATCACGTCGTCATCTTTGACATAGAGTCCGAGGTACTCTTCATCGTGCCGTTGCCGTTCAATTGCTTGCCGGACACCTTGAAGGGCAGCAGCGAGATAATTATGAAGAATCAAGAAGAACGTTTAGGTGTTGGCCGAATAGATGAAGTGGAGCTGAGGATGGATGTTTGGGTCTAGAAGGATTGTTAGGTATTATTAATCTTCCGATATCAAGCCCTATATTTGAGTTGAGATCTTTGCCTGCACGAGAAGATGTAGATAGGGCGATCCTTCTTGGTGTGTTTTAAGGATAAAATCAAGGATTATTGTATAACAAGAGAGGAATATTTGATTACAACTGATGATCGAAGACTGTTATTCTTCTCTTCGTTGTGGAACGTAAAGACTTTTAGAAGGATCATGGCGGAGCATCTTTTATGTTGTTTCATGCCGTTAGTCGAAACCCAAATCTCCTGCAGATCTCTCAAGAAGAAGGTTGTTGATCAAGAATGAAAGCAATACTTTAGAGAATATCTGGATTTTCTTTTTCTAACAGAACTTTCTAATATTTATATATAGTCCTTGTTTGATTAGGTATATGGTTGATAAGTTGTGATTGATTGGAAAATTTTGGTCACACTAGGATCCGTATACTCTGTAAGTTAGAAAGGCAATCGAATTAGGATTTTAATCAAAGTTTCCGACTACTGTTAGGATTAAACTAATTTGTAAAGTATATATACTAATATGTTCATATACGTATCGTAGGTACCCGAGTAATCAAAGAGAGAGTTGTCTTCCTCCATGACGAGATGACGAAGAAGAGAAGAATTTCATCCCTGGATCAAGACAGTACCACAATTATACATCTACCCAAAGATATCTTGTTTGATATCTTCCTCAGGTTACCAGTGAAGTCCATCATCACGTTAAGCGCCGCCTGCAAGCTCTTCTCAACTCTAACATCCGACCCCGCCTTCGTCGACTCCCACGGACGTAGAGCGACGCCGTTGCTCCTCTTTCAAGCCATCCCAAGGAACCCCAAGTACATCACGTCTAATGCTTCCTGCCAATTGATCAGCTTCGTCGACGGCATCAGAGTCGAACGTCGAGCATCGATCTGCACGCCGGACCTATTCAACATCGTATTGTGTTGCGACAGCTTGTTATGCTTTCGGGAGGTCTTCAGCAAAACGTATCACGTCTACAATGCCCTCAGTAGGGAAGTGATCTGGAGTAGTACTCACTACTTCGGAGACCTACGCGGTTTCTATTTCCATCCGATAGCGAGGGAGTACCGGTTGCTCTGGGCTACAGGGGAAGGGGAGGAGCTCTTCGGATTCCACATTCTTAGTCTTAGATCGAACACCTGGAGGCGTATCGCCAATTCGGCTTACAGGCCTCCTAGTGGGTCTTGCCATCTTTCTCTCCATGGAAGATTGCACTGGTTAGACTCGTCCTACGATCGCGTCGTTGTCTTTGACATAAAGTCCGAGAATTTCTCCGCCGTGCCGCTGCCGTTTCCGTCGTCCTCCTCCCTGGATGGCGGGGAACTGTTGGTGAAGACTAAGGAAGGATGTGTAGGGGTTTGCCGGATTGATGAAGTGGGGATGCAGATGGAGAGTTGGGTGTTGCAGGATGAGGAGGTTTGGGTTAGGAAGTATAGGATATCGTTGACGAGTAATATCCCTGGCATACCGAAGCCTAAAGTAACTGAGAAGCTGAAACCGTTGTGTGGTCACGGAGATGGAGAGCTTATCTTGGGAGTGTGCGATGCTAACGAGTGGGCCTACTCTGCTCTGATTCTGAGCAATGTTGAACTCGATAGTTTCAGGACGATCGAGATGGATCAGGACAGCCCCTTGAAGCGGCGGAATGTGATCACTTTCATGCCCTTCGTCGAAAGCCTCGACTCCTGCATGTCTTTCAAGAAGAATGTTAATAGATGCTCTTCTTTCTGTTTTTCTTGAGGAGATCTATTCTTCTATTCAATACAAATTGAAATTGAGAGATTGAGTAGAATCAAATACTTAATTTGCTAAATTTCTGTATAATTATGAGAACTATTGCCTTTAAACCATTTCACAAATAGCTAATTGATTCTCTTATTTACTTTAAAAAAAAAAAGAGCTCACTTTAATTATGAAAAAGAAAGTAGGGAGGAGAATGAGAGAAGAAAGGATAAAGCTTACTCTACTTGCAGCCAAAGCTTTCGAAGAATAGGATTCTCCGACTGTAGGAAGTTCTTGCAGTCCAGAAGCTTTCCCCTTCTCGCCTATTTCTAGGGTGTATCCATATCCCCAATACCAATTACCAAACCCTCTTGAGTCTCGCCTCGCCTCATTCCGATGGAGGACGGCGGAGGAATCCATCGCCCTCTTGGCGTCCTCCGCGATGCCATCTCTCACTCGCCCTGCCTCACCACTTCGTCCGCCAAGGACTGCGACGAGTTCTTCGACGTCGTCCAAGATGTCATGGAGGTGTTGGACCGAGACGACGACATCGCCCCGCCAGCGATCTACGATCGATCCACCACCTCCTCCTCCTCTTTGTTAAGGCCTCAGTTATGGACACCCCAGCTAAGGCCTCAGTTGAGGCCCCCCTTATGGACGCCCCAGCTAAAACCTCAGTTATGGACGCCCCAGCTAAGGCCTCAGTTGAGGCCCACGTCATGGAGGCCCCAGCTAAGGCCTCAGTTGAGGCCCAGAAAGGATAAAAAAACGGAATAAAAAGAGTTCAGTTAGATATTTCTATTTCAGCTTTTAGTTTGGATAAAAGAATTATAATATCTTAAAGACCAATTATTCAAAAATATAAATAACTAATTTTTCTCTCTTAAAAAAACTAAAATATAGAATTATCATGTGACTATAATATGCATTTGTAGTGATTATACTAGAATATATTTATAGTGAAAATATTTTCATATGGGATGTTCTGGTATTTACACTGCATTAAATTATAATGAAATTATTTTTTAGTTAGAAATTCTAAATGTAATAATATAATAGTTGTAAAATAAAATCATGATTTATAAGTTAATGAATTGTTGTCTCTTTTTTTATACCAACTCGCTTCATGCAGGGGTCGATCAGCCGATAATAGTAGTAGACCCTTCTTGCTGGTTGCATGGTTACTAAACTCCCGCACGTCAAGACCAAAGCTCTCAAGTTTGCCTTCATCAAAGCTAGCTCCTGAAGATACACTCATCAATATTGTTATTGAAATGGAATTATTTGACATCCTCTCTCCAAATTATCAACCACAAGTCGTCTCAGTTATTTCAACATCTACAAACTCTTTGTACTTATTTTGTTCTCACTATTATAGAGAGGCTAACCATCCCCTTCTCCAATTCAATGACTAATTAAGCCTTCAATCACTTATTAAACTAAGCGTCTTTCTATTTCTATATCCTAAACTATTTAAATATTATTTGCTTTCATAATTCTTTTTTGTTTAATTGCTTAAAAATAATGTTATCCAAATCATCTTTTTAATAAGTTTGGACCGGTTTTTTTTTTTAAAAAAAAAATTCTAACATTCTCTAAAAATTTTAGAATAAGTAACGGCGAATAATGAGAATTAAATACTAAAAATAATTAGAATAAGGAACAAAGAAGAAGAGAATTGAATACTCGGCGCTGGATGTTGACTTTACCTAGAAATTGCATATATAAAACAAAACACGTCTTAATACATTATAGAAGTATCGGAACGATATCTATGCGAATGGTCGATAGGTCTGGATTGCTTATCGTCTCCCCAGAGGCCGCGAGTTTGTGGAACCAAAACCCAGTTTCCGGACAAATTAAGCGCAGGTCCTGTTTCCACGGTTTCCGTGGTCCACTCGGTTCTAATATTACAAGATAAATAAACAAATAAATAAAGGAAAAGGAATCTTAGACACTTGAGGTTGATGATGACCAGGTGCTCAATGGTTTCCCGGTGGCTGCTCCTTCCTCTGCTTGTGATTCTGCTTCTACTATGGAGGACCCCTCCCACTTCAGCTTTAGTTGCCCGGTGCAAGAATCTCGAGTACCCTTTCGGATTCCTCGACGAAGGCCAAGCCCATCCAGGTTTCGAGGTTATCTGCAACAATGGGACTACCATGCTGCGGCTGGGCTCCCGCAACTACCCAATCGTAAGCATCTCGCTTCTTGGCTACCTCAAGATCAGAGCACTCTATTTTGCTCAAAGATGCACCGGGGGGAGCGCGGTTATTAACAACTTGATGAACTTGACGAAAACTCCCTATACCTTCTCCAGCACGCAGAACAAACTCACGGCCATCGGCTGCGGTGATCTGCTCCTGATGCGGAGCACGAAAGGATGGCCCAACGTTACGTCCGGTTGCGTCACCTTCTGCGGCAACTGGACAAACGTCGTGGAAGGGTCATGCTCCGGCTTGGGATGTTGCCGGGCGCCGATCCCGAGTGGGCTCAAGAGCTTCGACTTTGACTTTACTAAGATCCCGGACATTACGGTGCCGAGGGGGAACAAATGTAGCCAGGCCTTCCTCGTGGAAGAAGATAGCTTTACGTTTTCTAAGAATTATCTCCAAAATGATCTCAGCGTTGGAACTTATTTTACGGTGGTGTTGAACTGGGCTATCGGGAATAAGACATGCGAGGAAGTGAAAAGTGATCCCGGTTCTTATGCTTGCAAGGGCAACAGCAACTGCGTCGATTCGCCGGACGGCGTCGGTTACTTCTGCAATTGCAGTCAAGGATATGAAGGGAATCCGTATCGTGAAGGAGGATGCACAGGTGAGAGAGTTATGGAGTTCTTGCATCAAATTGGTGCTTCTACTCTTTCTTCTTAGTTATTAGCGAAAATTAAATAGACGAATGCTCTTTCTTTAAAATACAGAGCACCTAAAGAACTAGCTATTGCAATCGCTCTGCAATTTGAGTTTATAATTCAACTTGTCTGATTCCTACCAAGTGTTTTGAGCTGAATGCTTTATATATATACATATATTAGATATCAACGAGTGCCAAGATCCAGCCACCAATCCCTGTGTCGGAGACTGTATCAACAAACCAGGAGGCTTTTCCTGCGCTTGCCCGCGAGGCATGAGCGGCGACGGTATGAAGAACGGAAATGGCTGCAAGAAGACCTTTCCTTCAAATCTCGCAATGGGTAATTCTTCTCTACTGCTCTCTCTCTCTCTCTCTCTCTCTCTCTCTCTCTCTCTCTCTCTCTCTCTCTGTATGTATGTCTGTGTATATACGTCGTTGCAACCCCAACGATCAATTTATGTGCATTCTTGGAGCTTTTGTAGGCGTAGGTTTTGGACTTCTGTTACTATTGCTCACAGGAAGTTTTTGGGCATATTGTGGTATGAAGAAAAGAAAGTTAGTTAGACTGAAAGCCGAGTTCTTCAAACAAAATGGAGGTTTGTTACTGCAACAGCGATTTGCTTCTCAAGGTATTGATGCAAGATCAAAGATCTTCACGGCAGACGAGCTCAAAAGGGCTACCAACAACTACAACGAGAGCCAAATCCTTGGCCGAGGTGGATATGGTATTGTCTACAAGGGGATTTTGCTAGATCACAGAGTGGTTGCCATAAAAAAGTCCAAGATTGTGGACGGGAGCCAAATCGAGCAATTCATCAATGAAATCACTATCCTATCACAAATCAATCATAGGAACGTAGTCAAACTCCTGGGTTGCTGCTTAGAGACTCAAGTTCCTTTGCTAGTTTACGAGTTCATATCAAACGGAGCACTCTTTCACCGTATCCATAGACAGCATACTCCTAACCCATTACCATGGCAACATCGATTAAGGATCGCCGCGGAAACTGCGGGAGCACTTGCATATTTGCATTCGGCAGCCTCTCTTCCAATCATTCATAGAGACATCAAGTCCGCAAACATACTACTAGACGAGAACTACACAGCTAAAGTATCAGACTTTGGGGCTTCGAGGTCGGTCCCCTTTGATCAAACTCACTTGACAACGCTCGTTCAAGGGACAATAGGCTACTTAGATCCTGAGTATCTGCACACAAGTCAACTAACGGAGAAAAGCGATGTGTATAGCTTCGGAGTTGTTCTTGCCGAGCTACTAACCAGAGAGATGCCCGTCTGCATGTCCAGATCAGAAGAGCAGCGTAATCTGGCTGCATACTTCGCGTTGTCCATTGACGAACGCCATCTCCTTCAACTGATAGACCCGGAGATTATAAGGGAAGCTGGAGTGGAGCAAATATTTTGGGTGGCACAACTGGCAAAGAGATGCTTAAGTTTGAAAGGAGAAGAACGGCCGCCGATGAAGGAGGTGGCTAGAGAACTAGAAGGATTGAGAATATTCAGAGAGCAGCAGTTGATCCAGCGAAACATCGAGGAACTGGAGCACTTCATTAGTGAGGCTGGATCTCAAACCATGACCGTTGGAGAGGTAAGCAGTAGTCAGTATAGCATGGAGGGAAGCCTTTTATCCTCGATGGATCTCCCGAGATGATCACGTTTCTATTATTGTACATGTAAAAATAAATAAAATGGTCGATCGATCACTCGTATCGTTATTCTTTAGATCTGTGAAGTTTTGAAACAATGTATACAAGACACTACATATATATATATATATATATATACGAATAGACCAAAATAGGGATCTATATTAAATCATAATTCAGGTAGAAACCGATTGTACAAACCGCCCGGCCTGTATGATCCCTCTCTCAAGAACTCAAACCATAGTATATAGGGCCAATCTGCCGTTCTGAACTGTTGATTGAGAACGTTAAAGTTGCTCCAGGTATCGAGATGGTTCCCATCTCTTATTATCTCAATTGATTTGGTAGATATTGGGCAGAAAAAAAATGCTTTATTTAGCCGAAATTTGCATATTTTGCTTACCCAGGCCGATCTTCTTTACACGAGTTTGACATAATTATCTTCGCATAATGGTAAAGATATGACTAGAAATGCTTATACGTCTGTTTGGTTCAGCATGAGACTTGGATTTTGGTTTTCTTTCTCGGCGAGTTTTTCTTGTTATCTTTTCCTGGAGGAACTTTTTATTCTTAATTGTATTTTTTTTAATGACTGTTATGTTAGTAATTTCATGTTTTTGACATAAATTTTTATTAACTTTGAGCTAAGTTTTAAACGGGGTCTACACATTATTAATGATGGTTTAATGGTGGAATTAATTTAGCTCAAAGTGTACTTTATTGTCAAATATTCACTTAGTCAAATCCATGAAGAGAAGTGAATGAAAATTGGCTCTAAAGAGGGTATCATGGCAATGAAAAATAAAGAAAATAAAGTTTAGTACCATATTGGATATTTGAGAAATGTTAGTATGGTATATAAGTAACAAACTTCTTATGGGCTTTGGGCCCCAAACGGGGTACCTATTTTGTGGGTAAAGGTTACTATGCAACTTAACTCACACACACGCGCGCCGCTTGGCCCGGCTCGGCTCGGTTCGCATGCACGGGTCAAGTCCAATTAAAGATAGAACATATTCGGTGATTTTGCATCTTTTCGTCGTTAGTCTGCATAATTAAAGATAGAACATCAGAGAAGAGAACTTGGTTCATTCCTTCTAGAGTCGAGTCTGCATCCAAAAGAGAGTACAACACAGTTCAGGTTCAATCAAGGCATTAGAAAGCTGCTTCTTTTCCAGTACAAGGCAGTCGTTGTATCCTGGGAGACCGACGTCTACTGTTCCAGAAGCAATCGGTGGAGGGCGAATTTATTGTGTAATCTATATTCTGTAATCTGTAAGTTATTTATATTATTTTGATTGAATTTATTGTGTAATCTATATTCTGTAATCTTAAGACCAATTTCTGTTTGGTTGTTACTCTGATTCCAATCAGTATTCTTTTCTTCTGATCGGATTTTATTTTACTTTCATTCTTTTAGATGGCTGAAATAGTAAATAGTACTATTTCCCCTATCACTGCTCCTCCAGTACCTACAGTTCATGGAGAAAAGCCTGAGAAATTCTGTGGTGCAGAATTTAAGAGATGGCAACAGAAAATGCTCTTTTATCTGACCACCTTGAATTTGGCTAAATTCTTACATGAAGATGTGCCTGAACTCCGAAAGGAGGAAACTGATAGGCAAGTAGTTGCTGCAGTGGATGCGTGGAAGTATGCCGACTTCCTTTGCCGAAACTATATCCTCAATGGACTGGACAACTCGTTATATAACGTGTATAGTTCAGTAAAAACGTCTAAGGAATTATGGGAATCTTTAGACAAGAAGTACAAGACAGAAGATGCCGGTGCAAAGAAATTTATAGTCGGTAAATTTCTTGAGTACAAGATGGTTGACACTAAACCAGTGATTAACCAGGTGCAAGATCTTCAAGTGATAATTCATGAGATTCATGCTGAAGGAATGGTGATTAATGAATCATTCCAAGTGGCGGCTATTATAGAAAAATTGCCACCTTCTTGGAGGGATTTCAAAAATTACCTAAAACACAAGCGCAAGGAAATGACACTTGAAGAACTTATTGTCAGATTGAGGATTGAAGAAGACAATCGTACTGCTGAAAAGAAAATTGGAAGCCAGTACGTGTCAAAGGCAAATGTTGTGGAGTCCACAAAGGACAAGAAAAGGAAGCATACTGGTGAAGGCTCTAAAAGTGGCAATGCAAAGAAGTTTAAGGGCAAATGTTACGTCTGTGACAAACAAGGGCATCGTGCTCAGGATTGCCGCTTGAGAAAAAAGAAGGAGAACTCAAAGAAGGAGAACTCTGAAAAGAAGAAGCCACAAGCCAATGTAACTGAAGTAGAACACCTTCGTTCTGATGTTGATGATATGCATCTCTCCGCTATTGTCTCGGAAGTAAACCTAATTGGTGGTAATCCTAAAGAATGGTGGGTAGACACTGGAGCTACTCGACACATTTGTGCCAATAGGTGGATGTTTTCGTCTTATCAAACTGCAACAGATGAAAAACTTTATATGGGCAATTCAGCGACTTCCAAGGTGGAAGGAATAGGGAAGGTTGTGTTAAAATTGACTTCAGGAAAAGAACTTACTCTTAGTGATGTAATGCATGTGCCCGACATTCGAAAGAATCTGATTTCGGGATCATTATTGAGTAAGAAAGGTTTTAAGTTGGTGTTTGAGTCTGATAAGTTTGTACTTATCAAAAATGACATGTATGTTGGAAGGGGCTACTTGTCAAATGGCCTCTTTAAGATGAATGTAATGGCTGTAACTCCAAAAATAAATAAAAGGGAATCTTCTTCTTACTTGCTTGAGTCTTGTGAAATTTGGCATGGTAGATTAGGACATGTTAATTATGGTACATTGCGTAGATTAATTAATCTTAACATGTTGCCTAATTTTCAAATTAATTTAAATAAAAAATGTGAAATATGTGTTGAAGCCAAATTGGCTAAGACTTCGTTTCATTCCATCGAACGAAGTACATAACCTCTAGAACTTATACATACTGATGTATGTGATTTGAAATTTGTTCAAACTAGAGGTGGAAAAAAGTATTTTATTACTTTTATTGACGATTGCATAAGATACTGTTATGTGTATTTGCTAAGAAGCAAAGATGAGGCATTAGAAATGTTTATACATTTCAAAATAGAGGTTGAGAATCAACTTAGCAGAAAGATTAAAATGCTAAGAAGTGATAGAGGTGGTGAATATGAGTCACCATTTGCACAAATATGTGCAGAAAATGGAATTATTCATCAAACAACGGCTCCTTACGCTCCACAGCAAAATGGTATTGCTGAACGTAAGAATAGAACTCTGAAAGAGATGATGAATGCCATGTTAATAAGTTCTGGTTTACCCCAGAATTTGTGGGGGGAAGCTTTGCTTTCTGCAAATCACATTCTCAACCGGTTACCCCATAAGAAATTGTATAAAACACCTTATGAGTTATGGAAAGGTCGAAAAACCTAGCTATAAATTCTTAAGAGTGTGGGGGTGCCTAGCAAAGGTTGCAATTCCAGTTCCTAAAAGAACAAAAATTGGACATAAAACTATTGATTGTATATTCATTGGTAATGCTCATAACAGTAGTGCATATCGATTCCTGGTTCACAAATCAGATAATTCTGAGGTACATGAGAATACAATTATTGAATCTAGGAATGTATCATTCTTTGAGAATATATTTCCATATAAATTTATATCTGAAATAAGTTTTCTCAAAAGAACTTATGAAAATAAGCAGGACCAAGAGTCCATGCAAGAAGGAAATGATAATGAACCTAGACGAAGTAAGAGGGCAAGGACTTCTACGTCTTTTGGTTCAGATTTTCTAACATATTTGTTGGAAAAAGAACCTCAGAGTTATAAGGAAGCAATGTCTACTCCTGAAGCTCCTTTATGGAAAGAAGCCATTGATAGTGAAATTGAATCCATTTTGCAAAATCATACCTAGGAATTGGTGGATCTTCCACCAGGGTGTAAACCTTTGGGTTACAAATGGATATTCAAAAGAAAGATGAAAGCAGATGGTTCAATTGACAAATACAAGGCGAGACTTGTAGTCAAAGGATATAGACAGACAGAGGGAATAGATTAATTTGATACATATTCACATGTAACAAGAATAACGTCTATCCGATTAATAATTGCTCTTGCGGCATTATATAATCTGGAAATACATCAGATGGATGTGAAAACTGCATTCTTGAATAGTGAATTAAATGAAGAAATCTATATGAAACAACCCGAAGGGTTTGTGGCTCCAGGACAAGAGAGAAAAGTGTGCAAATTAGTTAAGTCTCTTTATGGGCTTAAACAAGCACCTAAACAATGGCATGAAAAATTTGACTTAGTTATAATGTCAAATGGTTTTCACATTAATGAATGTGATAAATGTGTTTATGTGAAATGCATTTCAGATAATTATGTCATTGTATGTCTATATGTGGATGATATGATAATAACTGGTAGCAATATTAATATCATTAAAGCTACCAAGAACATGTTGGCTAACAAGTTCGATATGAAAGATATGGGAGTTGCAGGTGTGATTCTTGGTATAAAAATCACTAAGGCAACCGAAGGGTATGTTATATCTCAATCACATTATATTGAGAAAATATTCGACAAATTTGATAAAGATAGTAGCAATATAGCCAGAACACCTATAGATGTGAATCTTCATCTCACAAAAAATACAGGTGTATGTATATCTCAGTTAGAATATTCTCGGATAATAGGCAGTTTGATGTACGTCATGAATTAACTAAGTCACGACATATGTATAACGGTAAGTCACGACATAGGAAGGGCACAGAGTCAAATGTATAACGGTAAGTCACGACATATACGTCGTAGGCATAATACAGTGCGACAATTGATCTCAAATGGTATAATATCCATTGATTATGTAAAATCAAAGGATAACATCGCGGATCCATTAACTAAGGGTTTAACAAGAGATCAAGTATATTGTTCATCGAGGGGAATGGGTTTGAAGCCTACCACCTAGAGTAACGACACAACGGCAACCCAACCTAGTTGATTGGAGATCCCAAGATCTAGGTTCAAAGGGACAACCGAGTTGTGGGGGCGTTCTCTGAAATCACTAAGGAATTAAATTTCCTACACCTTTCCTATGATGACATAGTGATAAACCTATACTAAGTGTTAGGGTAAGCAATGCTTTTAATGACTCTTATACTTTGAAAATCCAAGTGGAGTATGACAGGATACTCTTAATAAGAGGTCACTTATGTGAGTGTGAAGTGGGCCGCTTCTATGAGATGATTAGGCTAAATCTCTAGAACACTCAAAGAATTACCAGGCGCGTCCAGGGCCAAAATGGACACAACATATAGAACCGACTGTGTTGAAAAGAGCCGTGTGAGTATTATTGTCTTGGTTTATACAAAAACTGAACAGTTCAAGACATCATGTTCACTGGTTAGCGAATAAATCCGATAATACTTCACTATGGAAGGTTCAAAGCCAAAAGCTACCTTTCCTGATGCGGTAACTTTTCGTTGTACTCTCAATCAAGTCTGCATTTCATATGCATTTTCAGCCAATTTATTCATGTGGGGGATTGTTAGTAATTTCATGTTTTTGACATGAATTTTTATTAACTTTGAGCTAAGTTTTAAACGGGGTCCACATATTATTAATGATGGTTTAATGGTGGAATTAATTTAGCTCAAAGTGTACTTTATTGTCAAATATTCACTTAGTCAAATCCATGAAGAGAAGTGAATGAAAATTGGCTCTAAAGAGGGTATAATGGCAATGGAAAATAAAGAAAATGAAGTTTAGTACCATATTGGATATTTGAGAAATGTTAGTATGGTATATAAGTAACAAACTTCTTATGGGCTTTGGGCCCCAAACGGGGTACCTATTTTGTGGGTAAAGGTTACTCCAATTTTTATTTTTGCCTGATACGAGTTCAAATCTGGTTTGGTTCGGGGTCGAAGTGGTGTGTCCCTTTGATAAACAGTTAATCAATTCAGTTAGTTGGTTGAACTCGACCCAAATGGTGCATCCCTTCACAGTGTAACTATAAATTAGTTTCTAACCCGAATTGGTGCATCCATTCGGTGATTTTGCATCTTTTCGTCGAGCCTGTTTACCTCTATAAATAGGCTGTTAGTCTGCATAATTAAAGATAGAACATCAGAGAAGAGAACTTCGTTCATTCCTTCTAGAGTCGAGTCTGCATCCGAAAGAGAGTACAACACAGTTCAGGTTCAATCAAGGCATTAGAAAGCTGCTTCTTTTCCAGTACAAGGCAGTCGTTGTATCCTGGGAGACCGACGTCTACTGTTCCAGAAGCAATCGGTGGAGGGCGAATTGGTCTTAAGAAGATAGTGTCCAACATTAGACTCGACTATTCAGAATTCTATATTCTGTAATCTGTAAGTTATTTATATTATTTTGATCGAATTTATTGGGACTCTTTGGAATCAGTTTGTTACCGCCAACATGTTATATATCCACGTATCTATCTATCTATCTATCTATCTATCTAGTTCAAAAGATGATTAATGTTGTCCTTATTGCTATATACGTTTTCAGTCTACACTATCCTCTATCTTGTCCACGAGGAAACTTCCAAGCGATTGTTTCTTACTTCTCCTTTTATTCAAGATGTGTTCCAGGCAAGCAGTGAGTAAAATAACTTTTTGATGTTATGGCCAGGCCAACATCCTAGTTTTACTTTTAATGTGGGAATACATAATCTTCACCGAAGAAATACACTTCACTTACCTGAAGTGAAGCTTCCTACTTTGTAATTCGTCATCACGGGGGACCCACGTAAGTGAAGATTAGACAGACGCTTTCTTCTGTATTTCTTCAAATGCAGATCCCCACCAACGATCTCAAAATGACCATTTCATTATTGGTGTTTTGTGTTTTGTCTTTCATAATAAATAAATAATTAATTAATTAAAAAAGAGATCTTGCTGCAACCCTACCTACCGTTCCATTCTGATCAAAGACTATGCTTCTTCCTATCTGCCCCCCCAGCCTTCATCCTCTAGTTTTCTGGATCCCTCCGTCCTCAACCCGATCCTCCTCACTGCTACAACATCTCCATCTTAATAGATATTCAGGGTTTAGGGTTTCTAATTCTTCAGCTCAATTGAACACTGTTTCAAAATAATAATAATAATAATAAATTCAGGTCCGTTTGCACAAATTTTAGGAACTCACACCAAGTGACACCCTCTATTTTGACATCCGATGTAGGATGGGTGGGTAATCAATTGGTCATGATCTCGTGGTTGCCTCTTGGAGATGAAAATATACCTCAGCGAATATTCAAAATCTGTTACAAACTCTTTCTTTCCTCACTGTTATAAAAAGACTAGTCAGGGGATACGATCCAAAACCTCCCCCTTGGACTTCCAAGGGATCTAAATCCTCAATATTAATACCAACTGATTCAGATTTAGTTATCTCCTCGACTCGACTGACTTATGAGGTTATATGATTAACTCTAATCTCAAATAATTATTATAAAAAAATTATTTAATAATTTAGTGACTCGAAAGAGTAACTTAGTAATATAATATATTATCAGTATTTAATTCAGAACAATAGCTAAAAAATCCATATATTTTAAAATCTAAATTAACTGACTTAATATATTAAATAGAGTTTAGTAAAACTTAAAAGGCATCGGAGGATGAATTCTATGTTTGACTTGACCGGCCGCCTCTTGGGCCCACGGTGCTGCTTTGAACGACACGATCTACGATCAGTCCACCTTCAAGTCGGTCTTCGTCTTTGAATGGATGGACGGACCAACCACCTCCTGCTCTGTGAACGATGTATCCCAACAATGAATAAAGTAGAATTCTGACTGAATCTTTATCGGTCAATTGATACATGCTAGTTTTATCGATGATTGCACGCCTTCCACATTGGAAGAAATTTTCCACGTCTCCGGTCTTCTCTGAGTTTCTAGGTTGCAATTACTGGCGTCGATGAAATGAACGTGGCCTACAAATTAGATTGGAATTCTTGTCTCTTTCCCTGGGAAAAGAGAGGGAAACACCTTGGAGCAGACAATTTATTTATTGATTTATTTATTTATATATTTTTAAAATATAATCAGTCAGCTCAAATTGGCACGAGTGCTAAATGTAAAGCTATAGCTAAATTTATTTCATCATTTACGTATATACCTTCGTAGCTTATTACCACATAAGGATGAAGCTCCAAAAACAGTGTAAATCTACAAGGAACTTCTATGGTTGTCATGCAATTTCTCTCTTCTTTTCTTTCAAGGATGATGTCTGATTTTTCTGGCAAACATAACATGTCGTATAAGTGTTAAATTCAATATAAGTCCCCCCCTCCCTTATTTCTTTTTTAAGGATGAAGTATTTAGGAATTCTCATTTAATCTGCTTTTGTACAGAAATTCATTTGAGAGGAATGCAATCTCTGAGGCAGTCGCACTTCCACCTACAATCATACGATGAGGGAGTCGGATCTAAGATCAGATAAACTTATAATTTCTAATATGGGCGAGAGTGATGCATATGTTTGTGTATTAAGAGAATCATGAAAGGAGCTTAATGATATTTGAAAAAATAAAAATTGTGAATTTTTAGGTATGCTATGAAAGTAATTAGAAAATGTAATAAGTTTTTATGTGAAAAAAATATATCAAATTAGGTAAAAAGCTATGGATCCAAACTCGAATTGGAATATAACACTAAACTTATAGTGATTAATAAAAACTTGCAGATTACTTGTCAATTTCCACAACTTAATCTGTACTAACTTTACTCCTTACATCACATAACACATTGTTTCTTGTGAAATCTTTCCAAACATCAGTGACCCTTGAGGTTGATCATTTCGTCTCAACGACCCTCGAAACATAATTCTTCTAGGTCTGATATAAATGTGTTGAATTGAATACGATTCGATAAATTTTATTTAAATTAGAAAATTAATTTCTAATGGGCTCCAAAGATGATCTCAAAATAATGATCACCGACCCTGTCTAGAGTTAAATTAAACTCTTTTACATGTTTTAAGAGATAAGATAAATGACCTCCTGTATAGTTAAGTATCTCAACCCTTATATACCTTATAAAGATAATATCAAATTTAAAACAAATCAGGTTTCATAAAATCCTAGAATTTATCAGTTTTGTGGTTGCGTTCGAATGCAGGCTGAACACGTTTGAACAACCAAAAGTGCTCCTTTGTATGTGTTAATGCACCGTGAACTTTCTAAGGTGTGTTTGAATAACAGCATAGACAGTTAGATGTAGAATGATTGTTCCTCTGTCTTTAAATAATTTTTCATACTACTACAACTACAATCATTTAAGTATTTCAGTAACGATTCTAAATTTGTTTTTAAATATTTTTACTTAAAAATTAATTTTTTATTTTAATATTTTTTATCAAACGTTTTATAACATGTGCATATACTTATACATAAAATCTAGACACATTATATTAAAAAAAATTTATATTTAAAAATATAACTTACTAATTATATAACTACAAATAAAACATTACAATAATTTTTTGGATAGCTTAATTTAATTTATACCCACTATTCCGTCTGGCTTGGATTTGATATCGACAAACTATCCTCTCTCTCTCTCATGTCTATGTGAACTTACTTGTGAAGACTTCTCCTTAGTCTTCCAATTAATTATATGTACTGCTTTTTCCTCACTTTTAATCAAGACAGCTTTGGGACGTATGAACCCAATTGTGGAGCTCGAAAGTATAAAAAATATTAATTGTCATCGTCTATGCTGAAGCTTCCGTGTATCGCTTATTCATCATCATGGTGGGGCCCGCATAAATGATTAGACTAGACCAATGAGTTCTCAATTACAAGATGACCACTAATTCCATTGTTGCTCTTTATCTTGCTGCACAGCTAATGAATTTTCACTTCAATTTATTCTGATCTATTGCTTGACGTTCATCGAGCAATTCCATTATATCTATAAATATATCTAATTTTTAAGAAAAATTAATATATATATATATATATATATACATATATCATAAACTCATATATATTATGCTATTTAAACCATAATGCATAAACTATTAACCTTGCATCAAGTTACGCATTTGGGCCATAGTCACATCGCACTACAGGTACAGGTCCCTATAGGGATGACACGTGAGATTTTATACATGGCTAATCACATTTCGTCCTGGCGTAACATGTCAAAAATCTCCATTTAAATTTATTTCCCAAATTGGGCATTATAACATCTATATTATTCATTTATTATAAATAAATTATATATTACCTAGATGCTAATACTTTGAGTTAAATAATTTTAACCCACATATCATGATTTCCATTTTTTATTTACTAAAAATAAATTAAATCAAATATCTAGTAAATAGATTTGTCCTATTATCTAATATAAAATTTCTGATTTTAGTGACTAAAATTAATAGCGAATGAATAGTTTATTTGATATGTTAGTCATGATATCATAATTTTGCCAAAACTAAAAAAAATGACATATAGAATATTTAAACATTCTTTATAAAATAATCTAACAAATTCTTTAATTTAACATAAATTGACTACTAATTTTAAGATTAAAAGAAAATAAAAATATATAAATAAGAAAACTTACCTCACAGACTAATTCCCCTGATTTCTAATTTTTAATATTTTTTATATCGGCAGGGATCCCAATATAAATATAAATATAAATTGGAGACTTCTATTCTCTCCACTACTCCACCTTTTTTTATCTCTACTTTACTTTACCTTACCCAAGTGTATATTGATTAAAAAACAAAACAAACCCAAGTGTACTATAACCGTGGACATTTGTTTTTTATATTTCTTTCTTCCTCCTTCCTTCTTCTTCTTCCTTTTTCTTTTGTTTCTCCCTTCTTCCTTTCTTTCTCTTGTTCTTATTTCTTCAACTTCGTCGCCCTATGCCATCGTTGCTGAAGTTTTTCGCCGCCGTACTATCTCTCACTCATATTTAGAGTTTTCTATTTTATGAGTTCGATAAGAGAGTTCCAAATAAAATCTACCTTTCTCTCTCAAAATCTAATTTTCTTTCCTAATAGAAGTCAGATATTAAAAGGGGTTCACGGGGAGAGAGTAGTGATTGATATATATATAATTTCGATTATTACAATGCTTCTTCCTCTCCTGCCTCTGCTCATCTGCCTGCAGCTCCTATATCTGCCCTGGCCTTCATCCTCTAATTTTCTGGATCCTTCAATCCTCAAGCCGGATGTTCCTCCCTGCTACAACATCTCCATCCCATACCCATTCGGCATCGTAGGGAACTTCAGCCTCGGCCTGCAACCCCCCATGTCAGGTTTCAGCATTTCATGCACAGGAAGCATTCCAGTTGTATTGCTTAGCAATGTCTGGTACGAAGTACTGGATATATCGGTGCCGGATGGCTACATCCGGATCGCTGGCCAGGCCTTCGCGTGGCACTGCTACAATAATTCCTCCGGCCCGAGCTTTTCCCCCGATCGCTACCTCAACCTCGATGGGACTCCCTATACGTTCTCGGACACGAGGAACAAGTTCACAGCCGTGGGATGCGACGCCATGGCCATGATACGTGGGGCGGCCCAGGACAAGCACAAGTATATTGGGGGGTGCGTGTCCTTCTGCGTAACCAAAGAAAGCATCATCGATGGCACGTGCTCTGGTGTCGGTTGCTGCCAAGCGTCGGTGCCCAAGGGGCTCAAGAGGCTCAACTTGGAGCTCACCAGCGTAAGAAAACTCACAGGATCGAGAAAGGACGAGTCTGGAGAGCCATGCAGTAAGGCATTCATTGTGGAGGAGGACTACTACGTCTTCTCTGCTGAGGACTTAATCGGCAACCCCCGTGACCAATACATGCCGGTGGTGCTCGAGTGGTCCATAGGGAACAAAACCTGTCAAGAGGTAGGCCGGACAAACGCCTGCAAGAATAACAGCTATTGCTACGACTCGTTTAACGGTATGGGCTACCGCTGCAACTGCTCTAAAGGTTTCAAAGGCAACCCATACCTGGAAGGGCTAGACGGTTGTCAAGGTACAGATTGCTAATTTTGTCCATTCGAAATCTTTAAATTGCATACTTTTCAGTTTAGAATTTATTTTCGTGGCCTCTGCTAGATATCGACGAGTGCAGTGATCCGAAAAACAGTCCTTGTGTGCATAGATGCATCAATACAAGGGGTGGTTTCAATTGCACTTGTCCATTGGGGACCAGCGGCGATGGTACGACACAGGGTACCGGCTGTAAAAGAACTGCAACTCTGGAGACGGCTTTAGGTAAGTTGTAGTATGAGTTAGCGTAGAGATTATAAAAGTTGAATTCCCTTAATGTAAAAGAATATGAGATGTTTTAAGAGTTTGATCTCCTTTTCTCTATAGAAAACTGAACCAAGTTTCCTATTTCTTTTATCCCAACTGTTTCAAACTTGAAATTCAAAATTTTGTTTGTACAAATTCATGACCTCACACAAAGCGGCACCCTCTATTTTGGTTACCAGATTGAACATCTTCATGTAAAATTTGCAAATTTATCTACATTTCTTGCTTAGTGGTTATGTCGAGCATCAGAATTTGGAGTGGTTGTGCAGGTGCAGGACTAGCTCTGTTGCTTCTTGTTCTCATACTAAGTTTCTGGACATACTGGTTTCTGAAGAAAAGAAAGCATGCGAAGTTAAAACAGAAATATTTTCTGCAAAATGGTGGATTTCTGTTACGGCAGCAGATCTTCTCTCAAAAAGCACCAGCAAGGATATTCAGCTCAGACGAACTCAAGAAGGCGACCGATGATTTCAACGAGGATCGTATTCTTGGTCGAGGTGGATACGGCACTGTGTACAAAGGCGTACTGTCAGATCAAAAGGTTGTTGCTATCAAAAAGTCAAAGCTAGTTGATCAGACCCAGATCGAGCAATTCATTAACGAGGTGATCATCCTTTCTCAGATCAATCACAAGAACGTCGTCAAGCTACTAGGTTGTTGCTTAGAGACCCAAGTCCCCTTGTTGGTTTACGAGTTCATTTCCAATGGCACACTCTTTCACCATCTTCATAACGATCTCTCAGCTCCAATGACATGGGAGAGTCGCTTGCGTATAGCTGTTGAAACCGCAGCAGCGCTTGCATTTCTACACTCTGCAACAGAATTGCCAATCATCCATAGGGATGTCAAATCGGCTAATATACTTCTAGACGAGAGCTACACGGCGAAAGTATCTGATTTCGGAGCTTCCAGGTTGATCCCCTATGATCACACTCATGTAACAACACTCGTGCAAGGCACACTCGGTTACTTGGACCCTGAATACTTCGGTACTAGCCAGTTGACGGAGAAGAGCGACGTCTATAGCTTCGGCGTAGTTCTTGTCGAGCTATTGACGAGAGAGAAGCCGATATCGTTTTGCCGGTCCGAAGAGGGAAGAAATCTAGCCTTGCATTTTACTATGATGGTCGAAGAAAATCGGCACCTGGAGATGCTGGATAGCAGGATGGTGAAGGAAGCCGGAGCGAGGCACCTTAACGTAGTTGCGCAGGTAGCCGTAAGATGTTTGCGTCTCAAAGGGGAAGAAAGGCCGAGGATGAAAGAAGTGGCCATCGAGCTTGATGCTCTGAGAAGGCTCATGAAACACCACCTGGCTGAGCAGAACCAAGAAAAAGACACGGTTGAGCAGAGCCATCAGGAAGAGATCTCGCTCGGTGGGCCTTCAACCACATATAGCAATGATACAACCCAACGGGACAGCGGGGAAATCTCACTATTGTCCATGTAATTTTCCAGATCGGTGTAGGATTAATGTCCCAAGTGCCAAATTTCTAAGGTTGAAGAAGATTACCCTACTGCTTTTTTTTATCCCTCCATCCCAAATTGTTCTCCTAACATGGATGAGCTCTGCCCTTTGAAAACTACTGATAAATTTCTTTGTGCGGTTCGATGGCTCGTAGATGATTGAGATAGCTACTATATGTATCATACACACTTAATCTAGTCGACATGATCAAGTATTTACATAATTGGTTGCATGTTTTCTTGAACTAAGAGAGGTGCGAAGCATCATTCCGTAAAGAATTAATGTATAATTAATCAAAAGCAGTAAAGTGTTAGCAACAAACCACATAATACTTATCTCTAACACCAGTTTATGATTAACCGCTGCGAAATAGGAGGAGATAACCACTAACTTATAGTTAATTTTACTACAAAGGAGGGAATAGTTGTAACTAATCTTATCTCTATCCGTTGCTATTGTAACGCCCCCGCCCGGCACGGGCACGTGTACATACACGCGCCCATCCAGCACGCGCGGCGCACGCGACAGGTCGGGCGGGGCTCGTCATGCACAGATATACTCCTGTGCACATATAATCATGACATCATCAAATAACACCTGCTAACATATCCATGATCACATAATCTATCACCAAATAAATCATACCATCAACCAAATAAATCATACAATCAACCAAATAAATTTGTTAACATATGAATATCCACGTCCATAATAATATACACTAGACCACTATATAATCTGGCAGGGCCCACACAGGCCACAACAAACCATCAAGATACAACTAAATAACTAATACACGAGTGCTATAAAATCTGACATATACTATACAAATCATCATCTAATACACTAAGGTACAAATATAACAAACAACGATACATCTCAATGTCTGGTTAAACTATCTTCTATACCGTCTCGCATCAATAGCTCACATTATCATCTCTTTAAAATATCTTCTCAAGATATCTCAGGTCGCTATCACGTATCACAAATCTAATGGGTTAGAAAAGAAAAATAAAGAGAGTCATAAGCAAAAGGCTCAGTGAATAGACCTTACACCGAATCAGTGATGACAAACAAATAGTAAATCATGTACTGGATAATATGAATCGGAAAGAATATCATGTCATGAATGAGTATATGAATGTATCCTCAATAATATATAAATGAAAAGTAGATAACATGTCATAATTGATAAAAGTATATGTAACCCTCGACCATGAGTAAATAAATCTTCGTATCATACTATCATCATAACTCTCTCTCAAATATGACACATGATGCATGCCGACCATGACCACGTTATGATATCAAATGCAATCATATATGATGTATATTGACCACTTGTTAATCAAGTAACCAAATGATAATGAAATCATATGCATTTCTCAATATCATAAGCATCACCGACATCTCGGTATAATATCATCATACTAGACCACTGTGCATAGTCAACACCTTGTATCCGGTCTCAACATCATGCCCGAAAGCTCAGAGCATATTCTGCCATCCGCAAGAAGTATCTCAAATATAACCATACCCTGCCATCCTCTAGGGTATCAACATCCATCCAGACCGGGCACCCTTCTAGCTGATAGAAATCTCGTGAGGATAACTCGCCACATATGCGCTGGCGAACGGCATGTATCCGAATGTCTGCTGCGCACACAGACTAAGGACCTCGGACGTAAGGCCAACAGGATCGCGACCATGTAGAGCGATCAATCATCCACCAAGCGCGTCCTAACCGTCGCGCCCACTCAGGTATCCTCACGCTTTCTATCAACTATCCTATCAATCATATTTCATACTTTCCTTTTTAAATGACAGATCATATATATATATCCAGTACGATAACAAGTCAATGCATAATAGGAATTTAGGTGGAATAGGAATCAAGAGAAAAATGACGTAATGCAAACTCCAACCATATATCTAACACATACATACTCCTGCTAGTCTATCACATGCACACTCATGTTAAAAATCATCTCGGTATAAAATCAGAATAGTATAATCATCTCCAATCATCTCTATATATCACCAATGTATTCATATCCCAGATCAGCCTAATCAAATGCATGATAAAGTATGCTCGACTGAAATCATCTCTACATAAAGTCATATAATCATGCTGGAGACCAAAACATGCATGTAAATAATATATAATATAACCTAATTTGAGAAAAGGATCTAGGGGATAAGACTACTCATACTGATCAGAAGATACAAATCACGTATCCCATACATCCGCCTATCAACCATGTAACACTTCTCGCTAGCAAGGTCCACGGGGTCTCAAATAAGAGGTTCGGGATCTGAAAATGTTTAAGTAACATAAAGTTAGTTGTTTATCCCATTATAATCCATTTGAGTAAAATATGATGATTTATTAGATTTTAGAATTTATACTTAATTTTATAATTGGCTAGATTTTTATTATAAATAAAATATAAATATAGATAAAAAAATTAATTATAATTAAATTATATCTTGATTAATTAGGGACTATGTAGTTATTATCTTATTTGTTACAAAATAATAATGTATAATAAATTAATAGAATTACTTAAAATGTATATCATAAGAATATTAGTATATAAATCTAATAATTATAATTTACAAATTTATCTATTAATCTAATATACATATAAGTAAATAAATAAATAAATAAATATAAGTATTACCTATATTTATGTGTAATAGTTTATAACTTAATTAATCATCAATAAACTTTAATTATAATAATCATAAGGATGAATATGTATTATTATTAAAATAAATACTATCTAAATCTATTTGTATTAATTAAGACAGAAATACCTAAATAAATAAATAATAAAATTAAAAGGATAAGGGATCTCTGCTACAAAGCTGGGCTCGGGCCCAGCACTGGCCTGCTACAGTGCCGGGCTCGAGCCCATCACTAGCCTGCTACAGTTCTGGGCCGAGCCTAGCACTATTGCAGAAAATAAGAAGAGGAGAAGCAGCTGAGGAAGAAGAATGAAGGAAGGAGAAGAAGAAAAGGGAAGAGAAGAAGAGAAGAAAGACAGGAGGGGAGGGAAACTGCGGAACCGGGTCGGCGGGGAGGGCACCGGCCGCTTCTGGCCTGCCAGCGGCCGGCCTATCGCCGACGGCTCGGTTCCGACGTGCCCGAGCTCGGGCGTGAGCGAGAGAGAGAGAGGGAGAGAGAGAGAGAGAGGAAGAGAGAGAGATTTAAAGAGAGAGAGGGAAGGTGGTGGGACGTTGGCGGCGGCGGCGCTGGGGCCCGCCGCTACCAGATGGCCGCAGCCGATTGGCTGCGGCGACACGAGGGGGGGTGCGTGGCAAAGCTTTTTTTTTTTTTTTTTTTTTGAGATTGGGTTGTTACAGCTATCCTAGTGTATATTTCTAGACTTATGTACCAATGGTAAATATTGAACCATGGTAAATATTTTCCTTATAATCAAAGAGGTTACGTGATCCACTTCAATTTCAAACAACTATTATACATAAAATTATTTGATGATTAATAATTTTGTAGATTTATTCAATAGCTCAACTCGATTAATAACTTAATGATACAGTTGGTTTAAAGAAGCAGCTCAACGACGCTTAATTAGTAGTAATAATTCGACGATGTACACAGATTAAAATCTAGATTAGACAGTTTACTATATTGGTTAAAATTTAGTGAAAATTAAATATCTTTATATCTAAGGATGATTGTCATTTTGAGCACATATTTAATCTTGGAATTTTTTAACGATTAGAAAAAAAAAGAGATTGATGTGAGCACTAAAAATGATTTACATCTAGAGTACTATCGTGATAAACGATATTATAATCCATCTTGGTTTTCTTTTCTTTATGTTTTTTTTCCCTTTAGCTCATCTTGCTTGCTGCTGACACAATAATAATGTATAGCTGACAGAATTACTATGTCATGCAGTGTTAATTTTAGCTCAAGCTTAGTTTTAAACTGATGTTGAATCATAACATAAATGTCTTGGCGGTACTTCAGCAGTATGAGAAAGGAACTATGTTTTTTATAACAGAAGGAGAACCAAGTCTTTCCACAAGATTTGCGCAGATCTTGTGGAAAATACACCGTTGAGTTATACATATAGAAGCATATCATACAGCACACTCGAGCAATTTTCACCGGCTTATCTTAATCACATCATCTTGGTAATTCCATTGATGATAAGAGGTGATCCTCCAAACTAAACTGACTACTGAGCTCTACATTTTTCATGGTTTGACATGTAGCATCACCAGGTAAGTGTTTCACTTCCTCGATGTTTTGCTGGATCAACTGTTGCTGCTCTCTGAATCTTCCCAATCTTTCTAGTTCTCCAGCAACTTCTCTCATTGTTGGTCGTTCATCTCCCTTCAAATTTAAGCATCTGTTTGCGAGCTGCGCAACCGCATAGATTTGCTCCGCTCCAGCTTCCATAACAATCTGAGGTTCCATTTGCTGAAGGAGGCGGCCGTCATCCACCAACACCGCAAAATAATATGCGAAATTTCGTTGACCTTGCGACCTGGTAAACGGGACAGGCCTCTCTCTAGTCAGTAGCTCCGCGAGAACAACTCCAAAGCTGTAGACATCGCTTTTCTCGGTTAATTCACTTGTGTGGAGATATTCGGGGTCTAAATACCCTGCTGTCCCTCGAACGATCGTTGTTATGCGAGTCTGATCACTGGGAACATATCTCGAGGCTCCAAAGTCTGATACTTTCGCTGTATATTTATCGTCTAGTAGTATATTGGAGGACTTGATGTCTCCATGAATGATTGGTAGAGAAGCTGCTGAATGCAAATAGGCAAGTACTCCTGCAGTTTCCGCAGCGATCCTTAATTGATGTTCCCATGGTAATGGATGAGGACTACTCTGGCTATTAATACGGTGAAAGAGCGTTCCGTTGGATATGAACTCGTAAACTAGCAAAGGAACTTGCGTCTCCAAGCAGCAACCCAGGAGTTTGACTACGTTCCTATGATTGATTTGCGAAAGGATAGTGATCTCGTTGATGAATTGCTCGACCTGGCTCTCATCCACAACCTTGGACTTTTTTATGGCAACCACCCTCCGACCTGGCAAAACCCCCTTGTAGACAATGCCAGATCCACCTCGGCCAAGGATTTGGCTCTCATCGTACTTGTTGGTAGCCTTTTCAAGTTCTTCTGCAGTGAAGATCTTTGATGTTGCGTCAATGCCTTGAGAAGCAAACCTCTGTTGCAGCAACAAACCGCCATTTTGTATAAAGAATTCTTCTTTCATTTTAAGTAGCTTTCTTTTCTTTAGACCCCAATACGACAAGAAACTTCCTGTCACCAATATGAATAGAAGTCCAAGACTTACACCTGCCAAAGCTCAAACAATTTACAAGCTACGAATCAAAGAGCATAAAATTATTATTAGAAAAAAGAATTATTTTCTTCACCAAGTACAAGATATAGAGGGAAAAAAAAGGAAATTATCCTATTTTGCTCATTTTCAGAATTTTTTAGGTATTTTTAGAATATTTGTTATCGTTACATATATTTTTTTTAAAATATTTCTATTATTCTTTGTTTAAAAGAAAAAGTATATTAAAAAAAATTAAATAGTATATTCGCTGATATGTGATAGGAGGTGGGCCAAAAAATTTAAATAATACTTATACTTGGTTGAATTGTGATGGGAGAGATGGGCTAAAAAAATTATAAAACAGTACGGTATATAAAATTTCTCGTTATTTTTCATTGTTACCCGAAGGGGCAGGCGGGCCTGACGGACAAGCTTTCGGGCTGGCCCGGCAAAGGGTTGGCCTGTTCCGCATGTTGGTAGTTCGGGTCAGGGCTGGGCTTAGCCTGTCCAAACCGGGCCAGGTCGGGACAGGCTAGACCCAATGATCAGGTCTAGATCTACACAGTCTGCTTGCCTTTGCGGTATCTAGAGCCATTGGATTTTACGTTACCTTCTTTGATCTAGGTTTGTGCTCATACTGAGATGTAGCAGCTATATCTACTTTGCCACGTACGTACTTCTGGTGAAGTAGTGGTTCTCCTGGTTCCCGTACTCTTTTGTTTACCCTTTCCACACGGCAGTAGCAACTTGACCGCTTACTTCAAGTCAAGTGAAGTCGTCAGCCACCCACAGACTCTGAGAAACGATCCTCTAGCCATCTCGTCCATGATAAATTTTCCAAGTTCTCTAGATATTTGTTTCTTTCTTCTTTTAGTCGAGATGTTTTCAAGCTAGCATTATGGCGTATTGACCTTTAATCCATTTTTATTGGTGTTTGTTCTGTTATCACTTGCTGCGCCTGCGCACCTACCGTTCCATTCTGATCAGAGACTATGCTTCTGACTCTCCTGCTTATCACCCTGCACCTCCTACATCTGCCCCGGCCTTCGTCATCTGATTTTCTGGATCCCTCCGTCCTCAAGCAGGATGTTCCTCAATGCAATAACATCACCATCCCATATCCATTCAGCGTCCAAGGGAATAATAGCTCCGGGCAGCCAGCCTTTGAGATTTTGTGCACCAACGGAACCGATCCAGAGGTGTTGCTTGGTTCCAGCCGATACGCAGTACTGAACATATCATTGCTGTACGGCTACATCCACATCGCTGGCCGGTATATCTCGAGGAACTGCAACAACGTTTCCGGTCTGACGCTTTCCCCAGATCACTACATCAACCTTACTGAGACCCCCTACACATTCTCAGACACGAGGAACAAGTTAACCGCTGTGGGATGCGATGCCACGGCCATTATAGTTCGCCCGGGCCAGGGCCAGAGTCAGGACAAGCACGATAATATAGGCGGGTGCGTGTCCTTCTGCGTCACCAATGACAGCGTCGTCAACGGCACGTGCTCTGGTGTCGGCTGTTGCCAAGCTTCGCTGCCCAGGGGGCTCAAGAGTCTCAACTTGGAGTTAACTAGCATAAGAAATTTCACAAGGTCGACAAAGAATGCGTCTGGGGAGACATGCAGTAAAGCATTCATTGTGGACAAAGACCAATACATGTTCTCTTCTACGGACCTAGTCGGCAACATCCCCAACCAAATCCCGGTGGTGCTCGAGTGGTCCATAGGGAACAAAACCTGTAAAGAGGTCCAGACAAATACTGCTACTGATTACGCCTGCAAGAAGAACAGCTATTGCTTCGACTCGCATAACCGTATAGGCTACCGCTGCAACTGCTCTAAAGGCTTTGCAGGCAACCCTTACCTGGAAGGACCAGACGGTTGTCAAGGTACAAATTGCTAATTTTGTACAGTCGAAATCTTTAAGTGCATACTTTTCAATTTAGAATTTATTTTCGTGGTCTCTGCCAGATGAAAACGAGTGCCTTGATCCGAAAAACAGTCCTTGTGTGCATAAATGCATCAATACAGAGGGTAGTTTCCACTGCACTTGTCCATTGGGTACCAGTGGCGATGGTAAGAAACAAGGTACAGGCTGCAAGCGGACTGCAACTCTGGAGATTGCTTCGAGTAAGTTCTACTGAGTGTTAGCGTAGATTATATGAAAGTTGAATCTCTTAATGTAAAGTTTGATATTAACGAAAACTATAGTAATTCATAGGATCACTGAAGCGCATACTCTTAATGCGAAATATGAGTAGTCCAAGAGTTTGATCTCCTTTTGCCTATCCTTAAGGTGGAAAAGTGAACCAACATCTGTCTCTATTTCTTCATCTCAATTGAACAACGGTTTCAAACTCAAGAATTTGGATCTGCTTTTCTCTTCTTGAAATTGCAAGCAGTTCAGGTTTTCTGAAGTTTAAGATACACTTCTATCATCTTGTTTACATAAACTCATGACCTCGCAAGATGTGACACCCTCTATTTCCAAGTTTGTTATTAGATTGAATTTCTTCATGTAAGAGTTGCATATCCTGCATATGTTGCCCGTCAGAACTTGCCGTGGTTGTGCAGATGCAGGACTAGCTCTGTTGCTTGCCGTATTCATATTAAGTTCCTGGACTTACTGGATCCTGAAGAAAAGAAAGCATGCAAAGTTAAAACAGAAATATTTTCTGCAAAATGGTGGATTTCTGTTACGAAAGCAGATCCTCTCTCAAAAAGCACCAGCAAGGATATTTAGCTCAGACGAACTCAAGAAGGCGACCTACAACTTCAGTGAGGATCGCGTTCTTGGTCGAGGTGGATATGGCACTGTGTACAAAGGCCTGCTGTCGGATGAAACGGTTGTTGCTATCAAAAAGTCAAAGCTAGTTGATCAGACCCAGATCGAGCAATTCGTTAACGAGGTGATCATCCTTTCTCAGATCAATCACAAAAATGTCGTCAAGCTACTGGGTTGTTGCTTAGAGACCCAAGTCCCCTTGTTGGTTTACGAGTTCATCTCCAATGGCACACTCTTTCACCATCTTCACAACGATCTCTCAGCTCCAATGACATGGGAGAGTCGCTTGCGTATAGCTGTTGAAACCGCAGCAGCGCTTGCATTTCTACACTCTGCAACAGAATTGCCAATCATCCATAGGGATGTCAAATCGGCTAATATACTTCTAGACGAGAGCTACACGGCGAAAGTATCTGATTTCGGAGCTTCCAGGTTGATCCCCTATGATCACACTCATGTAACAACACTCGTGCAAGGCACACTCGGTTACTTGGACCCTGAGTACTTCGGTACTAGCCAGTTGACGGAGAAGAGCGACGTCTATAGCTTCGGCGTAGTTCTTGTCGAGCTATTGACGAGAGAGAAGCCGATATCGTTTTGCCGGTCCGAAGAGGGAAGAAATCTAGCCTTGCATTTTACTATGATGGTCGAAGAAAATCGGCACCTGGAGATGCTGGATAGCAGGATGGTGAAGGAAGCCGGAGCGAGGCACCTTAACGTAGTTGCGCAGGTAGCCGTAAGATGTTTGCGTCTCAAAGGGGAAGAAAGGCCGAGGATGAAAGAAGTGGCCATCGAGCTTGATGCTCTGAGAAGGCTCATGAAACACCACCTGGCTGAGCAGAACCAAGAAAAAGAAACGGTTGAGCAGAGCCATCAGGAAGAGATCTCACTCGGTGGGCCTTCAACCACATATAGCAATGATACAACCCAACAGGACAGCGAAAAAATCTCACTAGTGTCCATGTAATTTTCCAGATCGGTGTAGGATTAATGTCCCAAGTGTCAAATTTCTAAGGTTGAAGAAGATTATCCTACTGCTTTTTTTTATCCCTCCATTCCACTACTATATGTATCATACACACTTAATCTAGTCGACATGATCAAGTATTTACGTAATTGGTTGCATGTTTTCTTGAACTAAGAGAGGTGTGAAGCTTCATTCCGTAAAGAATTAATGTATAATTAATCAAAAGCAGTAAAGTGTTAGCAACAAACCACATAATACTCAACCACTGGATTGATATATTATCTCTAACACCAGTTTATGATTAACTGTCGCAAAATAGGAGGAGATAACCACTAACTTATAGTTAATTTTACTACAAAGGAGGGAATAGTTGTAACTAATCTTATCTCTCTCGGTTGCTATCCTAGTGAAGAATGTATGTAATTAATTTCATATTTCTAGACTTATGTACCAACTCGCTATATATAAATACATTGATTTGGCAAAATAATTCACTTCTCAAATTCTTTGGCATATCTTTGACATATTTACTTATTTTACAACCTAAACTACAAAAATTGAACCGTGGTAAATATTTTTCTTATAATCAAAGAGGTTATGTGATCCACTTCAATTTCAAACAACTATTATACATAAAATTATTTGTTGATTAATAATTTTGTAGATTTATTCAATAGCTCAACTCTATTGATAGCTTAGTGATACAGTTGGTTTGAAAGAGTAGCTCAGCGACGTTTAGTTAGGAGCAATAATTCGACGATGCACACAGGTTAAAATCTAGATTAGACAATTTACTATATTGATTAAAACTTAGTAAAAATTAAATATCTTTGTATCTAAGGATTATTGTCATTTTGAGCACATATTTAACCTTGGAATTTTTTAACGATTAAAAAAAAAAGAGATTGATGTGAGCACTAAAAATGATTTTCATCAAGAGTACTATCGTGATAAACGATATTATAATCCATCTTGGTTTTCTTTTCTTTATGTTTTTTTTTCCCTTTAGCTCAGCTTGCTTGCTGCTGACACAATAATAATGTATAGCTGACAGAATTACTATGTCATGCAGTGTTAATTTTAGCTCAAGCTTAGTTTTAAACTGATGTTGAATCATAACATAAATGTCTCGACGGTACTTCAGCAGTATGAGAAAGAAACTATGTTTTTTTTATAACAGAAGGAGAACCAAGTCTTTCCACATGATTTGCGCAGATCTTGTGGAAAATACACCGTTGAGTTATACATATAGAAGCATATCATACAGCACACTCGAGCAATTTTCACCGGCTTATCTTAATCACATCATCTTGGTAATTCCATTGATGATAAGAGGTGATCCTCCAAACTAAACTGACTACTTAGCTCTACATTTTTCATGGTTTGACATGTAGCATCACCAGGTAAGTGTTTCACTTTCTCGATGTTTTGCTGGATCAACTGTTGCTGCTCTCTGAATCTTCCCAATCTTTCTAGTTCTCCAGCAACTTCTCTCATTGTTGGTCGTTCATCTCCCTTCAAATTTAAGCATCTCTTTGCGAGTTGCGCAACCGCATAGATTTGCTCCGCTCCAGCTTCCATAACAATCTGAGGTTCCATTTGCTGAAGGAGGCGGCCGTCATCCACCAACACCGCAAAATAATATGCGAGATTTCTTTGACCTTGCGACCTGGTAAACGAGACAGGCCTCTCTCTAGTCAGTAGCTCCGCGAGAACAACTCCAAAGCTGTAGACATCGCTTTTCTCGGTTAATTCACTTGTGTGGAGATATTCGGGGTCTAAATACCCTGCTGTCCCTCGAACGATCGTTGTTATGTGAGTCTGATCACTGGGAACATATCTCGAGGCTCCAAAGTCTGATACTTTCGCTGTATATTTATCGTCTAGTAGTATATTGGAGGACTTGATGTCTCCATGAATGATTGGTAGAGAAGCTGCTGAATGCAAATAGGCAAGTACTCCTGCAGTTTCCGCAGCGATCCTTAATTGATGTTCCCATGGTAATGGATGGGGACTACTCTGGTTATGAATACGGTGAAAGAGCGTTCCGTTGGATATGAACTCGTAAACTAGCAAAGGAACTTGCGTCTCCAAGCAGCAACCCAGGAGCTTGACTACGTTCCTATGATTGATTTGCGAAAGGATAGTGATCTCGTTGATGAATTGCTCGACCTGGCTCTCATCCACAACCTTGGACTTTTTTATGGCAACCACCCTCTGGCCTGGCAAAACCCCCTTGTAGACAATGCCAGATCCACCTCGGCCAAGGATTTGGCTCTCATCGTACTTGTTGGTAGCCTTTTCAAGTTCTTCTGCAGTGAAGATCTTTGATGTTGCGTCAATGCCTTGAGAAGCAAACTTCTGTTGCAGCAACAAACCGCCATTTTGTATAAAGAATTCTTCTTTCATTTTAAGTAGCTTTCTTTTCTTTAGACCCCAATACGACAAGAAACTTCCTGTCACCAATATGAATAGAAGTCCAAGACTTACACCTGCCAACGCTCAAACAATTTACAAGCTACGAATCAAAGAAGATAAAATTATTTTTAAAAAAAAGAAAAAAAAAAGAAATTTTCTTTTACCAAGTACAAGATATAGAGGAAAGCTTTTTTGGCAGCCACTTCCCTTCTTCCTACCGTCGCCACTCATGCCCCGCGGACAAGAGCAAGAAACGCTTCCTTGTTCGTTGATGCAGTGCCCCACGCAAGGATTGGTTGCTTGATTTTCGCATTCATTGATATCTATTCAACTCAAACCATGTCGCACGTGGCAAAATATTTATATGAATAAGATAGAGATGGTGAATTAAACAAATGTAATTCTTCTTCTTCTTTTCTTTTTTCTTTCTAGCTAGTGAAATAATTAATATATAGCATGATGAATCGTCGCTACTTGTATTTCACCTCTGCATCCTCCCTGGACGTAGGGATTTCCTTCGTATCCTTGACTGCAGTTGCACAAATAACCGAAACCGGCGCCGTCCGGTGAATCGTAGCAGTCGCTGTAGCCCTTGCAAGCATATGATTCGCTACTAATTGCTTTCTCGCATGTCTCCTTCCCGATCGCCCAGTTGAGTACTACCGGGCGACGAACTCCTGTGGAGTAGTTTGAGAGGTCGTCCTTACTGAAGGTATACTCACCTTCTTGGACGACGAATGCCTGACTCCACACCATGCCCCTCCGCGATGTAGAATTCGAATTCCTCTCAAAGTCTAGCTGGAAGCTCTTGAGGCCGTGCGGGAGATCGGCCTGGCAGCAGCCGCTGCCGGAGCAGGAGCCATCGTCCATGTCGTCTGGGCAGATGGTGAAGCAGACGGTGGTGAGGTTGTCGCCGCTTCGCATCAAGACACGATCTTCGCAGCCGATGACGATTATCTTGTTGTACTTGTCGGAGATGGTGAAGGGAGTATGATCCAAGTTAAGCTCCTCGTATACTTGTCGCCTCATCGTTCCGCTGTAGAATCCTCGCCATACAGCTCCCGCGAGGATCGTGACGTAGCCTTGCAGGGAGATATTTGTGATCTCATGGGGTCTCGAGCCCAGTTTCAGGAAGGGAATTCCGTCAGAGCAGTTGACCTCGAAACTAGGGAGGGCTTTGCCTTTGCCTTCAAGAATGATTCCGAAGGGGAAGGGGACGCTTGTGCAGGGGAGTAGTGGAGCACTGCAAGTGGGAGGCCAAATCGATGACAGTAGCAGCAGGGGAAGCCACTTGTACTGGAAAAGCATTTCAACCCCTGTTCCGGTCTTCAATAACAGTCTTATTTCACGGTTGGCCATTAAAATACTTATATCAAAGAAGTATCAGTAATTTCACGTACTGGATCCCTGCAGGGCCAGTGATAATCCTGGATGATGAAGGCCCAACTGCCAAAGCGTTTTTCTAATATATAAATCGGATAGTTGGGATAATTGCTTTAAGAAATAGACTATAATAAATCCAAAATTTAGACATATAAATATTATATTAATTTCAAATTTTATGAGAAGAGTTAAATCTGTTATCTCTGACATTGGCCAATAAAATTAAACCACTAAACTACAGTATCGATAACCTAATAGGCTACTAGTCTTAACTATTGATTGATGTCAGACACCTCTCTAAAGCAGAGCCAATCACCAATACAAAATAATTTTCTTTCTACAATCATGTTCGCATGTAAGACTCGATCGGTATTCTAAAGAAATTGAGGAAATTAGAGGAGATAAGTGACAATTGATTTGGTGGATATTGGGCAGAAAAATGCATTAATTTAGTGAAATATGAATATTTTGGTTAGCCTGTCGTATCTTCTTCCTTCTTTTGTTGCAAGGGTTTGAAATGTCTCCTTCCTGTTTAACACCAAAAATTTCCACACTGATAAGATGTGGCTACAAATGCTTACACGGCCAGCTTGGTAAGTTTTCTTGTTATCGATATTTTTACTCGAGGAAAAAATATCTGGTTATGATTCCTGTATTTTGACGACTCTTTGTATATACCATTCATTATGCAGATAAGTTTTGTCCTTATTATACCTTTCATTATGCATTGGAACTCAAAAGTGTCCTGTTATGGTTTATAAGCTCTATTTGAAATTGCGGAATTAATCAACTGAAAGTTACGTGATTCAGACAATATGAAAGATGAAGAAGTCAGGTTATGTTATTCTGTGCTGACATTTCTATTTGTTTCGATGTTAGTGATGAAGTGGCTGTTAGCCGCTCCCTTCACAGTTTCTTCTGATGAGCAAATCACCTTGCGAATCTCCGATCTACAAAGTCTGCTTGCCTTTGCGGTATCTAGAGCCATTGGATTTTACGTTACCTTCTTTGATCTAGGTTTGTGCTCATACTGAGATGTAGCAGCAGCTATATCTACTTTGCTACGTACGTACTTCTCGTGAAGTAGTGGTTCTTCTTGTTGAATATTGATACAAAATTAGTTCGGATTAGATGTATTCCAGATCAGCAATTGATGTGATGTAATTGGGTTAGTTATTTACTTTAGATATAACTAATAGTGGGTAGTTTCTCCTAAATTTAGTTAAGACATGAGTAGTGGGAAGTTATGTTATTTTAGCTTAAGTGGTTTTGTAATTCAAAAAAAATATTGTATCTTTGAGTCATTGTATTAAGAAGTTTTTGTTTCAGCAAAAACTCTGTGTTTTGTCTATTTCCAGTAAAAATTTCAACATTTTGGTATCAGAGCAGCAAGATACTTGGGGCGTTTTCAATGGCAGGAAACGGCAGCATCATGATGAACGTGACGCAACCAGCAGTTCCGATGTTCAAAGGAGAGAATTATGAGTTTTGGAGCATCAAGATGTCAACCTTGTTCAAATCGCATGGTCTGTGGGACTTGGTTGACAAAGGAGTTCCCAATCCAGATCCCAATCCACAAGAAACCACGAAGAGAGATGCAAGAGCGCTGTTATTCATTCAACAAGCAGTGCATGATACAATCTTCTCAAAAATTGCTGCAGCAACCAGTGCACAGGAGGCATGGACAACCCTGAAAACAGCATTTCAAGGAAGTTCACGAGTTATGACAATCAAATTGCAGGGCTTACGACGAGATTTCGAGACACTGCAAATGCAAACAGGAGAATCAGTGCAAATTTTTCTGTCTAGAGTAACAACCGCTGTCAACCAAATTCGAACATTTGGAGACACCATGGTAGAGAAGACAGATGTGATGAAGGTGTTGAGGAGCCTAACACCCAAGTTTGATCATGTCGTCGCAGCAATAGAAGAGTCTAAAGATCTAGATACCTATACCTTTGATGAACTCATAGGGTCACTACAGACTCATGAAGCAAGGCCGTCAAAGTCAGAAGATGAAGGCGATGAGAAGGCATTCTACACGCAGGGTGAGACATCAAGAGGCAGAGGCAGAGGTAGAAGAGGCAAAGGCAGAGGCAATTTCGGAAGAGGAAGAGGTAGAGGCAGAAGCAACAAAACCGAAAACACCCCTACCTATGATGAATTCAAGAATGACATTCAGTGCTACTACTGCAACAAATTTGGGCACTATCAATACGAGTGTTCCAAGAAGCAAAGAGATGAAACTCAGGCCTATTATGCAGAAAAGGAGGATGTACAACCAACACTATTCATGGCTAGCTATACAAGTGACAAAGTTGATGCAAGCAGTATTTGGTTCCTGGACAGTGCATGTTCAAATCACATGACAGGCTACAAACAGTTGTTCGAAGAACTAAATGAAACATACAAGTTGAAGGTCAGGCTTGGTGATGACAAGATGATTCAAGTTGAAGGGAAGGGCACAGTAGCAGTCCACACAAAAACTGGTATGAGATATTTGCACAATGTTTATTTTATCCCAGATTTGACACAAAATCTGTTGAGTATTGGGCGGTTAATGGATAGTGGTTATTCAATTGTGTTTGAAGGAAAATCTTGTGTAATGAAATCCAAAAATCAGGTCTTGGTAGAGGTGAACATGACAATCAATAAATTGTTTCCTTTGGAGGTTTCAAATATAAAGAAAAGAGCAATGACTGCAACAGTTTTGAATCAATCTGAGTTATGGCATCTTAGATATGGTCATTTAAATATCAATGGTCTGAAACTGTTGAATCAAAAAGAAATGGTGTATGGCTTACCCGAAATCAAGCAAGTAGGTGTTTGTGAAGGGTGTATACTGGGTAAACAAGCCAAGTTTTCATTTCCAAAAGGTCAAGCTATGAGAGCAACACAAGTGCTTGAGTTGGTTCATGCAGATTTGTGTGGTCCAATGCAAACCGAATCACAGGGAGGTAGCAAATATTTTCTCCTTTTCACAGATGATTATAGTAGAATGAGTTGGGTATATTTCTTGCAAAGCAAAGGAGAAGCATTCAGTAGTTTCAAAGTGTTTAAAAGTCTTGTAGAGAAGCAATCTGAAAAGAAGTTGAAGGTGTTAAGAACAGATCGAGGAGGTGAGTTTCCCTCAAAAGAATTTATTAATTTCTGTGAAATTGAAGGGATACATCATGAGTTAACCACTCCATATACACCCGAGCAAAACGGAGTTGCTGAAAGAAAGAATAGAACTGTGGTGGAGATGGGAAGAAGTATGTTAAAATGCAAGATGTTACCAAACAAATTCTGGGCTGAAGCAGTGGCAACTGCTGTGTATATTTTGAATATCTCACCCACAAAAGCTGTTATGAATAAAACCCCATTTGAGGCATGGTTTGAGAGGAAACCTGGAGTAAGTCATTTAAGGGTATTTGGGAGTATAGCCTATGCACTAATCAATCCACAAAAGAGAACGAAGCTTGATAACAAATCTGAAAAATTAATTTTCATCGGGTATTGTACACAATCCACAGGGTATCGGCTATACAATCCAGGAAATTGTAAAATCGTTGTGAGTAGAAATGTATTATTCGATGAAGAAGCAAGTTGGCAGTGGGAGAGTGTTGTACAACAAATTCAGGTTGAAGAAACAATAGAAGAAAATGAAGAGACAGTGGTACAAGATCAAACACACAACCAACATATCAGCAGCAGCTCTAGTTGTACGACTGATGATGCAATGCCCGAAATGCGACCAAGGAAGTTTAAAACAGTTCAAGAATTGTATGAAACCACTCAAGTACTCCTTGTTGCAGATCCCACAACGTATGAAGAAGCATCAAAAAAAGCAAGAGTGGTGCAATGCAAGAAGAAATACAATCGATTGAGAAAAACAGAACTTGGCATTTGGTGAAGCTTCTTGAAGGTAAAAATGTTATTGGTTTAAAATGGGTTTTCAAAACTAAATTTGGTGCAGATGGAAGTGTTCAAAAGTTCAAAGCCAGGCTTGTGGCAAAGGGTTATGCACAAGAACATGGCATAGATTATGAAGAAACTTTTTCTCCTGTGGCCCGATTTGAGACATTGAGGTTGTTGTTGGCGCTTTCAGCTCAATTGAAGAAACCAGTCTACCAATTTGATGTAAAATCAGCCTTTCTCAATGGAGAACTATTAGAAGAAGTGTATGTCGAGCAGCCTAAAGAATTTGAAATCAAGGGTAAAGAAGATTGGGTGTACAAACTAGCAAAGGCGTTGTATGGATTAAAATAGGCACCACGAGCGTGGTACAACAAAATTGATTCTTATTTTATAAATTCTGGGTTTGAAAGAAGTAAAAGTGAGCCTAATCTCTATATTAAGAAGAAAGGAAAAGATGGTCTATTGATGATATGATTTATATGGGCACTAATGAGGAACTGGTGGAACAATTCAGAAGCAGCATGAAGCAGCAGTTTGAAATGTTAGATTTGGGTTTATTACATTATTTCCTTGGTTTAGAAGTAGAGCAAGAGAAATGTAGCATCTTTGTGTCACAAAGGAAGTATGCATGTGATTTGTTAAAGAAGTTTGGGCTTACAGAAAATAAAATAGCATCAACACCTATGAATGTGAATGAAAAGTTAGAAAAAGATGATGGCTCAGGTTCAGCTAATGCAACTAGATACAGAAGCCTAATTGGGGGATTGATGTATTTGACTCACACAAGACCCGATATTTCCTATGCAGTTGGAGTGGTCTCAAGACACATGCAAAACCCTACAAAGCATCACTTTGGCACAGCCAAAAGAATTTTGAATTACATTGCAGGTACAACAGACTATGGTGTGTGGTATGGAAGCTCGAAAAATATCAATCTGATTGGCTACAGTGACAGTGATTGGGCAGGATGTGCAGAGGATCGAAAGAGCACTTCAGGACACTTGTTTACTCTCGGCACAAGTGCAGTTTCATGGAGTTCAAAGAAGCAAGCAACAGTGGCATTGTCAACCTCTGAGGCAGAATATTCAGCAGTCAGTTCAGCAGCAACCCAAGCAGTTTGGTTGAGACGCATACTTGCTAGTTTTGAGCAAAAACAGCAGCACCCTACGGTGATATTCTGTGACAACCAATCAGCAATAGCAATGACGGAGAATCCACCATTTCATGAAAGAACCAAGGATATCGACATCCGTGTGCATTTCATTCGTGACCTTGTGGCGAATGGTGATGTTGACATAAGATACATCAATACAGACAAGTAGGCAGCGGACATACTTACAAAGGCATTAGCACAAGGCAAATTTGAACTATTTAGATCGGCACTTGGAGTTGGGAATTTTGCATCAAGGGGGAGTGTTGAATATTGATACAAAATTAGTCCGGATTAGATGTATTCCAGATCAGCAATTGACGTGATGTAATTGGGTTAGTTATTTACTTTAGATATAACTAGTAGTGGGTAGTTTCTCCTAAATTTAGTTAAGACATGGGTAGTGGGAAGTTATGTTATTTTAGCTTAAGTGGTTCTGTAATTAAAAAAAAATATTGTATCTTTGAGTCATTGTATTAAGAAGTTTTTGTTTCAGCAAAAACTCTGTGTTTTGTCAATTTCCAGTAAAAATTCCAACACTCCTGCTCTTTTGTTTACCCTTTCCACACGGCAGTAGCAACTTGACCGTTTACTTCAAGTCAAGTCGTCAGCCACCCACAGACTGACAAACCATCCTCTAGCTATCTCGTCCATGATGAATCTTCCAAGTTCTCTAGGCATTTGTTTCTTACTTCTTTTAGTGAAGATGTGTTCAAGCTAGCATTATGACGTATTGACCTTTAATCCATATTTATTGGTGTTTGTTCTGTTATCACTTGCTGCGCCTGCGCACCTACCGTTCCATTCTGATCAGAGACTATGCTTCTGACTCTCCTGCTTATCACCCTGCACCTCCTACATCTGCCCCGGCCTTCGTCATCTGATTTTCTGGGTCCTTCCGCCCTCAAGCACGGTGCTCCTCAATGCAATAACATCACCATCCCATATCCATTCGGCGTCATAGGGAATAATAGCTCCGGCCTGCCACCCCTGCCAGGCTTTGAGATTTCGTGCACCAACGGAATGTATCCAACGGTGTTGCTTAATACCCACCGATACGAAGTACTGGACATATCATTGGTGGATGGCTTCATCCGCATCGTTGGCTATCCGTACGAGTGGAACTGCTACAACATTTCCGGTCCGGCCAATTCCTCAAATCAGTACATCAACCTTACTAGGACCCCCTACACATTCTCAGACACGAGGAACAAGTTCACCGCTGTGGGATGCGACGCCATGGCCATTATAGTTGGCCCCGGCCAGGGCCAGAGTCAGGACAAGCACTATGATATAGGCGGGTGCGTGTCCTCCTGCGTCACCAATGACAGCATCGTCAACGGCACGTGCTCTGGTGTCGGCTGTTGCCAAGCTTCGCTACCCAGGGGGCTCAAGAGTCTCAACTTGGAGTTAACCAGCATAAGAAATACCACAAGGTCGACAAAGAATGCGTCTGGGGAGACATGCAGTAAAGCATTCATTGTGGACAAAGACCAATATATGTTCTCTTCTACGGACCTAGTCGGCAACATCCCCAACCAAATCCCGGTGGTGCTCGAGTGGTCCATAGGGAACAAGACCTGTAAAGAGCTAGGCCAGACAAATATTGCTACTGATTACGCCTGCAACAAGAACAGCTATTGCTACGACTCGCATAACGGTATAGGCTACCGCTGCAACTGCTCTAAAGGCTTTGCAGGCAACCCTTACCAGGAAGGACCAGACGGTTGTCAAGGTACAAATTACTAATTTTGTACAGTCGAAATCTTTAAGTGCATACTTTTCAATTTAGAATTTATTTTCGTGGTCTCTGCCAGATGAAAACGTGTGCCTTGATCCGAAAAACAGTCCTTGTGTGCATCAATGCATCAATACAGAGGGTGGTTTCCACTGCACTTGTCCATTGGGTACCAGTGGCGATGGTAAGAAACAAGGTACAGGCTGCAAGAGGACTGCAACTCTGGAGATTGCTTTGGGTAAGTTCTACTGAGTGTTAGCGTAGAGATTATGAAAGTTGAATCTCTTAATGTAAAGTTTGATACTAACGAATACTATAGTAATTCATAGGATCACTGAAGCGCATACTCTTAATGCGAAATATGAGTAGTCCAAGAGTTTGATCTCCTTTTGCCTATCCTTAAGGTGGAAAAGTGAACCGACATCTGTCTCTATCTCTTCATCTAAATTGAACAACGGTTTCAAACTCAAGAATTTGGATCTGCTTTTCTCTTCTTGAAATTGCAAGCAGTTCAGGTTTTCTGAAGTTTAAGATACACTTCTTTCATCTTGTTTACATGAATTCATGACCTCGCATGAAGTGACACCCTCTATTTCCAAGTCTGTTATTAGATTGAATTTCTTCATGTAAGAGTTGCATATCCTGCATATGTTGCCCGTCAGAACTTGCCGTGGTTGTGCAGCTGCAGGACTAGCTCTGTTGCTTGCCGTATTCATATTAAGTTCCTGGACTTACTGGATCCTGAAGAAAAGAAAGCATGCAAAGTTAAAACAGAAATATTTTCTGCAAAATGGTGGATTTCTGTTACGAAAGCAGATCCTCTCTCAAAAAGCACCAGCAAGGATATTTAGCTCAGACGAACTCAAGAAGGCGACCTACAACTTCAGTGAGGATCGCGTTCTTGGTCGAGGTGGATATGGCACCGTGTACAAAGGCCTGCTGTCGGATCAAACGGTTGTTGCTATCAAAAAGTCAAAGCTAGTTGATCAGAGCCAGATCAAGCAATTCGTTAACGAGGTGATCATCCTTTCTCAGATCAATCACAAAAATGTCATCAAGCTACTGGGTTGTTGCTTAGAGACCCAAGTCCCCTTGTTGGTTTACGAGTTCATTTCCAATGGCACACTCTTTCACCATCTTCATAACGATCTCTCAGCTCCAATGACATGGGAGAGTCGCTTGCGTATAGCTGTTGAAACCGCAGCAGCGCTTGCATTTCTACACTCTGCAACAGAATTGCCAATCATCCATAGGGATGTCAAATCGGCTAATATACTTCTAGACGAGAGCTACACGGCGAAAGTATCTGATTTCGGAGCTTCCAGGTTGATCCCCTATGATCACACTCATGTAACAACACTCGTGCAAGGCACACTCGGTTACTTGGACCCTGAGTACTTCGGTACTAGCCAGTTGACGGAGAAGAGCGACGTCTATAGCTTCGGCGTAGTTCTTGTCGAGCTATTGACGAGAGAGAAGCCGATATCGTTTTGCCGGTCCGAAGAGGGAAGAAATCTTGCCTTGCATTTTACTACGATGGTCGAAGAAAATCGGCACCTGGAGATGCTGGATAGCCGGATGGTGAAGGAAGCCGGAGCGAGGCACCTTAACGTAGTTGCGCAGGTAGCCGTAAGATGTTTGCGTCTCAAAGGGGAAGAAAGGCCGAGGATGAAAGAAGTGGCCATCGAGCTTGATGCTCTGAGAAGGCTCATGAAACACCACCTGGCTGAGCAGAACCAAGAAAAAGACACGGTTGAGCAGAGCCATCAGGAAGAGATCTCACTCGGTGGGCCTTCCACTACATATAGCAATGATACAACCCAACAGGACAGCGGGGAAATCTCACTAGTGTCCATGTAATTTTCCAGATCGGTGTAGGATTAATGTCCCAAGTGCCAAATTTCTAAGGTTGAAGAAGATTACCCTACTGCTTTTTTTTATCCCTCCATCCCAAATTGTTCTCCTAACATGGATGAGCTCTGCCCTTTGAAAACTACTGATAAATTTCTTTGTGCGGTTCGATGGCTCGTAGATGATTGAGATAGCTACTATATGTATCATACACACTTAATCTAGTCGACATGATCAAGTATTTACATAATTGAGCTTCATTCCGTAAAGAATTCAATTAATCGAAAACAGTAAAGTGTTAGCAACAAACCACGTAATATGCAACCACTAAGTTGATATATTATCTCTAACACCAGTTTATGATTAATCACTGCAAAGGAGGAGATAACCACTAACTTATAGTTAATTTTACTGCAAAAGAGGGAATAGTTGTAACTAATCTTATCTTTCTCACTTGCTATTCTAGTGGGGAATGCATGTAATTAATTTTATCTTTCTCAACTTATGTACCAACTCTCTATATATAAATACATTGATTTGGCAAAATAGTTCACTTCTTAAATTCTTTAGCATATCTTTAATATATTTACTTATTTCACAACTTAAAATATGACTAATTTATAATTTAGAAATATAACTAATTTACTTTTATAATTTTGAAATGTGATCCATACTTTTATTAATTTTATTTAGTATCATTTAACTTCAATTATTTAATTAGGAGAGAGAAATTAATAATTTTTATTAAATTATTTACCTAAAAAAATTCATCTATTAATGAATTAAAATGATATATAAGATAATTTACATACATAGCTTGAAAATAGGGAGTGTAAATAAGAAAAAGATGAAAGTAATAGTGTTAAATGAAAATTCTCTTCTATTCTACTAGAGTTTTATTTTGATTTAATTTATCTTTTTATATTTATAAATTAAACCATATATTGATCTCAGATTTGTAAAAGAGAAAAAAGAAGTACCTTATATGTTTTACCAAATAAATATGACAGAAGGATATTCTTTTATAAATATTTCATAAAAAATTAGGACTCGAATGGTAAATATGAATAATTTATGTAAACTAGAAAAATATGAAAAAAGTGTGGACTCATCGAAGAATGCAAGCTTTTACCAATTTATTATTATTATTATTTTATCTTTCATAAAAGAGAGATCGTGTAAGAGAGAGAAACAAAACGGGATCAATTTATCCACACAAATTAAAGAGTGACGGATACTTTACACCTTGGATTATGAGAGATAAATTTATAGTTATTATTGAATTGTCTGTGTAAAATTAAACCACTAAACGACAGTATCGATAAACTAATAGGCTACTAGTCTTAACTATTGATTGATGTCAGACACCTCTCGAAAGCAGAGCCAATCACCAATACAAAATAATTTTCTTTCTACAATCATGTTCGCATGTTAGACTCGATCGGTATTCTCAAGAAATTGAGGAAATTAGAGGAGATAAGTGACAATTGATTTGGTGGATATTGAGCAGAAAAATGAATTAATTTAGTGAAATATGAATATTTTGGTTAGCTTGTCGTATCTTCTTCCTTCTTTTGTTGCAAGGGTTTGAAATGTCTCCTTCCTGTTTAACACCAAAAATTTCCACACTGATAAGATGTGGCTACAAATGCTTACACGGCCAGCTTGGTAAGTTTTCTTGTTATCGATATTTTTACTCGAGGAAAAAAAATATCCGGTTATGATTCCTGTATTTTGATGACTCTTTGTATATACCATTCATTATGCAGATAAGTTTTGTCCTTGTTATACCTTTCATTATGCATTGGAACTCAAAAGTGTCTTGTTATGGTTTATAAGCTCTATTTGAAATTGCGGAATTAATCAACTGAAAGTTACGTGATTCAGACAATATGAAAGATGAAGAAGTCAGGTTATGTTATTCTGTGCTGACATTTCTATTTGTTTCGATGTTAGTGATGAAGTGGCTGTTAGCCGCTCCCTTCACAGTTTCTTCTGATGAGCAAATCACCTTGCGAATCTCCGATCTACACAGTCTGCTTGCCTTTGCGGTATCTAGAGCCATTGGATTTTACGTTACCTTCTTTGATCTAGGTTTGTGCTCATACTGAGATGTAGCAGCAGCTATATCTACTTTGCTACGTACGTACTTCTCGTGAAGTAGTGGTTCTCCTGCTCTTTTGTTTACCCTTTCCACACGGCAGTAGCAACTTGACCGCTTACTTCAAGTCAAGTCGTCAGCCACCCGCAGACTCTGACAAACCATCCTCTAGCTATCTCGTCCATGATGAATCTTCCAAGTTCTCTAGACATTTGTTTCCTACTTCTTTTAGTGAAGATGTGTTCAAGCTAGCATTATGACGTATTGACCTTTAATCCATTTTTATTGGTGTTTGTTCTGTTGTCACTTGCTGCGCCTGCGCACCTACCGTTCCATTCTGATCAGAGACTATGCTTCTGACTCTCCTGCTTATCACCCTGCACCTCCTACATCTGCCCCGGCCTTCGTCATCTGATTTTCTGGGTCCCTCTGCCCTCAATCAGGATGCTCCTCAATGCAATAACATGACCATCCCATATCCATTCAGCGTCAAAGGGAATAATAGCTCCGGGCAGCCAGGCTTTGAGATTTTGTGCACCAACGGAACATATCCAAAGGTGTCGCTTGGTACCCACCGATACGAAGTACTGGACATATCATTGGTGGATGGCTTCATCCGCATCGTTGGCTATCCGTACGAGTGGAACTGCTACCACATTTCCGGTCCTGCCAAATCCTCAGATCAGTACATCAACCTTACTAGGACCCCCTACACATTCTCAGACACGAGGAACAAGTTCACCGTTGTGGGATGCGACGCCATGGCCATTATAGTTGGCCAGGGCCAGGGCCAGAGTCAGGACAAGATCGGCGGGTGCGTGTCCTTCTGCGTCAACAGAAACAGCACCATCAACGGCACGTGCTCTGGTGTCGGCTGCTGCCAATCTTCGCTGCCCAAGGGGCTCAAGAGTCTCAACTTAAAATTAACCAGCATAAGATATCTCACAGGGTCGACAAGGGATGAGCCTGAGGAGCCATGCAGTAAGGCGTTCATTGCGGATAAGGACTACTACATGTTCTCTATTAATGACTTAATTGTCGGCGACCACGAAGACGAGTTAACTAAGGGCAACCGCGAACGCGACATAGACAACCCCGAACAAGACTTAATCAAGGGCAACCCCAGTATCCAATCTATCCCGGTGGTGCTCGAGTGGTCCATAGGGAACAAAACCTGTAAAGAGGTCCAGACAAATATTGCTACTGATTACGCCTGCAAGAAGAACAGCAATTGCTTCGACTCGCATAACGGTATAGGCTACCGCTGCAACTGCTCTAAAGGCTTTGCAGGCAACCCTTACCTGGAAGGACCAGGCGGTTGTCAAGGTACAAATTACTAATTTTGTACAGTCGAAATCTTTAAATGCATACTTTTCAATTTAGAATTTATTTTCGTGGTCTCTACCAGATGTAAACGAGTGCCTTGATCCGAAATACAGTCCTTGTGTGCATGAATGCATCAATACAGAGGGTGGTTTCCACTGCACTTGTCCATTGGGTACCAGTGGCGATGGTAAGGAACAAGGTACAGGCTGCAAGAGGACTGCAAGTCTGGAGATTGCTTCGAGTAAGTTCTACTGAGTGTTAGCGTAGATTATATGAAAGTTGAATCTCTTAATGTAAAGTTTGATATTAACGAATACTATAGTAATTCATAGGATCACTGAAGCGCATACAATTAATGCGAAATATGACTAGTCCAAGAGTTTGATCTCCTTTTGCCTATCCTTAAGGTGGAAAAGTGAACCAACATCTGTCTCTATTTCTTCATCTCAATTGAACAACGGTTTCAAACTCAAGAATTTGGATCTGCTTTTCTCTTCTTGAAATTGCAAGCAGTTCAGGTTTTCTGAAGTTTAAGATACACTTCTATCATCTTGTTTACATAAATTCATGACCTCGCATGATGTGACACCCTCTATTTCCAAGTTTGTTATTAGATTGAATTTCTTCATGTAAGAGTTGCATATCCTGCATATGTTGCCCGTCAGAACTTGCCGTGGTTGTGCAGATGCAGGACTAGCTCTGTTGCTTGCCGTATTCATATTAAGTTCCTGGACTTACTGGATCCTGAAGAAAAGAAAGCATGCAAAGTTAAAACAGAAATATTTTCTGCAAAATGGTGGATTTCTGTTACGAAAGCAGATCCTCTCTCAAAAAGCACCAGCAAGGATATTTAGCTCAGACGAACTCAAGAAGGCGACCTACAACTTCAGTGAGGATGTCGTTCTTGGTCGAGGTGGATATGGCACTGTGTACAAAGGCCTGATGTCGGATCAAACGGTTGTTGCTATCAAAAAGTCAAAGCTAGTTGATCAGACCCAGATCGAGCAATTCGTTAACGAGGTGATCATCCTTTCTCAGATCAATCACAAGAATGTCGTCAAGCTACTGGGTTGCTGCTTAGAGACCCAAGTCCCCTTGTTGGTTTACGAGTTCATCTCCAATGGCACACTCTTTCACCATCTTCACAACGATCTCTCAGCTCCAATGACATGGGAGAGTCGCTTGCGTATAGCTGTTGAAACCGCAGCAGCGCTTGCATTTCTACACTCTGCAACAGAATTGCCAATCATCCATAGGGATGTCAAATCGGCTAATATACTTCTAGACGAGAGCTACACGGCGAAAGTATCTGATTTCGGAGCTTCCAGGTTGATCCCCTATGATCACACTCATGTAACAACACTCGTGCAAGGCACACTCGGTTACTTGGACCCTGAGTACTTCGGTACTAGCCAGTTGACGGAGAAGAGCGACGTCTATAGCTTCGGCGTAGTTCTTGTCGAGCTATTGACGAGAGAGAAGCCGATATCGTTTTGCCGGTCCGAAGAGGGAAGAAATCTAGCCTTGCATTTTACTATGATGGTCGAAGAAAATCGGCACCTGGAGATGCTGGATAGCAGGATGGTGAAGGAAGCCGGAGCGAGGCACCTTAACGTAGTTGCGCAGGTAGCCGTAAGATGTTTGCGTCTCAAAGGGGAAGAAAGGCCGAGGATGAAAGAAGTGGCCATCGAGCTTGATGCTCTGAGAAGGCTCATGAAACACCACCTGGCTGAGCAGAACCAAGAAAAAGACACGGTTGAGCAGAGCCATCAGGAAGAGATCTCACTCGGTGGGCCTTCAACCACATATAGCAATGATATAACCCAACAAGACAGCGGGGAAATCTCACTAGTGTTCATGTAATTTTCCAGAAAGGTGTAGGATTAATGTCCTGTAGACAAAAGTGCCAAATTCCTTCGGTTGCATAAAGATTTGATCAATACTATAGCTTAGTGATTATACTGAGAGGGAACATTCTTATTGATTATTCTTACTTACACCAAAGGTGGTAATTTTATATCCATGGAACCACCTTTCGCATGACCTTTTACTTTTCTTCCCAATGAGATGTCAATTGAAAGAACTTATTGATCACAGAAGGGTTGTGCAATTCGTTTTACTTATGTGAAGATAAATCTTTAACTAGCATAAGCCCGAAACAGAAAAGAAAGAAAAAAGGTCACAACTGCAGGTCAGTGATCAAGTAATTCGACTCCCCCATAGACACATTGGAAATAAATATTTGATAAATTTCTCGTCGAAGCATTATATGATTTAAACTCATTGTGATCTGCCTTTTATGAGAGTTAGTCCAATTATTCAATTTATATATTGAAAAAGATTAAAACATTATTTAGCCTATAGCCTACTGGGTCATGTTCAATCAAAAAAGAAGAAAAAGAAAAAGAAAACACTCAAATAAAAATCGAGGGGAAAAAAGTTATTCAGTAACATGAGAGGTGATGGGTTTATGTGGTCCTCACAAATGATTACATGAGAAGCACCAAGTCAGAAGAGGAACATTGATAATTTGCATTTTGATGGACCAGCCAGAAATGACCTATTGGAATTCAAGCCATTCTACAGATGTCAACCTAAGGTTACTCCTATGTACAAAATGAGGCAGGAAGATGATAACAAGAAAGAAACTGGCCGCCAATCTGAAATTGACATTCGAAGCTCTACTGCAGAATTCTACTTTACCAGAAGATGCACAATCAAAGTAGATTTTTATATGATTCACAAGCTAAAGTAAAGTTAATAGTTACAAATAATCAAATCAGAGATTCTCAAACATTACAAGTGGTTCCAACTTAAAAGGTTTGAAGAAAAAGAAGTGAAAAGGAAAGCCCCAAATTCTGACATGCATGAAATAAAATTGCAGAATGAAAACCGATCATGCCAAAATAGTAGAAAGAGGAATGAACTGCTAAGGCACATCGATTTACCCTCTTGAGTTGCACTTTCAAATTACTTTAAATGTAAGTTTCCAAAATTATTTAAACTGAAAACCTCATCTTTCAAGGAGTAACATCCAAACCCATAATACAGAGAGGATAAAGTACCTTATGTGTTCAATCAGCTGGCGTGCACATGCAAGTAGGAATGGCTGCAACCATCACAACTTGGAAGATCAAAGAGCCATCCATTAGGAAAGTCCAAATTAGATTAATGTATATATTAAAAACTTACCTCATTCCTTTTTCCAAAAATCACAGAAACATTGAAAGTTGGATCCAATGATACCCCTTCATCCTTCCTACCAACAAGAGACAAAGAAGAATCAATAAACAACTAGTTAAATAGAAGCAGAGGATAGAACTTTACTAATGCTTTGAAAAAAAGCAAAGGGTAACCTGATTATGAAATTACAAATAACATTCCAAGGGTTCACAACATGGCCCGAAAAGATGTGGAATTACGAACATATAAATGGTAAAGATGGCCAAAAGAAAGTGTAATCTGAAAGTTTATGATGTAAATTATAGCTGTGATGGGGCTAGAGTATCTGTGTTGAACTTGACCAGCGTCTGCTTTCTCCTGCATCACTGGTAAATTAATGATTTAATGCGATGAGGAACTTCAATATCTCCTCACAGAAAATTTGATTAGCAATCTTAAGAAAAGAAGCTAGTGAAACCTAGAAATAAGATAAATTTATTAGGATGCATTACTTCTGCATACGGCACCTCAGACCAGGAGACATGCTCCAGACCACACCTCATATCCACTTACCAAGTAATGCTCTCCAATGTCATGTCTTAATAGTTCTATATGAATGAGCAACAAAATTGGAGGAAATTTTAACATTTAAATTTCCCATCCTTACACTATTAGATCATTTTCCCAGTCTCAATATTAAAACTGATATCCACCGCCGTCATTGCCTCCAAAGCAGGGAGCCAGTCAGAAAGAAATGCTTTCCTTTTCTTCTCTAAAGAAAATAAACTTATGATTGGATACTCTTACTTCCAAATATTGAAGGGAAAAAGACATCAGAAGAAATTGCTTGGAACACGGATTTAAATTATTACAAGCAAAGAAAGGCCAATCTTGCGTGCAGTATGGTACCCATGGTTCCTATTTGAGTCACGATAACCTGAAGAGCCATTCTAATATCAGAATCTCCAAAGTGAGAATTAATATCGGTGAAGATGATATATGATACAACTGACCAGAAATTTCTCATCATACCTGCAGATTATGATGTCTGTCTTTCTTCCCTAGAATGAAAATCAAAGTATGAGGGACCCTTTTCCAACTTGCGTGCATCAAATGTTAGGAAATTATTTTACAAAGATAAAAAGATGTATATACATAAAGATTTCTGGTGTCATATAAATGATTTAGAGAGAGAGAGAGAGAGAGAGAGAGAGAGAGACCTTGATATCCATAGATATTGACTTATATGTGACAGGAAATAGTCTAGGCATCTGATCATTAGGGTTCATCTCAATCTACCTAGCAAATGGCAGGTCCACCGAGTAAGATCTGCATTCACAGTTAGGAAAGAAAATAAAGAACAGTTCATGAATACAAACTAGACATAATGCAGTAACTAACAACTAGATGCTGTTAATCCCACACCTCATAGAAAACTCTCAATATACCTTCCAAGTAAGTTCTGGAGATTGATCCTCGGGAAATTCGATATTATTCATATTTTAAGGATCAAAGCCACAAATATTAAAAGGAAAGGATTAGAAAAGGCTTGTTAGTACCTGTGCTTCGGAGTAGAGTTCATGGTGACGATGACCGGAGATTGGGGAAGGAAGGGAGACGAGGGTTTTTGTCAGACTTAAAAAAAATGATACCGGATTCGGATCGAGATCCGCATCTCTCACTCATATATCTTGGATCCGGATAAGCTCGAGTCCGAGTCAAATTACAGGACATCCCCAGAGTTGAAGAGAAAGGCAAGGAAGAGAGCTCGAATAGAAATCTCAATGGATTCATACCAGGTTTTCGGCGAGGGCGTCTCGAGCTTTAGATTTCTCTCTTAGCTCCGACCGAGAGAGAGAGAGAGAGAGAGAGAGAGAGAGAGACGCTTGGGTTTTACCAAAAGGGACGTATTAAATTTTAATGGCTTCCAGTTGTACCTTACAGGATTTAACTGTCATTAATTGATGGCATTCGAAGTGATGTGATCTGGAGGAAAAATAATAGTAAGTCTAACCACTGCTCAACGACCGTGCAACATGTCAGCCATGTGATACCTCATATGGCTCTAAATTTTATTGATAGGATATCGCTTGTCCCTTGAGCATTTACTTCGGTACATTTGGTGGGTTGTTGTACGTGGCACGAAGCAAGTTTTGAAGATAAAATCAAAACTAAACGTCGCCTGAGAGATTCGAACTCTCGCGGGGAAACCCCATGTACTTAGCAGGCACACGCCTTAACCACTCGGCCAAAGCGACACAATTATAGGGCTATACTAATTCAATTAATCTCGGTGTAATCATGTGTATTTCATTTTACTGTCTCTTGCATTCTTTATAAATATTGATGCACATATAGCGTTTTTTTAGGCGATTGATACCTTCTAATGATGAGTAATTTAGTGAATTTATTATACTTATTGGGTTATGTTGGAACTTCTGTTATATTCACCAACATATAATTAGGTAGCATATTTTAGTAAATCTCGTGAATATTTGTTGTTCCAGTACTGCATCTTATCCTACATCCCCTCTTTCATTGAATGCATGACAAATTCGATAAAGTTCTGAATATATATGTTCTATTACTTGAAACTGAGTTTCGTGACATAACTTACATGCTCACAATTTGATCCCTGGACTGCTCTATAACATGTTTGGCGGCCTCCATTGTCGGTATGTGGTGTTTGTTTCTTCAAAGCAGAGTTCTCTGATTTTTCTGTTGTGTATGTCTATGGACACTAATGTTTCTGAGGTACGCCATTGATAGTATACTTGTTACCTATTGACATCAGGTAAACAAGATCATTCTTTCATGAAAAGAGGAAACAGACCAGAAGAACCAAGAAATTGTCACCCTGAGTTGGAACTGAGATTTCGATTATGTTTCAATGATTAAGATTCGCTTCTTTCAGTTTTCTCCATTAAGGCGTCCTTCTACTTGATACTCGGAATGAATGAAGTAATTAATTAATTGTGATTGCTGTATTTTGTAGGTCTGTCTCTCAACTTTCAGTCTTGAGTTTTGACCACTGGGGGGAGAAGTTGAAATAAACCATACCACTTTGGTGTTATTTTAAAATTACTACCTCTCACCAGCTGCATGCAGGGGCACTTATTTAACTGAATTGATCACTTCTCTAATATATGAATGAATACCCCTGAAATATTGAATCCTTCTCTTTTAGCTTCAGAACTTCTATTTCAGAAGTTGATTCTTGTGACATTATATATCTAGTATTCATGAACTTAAAATGAATGAGTAATATTATTCCGTGACCTCCACACTGATCGATATATGACGACTGAGTCTCCAGCATTGTCTTAGTCAGGCATGACTGGATTGGATAGAATCTTATCACCAGCATGAATCGTTCTGTAGGTGAATCTGTTGTGCAAATATTTAAGAGTCTGAAAAGTACGTCTACTTCTTTTGTGTTTTCATGTGAATGGATTGGAGTACAGTGATTTATGATCTATATCCTGCAGATAATCAGTATCTAATCACTTCAGAAAGAGACTCTAGTTGTTTTCTTCTTTTTCTTTTTGGTCCTTCTATGTTGTTCTTTTTCTGCAGTGATTTCCTGTTTTCAATTCTTGTTTCTAGGGGATCAAATATGAAGTTAGTCTATAATTTTGTGGCACATAATTGATGCATAAATACATGCATGCTTTTAGAGCAGAAATCTTGTAAATAACCCTTCATCTCGTAATCTATGCATTCTAAATCTACGAGAAAAATGTTTATCTGGGTGCTAAACTGAGGGATGTACAGGAATAATATAAAATGAAGTAAATTGCAGAGTTTCCTACATTTCAAGGCTTCGTGTGTCATTTTAACTTTGAGCTTGTCATTGTCATCAGAATTAAGGCCTTTTCTATTTCAATGTAGAGTCGGTGGTAAAATATTCTTTATCGCTGAAACAGACATAAGCGTGCAAAATCGTTCAACATATTGGCCAAAAGGGGGTTGTCACATAGATAGATAGGATAATTTATATTTAAAGCAGGAGACTTAGACTGTTAGTTAGCCCACCCTATATTTAATTATCTATTGTCTTCGGGAAATCCACATCAAAGACTGAAGGGTGCTTGGGATTTATATAGAGTTCATATCAATCACCTTTGATTAGTTAATCATTCACCATGGTTAATCCAGACTACGGTGAGTCCCGCAAGCAAAACTTCAAAGAGAAACTGCGTTAAGATAAATAAATTAGTGAGGGGAAAGGCATTGATATAATCTCACATTCTGCTTCAGAACTTTCAGCAAGTTTTGGGTGACGATTTCGGAGAATATAAAATATTTCTCATGAAAAGAACACGAAGAACCGATCCTCCATTTTCGGAAACTTCGACAACTTGAAACTTGGATGACTGGGAATTTTGGAGACGAAAGCTACCAAGGAAGCTTCCAACCTCTTAACTTGACATGGACTTTTTCAGGGGATGGTCCATGAAAAGACGATTAGAACGATTAATAATTTTTCTAAAAGACAGAAGACGACATTATTATGCTGCAGTCTTACAGTGCTACTGGATGGTGTGAATCTAAAAGTGCCCAGATAGTCTACACTCGATTATGTATGGCGGTAGTGATATCAAGAATAGGGTCAAACGAGAGATAAATGAATTAGATTCGAAATCTCTATGATGTAAGCCAGATCAAATAAACAACCAGTGGTTTGGAGCAACAAGTGGGGAACTACGACGGTCCCAACTTAGCATTAAGCCATTAATGCACTACTTGAGGTTGTAAAATATACCCTGACCTTCGAACAGTAGATCAACGTCTCTACCAGTTTGGATAATTTGTCTTTGATACTCCAGGATCTTATTGGTTAATGGTATGACCAAGTATCGGGTTTCGGATCCGGTTCTTGTGTAAATCCGATTAAAAGGATATGCTCTGCGAAAGTGAGATATTCGCTTGCGTCGCGTTGGCTTCTTGGATGGAAAAGTACAGCGCTGTTAAAGAAAATGGACGGAAGGAAGTTAGGTGAGCGGTTGGGTCGAGGGGAGTCGCCTATAAATACGGGGCTCGTAGCAGAAAGCGAAATGGTCCGTCTCTTTCGCTTCCATCCTCTTTTTCTTCTTTCCAGCCCTTCTTCTTTTCTTGCATGGCAGCCAATTCGAAGGGGCGGGTGATCGCTGGAAGCTTCGGGAAGCGATTCGTGAACCAGATCTGGGGCTCGTCCCCTCGAGATCCATCTCTCCCTTCCGCTTTCCCGGCATCGGCTTCAAGGTACGTATCGCTTCCCCTTTACCCCTCTTTAGATGCGATTCGGCTATTCTTGCTTCGAAGGTCTTTCGAGATGTGTCTATTGCATGCGTCCGGTCGAGATCTGGCACGTAATCGATCTGTAATAGCCTCAACTTCTTGATCGGTTTCCTTTTGAGGCGCACAGTTACTATCGATTGATCTACGCCAAGGTACTACTTTCGATCGATCTCTAATGTGTAGTACTACTACTCACTTCGAGCGATCGTTTAGTGAAATATTCGGACTAATAACCGTCGAGAAGATATCAGTCTTTCTTCTTTTAATATTTAAAAATCTTTTACAACAACCGAGTGCTCCTTAGGTTAGAGAAGGAATTTCACTTTTCTTTCTGCTTGCTTTTCTTTTCCGATTTAGTTGTCTGTGGATATTTACCCAAGTATGTTTATCGCGATATTCTCCTCTTATCTCCACATTCCATACTAGAAACCCGCGGTAAAAGCTGCGAGATGTACCAATTTCTCCTGAAATCTCTCCATACGGCCACGCCTTTTTTTACTGCCATTTGTCCTCTTGCTCGGTGGGAGAAGCTAATAAATCGCAATTAACTTGTATCGTGCGCCAGAAAGCATCCACTATTCGGGACCCGCTTTCTAATCCAAGCCGTCAGATTAGCGTAAGCAAACGAATACGATCGTCGATTGAACCTTGGGATATTGTTAGGGGGGCAACTTTAGGACTTCCCAATAGTGTCTCCGTACACGTGGTTTTGCTCTTATCCACCTCGTTCGCTGTTACAACATGTGCCATGTGGTACCTCAATATCACGAAAATACCCTGATTCTCTCTCCCCTCCTCACAATTCGAAACAGCAGTTTCTTAGTCTGAAATATTTGACATGTGTTCATTTTTATTTTTAATCAAGGAGGGGAGCTCACGTGTCATCCTACGACAAGAACGTGGATGAGCAGGTGCGACCGAGCGTGGTGCCGGATGATGTGATCGAGGCCCAATCGGACAAGTACTGGGGCCCGCACCCCAAGACCGGCGTGTTCGGGCCGGCGGATCCCGGGGCGGAGCCAGCCTCTGACAGCACGGGCCACGTGACCGAAAACGGTTCGTCGGTGTTGGACCAGAAGGCATGGTTTCGTCCGCTTGAGGACGTGGACAAGCCTCCTCACGCCTAAAAGCCCATGCCCAACGTTGAACTTAAGCTGGGTCCCGGTCGCTTCCTACCACTCTTTTGTTTGGGTCTCCAGTTTTCTTCTACTAGTACTAGTTATATGTATGATACGCAGCAAATAGACTTCCCTTAGTGCATACAGTACATATACTGGACCTGTAGTAGTCGTAGTATCGTGTATTGTGATGCAGGTGATGTATTTTGGTTGGTTGTACACTTGTCCTGGCTTTTGGGCAAGCTCGATCCTTATGATTGGAGGAGTATTGTGTGGTTTTCTGCTGCATTTCTCTTTGCTTGAGCGAGCTCGTATCACAATATTTCTCTAATTTGGTGCAAGGAAAAACAATTGCTCCGTGCCTCACGCTGCTGCATCCCGATAACTTAGAAGTCGGCGTGATAGGATAAAATATCCTTCTCACATGAAAAATTAGAGCAATGATTCGATATACATTTAGATTCTGTGTGTATATCTATTGTATAGTACTTGTTAATTTTATTCAATCTCTCTTAAAAATCTAATATCTGTGGAGACAGAGGAAGTTAGTTTAATGAAACTAAAAATTTATTGTAATTTATGGACCAGAGGAGAAAAAAAAGAGAGATTAAATATAACTTTAAAAAGTGAATGGTTGATCTGTACTTTCGATCTTCTTATGCGATACTTCGGGTTAATTTTATAAAAATACAATTTAATTTTAACTGTTTGATAAGAAGAGGGAAATTAGATATTATAATGAGTTATTTGTCAATAAGTTATTATTGCCCTATCGTGTGCAATACAGAAAAGGAGCCTAAATTAATTAGAAAGAGGAAATATTATCACTTAATATATGAAATAGCATGTTATAAAACACCCGATTTTGAAGTAAATAAAGACACAAAAAAACAAAACAAAAAAGTAAACAAAGATAGACAGCCTCTTTGCCCTTTTCTCCTCTCAATCCAAATATCTCGAGTCCCCAGTTAAGGATGCGAACTTCATTGGAGATAAGTTGCCGGAACGTTGATTCATTTCATTGTGATTAGATGTCCTGATGTCAAAGCTGTTGACAGGTGCAAACTTGTCGCTTTGGCCGAGTGGTTAAGGCGTGTGCCTGCTAAGTACATGGGGTTTCCCCGCGAGAGTTCGAATCTCTCAGGCGACGGTTGACATTTTTCTTTTTCCCTCTCTAAACTTGCCTTGCTCCAAATTACAGCCCACCAACTATTCGATGTATTGCTCAAGGGAAAAGCGACTTCCTATCAAAAATATTTATAGAGAGTCTTATAAGGTATCACCTAACTGTCTCATATACATCGCTGTTGACCAGTGGTGCTAATTTCTCTTTATTTTTTTATTTTTATTTTTTGAACTTTTGGAATCATTGTCCTTCAGATCACATCAAATTCGGATGGTATCAACTAATGATTTTTAAGTCCTGTAAGGTACAATTGAAAGTCATTAAAATTTAACATCAAAGTTTGGCAATAATGAATAGGCCTTAAGACCGCCTTGGGTTTTTTTTTTTTCCCTGTGTGCTTCTTCCTATGTGCTATGAGAAAACATTGTGCTCAAGAGTATCTGATGCTAACGTTTATAATACCATTGGCATGTGCAGAGTGATATGTTTGTTCTCACAACTTGGCCAGGATTCAAGCTGCTTGCGTGAATGACTAAAGGTCAGTTGTTTCAATCTACCTCGCCAGATAGTTTATTAATGTCAGCATATGTTATCCTTATCTTGAATACAAATGCCGTTGTGATACTTATAACCTTAATTTCTTCCGAGAAAACCTTCTTCTTTACTGATTGTGTTCATAAATTTTTACATCAATGATCATATAACAACTACATGTAGCCAATTCGTGACATCCAAACCTTGGAATACTTAGCAAGCATTTTGTGAATGAATCAAATAAGTTATCATACAGTGCATCTCCATTTTGTAACTCGAGAGACAAGAGGATGAGAGGAGGTATCCGTGCGTTCCTCCTATTATACTATATGCATACTCATCAAATCTACAGGAATGAACAGTCTAAGCACGTCTAGCTAGCAATAACTGGATATACAAGTCATTTGCACTCAAGTGGATGAAAATCTGTAATGGATGAAGTAGTGTAGATTATAATAATGACCATGAACTGAAGACTTCAATTGCTATGCTTTTAATTTTATTATTGTAGATTGGCGGTGTATGATGGTCACACGTGTGAAAGTAGTTAGAGGTAGGATTGATGAAGATTCTATAAAATCCTGTCACCTAAAACGGCGTCCAGACCAGCAATCCTGCCGACTTCGGTGTCGGAAACATCCCAAGTAAAAGCGAGCGAGAGATATGGACCGTCAGATCCGCAGCCAATGCTCCTTTTAGAGCACGTGTGCCGTCCATCTCACAGACCAGATGACCTCTTCACACGTCTCTTTGGTAAAATACCCAAGCGAAGTGCCTGAATAGAATACCCAAGTTCCACACCCACCCCTCTCTCTCTCTCTCTCTCTCTCTCTCTCTCTCTCTCTCTCTCTCTCTCTCTCTCTCTCTCTGCTTTTCTTGGTCGGAGCTGAGAGAGAAATCCAAAGCTCGTCGAGAGGTCGCCGCCCTCGCCAAACCCTGGTAGGAATCGATTAATCTCTCTTTTTATAATTCTATTTGAACTCTCTTCCTTGCCTTTCTCGTCTACTATGGAGATGTCCTCCTATTTTGTCTCGGATTCGAGCTTATACCTCAGTCTTTCCTTGTAGGATTTGATCTTTCTGAGAAATTTAAAGGTTGATATCTGAATTGTTATCCGGATCATGCAATAAAAGAGCGAATTTTGATGAACAAAAAGGTGGAAAGCCCCTTTTTCCTCGATGAGCTAGGGTTTCATGTCAAATTTGGGGTTTTCTTGTGACGATGAAGTGGAAAAGATGGGATTTTTATTGTGTTGCTCTGCTGTTTAGCTGCTAGTGGGGAGATAAAGGTGGGATTTTTATTGATTGGGAATGGCCGATGAGGGAAATGAGGGGAGAAGCAGAAGAATGGATCTGAATCTCTATCTGGGTCTGCCTCGTTCCCCTCGCCCTCGCAGCCTGGATCTCGGTTCCGACCTCGCTCTCAGCTCGCTACCCATGTCGGATGCCGAGGATAGCCGAGCTCTCTCCGACGCATCGGTTGCTGCCGTGAATGAACCAGCAGAATCTCACCCTCCGTACTCGCCATCCCATGCCTCATACACTCCTGAATTGCCGGCAGTGAGTGTGAATTCCCTGCCTCCCGCCGACTCTGTCCCTAATCCGGAGTACACCCCATACTACCCTTCGTACGAACCCTATGGCGCTTCCTATCCTACCATCCCGCCAAACATGCCGGAGCAAGAAGGACCGGATGCCCCTTACTCTCCGGTGGACGTCCATGCTTTACAGGTTGTTCAGGAGATCGACGAAGCTGTCATCCAAGATATTGGACCTCTTCTGCAGTATGGTTCGACCTCTCCACCCAGGCTTGATGATGAGCCTGCGGCCCTTGGAGGTGAAACCCAGATGCCCTATTCACCGCCTTATGTTCCTGTGACATCTACCTATTCGCCTCCTTATATTCCTGCAACACCTCCTTATATTCCTGCATCGACGACCCCAGAGGTGCGCGATGAGATAGCTTTTAGCTTTTACCCATCGCTACCCATTCATTCAGGAGAATTCTTGGACCGGGATGATGGGTCCTCTTCACGGCGTGAGCTTCTCCGATCCCCTGAGTTACGTTTCAGAAGATTGATTGAGTCGAGCAGTCGTTTGCGGGCTAGGCGATTTAGGTCGTCCCTTGCATATGGTGGTGAGAGGTCCAATTTGGGTTCTCCATCTAGATCTAGTCCTCAACAGTTAATGCATGAGCTGGTGACCCCACAAAGATCAGCAGAATGCAGCAGGATGGATAAAGTACCTGTTGAAGCTGCTGCAGCTGAGGCTTCGGAAGAGGAATCAGATGAGAAAAGCAGAAGTGCTGCAAACTTCGAGTGTAATATCTGCTTCGATATGGCTACTGAACCTGTTGTCACTTCATGCGGGCACCTATTTTGCTGGCCGTGTTTGTATCAATGGCTGCATGTCCATTCTGATCATAAAGAATGCCCTGTATGCAAAGGAGAGGTAACTGATTCTAATATTGTACCTATTTATGGTAGAGGAGGGTTGGAGACAAGTGCTGAGAATAAACTTGGAGAAGGGGAGGAATCAGGTCTCAAGATACCACCAAGGCCCCGTGGGAGTAGGATTGAGAGCCTTAGGCAACAGTTTCGGCCTATTTCAAGAAGATTGGGTGAGGGAATTGCCACATCCTGGAGACGTCTTCTAGATCAGCAGAGGCGTAATGTGAGTAGAATTGAAGGGCATGCAGACCCTGCCCTTCAGGAAGTACTCGATGGTGCTCATCGTAGAGCTCTAACTAGGTTAAGAGCAAGGAGAATGCAAAGGGAAGAGGGGAATCCAGACATTGGGTCCATCACTGGGGAGATTGGATTGCCCCGAAACAATATGCTGAACCCTCTCGATGGCAATTCAAACTCGCTTTTTAGAGATGGAATTGATCTTTGGCACCGGTTTTCTTTGTATGGCCTTGCAAGTACGGAAAGATTAGCTGCAATAACTGCTGACCTTGGTAGGGTGGTTGGGCGATTTGCTACCAGTAATAACCACTACGGTGCATCCTCTTCGTCAGCTAATCCCCCAAATTCTGAGCCAGGAATCAGTGGTTCTCATGTAGGAGCAGCATTGGCTGCAGATCAGGCCTCTGCTTCAAGTACCATGGCTGTGATACATGAGGATGTTGCGATTTCTGATAACCCAGCAGAACCTAACAGTGCAGGTTCTTCTAGGTCCCACAGGAGGAGGGGAAGAAGCAGCACCTCTGGTTCTTTAGATGTAGATGGAGGAGCTCTTCATGCACGTAAGAGGCGAAGGCTGAACTAAAGTTCCTTGATTAGTATACTATTTTGAGTAACTTCATACTCTTTGCTACGTAGAATGTGTCAGTCTTGGGTTATTTATGCTGGGATTGAATGCTTCAAGATGTATGTTAGATAATGGTAAGTTTGTCTCGTTCTTTCCTGTACCGGGTAAATTTGACATATTGATGGGAGAAACATTTCCTGACAAAAAGTTTCTGTATGCGAAATGCTCATTCAATGAAACAAAATTCCATTTTTGGTTTAGAACTTATAGCGAATCAACTCTTTATATTTCTTGAAGTTCTTGTTGGTGCTGAAGTATGTCATGTACTCCCCCACTGGGATGAACATTGTCTGCAGCTGTTTTAAACTCTGGCCAAGATCATCTCAGCTGATTGAAATCTCTCTTTGTTAGACCAAATTAGGGATGCTGTTTGTTCATCTTTTGTTCAGCTATTGCTACTAAATGGGTATTCTTTATCTTTAAACTGCTTGGTTTCTTGCTTTCATGTGGTTTTGTCTAACATTCTGCAACTTCAGTTAGAAATTTTCACTCAATCCTGGTATTGATTTCTTTTTTATCTTTATCTTCAAACTGTTTGGTTTCTTGCTTTCATGTGGCTGTCTACCTTCTGCAACGTTAGTAAGAAAGTTTCACTCAATCCTGCTTGGTTTCTTGCTTTCATGTGGTTTTGTCTAACATTCTGCAACTTCAGTTAGAAATTTTCACTCAATCCTGGTATTGATCTCTTTTTTTTTTCTTTATGTTCAAACTGTTTGGTTTTCTTGCTTTCATGTGGCTGTCTACCTTCTGCAACGTTAGTTAGAAAATTTCACTCAATCCTGGTATTAATCTCTCTTTTTGAATGATGGTATTAATCTCATACTGTCTGAACGAACTTCTATTACTCTCTGCCAGATCTTATTCAGTATGTTGTGCATTAGAGTTCCAAATTTCCAGTGAAGAACCACCAATCTTCTCTTTAATGAGATTGGCTGGCTAGTGTCACTCATTTGATCATGCTTCTTGGTTATTGTTCTAATAAGAAGCTATGTTTTATATATCCATTATCCTGTGTACGCATGATTTGAGATACAATATATAATTCAGCAGATTTTGCAATTTCTAACATTAACTTGAAGGTTGTATGCTGCACAAGAGACTCCAAATTGGTAGAGAAAACTTGGAAGCAACCAATCAAAATCCTCATTTCCATCACAGCATAGACCTTTCAGATGAAGGCAAGGTAACAAAATGGAAGCACAACAGAAATGGCTCCATTATTAATCTCCCCCAACTCAGTGGACAAAAAGTTTAGCAACAACCGGTAAAGGGTAAAGGGCAGGAGAAACCATAGTTTCACAACCCAACTCACACACAAACTCAAATAAAAAAACTCCAAAATTTTGCAGTAGCAACAGAACTCTCAGGCTCTTATTTTTGATCCTTAGACCCAAAATTAACTCCATCAGAGAATGTTCTCATCTAACTCAGCAAGTGCTAATCTTTTCCCTTCCACCACCTACATTTAAAAATAACAGGCATTAGAGAGAATATGATATCAAACACAAGATTGAATACGATCACCAATTAATTAATTGCTCACTGCTGCTTCTTACCTTATTGTTGTTGTTGCTGCTGCTACTGACAGTGATGAGCTTTTCCTTGTACATAACCTTCAGCTTCCTCAGGCTCATTTCTTTCAAGTCCAAAACTTTCACTGGTTTCTGGTCCTCTCCGCTGTTTCCAGCTTCGACTGACGTCAGCGAAGACACCGAGCTCGCCACTATGTTCTCCTTTTCAGCGTCGTTCTTCCTCTCCACCGCCGCGTAATCCACCCCGATGGACTCGACGGAATCCGGCGCCTGAGCCTCCGGAGGTCCGGTTAGGAGACCGACAACGCCAGGCGAAGATTTGGTCGGATCTCCAGTGTTGATGGAGGTGTTGGCGAGAGATTTGACGACGGAGTCGAGGAGTTCTCCAATCAGATCTCCGACCAGCGCGGACGTTTTTGCCGGAGATCCGATCGCTTCCTCTGCCTTGGGAGAAGTCGTGACCGGAGATCCGGGGGCTTCTGAGATCTGCAGGCATGGAGACAGTGAGAGCATATTGTTGAGAGGAGACGAGGAGCCGGCAGCGACGATCTCCGGTTCCGGTGCCGATTCCACAAGGATCTCTCTGGATTCCTTTGTTTCGTCTGGAATCTCGCTGGTAAGTGATAAATCTAGCTCTGTTTCTCGTTCCTCCTTGTCGATGGGATCGATCTCGGCGTCGAGTTCGGCGATCGTCTCTTCACCACAACCGCATTCTTCTTCTTTTTCTCCATTCGTCGCCGTTGGTTGGGAATCCAACGGTAACGGCACCAGGTCTGGATCCACGTCCGATACGAGCCCTCTGATCGGCGAATTGCTCAGACCGGGTAAGGGATAACGCTGATCTTGTTGTTCCTCACTTCCCTGCTTCTCCTCCTCTTCGATCAGTTTTGATTCGCTCTTAGATAGATCGGCTACACTTTCTTTAGCATCTCCTTTCTTGCATTCTTCACCATCACCGCTTAATTCTTGAACTCCTTCAGATTTCTCATCGAGATCATTATTATTCTTTCCATCAACCCCTACACAACAAAGATGAAAAATGATGAGAAACAGAACAGAGATGTAAAAGAGAGCCAAAGAACGAATGAGAAAACGGATAGGAATTCTTGGCATCTCACCTGTCCGCTCTCCTTCTTCTTCTTCATCCTGGTCTAAAGATTCCATCTTGGCAGAAGCCATTGCCCTTGTCGTCCTCCTCGCGGTGGTCTCCACCGTGGTCGGCTTCCTCGAGGACTGCCTCGTCCTCCTCGTCGTTCGTGAACCTTCGATCGCCATTGTTCTCTGGCTGCAGCGGGTTGCCGGAGTCGGAGGTACTCCGGCTAGAGCATCTTCTTGGCCGTCCTCCTCCTTTCTAGTCGCCCTACGCCTCGTAGTCCTAGCATGCGATGCCGCTGGGGTATCCGTTATCGCCTTGACTTCTTCTTCTTCTCCTTCCCCTTTCTTGGTGGTTCTTCTTCTTGAATACACACGAACGGACGCAGCTGGGGTTTCAACTGTCTCCTTTTCCCCTTCTTGCTTTCTGTCTTCTTCCTCCCCTTCAGAAACCAGTCGCATGATCTCCGAGGCCTTCACGCTCACCCGTCGAGCCCGGGGCAGGGGACTCACCTGCCTCTCCTCCGTCCTCCGCGCTCTCCGCGTCGAGGTTCTGCGGGACGTGAGAGTCATCTCCGGCGACGCCGCCTCCGCTTTCTTGGGAGATAGGAACTTGGATGGTTCTAGGATCTCATCAATCCCTTCAACCTGATAAAGAAATGAAGAAAGACACCCAAGTCAGAAGAAAGGAAACCAAATCAAGAAGGAGAAGTAGAAAAGGAGAGGGGGAAACCCCTTACGGTTTGGAGAGCTTGGAGGGCATCGGCCATGGCGACGTTGGTCATGTTCGCCGGAACTCGGTTCTTCTTGCAGAGGGCCTGAAGGTCTCTCCTGTGGAGGCTGTGGAAATCCATGGTATTATTGGATTGGATTTGGGGGAGGCGACGAGTGATTGCCGATTGGAAAGGAGAAATATTATCCTGGGATGGATTGGGGAATTGTGGAGGAAGTCGAGAGATATATATATAGGGAATTAGGTATCAGGAGGGTCTCATTCGAAAAATATGACCGTTGTGCGCCTGCGTTAGAAGTTTTGAAAATATGACCGTTGGTCCATCTTGGATAGGGTGTATGATCTCTCTTCCCTTCCCTTCCCTTCCCTGGAAGTGCGCCGCGCGCCCTAGATTTAGGAAATGGTTTGATACCGCTTGATTAGAGATGAAGGGTAGATGATGCCTGACAAGTTTGGTGTATGTATACCTGCTGCCTTTCCTTTGGTCACAGCCGCAACGCTCCCTTGCTTGTTTGGTTGGCCAGCAGAAACTCTTCATCCCACATTACCATTTGTTAATGTAGGTTTAGGTAAGAGTTATTAGTTGACAACAATCATTATCGTTATTACACTAATGATATGGGCTTAGAAGGCCCAACGGGCCAATATCAATCCCAAGTCAAAGGCCTAATTAAGAAAAGGGCGGTTAATATCTCTCGTTCAAAATCAAAAATCCTGCACGATTGGCGACAACGATCACGTAGCCGATTATTAACAACTGTAGTACTGTAGTAAGTAGTACAAGAAAACCATGTCCCATCGGTAAACCAAATCTAAGTGTTTTTTTTAATCTATTTAATAGTGCTTCTTCCGCGTCTCAGGAATAAGTGTTTATAATCGGCCTATAAAAATCTAATAGTTAAGATCCTCAATATTATAATATAAATATAAAAGATTTAAAACTTATTACAGTTCAATAGATAATTATTTTTACAATGGTTTTAAAACGTACCTAGTTTTGTATATAAATTTTAAAGTGCATTGGACATGTACAAAATATTAGGAGCAGACTTAGAATAAAGCAAACACTTAATACTCATGTAAAAACTATAATTACGATGTGAGGAAGAACTTGATCGAAGATTGCAGTGGGGAAATTGCATAGTTCCTGCCTCTCCTCGCAGAGGTGGTGGAGAAGGTGGCAAAGGAGTTGAAGCGTTAGGATAAGAAGTTTCTCGAGGAACAACAATTGTTTGCTCGAAGTGGCCGTCGCGGCCAACTAATTCATTGACGAAGAGCTGATGCAACTGCTATGCAAGTCCATGGCGGATAGCATCAAGGATATGTCGGTGGAGGATTGCTGAGAATACCTTGGGAGCGTGAATGACTACACTCTGGAGGAGGAGCAGAAACTTCGCGAAGAGCACGCCTGGGTTTTCGATTAATACATTTAATTGCTTTTGCTACTGAGCCCTTTATTAATTGGTTAGTACGTAGGAAGGATTTAGGTCGCACTATTGTTCGGATCACGTAGATGTAAGATAAGGAGAAGGTTATTAAGTATTATCTTTTTCATCAATTAGCATTCACGCAACGTGCTGCAGCCACATGAAGGTCCAAGAATAATGCCTATCTAGTCTCTCTCTCGTTGATCACCAACTCAATCTACTTTTTCTGTTGAAATTTTCACTCGATCCACATAAATGCAGTATGAATGCTCAAAGAGGATGCATTAATTTTTCCGATATATTTATCAAGCACCATTACTCACGAGTCGTTATATACACAAGTGAAGAGTCCCCATGATTAATTTCTTTCAATCCCAGACAGGATCACCAGCATGCAGATCGATACATGTCCATTGATAAAAATCAGAGGGAGTAATCTATCCTGTCAATTCACCAGTAAAATCATACAGATCATTGACAAATTACAATTTGATTAAACTCATTGAGCTCGAGCTTACACCGTCAACACCACCGATAAAACGGGGGAACCTAAATTATGAAACAGGAAATGATTATGGAAGATAAAGAGAAAATAACTGAAAAGCTCTGACAAAAAAACTGAGGGATTCAAGAGATAAACCTCTAGAAAGTCAGAACGAAGAGGTTCCGACTGAAGTGGAGCTGCCAGAAGCTTTCAGTTCCTTCAGAGAAGTTGCTAGCCAGTCCAAGCCTTCATAGAGGCCATCACCTCTAAGGGCACAAGATCCTTGGATATGCCAGATGCGGTTCCTCAGATCATAAAGTCCCAGACCCTCACATACCTCCATCGGGGTCATCGCTCCTTTCTGGACAAATTAAACCATGTTAGATTTGAAAATCTGAATGACCCATGTAGGAAAAAAAATCACTTTTGAGTGGATTCATACAAAATTTGATGTTTTTTCAGAAGGACAAGAAAGTGACAATGTCAACAATCCAGACAGCATCCTGTAGCAGCCCAAAGTAGTAGTCGATAAATTTCTAAGAAGCCGGATGAATTTTCACAATAGTATAACTCATGGTCTATATTCTCCCATGCTGTTGCTTACAAGCATGGGATATACCATAAACCATGCATGTGACCTAAATAAACTCAAAGAATGCACTGTGGAAAACAACACTTTGAGGCAGCAACTAGAAACTTTTTTCTAATACCTCCAAAGCAAACAACATAACTAGTGCATGTGTATCCATCAGGAAGCATAAAAGAGTGATGGAACAAATCAAATCTGGACTAACTCAAAAGCTTATAGATTCCAATCTATGGTAACTATAATGTCAAAAATCTTGTATTGGTGCATTGCATTACCATATTGCCTGATTGGAATTCTTCATGTAACCTTAATGGAAAAGATCGACTAACATAGTCATCATGTCCACTTAATTTCTCACCTTTTAGCGAATAATGCAAAGCAAATAACTAGATATAGATACAGCTCTGTAAGAAAGGTATGAGAAGTATGAGAAAACAAAATATACATTTTACTTTTCTCATAGGTATAATAATGATCTATCAGGTTTGTCTGCAATGGGATGATCTATATTACATAAAGCAGCACGCACATACTACTAGGAAAAGCGAATTTATCATACCATGTCCTGCTTGTTTGCAAACACCAATATCAAACTGTTAAGCATAAAAGGGTCATTGATAATGGCCTGAAAAGAAATAAAGAAGTCTATCAGAAATCAAAAGAACAAAGAGACTCTTTCATAAGGCATTCAATTATCGGGTGCTAAATAGTAGGACCTGAAACTCAGCTTTGGCTTTTCCAATTCTTTCTCTGTCCAATGAATCAACTACATAGATCTGCAAGTGAAAAGATGTACCATGTTAATCCATTATCGGTCAGTAGAGAGGAATTTTTAAATGCAAATACATCCCATCAAAATTTTATCTTGACATGCATTAATGCAAGAAGATGGAATCCATGTTGGGAGAAGGGAAAGGTTTCAATATTCCCAGAAGTATGGGAGGACGGCATTTCCATTTCAAAGGATATCTTACATAAAAAACTAAAATCTTTGAAGATGAGATCATCAACTCCGCAAACCCCTCCCATCTCTCCTTCTTATCACCTTCCATTACAAAAGCTCAACAAGATTTTGGTAAATAATTACTAGGAGGCACCAGAACATACAAAGAACAAAATCAGACACATATCATATCGTATGTCTGAGCAAAACAGGACATGGCATGATTTAGGGTGAGTTTTCCACAAAATTTAGGATGTACATTATAAGCCAAACTCATATAAGCGCTAGATACAACATCTTCACTGTATTAATACTACAAAAGCATTAGCTGAGTTTGCTTGTGCATGTTTGGATGATTAGATTGCAATTGATGGTCTGGAGTCACAAAGATAAAATTCTAGTGTGCATTTTTTTAATACCACTACTATTTACACTCTCTATTATGTGCCTGAATGTTTTACAGCCTAGAGCTCCTGAAGAGACTGGAATATGGATTTCCAGACATCTTCAGTGTAATAGCTCATAATCAAGTCTTCTTCATTTTTCTTGCCTTCTCTTGCTAGGAATAGTAAGCAATCTGGATTCTTAAGATGTGCAACCATTAATGATTGGATGAGTGTTTGTTAGAACATTAATACTCATTGTAATTGCACCAAGCATTTCAAAGAACAAAAGGGTGCAGAAGCTAATATAGACCATTAGGCCATCGAGCCAGCGACTACATACCAGACCATCAGTATTGTTAAAGTAATGCCTCCACAAGGGCCTCAGTTTCTCCTGGCCGCCAACATCCCACACTGTAAATACAACATTCTTGTACTGAACTTTCTCAACGTTGAAACCTACACGAGAATAAAGGAAAAGAAAGAAAACAGAGTCAGGCTTTAAATTCGTAAAAAAAAAACTCAGGGATATTAAGAGATCTCAATAACATGAAGAGTTGTTCAGTGTGATTTGTAAGGTCTGTTGTCATGTGCTTAGTGTTGTTGGCAGAAGAAGTATAATTAAAGACGTTAATAAATCCAAATGAGTTCTTATAGCAGCATCAACTTCCATCACTAGACATCCTTCAAGCCCTTCAATTGTACAATATGCAACGGTACCATCATTATAATTCCAAATTAAACCCCAGTGACGTCAATCACCAAAACTATAGACATACTAATACCCCATCCTCCCATCCCCCTTTCGCTGAACAGTGTCAGACCGAATTTAATTTCAAAGTCTCAATGACAGCACTACTGGTGCTCCTTAATTGAAACTCTTTTAGAAACCTGTATCCCTGCTCCTATGGTAATGATCTGCTCAAATATATACCCCTTAATCAAGATTTTGATATTCTCAATTTTTGACAATTGGAAAACCCAAAACTTTCACAAGTGCATAATTTCCTAGGATTGTAAATGCCACCAAAAGGGGGAAAGAGAATGAAACCGGACGCGTGCCTATTCAAAATTCCAACTGTATGTTTCCCTTCTAAAGTTGATCACCAGTGGTATATTTAAAAACTACTTGTGTTTGGCACCACTAATTATTTTTTCAGAGTAGGGCTGTAAGTTCTTATTTTAAATGTTGATTCTTTCTATTGTCATATTTCATGCGGAATTTGAATTTATACATTGCCTTTTCAGCAACATGCTTGTGAAACATATCAAATAGGTTATTGAATGATTACTAAAGCAGAAGATATGTAGAAAACCGCCATGCTATGATAAGTAAATGCCTACCTATAGTAGGAACAGTCGACAGAACCTCTCCAATATGCAACTTGTACAATATAGTTGTTTTACCTGCTGCATCCAGTCCAAGCATCACTACCTAAGAAATATTGTCAATGACATTAAAAATTCATTGCTATGAATGAAAAATAAAATCAGAGGCGACATATAATAACCTCCAACCAAGTCTCAAATGAAATATACGGTACAAGAAGTGTAAAGTTCAGCACTAGTAATGGTGAAGCTATTAATATATATGATCCATCACATATGGAAATCAGGTAAAGTAATGTTGAGGACAAGTACAACACATAATGTGATTCATCAGGTAAACACAAAATATTTTAGTCACAATGTAGCAATATCCTGCCTTACTAAAACAAGATTAATGATCTCTGTAGCAGGGACAAAATTTGTGAAATCCAGGGCATATTAATGTTCTTTACTTAAAGACAAATCATCACTGAAAAGTTAATGCAGTCCTACCTCAAAATGAGTAAGGAACATAAATATGGAAGCTCATCTTCAATGGGCACATCACCACTGTTTTTGCTTAACTAGTGCACATTTACTAAACTGACATAGAAGCATCTGAAAGATAATGCAAGTGTAACCCTACTTAATTTGCAATTAACCAAAAAAGATACCCAAGAATGGAAAATATCCAACTCTTGGGGCTACAAATTAAATTCCGTACAGCTAATACACTGAACATATCATTTACCACATATCAATACCATATTTGGAAGTATCCAATGTTTCATAGGGGAAACGGAATATGAATCAGTTAGGAGTTAGGATAATTCTGAGGTATCAATTGATGCAGCCATTGATCAAGTATTTCTAGAAGTTGATGGCAACATAATCATAACAACAGGGCCTTCCTTGTGCCCCATAATTGGGAGCAGATCTGTTACATAAATTTCACTTCTCCATCAGCGCTACAACTAGGGCAGTAATATCTCACTACATAGCAGCTAAAAGCAAAGCAAACTTATGAAACTATTAGATAAGGAAAGGAGATCATTTACAATTAAGTTAGGAGAAAAGCAAGACTATGAATAATTATGCTGCAGGAAAATAAAAATCCTATATCAATTAGCTTCAAAATCCAATGTCATAAAAGAGAAATTGCTGCTAATGCATCTTCTTGGGTACTAAAGTGCGATGAAAGAATATATATGTTTAACTACATCGTAATAAATCAAATAGAACACCAAATCACCTAGAATTTCAAAAATCAATCGGAAAGAACAAATCCGTTAGAGCCGCTGTAATAGGAGAGCTAGCAAGAATGGATCTCTAACTCGAAAACAGATCAAACCATCCGACAACAACCAAACGAAACAATTACAGAAATAAGCACAAGAAGGGGAATTGAAGCGCAAACCCTCATCTCTTTGTTGCCGAAGAAGGTATCGAAGAGCTTCCGAAACGCTTGCCCCATAGCCGATCGCCCTCCCTCTCCGGACCCCCCCTTACGACCGGAAATCTCCGAAATCTCAACCGAGTGAAGATCTTTTCTCGAGCTTTCCTTGAAAGATTTAAGAACGAGAGATGCCCAAGAAAGGATTCTTCTTCTCTCTCTCCGAACTCTATAATTGTAACAGCTAAATTATGTCGCTAGAATTATGCGACTCGGATATTCCGACATATATTGGTAAAGGAATTAATCTCTGCCGTCCATTGCAACATTTTGGACGGCAAATAGAATTTAGTACTAGTGCTAAAAGTCTATTTTGACCCTCCACGTTTAATTTATACGGTGTATTGACCTTAATTGGAGTTATAATTAATAATGAGCATTTTGGGGATCTTTTAAGTTGGAAGTGGGCAGAGTAGTTGAGTGCTGAGGCAATGACTAAATTTTGGGGGATTTTTTTAGTTAACTATTGCTGGCCGAAGCGTTTCAGAGGGTGCATATCTTTTACTAGTTTAGTCGCTCGTTATTAATTTTGTTGTCAATCTTGTCGTCGTTGATCACTGCTTGATGAGTTGTCGAATTCACAACTTAAATTTTTAATTAATCGGCCCGATCCTTTCTCTCTCGGCTTTTCTTCTTCCTCGAACTAGGGCATCCGATAAAAGTGCGAGCGGTGAGAGCTCGAGCGATGACAGCGGTGAAAGTGAATAGTTTTTTTTATCTTTTTATTTTTTATCTCTTATAGCGCGATCGATAAGTGCCACAACACGTGTTGTATCGTGTAGGTCGGTGATTGACATGGTTCGTGCCTATGAAACAACCATACTTAGTTAAGAGTGACATTTGCTAAATTTAGAAGCACGTTAACAGAAGGATCGTAATAAATTGAGTTTTTGTATAAGTGAGTATATTAAAAGAAGTATGCCATGCAGTCCTACTTTATTCCCTTCTATGTGTGGCTAAAGTTTGAAGATTCTAGAATGACAACAAGCTGTAGATGCGGTTTAAAATAAGAGACTCTGCTGATGTGGAATAAAGTTAAATTGTAGTCTTCCTTTCTTCTTGGAAATTGAATAATATTGTTTATATTTCTTGTATTAATCATCATAGATTAATCAAAAGTTCATTCCAAATTGAAAGAAGATCTCACAAGAGAAAAGAAAAGAGAGGATAATGCAGTTTGATTGAGCGAATGAATGCCATCTGATTTTTGCCTCCATCTCTGCTATTGAAATATGTGATCTGGCTACTACGAGTTTAGATTTCAAAGCTATCAGAACAGTGTGAATTGTCAGGAGATTACAGTGTCAGATGCTTAGTGAGACATATACAGCTGACTCTATGTACAATGTAATTATGATATCTTTGACAATAAAAGCCTTTTTTTTATATATTAATTTAGCCTCTTATTTGTAAGTTCTTGCAATAATCTTGTAGCCAAGTAGTTGATCTTGTGATTCAGGTAGTTGAACTAAAATGCCGACATATTTGGTTGCTGGCAATGCTGTGTCATAATCTTAAAAGCATGTGAGTCAAATTCTTGACGATTTGAAAAGGTGATCTTAAAAATTTCTAAGTAAATTTGATTCGATTAAGTTGCGAATTTCCCATCTATTGGACTCCTCTTTCTTCTGATCGTAAATAAAATCAGATCTGGTTCGTCATGGTGCTTGCTTATTGTTTCTTTGTCATACTTCTTGTTCATTGAGAACATGCAAAATTCAGTCATAAATCAAGTAGATCATGTTTTCTTGACCTTTTCTCGACACAATCTAGATGGAAGGATAAATAACATTTACCAAAAGAAAGTAGTACATCTTAACAATTTTCGTTTTACACTTACATTGATTGTATCTACTGTTTAATGATGATGCAGCTGTGGATAACATTTTTTACTGCAACTTTCCATATAAGAAAAAATATATCATCAATTTTATGGTGCTATCCATGCTCTACCTAAAACTTCAGCTCTCCAAAATGACTTTCTTTAGTGTGTAGTTCTTTGCAAAAGCAAGATAAACAATAAAATTGACTGTACATAGGCCAGTCAAGCTCCAAAAATAGTAGTCGAGGTGACCTTCGTTCAAATCATTTGGTATCCATCCAGGCTTCCCTTCTGTCGTCGTCATAACTGTAACAAGTGTGATGATCAGGGAGCTCAGGTAATTGCCCAGAGAGATTGTGAGCAATGCAAATGCACTGCACATGCTCTTCATCGATTCAGGTGCCTGACCATAGAAGAACTCAAGTTGAGTGATCAGGCTAAAAGCCTCTGCGACTGCAATAATGAGATATTGAGGAAGCTGCCTTGCTATGCTTATAAGTTCACCATTCTTAGCACTATCTAATCTCATCTTTTCCAAATATGCAGCAGTTGCCATTCCTATGATAATCAGAAAACGTCCGATTCCCATCCTCTGCAACTGTGATAGATCATAGGAAAAGCAGCACCTAATTGTCGGCACTAGTACTTTATTGTAGAGAAGAACCCATGCCATGACAGTTATCACTTCAAAAGAATACAAGGATGCTGGTGGTATGGAGAACGATCCGATCCTGGTGTCCATTACTTTCCCTTGTTGGACAAAAGTGGTTTGCATTTGAGAAAATGCAGCTGTAAAGATGATACTAGTTGTCCATATTGGAACAAAGCGTAGAAGTATCTTCAACTCTTCGACTTGTGTTACTGTACAAATTTTCCATGAACTTTTAGGATCACTGTCCTCTACATCTGAATCATGAATAGTAGCAGCTTTGTCCAAGAATCTGCAGGTAAAAACGAGAAACTTAAAGCTACACACTTAACCCTCATTCAGGAAGTATATTATACAGTACGCCTTAACTATCTCACAGGAGTTGCTCCAGTGTGAAATTACAACAGAAGAAATTGAAGCTGGATATATTTTACATGGTAAACCTTTGAATGTGTTTTACATGGAAAGGCATGTCCACATGTCGACGGCATTTGCTGTGAGGTCTAATAAACTGTATAAAGCAATAAAGTCTTAAAGCAGAAACAAAGTTCAGAATCAAAATCTGCCTATTCTATGGAAAAAGCAGGGGAATTACCTGAATTCGTTTGTATGCGCTAGTTTCGGTTGCGCAATATTGTAGTTGCTCTCATAAAGGAGATTGCTATTTGTGGGAACTTCAATGCTTATTTTCCTGAAAGATGCAACCAAAACCTGGCAAATGCTCTTCAATGGACTACCAATTGGAGTTTGCAATCGGTAAGTTGGTCTTCCTAGCAGGAAGCCTCCTGAGGCTAGCATTATGCATAGGGTTGCTATACCAAATCCAAGTGCCCAATCTATATTTTCCTGTATCCAGACTATAAATGTGCTGGAAGTAATTGCTCCAAAGATGACACAGACATAGAACCAACTGAAGAATTGTCCCTTCTTTTCTCTGTCAACAGGCTTCTCATCATTGAATTGCTGTGCACCAAAAGGAAGCAATGCAGACCTCACTCCTCCACTCCCAAATGAAACAAGATACAATCCAAAAAATAACAGAAATGTTTTAGTTCCACTTGATGTCTGACATGAGTGCACCTCACACAAGGCAGAACTTGAATTTAGAGTCAAAGCTGAAAAAGATATCAATATCATACCCTGAAAGTAATTCAGAAAAGAATAAATGAGATTACCTCGACGACATGCCAATCACGGAAGTTGGTATGAAGCTACTGAAACAATGAGAGATGCAAGAATTGAATTTGACATACAAGTAGGTATACTATTAGGGAGATCCAAATTGTCTTGTAGTTGCCCCAGTATGTATCTGCTATGATAGCTCCAATAACTGGTGTAAAATAGCTCGTTCCATGCCAAGTAGCAACGTTTGCTGCATTTGAAGCATTACTGCCGTTAAGGACAGTGCGCAGATATACGACTAAGTTTGTTCCGATGCCATTGTACGCCATGCTTTCCAAGCATTCAAAACCTGAAACATTGCTGCAATATATGATACATCCTAAGCAGTAAGAAACTAGAAATATTATGTTAAAGCCAAATTGCCATTATTTTCACGATCAATAAGAAGCACTATCTGGTCTTTCTTATCATAATTTTTCACATTGCCATCATAGCTATATCACCACAAATTTTCTGCAACTGTTCAAAAACTTGTTATGTACACATACAGATAGTATTTAGTTACACATGTGCAATCTTGCAGCTCTTTGTTCATTTTCCGCAAGAAAATTATCATGTCACCAAAACAGCATCTGAGCTTGTTGCTCCAAATAAAGCCTTTCGTGTGCAGATGAAAGCTCACCCAAAATGATAGCTGGTGCCTTCCAGTCAGTAGGTTTGTGCTGGAACTGAGGTTCTTGATATGCTCCTGATGACGTTTCATCATTGTAATACCTAGGCGGCTCACTCTGAAAAGGAGAATTTTCAAAAGGAATGACATCTTTCATTGCTAGTTCAATGCGTTACTCATTTATTCATTTTGACTATACATCATAATACCGATTGATAGTTTCAAATGCATTGATTATTTGAGTTCCATAGGTATTGCTATTTAATGGTACGGTATATGATAATAGACAAATATTATAGTGAGCAGTGGAAGATGCCTAACTGTGATGCTTTTCATACAATTAATATGTTTGGAAGTGAATGCTTGATCTCCAATTTTAGTTTGCTAACAGTGCAGATCACTAGAAGAAATAAAATGATGCTATTATGGAAGGGTGAATCTGATTTACTTGGGAGAGAGATGATGATGAATGCTTAAATAAGAGATCCTAGTGCCGTAGTGCATGTGGCAACCACAAGTTTGGGTTACATGAAGGCAATACCTAGCCTTATCTCTATTGCTAGAGAGGTTCCCATGAGTTGAACCTGTGACACTAGACTGCATAATGTTATGATCTATGTTGAGCTTGTTAACATTATTGTGATGATGATTTATAGATACTGAAACCAATCAAATAATCTGGTCTAAATTTCTTAGGCACTTTGGATGACCTATATAAAGCCATACTCAATGATTTACTTTGATAACATTAGGCTCTTATGAGCTCCCATCTAATGAAGTATCAAAGTACCAAATGTGAACATCAAGTTTCATGTATCTTCTCTAATTTTTTATCTAACTACTACTTGTTTGTGTTTTGACAGGAGAGACCTATTGAAAAGAGTGGAACTCTGAGATCTTCACACTGCAGTTGATTACAATGTAGGAGGTATGATTCACTATAATATATGTTTACTAACTTTACCACTTACAGTTCTTTGGTAGAGCTGAAAGACTGAAACATTTAGGATAATCTAGGTAGAACAATCTTATTTCCATTTTGTCACAAGGTGGGATCCGTACAAAAGGAAAGAAAATTGTATGATTTGAAGCCAAGACTCAAAAACATGTATCCTTCCTTAAAGGCTCCAGATAGCCAGAGAAATAAACAGAAAGCTACCAGCAAATCCAATGGTACCTACTTCCATCTTTGCTTCTATTCAACAAATTGCCAATAGAAACATTTTGTTTCATTAAATGATTATACCAAATCCAATACCTATGAGAATTAATCTATAGGAAAATATCTCTCTTTCTTTTCTTTTATTCAGGATTTAGGATTTAGAAAAGAGGGATAAAATCCTTGTATCTTAATCAGCAGAGACTCTTTCTCTTTCCCCTCCATAGAAACCCCAAATTCAAATAAAATGGTTCAATAAACCTTTACAGTTTATGAAGTAGTCAGTCTTATATCAGAGCCACTTTATTCTTGATGTATACCTTCCCTGTACAGTTCAACCACCAAAGAGTGACAAATTACAGATAAAATTGATAATTATGCACCAATTCCCGTTGTTTAAAAGGTAGAATCATTAAGTACGCAAGTATGTGTGTCAACATTATTTGGTAGGTAGAAGGTTGATGGATTTGTCGGAAGCAAATAAAAGACTGAAATTGACCTGTGTGTGACCCAATAATTCCTAATTCCATGTCGGCCAGATTTAATGCAACCTAATTACCTAGCTAAATAGAGAACACGATCATTTTTTAGCGTTCAAAAAAGGGACAAATAAGGTTCATACAAGACATTGTCCACCACATATTCGTCTAAAACTGAGCAATTTAGAGGGTAATGATGTATTCTGGAATGCCAACTTTCAGAATAAAAATCATATTATTAGGAAAATCCAGCTACAATCTTATAGAATGCTTTTGTTCTTCTGAGAGCAATATTTCACACCATATCCATGTGTCTAAGGGGAGAGAGAGAGAGAGAGAGAGAGAGAGTACCTTAACCAGCAGAGGGCTTTGTTCATCACCTCTCTCCAACGAATCCAGAGCTTCCATTGTTGTAGAACAGGAACAACCTCTTCCCTCTTCTGCAGACTCCTGCAGTAGTTATATAGGAACAGGTGCTGCCGTAGACTTCCCCACCATTAGCCACTTGTATGAGACCAATGACCTCAAAAGAAAATTAATTAATCAAGATGGGGTTAGGTGGTAATAGAAAATTAAATTTAGAAAGAGAAATTGGTACATTTCAACACGAGGTTTCTTTTTTTTTCCTTTTTTTTTTATACAAACAGTCGCTTTCGTTTTCATTGAAACTTAAAAACTGTTAAATTTTCACAGAGAATAACACTCAATTCATCAGATCCCACTTACAGCATAGGAACTCGAACCAAAGAAAGCAAGAGAAACACAACGTCTTGCTTATGGCTTGTACATGATTCCAATTTTTTAGGTAAACGTAACTTGGCCAACGAATTTCAATGAAGCATGGATATGAAATTAACTCATTTCAATCATACATAACGATAAGAGAAATATATTATTCCCTAACTTCAATAGATGGATAGGTTTCAAGTACCCTTTTTTTTTTAAGAAAAAAAAAACTCTATAAGAAAAAACTTTAAAGAAAATGTAACAGATACAAAATAACGATGTCCCACTTTCTTCCAGCCTTGCAGAGGGATGCTCTCGCGTGGACGCTGTCTTTTAGCTCGATCTCGCACGTTGATATGATAGGAGAAATAATGACGAGGTCCACAAAGTCGACAAAATCCAGTTAAATCATCACACACCTCAGAAATAGAGCAGATATTTTGGCGAAGTAGATGAAGGTATTATATGCCACCAGTATGTATGTCTCAAAAGAAAATTATATGTCACAGCAGCAATGAAAGCTTTAAGAATAGTAAGTCATAATTCCAAATTGTTTGAATATTTTATTAATGACATTTGGAATACACAATATAAGAAAGTACATGCAACTCATAGTTCAACTGTTTGAGTAATCTCCATCATGGTATTATGGCTTTCTTCAGTTTGTAGTTCTTTGTAAAAACCAGATATAGAACAAAATTTAATAAGCTTATGACTGTCCACAACCAGAAGTAGTAGTCTAGATGGCCTTTGTTCAGATCAGCAGGGATCCACCCTGGCCTCCCTCCGCTCCTCGTAATGAGAGTAACGATCGTGATGATGAACGAGTTCAGATAATTGCCAAGCGAAATCGCAAGGAATGAGAATGCCGAACACATGCTCCTCATCGTATCGGGAGCCTCACCATAGAAAAACTCAAGTTGGGCAATGCCACAGAATACATCAGAGCCTGCTAGAATTACATACTGAGGGACTTGCCAGGCTATGCTTATCGATTGACCAGACTTTGCACTCTCCAATCTCCATAGCTCCACTAATGCAGCCGCTGCCATTGTTAGGATCACCAGAAAACGACCGACTCCCATCCGCTGCAGCTGCGAGAGTCCCAAAGGGTTATTAAGGTGCCTCCTTGCGATTGGATTAACAACCTTATCATGGATAACGACCCAAGCCATCATAAATATCACTTCGATGGAAGTCAAGGATGCAGCAGGAATTGAGAAGGATCCAATCTTGGTGTTCATTGCATTCCCTTGTTGGATGAATGTAGTGGTCATTTGAGTACATGCAGCTGAATATAAGATACCCGTCGCCCATATTGGTAGCATGCGTACAAGGATCTTTAATTCCTCGACTTGAGTCACAGTACACAGTCTCCATGAACTCTGAGGGTCACTATAGTTCTGATCCGAATCTGTAACAACAGCAGCCTTATCTAAGCACCTGAAAGAAAAATGGAGATTGTATCAAACATTTGTATTCCTTGCAGGTATCAAGCAATTGTAACTTGGATAATAGGTTTGTCTATACAAATGCCACAAATACAGATGAAATCTACTGTTTCTTATGATAGTACTCAAACTCAAATAAAATGGCTTCAAAGAGAAAGTAACTTTGCTAGTCTTCAGCGATGATCCTTTGAATTCTTAAAATAGTACAGTAGAGCACCAGAAATTAGTACATCTGGTCACAAGTATTAAAAAAAGAAGAGTGGACTAGTTGGAAAGCCTCTCAGTTGAATTAGTAGAAGTACCTGAACTCATCAGTATGTGCTAATTTGTGTGGTTCTAGATAGCAGGAGTCCTTATCATTATGCACTTCGTACAATTGGGTGCTATCTGTGGGAACTTCCAAGCTCATCTTCCTGAATGAAGCAATTAAAACCTTAATAACATTCTTCAATGGACTGCCAGTTGGCATCTGATACCTGTAGATTGGTGTTCCTAAGAAAAAGAACACAGAAGCAAGAACCAAGCACGAAGCAGCAATGCCAAATCCAAGGGCCCAGTCTACATTTTGCTGTATCCAGACTATAAGACTACCTGATGTAAGCACTCCAAGGTTGACGGCAACAAAAAACCAACTAAAGAAGGACTGTTTCTTTACAATCTCTTCGGGATTATCATCTTCATATTGATCTGCTCCAAAAGGAAGTAAAGCTGACTTGACACCTCCAGTCCCAATAGCAACAAGATACAATGCAGACATGAATACAAGATATTGAGCCATGGATGCAGGGGGACATGATCCTCCTTGACATGCTGCAGGCCTTAGAGATGGAATGATAGCAGAGGAAGTGATTATTAGCATTCCCTACATATGACAAATAGAAGATAAATTTTCTCTAATTGAGATATACGATACTAGAAAAGAAGCCTCTTCAGCATTGGCAGGAGCCTCATGTACTAAATATTGAGTTACCAATAGATATATTATAAGGGAGATGACTATTGTTTTGTGTTTGCCCCAGTAGGAGTCAGCTATGACAGCTCCAACTAATGGCGCAAGAAAAGTTGTTCCAGTCCAAGCATCAACAGTTGCCGCATTTGAGGCATTATCTCCATGGAGGACAGTGCCAAGATATATGACTAAATTCAGAGCAATTCCAGAATAAGCTACACTTTCCAAGTATTCAAATCCTGCAAGCTCAATGAAATGATACCAATCAGAAAACAGTTACTTAGAAATAAGAATCTGTTTCTTCTTTTTGTTTCCTAACTTTTCAGCATGATTTACTCTTAGAACCATTGAATCTGTTTGTGTCCACTTCACAGATGAGAACCTTACCTAAAACAATTGCTGGTGCTCTCCAGTCGAATGGTTTTCTCTGCAACCGCGGGCCATCATATGCTTCCCGACCGTCTTGATATTGTCTCTGCCAAAGCTTTGCAGGTGAAAAGTTTATATTGGCTACATCTCAGAGAAGTATTACCAACTGAACAACGAGAGCATTAGAAGGGAGAGCCCTAGTCGACCACATGCTACAAGGAAAATGCGTGAAGAATTCTAGCACTTAATGGGATTAACTATTGAAGAAAGACGAATTACATTAGCAATATTCTTTGGGTAAAGGCTAGTTGCATAATGTTTCTATTTGAAACTATTGGTAGAAATTGACTTGATTACAAAAAGATATGATTGGGGGCATTTTATTGCTCCAATGATTTGATTTTACTTATTGTATAATGGATAAAATTTGGGTGTCTAAGATACACCGATTACAGAAATATAGGGATTTCGTTCTAATTTGTCCTGGACTGGGTCTATTAATTGGAAGGCCACAACTATTTATCCAACTTGCTATGCCTTATTATTCCGCTTGCAAAACTATTGCCCTGAGATAACCATTTATCCAAGATGTAGGATCTTGAGATTGGTACCAGAAGCTGCACAGGCTAAGATCTTGAAGACAAGCATCCAATTGCTTGCTCGAATCAGAATGAATTAATCAACGCATCTAATTATCTTTCATTTGCTTCCATTTATTTATGGAGATAGAAGAATCTAATCTACTTGAACCCAAGAAAACATTTATGTGGAATTACCTCATCGAGCAAAGGCCTCTGCTCTCCTCTCTCCATGGAGCTCCCAAAATCCACAGCTAGCTCTTGCGCAGTGCGGCTCCTCCCTTCTCCTCTCTTCTTTTCGCTTGGAAAGTTCCAACCAAGCTTGTGCTCGCGGTTAGAACTCACGATAGGTATATGGAAGTCAAGCCTCGTGAGTCGTGTTATATCAAACCTTCGGGTCCCAATTTTCTTTTATTATTATTATTATTATTATTATTATTATTACCTCTCTTTGAAGATAGAGAACGCAACTAGGACGTCAACCAACCCCTCCTTTTGAGGTGATACATTACAGAGTACTGATGACACTCAACTACACTTAATAAATTATATCCCCAATCGCCCATGCAAATGCCCCCTCGTGCTGAAATGAGAATAGTAATCAAATAATTAGTTGTACTGTTCTACAGCCTGGCACAATTAAGCCCGCCAACAAACAAAGTGTTTCTTTTTTAATTGTGATTTTTACAAATCACACCTTACATTTTACCTATTTTATGATTCGCACCCCGTCTTTGGGGATTTTATAACGCGACTCCTCATTTTTCCTATAATATTCATTTAACATCCTAACGTTACTTTAGCTAACTGACATTAACCATGTTATATGGTTTATGTGACTCTAGTTCAAAAATTACTAAAATACCCTTAAGGAATCATCTTTAAACCCTAAAATCCCAAAATGGGGTTGAGTTGTCTTTAAACCCTAAAACCCCAAAATGTCATTCAACCAAAAATGATTACAGAAACTAACCCAAAAATCCCAACTTAGGAGGAGTGATGTAGGCTTGGAGAAGCTCTTGTCGTTTAGGCAACTTTGGAAGGCAACCTCCTTCAACCTTCGACTGCTTGATGTTTTGGTGATGTAGGCTTTGGGAAGCTCTAATTCCAAGCTGCAACCTTCCGACTATAAGCTCCTTCAACTCCAATGGCTTGGTGTTTGGGGAGCTACTGCTTGGGGTTTGGAAGCTTTGAGGTCAGCTTGGCATTTAGGGATGTTCTTCATAGTTTGGGGAGCTATGAGATAATAAATTATAAAGGTTTAAGTTATGAATAAAATTAGAGATGAGTACAAGGGTAATTTAGGAATATTATAAATTATATAATAGATTATAACAGAATATTCTCTTTCTGGTATTATTCTGTTTGATAATAGTTAGGTTAAGTTAACTCAGGGTGTTAAATGAACATTACTATAAAAAGGAAGGGTCGCATTATAAAATCCCCAAAGACGGGGTGCGAATCACAAAATAGGCAAAATGTAGGGTGTGATATATAAAAATCCATTTTTAATTTCTTTATCGTTACGACAGTTAAATATTGAGAAAAGTCAGTTGGTCGTTTTCCTCAATGTGAATCTCCTCGCACAAGCAAGATAAGCAACAAAATTCAATACAAAAACAGCCACTAGCAACCAGAAGAAGTAGTCAAGGTGCCCCTCGTCTAAGTCATCTGGAATCCACCCCCGCCCGCCGGGGGTGGTCGCGAGGTTGACGACCGTAACTATGAGTGAGCTCAGGTAGTTACCTAACGAAATTGCTAGCAGGGATATGGCTGTAGACATGCTCTTCATAGTGTCAGAGCCTTGATCGTAGAACAACTCCAGCTGCGCAATGCAACAGAAGACCTCCGATGCACCCACGATGAAGAACTGCGGAAGTTGCCACAGTATGCTAATCGGCTTGCCACTATCATCATCATGTGCACCTTCCAATCGCTTGGCCTCCACAACTGCAGCAGTTGCGATGGCTAATATCATCAAGACATACCCAATCCCTATCCTCTGCAACTCGGATAGTCCATGACCGCCGCGGGAATAACTAAGCACGATATTACGAATGGCCGTGTTATAAAGCACAACCCAAAACATGACGCTCAGCACTTCAAAGGCGCAGAGAGATGCAGGAGGGATGGAGAAGGATCCTATCTTCTTGTCCATTGATCTCCCTTGTTCCACGAATGTTGTGTACATCTGGGAATATCCAGCGGAGTAGACGACGCCGGTCAGCCAAATCGGGAATAACCTTAGAAGTAGCTTCGATTCCTCAACTTGGGTAACCGTACATAGTCTCCAACGACTGCAATTACCGGTACCACCATCTTTGAAATCCAAATCCGACAATATGGCAGCCTTGTCTAAGAATCTGAAAAGCACTGCAATTAAACAGATACTGAAGAAAGATTTCTCTACTTTCTGGCTAGCAGTTTACTGAGCGGTAACAAGTTAACGACAAGACAAGCAAGAACTTCTGTATATAGTACCTGAGATCCCTTGTACGTTCTAATCGTTGATCTCCTCGACTGTGGGAGTTATTACCCTGCACCTCATACAAGCAACTAGAATCTGCAGGCAAATTCAGGTTGGCCTTACGGTAAGAAGCAACGAGAACCTGAAGGATTCGCTTCAACGGACTGCCTCTTGATTCTCTCACCCTGTAAGTTGGTGTGCCAATAAGAAAGACTCCTAGAGCTGCAGCGATGCAAAGAGCGCAGATGGCAAACCCAAGCGCCCAATCCACGTTCTCTTGTATCCAAACTATTAGAGTGCTCGACACCAGGGCCCCGACATTGATGCAGAAATAGAACCAGTTAAAGAAGGACGATTGTTTTACCCTCTCAGCTGGATTCTCCTCATCAAATTGGTGAGCACCGAGCGGAAGCAGTGATGACTTCACTCCACCGCTGCCGAAAGCTATGAGGTACAAACCAAAGAAGAAGAAGAGCTTTTGAGCGCCGGTTGCTGATGGACATGAGTTTCCATCGCAGGGAGGCGGCTTCAACGACGGCAACAAGGCTGAAAGGGTAACAGTTGCCATTCCCTACAACAAGGAGAACCATGCAGAAACATGAGCAGAAGAATCACGGTCAACGACTGACTACATCTCTAGTTTTATTCAGGCCAGGGGAAGCTGCAAAGTGGCAAAGAATTCCAAGAGGCATACAGCAAGATACAACAATGAAGAGAAGAAGATCGTCCAGTAATTTCCAAGATATGAGTCAGCTACAACTGCTCCAAGGAAAGGTACAAAGTAGCCCGTTCCAGCCCAAGTAGTGACACTGGTTGCGACGGAGGCATTGCTTTCATGTAGGATGCTCGTGAGATATATTACCATGTTCGTAGAAATGCCAAAGAAACCCAGATTCTCCAAGCATACAAATCCTGCAGGTTCATGGAAACTTGCTTCATTTCTAAACATCCAAAGGAGTGAAAGCACTAATAGCTTTATTATAACGAAGATTCCCAAATTGCTACAATATGTTAGATGCTAATATCAGAGCGCTGCTTGCCGTTTCTGCATTTCATCTATCTCCAACTAAAACAAGTTGTCAATTAGTAAACTGTTGAAAATTAGCTTGAAATTAAGAAAACCATTGTGAACGGGGTGGCATTCGAATGGCGTTCGTTACAAATTGATGGCATTATAGATTTATAGATTTATGTGCTGACCTTCAAACGACGTTCAACTATTCAAACGAGATGAAAATGTTGAACGACATTCGAACGTTCAAATAACTTAAAGTTTTGAAGGCACCAATGTTCGAAAGGCGTTCCGACGGGTCCATCCTTCCATTTGAACAGTTTGTAGAACATGTTTACAGCGGTGCATAAACGCTGAAACGTTATTCATCCTTCGAACGATCCGTGAGTTTTTTTTTTTTTTTTTTTTAGCTTTAAGTTAGCCATATAAATAGATAAGTTGGGTTTTAATATTTGGTATGGGATCAAGTTGTAAGAAAAAAAAATGTGAGAGATTTTTACGTAAAGAGAAGATGCTATGAGAAAGCATTTCTTTATTATATTTATAAGAGATTAGAGAGGAGAAAATATTATGTATTTGCATTTTTATTTGTATCGGATTAGTGGCTTGAAACTTTGCACCGCTCGTGAATGTAAATACGTTGCCGAACCCTGTAAATCTTATATATCTCTTTCTCTCTTTTTTGTTGTTTGTATTTATTTTAGTTATTTTTAATTTGATTTAGTATTAGAAGATTTCTACATCTATTATCTTAATTGTGTATTTCTCACTTAGTATTAATATTGACTTTGCTAATATTTAATTTATCATAATCTTTTGTTATCTTATTAGATTTGTTTGTGAGTGTTTGAGAATCACTTCCGCTATACTCCATCGTTTCGGATTGGCAGCACAACAAATTTTAAAATCGGAGCACAATATAAACAAGTAAATTCATATATCACATAACATTTGAGACCCCAATTTAAAATAATTTTGAACTAAGTAAAACTATATTGTCAATTGCGTTTAAAGTGAGTTAACATGATATCCAACGTGGTGACGAATCAATTTTGATGAGCAAAATAGACTTGATTTAAATAAAAAAATTACAAACTTAGAAGCTCTGTTATTTGCTCTAATATCATATTTACTTGTCAACTGTTCTATAAACTTAAATATTAAAATCACATTTGTGTGCAAAGTAAAAGAGAAAGTACAAACAAGCTGTGTACAAGAAATGATTACCCAATATAATGGTAGGTGCTCTCCAATCAAAGGTTTTGTGACACCTGCCCGCCCCTCCGATTTCCCAAGTGATACTTTCATCTTGTTCTTCTCGCAGAAGATGCTAATAAGGCGATAGACACACTTCAAAACCTTTTCCTTTTCAATGAGAAGAATAACATGAGAGAAGATATAATACCTGATGATACAGCAAAGGATCAGTATCTTCTTCTCTTCCACCTCCTCCTCCTCCTCCTCCTCCTCTTATGAACGAATTCCTGGGCTCCACTTCGACTACTGCTACAGCTTCCATTTCGGGTTGGATGAGTAAAACGCCTTTGGACTACCAACTTTCGCTTCGTTATATACAAAGAATATATACTATTCGTGGCGTCCAACAAAGGTCCTCTACTGCCACGTACGCTGTTTCCACTAAGCAGCTGCACACTCTACAATGTGACACCTGTCATCGTACGACAGCGCCGGCAAGTGGAACTTTCGATTCTTCTTCGCTTTGGATGGACTAATATTAATCCTACGGATTGGATAACGCTATCTAATGACTGATTAGTTATCTGTTAATTTGGCTCAAATGAATCTAAGTATTTAACTAGTCATGCACCCAGTTCTTGTTACTGAGTTAATAAAAAGTTAATAGTTATTAAAAAAAATGTTAAGGAAGAACAAAGGGCTGAATGTGAAAATAGAGCAATCATTTAGGGTGTGGAGTGGAGTGTAAAATTCATTTTTAAGTTTAGCAATGACGGCCCATGGGCCATGGGTGGACCTTTCATAAAGGCCATACTCCAAAGCCTTCGAGGCTGTGCTGCTTCTTGGAAAGGGAGGAGGGAGAGAGAGAGAGAGAGTCAGAGGAAGGAACTGAGACGATGCAGCGATGTTGTATCAAACTCGGCCGCCGGTTCTTTTCCTCTTCCCGTTCTAACGTCGCTCCCGTCCCTCTTCGATGTCTCGAGCCAGTGGCATTACCCGTAAATAGATCCATTCTCAAGCCTGTTTCCGCCGGATACCTTCATTCCACGGAGCTCCGCCGCCAGATTCTGGGTTTAGGGTTTCTCCCTTCTCTCCCTCCCGTTTCGGTGAGTTTGGTACTCGTCCTTTTTCTTCTGATTAGACGATATATGATTTGGGAGAGTAGATGATTCTTTGATCAATATTATGTTGGGGTTTGATGTATGATTTGTGAGGTTTACTTGCTTCGAGGTGCGGGTTCAGGTGACGCAGGCCCGACATTTCGCGGTGAAGGGTAGATCGAGAGCTCCGTTAACACCAATTACTTCTAAAGTGAAGAAGTACAAGCTCAAGGCTCCCTCGTAAGTTCGATCCTTTTACCCCGAGCGGGGGATTTTGTTCAGTTTGTCTGTTTTACTAGTACTCTAAAGTTCCCCCCTTTTGTCGATTTGATTAGGTCCATGAAGTTTAGATTTAGGACTATGAATGATGGACAAATTCGACGATGGAGGGCAGGAAAGCGGCATAATGCACACTTGAAGGTTGGTCCGTTCTGATTTTATTGTGCAAATACGATTTATGCAAAATAAATGATTTAGGTATCATGAAAAGAATATTTCTGGTATTATATATCCAAGGATCGTGGAGCATAATTTATAATTTTATACTGCTCTAATATGTTAGGTGTAAGAATTTGATGAAGTTAAGAGTGCTCTGATATATTCTTAAATTCAGGAAACATGCTAATATAGCTTGTCCAATAAAATGACTTGAGATTCCAACAGTAATTCCAGAAACCTATGATATGCTCAACAGTAAAAGTGAAGTAGATGTTAAGCAAATCTTCTCGAGACAGAATAATATAACACGAGGATAGATAATATTTCTGTCCCCAAATGCCTCTCTAATAATGGTGAAGCAATAGGTCACATCTTACTCTTTCAAATACTGTAACAGACATTAAAATGTCCATTGAAGAAGACAACACAACTAGCTGGTATAATGTCAGTTATGAGATCAACTAAAAGTTCATTTTCTTTTTGTCGTAACACATTTCCTCTTACAAATTGAATCCGCCCATGAGGTCATAAGTGTCGCTTCCCTTACATATTGAGAACCAAGAGTAATTACTTTTGGGGTCTTATATTTAGGCTTTAGTCTATTCAGGAGCTGTTTTTCTATTTTTGCCCCATCTTATTTTGTTTTTTCTCGAAATATATGGAGTTCATTTTCCTTCCAAATAATCTGAAGGAAGAAATGTGCTGTTCTACATATTTGTGTTGTTATATTTTGTTGTTGTCAAAGGTATTTTTGGTTGTACAGTTAATTTGAAAATGTAATATCTCCTCATCTGCCTCCGAACCTTTTTTTAGCAAATATGAGGTTGGCTAGGGTACAACTCAAAGATGAAATCACTCAAAAAGAATCGACATATTTTTATAACCGATAGTCAACCGGAAGACAACCGTCTGAAATTATACGTTGCTTGTATGAAATATTTCAGATCATGTTTGGCAGGAAGTTCTCACAACTAAGACATCACTGAACTCTTACCTCTGAAAGATCTGTGCCATTTAGCTGAAGCGACCAAAATGACAAACCTAAAGAAGGTCAACTCACTATTCAAGCATGAGAAAATGTGAACACCAGAGTTCTATCTTGATGTGAACCTTGTTATAATTGTTTTAGTATGTCCATGTGCTTAAATTTTTCTCTTGCAATAGATGACCTTTATTTGTTGATGATAAGTCACTATTGCTGTCTCGTTTGAATTTTCATTGTAGGAACTTGCATCTGGGAGACAGGATTTCCTTTTGACTGAACTAATACCATGATTTGTTGTTAACAGTCCAAGAAGGCGAAACGGAGACTGAGGAAGCCTGCAATTGTGCATGCAGCTTATGCCAAAGTGATAAAGAGGCTCAACTTCTGCGGATAGGAGTTACACTTGACAGCCTTTTGGATTTGCACTCGGAATTCAGTCAATAGCAGATCACTCTTATGGATCCTTGATTTTCTATCCTTTTTGAATTTTCAATGTATCTGCAAGAAACTCTTTTGTTCTTGATTGACGTTTTGTATAACCTTGGTCACTCCATGTCTACTTGGTATCACTGTGGTGGCCTTAATCTGATGAAGGAATTAATTCCAAAGTTTTGGGATATTATTCCAAAATATGACTTTTGTGTCGACCAATAAATTACCTTTCTCAACAATGTGAAGCTTGATATTATAAACCTTCTTTTCCCTTTGGATCACAACCTTTGGTCTTTTCTTGGAGCGTGTGTTAAGCTTCGAAGCAGAGTGTGCATTTTTCTCGCCTTCCACTTCAAATCTTTATCATAATTGAATTCCTTCTAGTTCGTGCAATCTTAGTCATTGACTGAAACCAAAACCTCAGTATAAGTTTTTTCCGATTAAAATAAACTTGCTGTTAGATTCATTTTTCCTAGAAAAAGAGTAATTTTTGCCTCTGAATGCGTGTTTTACGTTAAAAAAAAAGGAACTATTTTCCGGAACAAAACTCCTTAACGGGTTTAATCAAACGGGTCGGATCTACGATACCCTTAAAGAGGTGAATGGCAAAAAAGTAACGGAGCTCTCCTCTCTCTCGCTCGAATTTACTCATTCTAGTGCGGTTACAAAAGACCGAATGGGCAAAGAAAATCACAGAGGGTTCGAAAACGAGCGAGAGCAACAGTAGGTCTTCCTGAGAGAGAGAGAGAGAGAGAGAGAGAGAGAGAGAGAGAGAGAGATGAATGCCTTCAGGTTGGCTGGGGACATGACCCATCTCCTCAGCATCATACTTCTCCTCCTCAAGATCCGCACCACCAAATCTTGCGCCGGTACCCCTTCTCTCCTTCTTTCATTTCTTGGTGAAAAAAAAGAAGAAATGCATATTTTTTCGTGTTCTGGGGTTCTTGGAGTCGGTGGTTTAGAAGATTACTGCGGGCGATTCTTTAACAACGTAGATATTACCATGAAGCATCACGGTCTGTGAAATTATGTAATAATAAATTCAATTGTTTCAGGGATTTCGCTTAAAACCCAGGAGTTATATGTTCTTATTTTTGTGTCACGGTACCTGGATTTGTTCACGTCGTACTACTCGCTTTACAACTTGGTGATGAAGGTTGTTTTCTTGGCTACCTCGGTCGCCATCGTGTGGTATATGAGGTATCATAAGGTCGTCAAGCAGACCTACAACAAGGATGAGGACACTTTCCGGTATATTTTCCTCGTCCTCCCGTGCTTCATGCTGGCTCTTTTGATCAACCGTCAATTCACGGTCACGGAGGTAACTACTTGTCTTTTTTTTTTGTGATGGTTTCTCTGGTTTGGTTGCTAATTCCATCAACATTCCTCTAGTTTTCTTGTCATGTGAAATTGTGTGTTCTTGATCTTGAGTTGGAACAAATTCATCAGATTGTAACGAAATGTTCAAGTTGTAGGTCCGAATAATGGATGTAATAATATGAATACATGGCAAGCTTTAAGTCAGCTACAAATTTTGATGGTTGTCAGTTGACGGAGGAAATGTTCATTATGGGTACAATAGGGTTTTCAGATTTATGTTTGCTCTTTTGCTAAAATTGTTTTTAACTTTTTCTCAGTGGCATTCCAATATGACAGGTTTTATGGACATTTTCGCTTTATCTTGAAGCTGTTGCAATCTTACCACAATTGGTTTTGCTACAGAGATCAAGAAACATAGACAACTTGACTGGAAATTATGTATTCCTACTGGGGTATGTTCTTTGTAACTGCTTGATGCTTATGTCAGGTTGCTCCTTTTCTACTTGCTAATTTGTAGACCTTTTGATCCATAGAAGATTCTTTTGGTTTGAGATAAATTATAAGGATAGGAAAGTTAATGCAGATGTTTGTTGTCAGGGAAGCATTGTATGAGTTGTTAGATTGTATCAAAATGAACTATTGCGTGATGGATATCTTGGTCTAAAGTTGTGGCATTTTGCTTCACATAGAGAGAAATAGTTGCATTTTTCTCCACCATTGTGAATAAACGTCAGAAGCCTTTTGGTCAGACATTACCAGTTCAATTCAATAGTTTTGACTTTTGAGGATCATAATTTAGGTGTACTAACATAACATGTAAGCAAACATAAGAAAGCTATTGGATCATAAGCTGCAAGGTAACATTTTGTGAGTGTCATTACTCCAACTGGTCTCTTGGTGTCTTAGTTTATCTACTCTATTTACATATTGAATGATTTCATGGACACATAAATTTTGGTGTTTCATGTGAATCCAATCCTTAGAAACTGTGGGAACAACAAATTTAGTCTTAACATATACACAATCGCCCCATGAAATTCTGAGATTTTACGCCTGAAGCAGATTTGCAGGTTCAAGTGAACCGAAGCCTTAATACCTGCTTCGTAGTGGAGGTCTGTTATATGTTCTAACAGATTTAGACAGAAACTGTTACAGAGAAACATATTCAAGTTTGCATGAGGATGACTTTTCATGTTGAAGATGTGAAACTCCAGATCCGATTTGGTGCTCCCTGTTTAGTGCCCCCTTCCTGGAGTAACGGCATGCAAACCATCATCCTCCTCATCTTTGACAAGCCTTTTTTAAACAATTTATGATCAGCTTTAGGACAGCTCAAAGTTGAGTAGCTCAATCAAAACATTTGATATGAATGAAACATTGACCTGTTCTCTCATCATGGAGGGTAATAATGGTCGAATAATGGTATTGACATGGGCGATCCCAAACCTACCTGGTTCAAGTGCAAGTGTGGACTTTACCTGTCAAATTAACTCAGCCTACATAGCTTGATGCTTGAACAGGTTTTGTACTGATACGAGAGATTGTTGAGATAGTCGGTTTGTTGACTCAAGATCACATGATTACTTTTCAAGCAATGTTGAATAGGTAGATTTTTCTCTATCCTAGCACTCAAGATGTATGATAAACAAACACAAAGCTCAGTTGATACGTGATATTTTGGCATAGTCCTACAGTTGTAATTTCTGCATCTTAATAAGGGGAAAGGTCATGCATCTCAAGCTTTACGGTAGTCTCATTGAGAGTGTTGCTTTCTATGTAATAATGATTTAAACATTTAAAGTCATGCATAAATTTGTTGCTTTCAAGGTACCAGAGTTTCAGAACCCAACTATAGGTGCTTCTTTATCTTGACAGGATAAACTGTTGGCAGCACTTCTAGTTACATTCTAAATGTAGATTTTTTTTTTTCAAATTTTTGTTTTTGCTAACTTGTTTATGTGCTAATACCTTTTCTTATAATAGGCTTTATAGAGCATTATACCTACTGAATTGGGTATTCCGGTTTTTCACGGAGAAACACCAACATCGCTGGATTCGTAAGTTTTCTGTTAATTATCTTGAAAATCATTTTACTTGTGCCCTTGTTTTAATTTTATTGTTTATTCACAATGAATTGAAATTCAAAGATAAATGTTCCATAAATTGGCAGGTCCATGGCAAATTCTGTAAAAGAAAATCTGCGAACATGGGTTTGAGTTGTACTTGTCATTAAGTGTATATTATTTGGAAAAAAAAAAAACTAGTGGACCTCCACTTACATGCTATTTTTCTTGCCTGTAGCATTGTCTTTATCCCTTTTCTTTTAGCTCTAATTAATTGTATATCCTGTTTTTCAATTGTTATATTGAGTAGTCCCTCTTCTGGAGAATTTGGAAGTAATGGATGGATACTTATATAATGTTAGAATTGTCTTTCTTCTATATGAGAAGTTTGCTTGAGGTTCTAATGAGAAAATATGTTCTATACTGGCAGCTTGGGTGTCAGGCCTTGTTCAGACAGCCATATACACGGATTTCTTTTACTACTACATAATAAGGTACCTGAATCCGCTCTTTATGACATTACAATTTCACTTAGGTGTCTGCTGACATGAATTTTCTTTATGATTATTTGCGGTCTCAGCTGGAAGAACCGTGACAAACTGAAGCTTCCTGCTTGAAAGGAACTGCACCTAGCACTAACAGTTATGTTTTGGTGTTATCTTTTCTTACACTTATACATTAATTTTTTTTTTCCGTTGATTTATCTTGTTTTCTATATACTATATGACAAGTATTGTTTTTCCTGATCAAAGTTTTTTTTTTAACTTCCATTTCCAGATTGATAATAACATACTCTGCTTCAACTACCCCGATGACTAATGCAGATGTCAAAGGAAATGCCCATTTTGATGAGAATAGTAGAATCGTCACAGTATATTACTCTCGTCTGTATCAGGCCTCCCAAGATATAGAAATACCAGACCTTTTATACACCATGCAGATCTCATCTTCATGTGAAATACTTTTCTGAGGCACTATTATATGTCTGGCAAATAGCCAGAGAAAAATTAGTAAATTAACATTAGTTGTAGTAGTTTTGTTGGGTGAATTATACTACGTTACCAAGGTCTTTATTTTCCAAGATCACTTTGGTCCATGTTCATGAAGTTGTGAAACATGCTTGTTTCATACAGTGACTGCTGATCTTCTATAAACCTACGGTTATACTATTAGCCATTATGTTAAATTAATCAGCTTATATGGACTCAGCCGCTGCTAATGAGATAGTGTTCAGTTAGTTAAAAGTATTTACGTTGCATAGATATTTTCGGATTCGAATTCCTTAAGGATTTCTATTTACTTTTATTGTTTTGTTTTGTTTTGTTCTAATTCTTTTTTTTTAAAAAAACTGTTTCGTTATCAAATTATATTAAATACCCAACCCAATCCAACCCAACCCAACCCAACCCGATTTTCTGAAAGAAGCTATAGTTTAGGCTGAGGCACAAACCAATTACCGATTGCTGAACAGTTTATATTTTGGAGCCAACAGCCAGGCCCCAAATAATGTTTTACATCACCCTCGTAAGTTTGTTGGGTTTTGATGGACAACATGAACTGGATTCACGCTGGGCCTAATGGGCTTAGTGGCCCATGATTCAGACTTCTTATCCATCTCATCCTCTTTTTCTCTTCTTTTTTCCTTTCTTTTTCAGTTCTTTTACGTAATTGACGCAGAAATTATTCAGATATTATAATTACTGTTATGTTTTAAACTGAAACAATAATTGGCGCTAAAACCTTTTGCCTTTTATAATTGTCTTTATGGTTAATTTTTAACAGATTGTTTAAAGTTAACAAACATGTGTAAATGACTAAAATATCCCTCTCTTTTTCTTTTGGAGTTTAGAGCGTAAACTATTTATCAACAATTTTTAATCATATTTTTTTTAATATTATAATATTGGGTAAAGTATTGGATAACTTATGAACTATTATAAATAATTTAAAAAAATAACAAAATAGACCTTGTTTTAATCTAATTTTAGTTTTAATTGTGATTAGTTAAATTTTACTAATCGAAGAATAATTTTAAAAGAGTATAGTGATTATGATATTTTGAATTTTTTTTTTGGTTAAAAATAAAAGAAAGAGATCATCGGAAACCCAGCAAATAGAATTTGATAATGATAGGCTTGTTAGCCTAATACCTCCTCTTGTGGTTTCCTTTTCAACAACAACAACAAGAGCACTAAACATTGTTTGTTAATTAGCTTACCGATTTGTTTAATGTATTAGCTATTAAATTTAGACTATATAACATCCAGTAGCTATATAGTTGATAGACATTAGTCCTATCAACACGAATCCACCTATCCATCCCATCAACAGCTATCAACAAGTGAGATTTATTTCTTCAAGATCTTAGACACTTCCACACAAAGATTCTTGACTATGATTAGATTAAACCTTTTCTTGGACTCGTTATAAGGATGGGATGGGCTTGATTCATGCCGCTATTATTCCACCGTCCATTTGATTTATGTTTATTATATTCTTGCACACAACTGTCAACCAAAGAGCTAGTCATTTGTTTAATCATATGTTACCTTAACCTTCTGGCCTCAAAGTAGTTCCATTTTCCAGCAAAGTAATGGCTACAGTTGCCTCCATATATATTACTAGTGCTCGCATAGTTTCATGATGGCTCATACTTCCCATCAATCAAAAGAAAACCAAGTGAAAGAGAGCTTTGGACTCTGAGTTGATGCATTAAAGTGAGTTGAATATGTAAGTGGAACAAATCATATAAGTGTGGTTAGGGCATTACCGAGCTATCTCCTTTGTGTGATTGATGGGAAAAATTCCCTTTCCAGAACACACTAATAAGTCAAAACATTTTATGCATTAAATGTTTTAGAACAAAACCAAATGAGTCACTCTTTAAGCTCTATTATCTTAAGCATATAGATTTATATATTTTGGTTTCATCAGAATAACTCATATGTGGATGGAACATAATGCATCATGTGACTAAAACAATTAGCTGTGTTCTTGATCCTACATGCATCATGCATGTACTGAATTGTGCAGCACTATAAATGAATGTTCAAAGGAATCAATTATTATTTGGTGGACTCAATGTGAACAAGTCCACAACTCTTTTATCTGTTTACTCCCTGCATACTTATGCTATATGTTCCTCTTGAAATGATGGAGAGAACAGAAAGATTCATAGTTGCCTGCACATGTACACCCCCTAATATATAGTTCGCAATTTGGTGTGATCCATCAAACTCATTAGGATGATAGAGAGAGACAAAATTAAGGCTAAAGTTCGGATATATATATATATATATATGGCTAGGTAATAGAAAGCCAAGGAACAGGAACAACTAATGTAATATATTTCTCTCCTACCAATCTTTATCTTCCTCGTGCCATCTTTCTTTTTGGCAACTTTCCTCACTCATGCTAAGCTAAGGCAAAGGTTTCTTTGCAACTATTTTCCCCACTTGAAAAAAGAAGTAGAAGAAGGAGAGAGAGAGAGAGAGAGAGAGAGAGAGAGAGAGAGAGAGAGAGAGAGAGAGAGAGAGAGAGAGAGAGAGAGAGAGAGAGAGAGAGAGAGAGAGAGAGAGAGATTTCTGAGGTGGTAAAAAAAAGAAGTGGTCACTCTCTACATGAACACTATCTCAACTCCCTCCATATTGGCTTTTTCCTAGTCACGTCAAATACTACGTACTTACTCTACCTGTGCAAAGCTTCTGTTCCTCAGCTTTCTGTCCCATCCTCCAACTCATTTTAAAGATGTGGGTCTACACATGCCTGCTCCCAGTTCACCAACACCTCCTTATAAGATTTCCTTGTCTATACTAATCTAAAGACTGTTCTGTTAATTAACAAGAAAAGATGGAAGCACAAGATTCAAACTTAATTGAAGCTTAAAATTAAGGTTTATAACTAGACCTTGAACAAAATTTTTGCTGCTCACACAAGTAAGGCATTTTGAGAGAGCGAGAGAGATATATAATATTAATTATATATGTATTTGTTGCAAGGTCTTGCTATAAACCTTTCTTTGCTTCTCCAAATGAGCTGCTTGCCCAATCGAACACATTGAATGCATCCAAGCTAGCCTTGTCTCCCCTCCTCTCATCTGGCTTTGCTCCCATGAGCTCTTTGGAGAAGATGAGGCTCATTGGGTCAGGCTCCAACTCGGCCAGGTCGGCGAAGAAGTCATCAGACTGGTTTGAGTCAGGAATCATAGGCTTGTAGCTCTGGTGGAATACTTGGCCGTTGTATTCAGCCTCCTCAGACGCATCAACGGCCTTGTGATCTATCAACTCCCCCGCCTCTTCTTCCTTCACCAGAGGACTAAAGCTTGCGCATGTCATGATCTCTTTAGCTTCTTCCTTCACACCAGGTGGTGGTTTTTGGGTGCGAGGAGACATCTTTGAGGAGGTGTTCTTTGATGCGTGAGACTTGGTCGAGCCGGCGAGCGCGTTTCGCTGCGTCGGCCATGGATGGTTGTGCTCCGATGTGTAGGTGATCACCAACATGTTCGGATCCGTTCGGCTGCGCTCCACTTGCTTCCTTGCCGAGCATCCTTTTGAGCTGCTGCATCTGTAATAACCCCTGAATTGTAGTGTTCAAACTTATCATCAGCTAATTAGCAACTCGGTGAAAGATCCATGTTTTATGATCATGGATGTTTAATCGTGAATTGAAGAAGGTAAGTAAATTAGTAGTAAGTAATCTATTCTTACCCTTGACTTTCTACTGGTGGTCATGTGCTTCTACTGATTTGAACTAGAGGATGGAACAAGGGAAAGAGATGAAGAAAAAGAAAAATTAAAATTAAAAGGGAGTACTACAGTTGCTATCTCTCTCTCTCTCTCCCTCTCTCTCTGGGCTAGTAGCTGGAATCTGAGAGTATTATATGATGACGAGAGGCAGAGAGGAATTACCTTGGGTAGGGAGAACCCTTGATTGGCTTTTGGCCATACTTCCTCCATGCCCATAGATCAGATGGAACAACTTCTCCACCTGGCCTGTTACTTCCTGCGCCTGCTGCTGGTGGTGGTGCTGGAATACATATCACCTTCTTTGGCTGGCTTTTCCTGTACAAGAATCATCAAACGAATGAGATGACCTTGTACTAAAATTTGGAACAAATATTATATATACATATATATATGAAGCTAGCTAGAGTGGTCATTTTTGCGCTCTTTTATCTTAGGGTTTGTGATCCCTTGTGGTTAAGAGAGAGAGAGAGAGAGAGAGAGAGAGAGAGAGAGAGAGAGAGAGAGAGAGAGAGAGAGAGAGAGAGAGAGAGAGAGAGAGAGAGAGAGAGAGAGGGGTGGAAAAGAAAGAAAGAAAAGGAAACCCTATTATCTCTATTCCCAAAATCATGGACTTTCTATTTCTGCCAATTCTAGGAAACAAGAGGAGTTGGTTTCTTTTTTTTTTGCATCATCATCCCCATATATAAAATTCCACTTCCTTGCTAGAAGGTGCATTAGTCTCCAACTTCAATTCAGACAAGAAGATCGAAGATGATTGTGATCGAATTGATTGCCAAATTCATTAGACATGATGAGATCTAGTCGCGAATTCACCTTCGCTTGATCCCGAGTGTGCGCGGCGACGAGATCTGCATCCCGGCAGGGACGTGGTCCGCACAGCCGCCGCCGCCGCCGACCTTCACCATATCTCCGGCAGACCTCACCACCGGAGAAGGCTTTATTGCTCTCATGGCCTTGGCGGCGTCCGGCGAGATCTGAAGCACCCGCGAGAAGACAGCAGCACAAGGCTTCTGCTGCCTCTCTTCTCCACCAATCAGCATCTTTCCAGCTACTAGCTCGCCGCCATCGCGCGCCTCCGCCGAGCCGGGCATCGCGTCAGCTGCATCGCAGAAATCCACGGCGCTTAATTCATCAAGCAACGGATCTCTGAAGTTGGCGAAGGGATCACCGAAGTCGTCCGAAGGACCGTCGGCCGGCAACGGCTGCGGGAAGCTCATCGAGCCCGAGGGGAGCTGCCAGCCAGCGATCGGAAAATCGACGGTAGCCGACAGACCATGGCCGCCAGCGCGGGCGACTATGTCGGCAAGATCTCCTTGGTCATCCTCCATCCTCTGCCAGAAGTAGTCACACATGGTTGCTGAGAGAGTAATTAATTTTGTAAGCTTCTCCTAAGTGTAAGTGTTGCACCAAAGAGGGAGTAGTAGAGCCATGCACAAAAATAAAAATCTCTCCTTCTTCTCTCACACACAAACACAAAGCAACAAGGACAAGGAGAAAGAGGAGATCATATCAATCTTATATTAATATGTGTACAAGAAGATTCATTCATGCTGACTTTTTCATGCCCGGGACTTCTCCATACACAAACAAAGAGAGAGTGTGTGTGTGTGAGAGAGAGAGAGAGAGAGAGAGAAAGAGAGAGAGAAAGAATGGAATGGAAGGAATCCTATAGAGAGAGAGAGAGAGAGAGAGAAATAAAAGAAAAAAGAAAATTATAGTATATGTGGAAGTTGGGGGGGATGATTATATTATTGCCATGAGAGGGCTAAAAGCTTGTACTGTTTTGGTTCTAGAATATATATTCTTTTTCTCTTCTTCTTTTGACAGGGTTTAACCTCTTGCTTTTGTATTCTATATATCTTGGTAGGCTCTTCTGTAGGCGAACTGTTTGTTCATATTTTTAATTCTTAAGAGCAAGTCCGGATCGATCGATCGATCGATGGATCTCCAAAAGTCTTCTTATTTAATTTAATCTCTCAAGTGAAAGACATGAATGAGGCCACAAGTAGCCGCATTCTTGGCTTCGAAAGCTTAATCGCCTTTCCTTTCCACCTCCATTAATTTTAACTAATTCTTATCAATTAATGGTATTTCCTTAATTGCACTTAAAGCAATGAAATATACATCATAGAAGTCTTCTTAAATATATATTTGCTTCTTATTGCTCTTCATGTTCGTTTTATTTCATAATAGGATTCATAGAGCTAGGCAATCAAACTATTTATAAGTTAAGAAATTAGAGTCGTTCCCAAGAGTTTAAAATCTTCAAGATCATGAGTTTAAAATAAAAGGTTAATAAATATGGAAAAATACATATCATTTAATTTAAAATCTTGCTTGCAGCAAATAATAATAATGTAGATATGTTATTTTAAGTGATGACGAGGCGGCAATTAATTGTATATAGCTAGAAAGAATCAAGGGATATATTAAAATCAAATGGATGATGTCTTATGGCATGCAACAATCAAAATCAATCAAATTAAACTAATCCCATCCTTTTAAGCAAACAAGAACTCCACGCAATTAAGCACATAGGTTTGGTTGTCATGCTCAACGTAATATTTTTCCTCTCTATAGCATCATCATGCCATTCTACAAATACTAATTTTCTTACATTATATAGCTTTTATAATTTACAGGCATGTCTCCTTCCAAAGTACATTACAAACCTTACTAAGTGTTTCCCTGCTGGTGTTTTGCAAGGATACTATGGTCATTATAAAATGCCGTTACGCGTTCTATTGACCGTTATATTTCATTCTTTTATTAACAAAAACAGCTTGCTTTATATGATGATGTTATAAAGATTATGATAAGGAGATGTGGCTTTCTAAGGGAAGTCCTTTGAATCTGATGACATATAACATGCATGTCATCTAAAAAGCTTCAACTTTTATCCTCTCTTATTATTCCATGAGAGAATGAAGTAAGGCTTAAGTTATCAAACTATGTTGCAAAATTCTGATGATTAGTATATAATCATTTTTTTTGATAAACTTAGATATCCATATCTATTGAAGAAAGAAAAAAAAAAAAAAGGAAGTTAGTGGTTATGATTTATTTCAACATTCTGTACACTATGATCACTTGAAGAGAAGGAGCTTATTTAATTATCTTCTTCTTTTTTATTAACTTCTCTCAACAAGCCTCATAGGGACATAGTGATCAGTAAGTAGAAATTTCAATTCTCTTTGACTTGGAGATGGTGGCGCTTTAATAGGCATTGCAATTTAAGGAGTTTGTTGGAGTTGGGTTTAGATTGATGTCAATATATATATGGCTTGAAGTGAGGGAAGCCTGTCAAGGGATTATGAAATCTAAACATTGTAGTAGGTGATAGAAGAATTCTTTGGCATGTTATGTGATTAATGCTACTCTAAAAAATGGACCAAAGTTGTAATTTATTAAGCAGAGAGGATAAAGATAGCAGAGGGCAGCAATATTCAAATATGTTTTCAATCAAGGGATTGATGACTTCAAGAAGACTTGGAAGGTTATAAGAAGTTGCAGAGCACTGGTATGCATTTCAAATTGTTCTGAAATCATATGCCCATTTTGTTCTAAAAGTTAAAATTCTGAAAAAATAATAGACATTGGTCTGATATATGATTTAGATAGGAGGTGGAGTTTAAAAAAAATAGCAAAAGGAATCAACTGATCCTGATGCAATTGTAGATCAAAAGGTCTTTGTCTGGTGATGGGTAGTTAAACTATTTATCCATTGTTTTTAGTATGCCACATGTAGTTTAATTTATCTCAAGTCCAATGGAGTCAAGAAAAGAAAGGGCACTATACACTGTTATGAGATGCTAATACCAGCAGTACTACTTAATGCCCTTTCTTTTTCCTTCTCATTCAAATTAAGTTTAGTGCCTTTGTCATGCATTGTTGTCTCTTTCATACCAAAATGTTTTTAATAACAAAACAATTCTTACCCTTATCTCTCTCTCTCTCTCTCTCTCTCTCTCTCTCTCTATTTAATGGTTTAGGAATCACATAATTAAGAACCTTTTACAAAGGCCTAGGTGAGGCCAAAATTTTGAGCAAGACAATACTTTTAACAGAGCATTGATTCCATGCAGCCTATAAGAAAAAGGAAAAGAAGAAGAAAAATGCCACTTGGCCATGTAAAGAGCTAGTAGCTCCTACTCATCTCTCCAATTTGAGTATTCTCCTCAACCAATGCCATGAGAGTTAGTTATGAGAGCCCCCATGATTTGATTTGGATCTCTCCAACTCATGTCATTTAATGTGCACAAAAAACACAACTCCTCCCACGTTCATGCATGAAATAAAAATCTCACTAGGAAACCACCTCTTTCTCTCTCTCTCTTCATGGATCTCATGCAAGCATCATCAATCACTGTCGACACTGGGATTCTCTCATCACCTCTTCTCCCTTTCAGAGCTTTTCTTCAAGAATATTAAGAAGCATCCTTCCATGTGACCCGTACTGTATTCATATTTATTTATATCACCTGTTGATTAATGTATACCTAGCTAGGGCTAATGCAAACACCCATAAGCTTGCCTACATTATATATATATATATATAATATTTATGCACTACCACCCATAACTGCATTGATCATCTTCTCTTAACACACTGTCAATGAGCATCGCGGAGCGTAAATTAATGAGATCGAGAGCAGATTAAGTCATGCTTAGCAGCCACATTTAATTAGGACATGCATGCCAGCAAACCACCTATGTCGATCCACATGGGACAAACCGCAGGACACGGTCGTGATGTCACTATCGTTATTCTTCAAAAATAATGCAATGAAACTATTATGTATTCATAATTCTTCTTTTTATCGTCATTCTTATCATGAGGATTGGAGGCTGTGTTTTATGTTGACAATAGGCTTAATTGTACATTGATCCTAGCTTGAAAGAATTCATCAAAGTCTTCACGGTGAACATTGTATGCATGCATCTCCTCCAACTTTTTGCAAGCAAAATTTTTGGCCCACCAAGTAACATAGTTAGTTGCTGGATGAGCTAGCCAAGCATTTGAAGATGTTGTTTGTTATTGTTGTTAAAAGGAAACATGTTAGCCTCCCAATAAGGAGCAAGAAAGCGAATGTCATTCCATTTAGAAAAGAGGCTTTCTTCACACCTCTTTTTAAGTCCTTTTTGGGGAAGGGAACTCCATGTCCATCCTTGCAAGTGATTGTATGTTTAAAGAGTGATGATGATAAGCTTTGGAAGTCGTGGCACGTGACTTAGATGGGATTGGTTTTCTTTGAGACCTCAAACTCAAACTCATGGATGAACAATTTGTTCAATTCTGTATGAGAAATTTTCATTCTTACAGGTAATACGTACTAATACTTCAGCATTAACATCGGTACAATATGTTACATAGATTATGGGAGGCTGGCAAAAGGAAAATTACAAAAAGAAAAATCCATCTGCAAAAATGACCATTATAACAATTCTCAAGCCATAATACATAAATTAATACTAGAACTCAGATTCAGAATATGCCATTTTAACAAGATGGACAATTTGTCAAGTCTTAAGTTCAGAACTGAGTTTTGATTGTGATGCTGCACATGATAGCAAAAAGGGCATAGGATTCTATGTCCAATCGTATACAACAATATTATTGGAAATGAACTTCTACAGATATTTCATCACACCCCATTTAGCTTTAGCTGGCCTGGATCCACCAATATAGTGATCTAAGATCTTGCCTTGCATTGCTGAAAAGTGAAATATATTCAATTGTCCAATTAGTGAATAAAGCTCTACAGAAAGGGATGACTGCCTGGTCCAATAGTCTGCAAATTGACTGCCTGGTCCAATAGTCTGCAAAGGGATGTTCTTCAGTATTGAAAAGCTACAGCTACTCTTGTCATCTTATCCCAAACTCCACATCTTCATAGTGAGCTTCTCGTTACAAGGTCAATTTTAACTGAAAGAAGGGGACGATCACCCCACACCAACTTCATTTATAAGAACAAAACGAAATAGAAGAAGAGTTCCACAGAATGCAGTATATATTCTATGCACCAATTTCATGCTGAAGCCGCAACGCAACTTCATCCTGCATAAAACATAACTTGAGACAACTATCATTTAAATACATCAATGGCAAGCCAAAATCTGTGCTCTCTTGATGTAGATTTAGTATCTTAGAACTTTGTTCATTAGACCAAAGTTCCAACCAGAGTGAAAAGGTGAGAGCACAAAGAACAGTGGATCTGGTACCAAGGGCCACCATCAGACAACCATTACTTGCTGCCACTGCCCTAGAAATGCAATGGCCCACTGACCAGCTTCGAGCAAATTGACTGGAAGGATGGGATGGGATGTATCAAGGGTCAAAAGTTTGGGATAATAGATAAGGAATTGGCCAATCTTCCTCTGCTTTATCTAGTATGCTGTTCTCCTCACACCACTAGTCACCGAAAGCTAATAATCCTCTTTTAGGATCCCTTTACCAGATGAAACAATGGGTTTTGGCCAAGATAATTGGAAATGGGAACAGAAAGATGGGCCCAACATTCTAGATGATCGTGCACTATTAAACCCCCTTTAAGAAAATACAATATATAAAGATCAAATCCAGAGCAACAGCAGCGTACCCCATTCCAATTTCCAAGTGCTCATTGACGTCAGCATTCATGACATCTCTCCCCCTCACTGTTCTCAAAAGCGTTAATAAGCAGGAATCTTCCGTCTACAGTGGCATGGTCTTCACATGCATGAATGATGCAAAAGATAACCACCTGCATTTCATTCAGTTGGTTTAGAAGGAATGATAGCATGCCCAAATAATATGATTAAATCTATTAGCCTCCTGAATACAGTCCGATAACTCCTATGATCAATGAGTACAAATTTCATAAAAGTATCAGAACATACCTCTTCTTCAGTCATCCAGGTTTATACCTTGGCATGGTCAGAAGATAGAGCATTCCAGTAGAACAATAATCATGTGAAGAAACAAATGAAAGATAATGAATATAAGAAAGGAGAACTCTCCCAAATTTCTATCCTTTTGGTTTGGAAATAGGAAGGGAGTTCTGAAATTAGTCTAAATTAGAGGTTATATGAATTAGTGATAAATAAGAGCTAGCTCTCCATGCTTTGAGACAAACTTTTGTTAAAAAGAACCAGGATGAGAGCTTTCCTAAGGAGAATGGTCCAGCTAGCTGATATCATGCAACCATGAAAATTGCAAACAAGGGAACAAATTGAAGAGATTTCAAGTAGATAAGCATGTGCAAGTTTGATGCTAGGTGACCTATGTCTGCGAGTTCATTTAACAATTGTTACTCTGTTTTGATCTGCTCCACTGGTGAATAATAAACAACTAGCATCAACAACATCAACAGCAGATGTCAGTAATTACAAGAGAAATCATAAATAAAATGGAACAGATACCTGTGCGACCAGGGTAGTGAGGGCAGGACTGATCAATGCAATGTTAGCCATGGATACTTTATCTACTAGACCAAATTTATATTTTTTTCATAACTTTTGAACCTAAATGATATTTTGCAGGGCATGATATATGAATTTGAAGAAGACTCATAACTCATTTCATGGCACAATTGACAGCCATTGATTGAATTTCTCTTCTTTTGCTTCGACACTTGTAACTAATAATTTCGTACAAATGTTTATCGTCACTGATGAATAAGTTGGAGATGTTCTTCAGTATATAGAATATACTCTCATGTTATAGCAACAACTGCGCATTGCATATCCTTAGTGTGTACTATCCATGGTTTTGAAGATTTACCTTATCGATGTATTTGTATCATGTCTTATCCATGTCTTGCATCCTGGGTCCATCCTTCATAGTAGTTGCATTAAGTAGATTCCCTGTTTCCAAATAAATTTATTAACCTTATCAAACTATTAGAATGTAAAAGTGGGTTACACAATTCAAGGTATAAGTGTTTTCAGATCATGGAACAATCATGAAACATGCTTTCAAATCACATCCAACTGTATAGAAAAAGCATTGTAAAAGTGATACGATTGAAGGAGAAAAAATATTGCAAAATTTGCATCGCGGTGATCAGGTTGCATCAATCATATGCTAGTCGGTGTTTAAGGAGAATAAAGCAACAAATATTGGCCAAAATGACAACAAAATAAGGCAGGTATAATTCAACTAACAGCTTAAAAATATATATACCACGCAATTTACAGATTCAGACGTTTCTAAAAAAAAATCACAACTTACCAAGCCACAAAAAGATGATACAATCCTAGATTCATGCCCCAACAAGTGATACTGGAATAAACTTTCAGCATCAATCGTACTAAGAAAACCCTAAATTTCTATCCTAAAAGAGGGAAAATGAATTCGAGAAGAAATTAAGAAGAAAGTGAGGCTTTAGAGCGTAACGGCGATGCAATTTGAGAGGATCTTAGTACCATCACGGCCAGGGTTAGAGCTAGGCTGGTGGAGGACCTGGAGCCGGAGGCCGGAGCTGATCGAAGCAATCGAAGTCCGAAGAAGGGAGACTCGTAATGGGCTGTGATAGGCTGCTGTCAAGTGGGCCCAAAAGGCCCATCCATATACCGCAGCCCAACCTAACAACATTTCTAATTCAACCCCCTTCTTTATTCATTATTGTTCTTCGCGTTAGCCGGTACGTCGTAAAATCTAGTAAAGGGAAGGGAGGGTGGGAAACTGAAAGGTGGCGGTGTGCATAATCTAGAAAGAACAAGAAGAACTAGAAAACTTAGAAAGGCGGTGGTGCTTACAATGTAGTAAACATAAGTAGGCGACGGACGCTGACAGAGAAAGAGAGAGGAGCGATGGCTTCGGTGGGAAGGGGTGTGTTCAAGGCGATAAGAGAGAAAGGCCTTCGCAATTTTTTCAAAGAGATACGAGACGAGGGTTATTTGTGAGTGCCTTCTTTCGTCTCTCCTCTTCTAAGAGAACCAGATAGCTTGGGTATCGTATAGATTCTTATAGGTGTTTGTCGAAATGCTTCGGAGAACAGTAAAATATACTCTTTTGCTGTCCTCCTTGTTCATCTCTAACACATTTCGTGTCTTGTAGGAGATGCCTTTTGGATGGAAATCTATTGTAAGTGCCTTTTGAATGGCATAGCATGTTAAACAGAAAAATGACCATTTTGCTTCAGAAATGGTCTTGTATCATGATATGTTTGTATTAACTTTCAGTGGACTTTTATATGGAAGTTGTGACTAGTGTCTGAAATCTCAATGTCTTCTCAGGCAAACAAAGCTTCATAATATTGGTGCAACCCTCGTCGGAGTTGATAAGTTTGGAAACAAGTATTATGAGAAGTTGCATGATACTCAATTTGGTCAGTACGACTTCCTGATCTTTTGCTCACATGTTTCCTTTCAGAGAAAATTATACTATGCCTTTTTGAATTATGGAAAGTCAAATTGCTTCGAAAAATCTAGCATATCCTCCTCAGGTTCACTGAAGCCTCACCTGACACTTTGTCAGGTTGCAACTGCAGCTGTAAATTTGCCAAATGAAAATTTAGTTGGTGTGAATAGGATTCTCTCTTCTTGTGTAGGAAGACACAGGTGGGTGGAGTATGCAGAAAAAAGGCGTTATGATGCATCCCAAATTCCACCCGAGTGGCATGGATGGCTGCACCACATCACTGACCATACAGGGGATGAGGTAAGTTCTCAGATTCATGCTGGTTTGATCTATTCAAATTATTTTCCAAAAGCATCAAGTGCAGTAGAATTAGCCTTTCTTGGAAGTCATGATCTTTCTCAGGTTATACTAGTAGGAGAACACAATGTGCTACCAGTAGGCTGGTTTGTCCGATGTAGACATTTAGAAGTAATAGCAGAGTAGCTAGCATTACACTTGGAATCATCAGATTTAGAGAGGACATGAATCCCCTGTATACCATGTATATAGTGGTAGCCGTCGAACCTATCATCTACTGTGTGTTTTAAAAACATGTATGATTTAGCATTTCTGCTACAAGAAAATAAAGTTGAGTACATGTTTGAATTAATGTCTAAAATATAACTCTTTCTTGGCAGCTTTTGTTGTCGAAGCCTAAGAGGTATGGACTGGAGCATAAAGAGAACCTCTCTGGTGAGGGTGATGCATACATCTACCATTCAAAAGGCCATGCTCTCAACCCTGGACAGAAGGACTGGACCAGTTACCAACCTTGGCAGCCGGAGAATGACTAAAAACATCCGTCGACCCTTGCAGCCCATTGTCATGTGCATATGTATCTTGCATCTGCTTTGCTTTAGCTATGTATTCTGAAATCTCCTCTCTTTTCCATCCCTTCAGAAACTGGGGTGTGATGTCAGGGAACTAGTTGTGCATCAGAATAAGGAACTTATGGTTATTGCAGACAGTGGTGAGTGTCTCTCAATGTAATCTTAGCTGCTAGTAAGGGCAAAAGGTGGATCAGGTTACAGTCATTTTGTTGAATTACAACAGCATGTCTATTCGTCACTGGAGATAAGTGGGAGAATGTAGTAATGACCAGGAAATGCTTGTGATTGCAAGGAGAATCAATTCTTATTTGGAACGTCCCGGAATAAGTCCAAAAGAATACTGTTGTATTAAAGATTGATTCTGGTCAATCTAGAATGGAATATTCTCGTGTTATCCTGAAGACAAATCTCGAATATCCATAATGGGTCACATTTAGGCAATTAAGTTTAACATCAATTAGGTAGTCGTCGACATTATATATGTTAGACATCAGTAGAAAAAACTAGGGACTTAGTATTAAAAAATTTATTCTCCAACTAAACATTTGCTTGAGATCGTCTGTTGATGTGCCCATGAAGAAGAAAAATTATAAAACCAATTAAAATATTTGCCGTGGGAAATTTTTAGCCAAATTAGCTGACGAGGTACCAGTTTTGCGACGCGAGATTTACGTAGTCTTTCACGCGTCAAATCTGGGTGGGTGAAATGTATAATCACATTGGACCCCACCCTTGCCTCAGAACTTCAATAACAAATCGACACCTATGCAGCTATCTTTACATTAATGCCCTTGAAAAGGGAGAAAAGATCAAGCCGTAACTCGTAAATGTCTGAGTGTTGTTTTGTAAATTAGCTCCTCAGCCCACGAGAGATTTATGAGCCTCCAATGTACAATTTCGAACTCGGAGATCTCCTCAAGAAGAGCAAGTCATTGCGGCGACGGTCCTCCGATGGCGCGAAAGATTCCTCGGAAGCAGCAGGGCGGTGGCCCGAAGGAGTCTGGATCGCCGGTAAAGCCGACCTCCCGGCCCGAGCAGTCGCCGCAGAAGGAGAGGGAGGAAAAGGCGCCGGAGGACCGCCCGGTTCGCGTCTACGCCGATGGGATCTACGATCTTTTCCACTTCGGCCACGCCCGGGCTCTCGAGCAGGCCAAGATGCTGTGAGATCTCGTCCCTATTAATAAGAATTATTACAGGAATTAATTGTGTTCACACGTCAATGAAGTAGGCGTGGGACTTTCTTTTCTTTTTCCTAATGTCAAATTTTGCGTGAAATTATGAGGTCTATTTACTTTCATCGATTTGTTTCTCTGATCAATTACTTACTAGTTGCAATTTGACATTTTTCCTGCAGATTTCCGAACACCTACCTACTCGTTGGTTGTTGCAATGATGAGATCACTCACAGGTACAAGGGGAAAACCGTCATGACCGAGTCCGAACGCTACGAATCCCTCCGTCACTGCAAGTATGTGTATTCCATAGGTTCCCATGGCATAATTTTATCTATCTCTTTCTCTTTGCCTTGAAATTTTATGGTATTTTCATTAATAACAACCTCAAAGAAATTTTCCATTTCACTTTCCCATGGTTGAGGTGGAGACTTTCTAGTTTTCTATCCTACTTTGGTTTTACCATAGTTTTTCTTTTGTTAGATGAAGTTCTATTAGTATTATTAACATTATGAATCAATTTTATGGCCAGCAATAGATGCTATGATGTGCCATTTACTTGAGTCTTACAACTCTTCTTTCTTTAGCTCTGTATCACTAAAACTATGCTCTTTTGACTGACACAATGTGCACTGATTTTGTTAATTAATTTGCTACAAAATTTTCGTTGTAGGTGGGTGGATGAGGTCATTCCTGATGCTCCATGGGTCATCACAAAGGAATTCCTTGAGAAACATAAGATTGACTACGTGGCTCATGATGCCCTTCCGTAAGATTCATCAACTTAAACACAGCAGAGTTTATCTTCAGAAATTTCATCTTGACCAGAGAAGTCCTATTACCTCCTTAGACTTTAGTAACTAATTTAGTCATACTAGTTCTTGGATAGTGTGACGCTGTTAGCAATAGCTGGACGATAGAAAGCTTGATCATGAGGAGTGTAATAGTGTATCACCTTAGTGAAGTGACAATCTTTATTTTTGTAGTTATAGAATTATTATTTTCATTTGATGCATATCTGGATTGTTAAAGAAACTTTGAGCGTATAAACTATTACTCACTGTTCTCTAGGGCCTACTCATTAGGAGAATCTGACTATTTAATAGAGCAACATTCTGCACTTCATTTTCAGTAAATTTAACCTTCTCAATGAACTGTTAGACCTGGTTCTTAGCAGAAGCTGCGTCCATTTAGTTGAATCACATATTTTTATTTTGAATTGTTTGATGTATTAACTCATCCTTGCAATCTATGACTCTTCGTAGATATGCAGACACAAGTGGGGCCGGAAATGATGTTTATGAATATGTTAGTTCTCTTCAAAGCTTACAGATAACAATTCATTTTTCTGGTCTGGTTGTTCAAATCAGTGTCTCATGCTTCATACGGTATTTTATCTGCCTGCAGGTTAAGTCTATTGGAAAATTTATGGAAACAAAGCGTACAGATGGAATATCCACATCAGACATCATAATGAGGATTCTGAAGGATTATAACCAATATGTAATGCGAAACTTAGCACGAGGATACACAAGGAAGGATCTCGGCGTGAGCTACGTGAAGGCATGATAATGGAAACCTTTTTTTTTTACTTCTAAATGATTAGGAGATAGGGTCACTGTTGAGTGACATTCTTTCTGAATACTAGGCGGCTTTGATATTCTTTCTTTCTAACCATAGATGTAACTTCTATCAGGAGAAACAATTGAGAGTGAACATGAAGATAACTAAGCTGCGTGAGACTGTGAAGGCACATCAAGAAAAGGTGGGAAAGCATGATCCCTTAGCAACCAAATCAAATTGTCATTGTTTACTTGCTGTACATGTGTAGTTTCACATTAAGCATCTGGTGCTGCAATGACAGGAACCTTGGCACTTCATGATTGACAACTAAAAATCCTTTTCCCTTTACGTTATAAATATATTCTTCTGTTCTGTTTAATTATCTCAACACATTTTTGGTGTTCTCCTTTATTCTGCAGTTACATACAGTAGAGGGGTGGGTTGAGAATGCAGATCGGTGGGTTGCAGGTTTTCTTGAGAAATTTGAGGAAAGATGCCATATCATGGTGAGTCGCCACACTTGACATCTGTACTGTTAGAATGACTCGTTCTTTCTGTTGTGTGGACATAAATATCTGCAATTCTTAGGTGGAAAGATAATCTGGAAATTTACCTTTTACCTTTATTTTCTTATTTCTTTCTCTTCCAGTATGTCATAGACAACCTATTACAACTAATAATTATTTTTGCACAGGAAACTGCAATTAAGGACCGGATTCAAGAAGGACTGAGGAGGCAGTCAAGCAAAGAGATGAGTGCCAACCTTGTGCAAGAACTAGAAGTTTCATGAGATTCTTGACAATGAACTTGATAGATAGTTATGAAACAACTGATAAGCGGATGATATATAGTGATTTTCTTCCGACGCTATCTCGTCACTTTTATAACGTCAAGTTGTGGATTGGTTGAACTGTTCTACTACATGGAAGCTACTGTTGCCACTCTCCAAAATTGTTGGCACTAAAATACATTAGTCTAAATCAGTGCACTTGTCTGATGATTGCCGTAGTCGTACTTTTTAGCATGACTGGATATACTGCAGAGACCCTTTGTTATTTTCTGCTGATATCCTTTCATATCATTTACACCGCCATTTTTTTAAAACTTTTTCTTGTGACTAGCTGGTCCTAATGTTTCATAGCGATATTCTCTGATTCAGCTTGTGATCTAAGCAAATTTTATTGTTCCTGTGGAATATCTTGAAATAATTATATTGTATCTCTATACTATAAGAGGTAGAAAAGGAATGTATCCATTCATTCTAAGCCTTTTGCGACTCTCTTTCTCTCATTTCTAAATTGCCCCTCCACATCATCCTCTGTAATCTTCGACCCCTCTTCAAGAAATTTAAAATTACGGTTGAGCCCGCCTCCGATATTGTTTTTCGAGAGGTTTCTGATTTGCTATTAAAGATAAAACATGTCTTTATAATAATTTATTTAGTTTTTAGGCTCGAGTTAAAATTGAGTGTGTTTTTTTTGTTATTATTCTAAAAGATGGAGTAGTTTTTTCTAAGTTAATTGAGGTTGTTACACAAAAAAATATATAAAAAATAAATAAAAAACTCAAATTACAATCATCTTTAGAAATAGGATGTTAATAAAAAAATACAAAAAAAAAAAGTATAAGATATGATTTTTGTTTTTTTAATTCTCCATTTCTTAAAAAGATCCAAAAACATTTCATACTGTTCTTGAAACAGGTGCCCCTGGCAAAGAATATCTAGTACAATAGAAACAGGTGACCCCCGACTAATTCAAACGGATATACTTCACTTGTACTATTCCTGAAGAAGATCCAAAAACATTACATATTGCTTTTGAAACAGGTGTCCTGTGACACTCGATAATTAGTATTATTGAAACAGGTGGCCCTTGACTAATTTAAATCATTTAAAACTTTTGAAGCAAGTCAAACCCATATTAACCGTTAAATTTAATAAGAAATCATTGGACTAAATCTTTGAGATGTTTCTGATTTGCAAAATCAGATCAGTACTTCACAAGTGCACCATATATTTCAACAGTGACAAAAATATTTAATTTTTTTTTTAAAATAAAAAACAGTTGTGATTCTTTACTGATTGTAAAATATATATATATATATATATATTTACAAAATATAATAATAATAATAATAATAAGAAAATTTTAAAGTGACGGGAAATAAATATCATTGAACATGTGACACTTAATTCTCCTTCGGGAATCATAAGGGATAGCACGTGTCCATATCAAAACTTAGGCTTCATCTATTTGACGCCTTCCCCTAGTAATTGCCTTCCCAGTTCACAACCTGCACATAAATAGTTTCCAAGCTATTAATACCACCTTCTTTTCCCCATTAATTTTGACATAAATTTGATGCGAAAATCGCCGGAAAAGCTCCCCAAATCTCCAGTCTCCGCCGAAGAGGAAGTCTCTGCCACGTTTCAAATCCCACAATGTCGGGATTGGGCCGCCAGTGTTTTAAAACGAATTCAAATAAGATAACGGTCACTAACTTCCAAATTTCCCGGGGAAACGCTCCCCACTAGTTTGTAATGACCGTTTGATTGAAAGAGAGGGACCCTTCTGCATCTACCTCCATCCACAGAACTCAATGCCCACAAGATGTTCGCTGAAATAGAAAGACGTCACGACTGAGGAAGCTTCCTCCCCTACACTATCTCGACGTCTGCTGCTTCTCCTGTCTCATTCCATCCACCTTTCTCAGCTCTGACCTTCACCAGATCAGTCCTCAGAAAGCCTTGGGACTCTTTATAACCTTTGTGCAGGTACCTTTTTCATCTCATTTTAAGATAGGTAATCGTTTTGCCAACCATGAAATCAAAATTGGGGTTTGGGCATATGGGTTATCACGGGATGAACCGTGAGATTCTGATCCCGCTGAATTCTACGGACATCATCGATGGTGCCCGTGCTACACTTTGGTGTAGTTCAGCATTAATTGTGGGTGTAGTTCGGCATCAATTGCATTTCAATGGTTTATTGTATCAGATGATTGATGGTTGGATACTGATAAGTGAGTTTGTTCCAGGTTGTTAAGTTCTTGCACTTGGTTACATCGTTGGGGTTGATTCTTGCCTTGGATAAGCTTCTCGAGAAGGCCTTTGTTGCGGCTTCTATTAAGTTTCCAAGTGCTCTATTTGGGATGTTTTGTGTGTTCTCTGTCCTGATGATCTTGGATTGTATTGCACCTTCTGCTGTGACGGGTTTCATGAACTTCTTTGAACCGGCTACAATGTTCATCCACAGGTGGCTTCCACTGTTCTATGTTCCGTCATTGGTGGTTTTGCCTCTTGCTGTGAAGGATGTTCCCGAATCTTCAGGGCTAAAGATTTGTTTAATCCTTGGTATGTAGCTTCTTTGATCACTTTGAAAGAAGCAGAATACCAGAAGGACATAAGTATAACTAACTCCAATGAAGGACACTTTGAATGTATTAATGGTTTGCAAGGTTTAATTGCTTCTCCATAACAAAATTGAGGAGCTTTATTTCAGAAACAAGATAGATGACCTTGAAATGTACAACCAGAAATACTTCTGATCATCTCAGGGATATAATATTTTTAGACTAGTCTAGACCATGAATTTTCATGAAAAAATCACATAAGGATTCTGCTCAATTACTGAAAAATCTACCATGCTGAATAATCAATACATAGCATTATGTTGAATAACTATAGGTTGGCAATTTATCAGGAACTATATGTTTATTGTATATCTCATTTTGAGCTTATCATTTTTTTTTCACAATCAGTTCCCCTTCTTCTCTTTTGCTAGTTTGCGGCTGGCTGGCTTCCCTTTCAGTTGCAGGATACACAGCCATGGCTGTGAGACGAATTGTGAAGACTGAGATGATACCAGCTGAGCCCATGCCAAAACCTTCTCCATTTACATTAGTGGAGCTTTGGGCATGGACAGCTATTTTTTGTATAACATTTGCTCTTGCATTTGTTTTTCCAACAGCACTTGGTACAAGTGCAAGAACATGCCTTCCTTTCCTATTGGCTGCTACTGTCTTGGGATACATGGTTGGTTCTGGGTAATATGCTTCTCACACTTTTCCAAAAATCTCATCTATGTTGGATTTTTCGTGTAAGTGTGACTGTTTATTTGCTTTACATTTGGTTCAGGTTGCCCTATGATGTCAAAATCGTGTTTCATCCAATTATCTGCTGTGCAGTTTCTGCAAATTTGGCAGCAATAGTGTATGGGTATCTCTCCCGGTCTGGAATGGATGCTGTTCTAGGTTTGTAGCCTACTATTAATCTAACATTCTGAATTTACAAGTTTTCCATATATTTATAATGGATGTGAGATAACTTGAAACGTCTGAATGATGCACAAAATCACTTGCATCTTCTGCTTCAGCCATATAATCAGTGCACTAGCTACAAAGAACTCAGATTACATATTCCTTTACTCTTGCTTCATGGCTTTCCAACAATATCAGTTTCTTTTCTGGGACATTCTATTGCCTCTGCTGTCATCTTTACATACCCTGCAGTAATCAGCAACATATATCAGACTGTAGACTCCCCTCTAGTCTTCCTAATAGAAAGACAGCAGCTAGATGAACTTCTCACTTGCATGATGAACGCAAAGTTTGTGAAAAGCTGACATTTCAGAATTTTTCCTACAGAATTTGATCACATGCTAATAGTGTTGTGCAGATAACATGAATGGAAATTTAGGTCCATCTGTCCATGTCCTGGCTCAAAAAGTAAAGGAGAAAAGTTGTATGATTTGCCAAGAAAAAGAAAGATGCCCTATTATACTAAAATCTAGATCTCTGCCTATGATTTTTTTTTTAATTTTTTTTTGAGAGAATTCTTCTTTGTTATTCTAAAGAACTCCTAATACTTTTTTTTCAGGCAATTACCTCACCAATGTGTCATCAAATCCTGGGGCTGGTGACATTCTGATGGGTTTTCTGGGATCCGTTATTATATCATTTGCGTTTTCAATGTTCAAACAAAAGAAGGCAACTTCTCAACTCCAAACATATATTCATTTTTATTTATTTATTTATTTATATATCATTATCGTTGCTGTTGTTTCCCGTTTACCGTTTGTATTTTTGTTGTTGAAGCTATTAGCTACGTAACTCATAATTTTGTCCTTTTTCATCCTTTCAGTAGATACAGTCCTATTAACTGCTAGAATGAGATTTTATATAGGAATTAATGTTGATTTTAACTGAAAAGTACTTCTCTTTTTTCTTGGCTAGTAGCTTGTGAAGAGACATGCTGCAGAAATTTTCACATCAGTCATGGTTGCAGCTATTTTTTCTCTATATTCAACTGCTTTTATGGGACGTCTGATTGGCCTCGAGCCAACATTGACGATATCAATTATACCAAGATGTATAACTGTGGCACTAGCTTTGAGCATAGTATCCTTCTTTGAAGGTAAGTTCTATTACAGTATTACTCACTGCACAGAGTTTTTGCCTCCTTATCTCTGGTAATGTCACTCATACATAACAATGGAGAAGGGGAAAAATATTAGTGTTGGAACAAGTGATAATTTGAAGTTCTCATTTGTACACCAATATGACTGGATTGAGAAGAAATTTAGTTATTGTAACACCTTGGGAATAATATGCGTACAAGAAAGTTAGATTAAATGTGAGAAGTATGAGAAGAAGGTGAAAATGACCATCACAAATGAATCTCAATTCGAGTATGAACCATATAGATTTAGTGAAAATGGATCCTATATCTGATCCCAGCAGATGAGTCTCATGGCTTTGTGATTGTTGAATAGTTCCCTAAATATGATCCATATAGTGCTTCAATTTCAAATAGACAAAAATCTTGCATTTCCAATTTTGTTCCATATTATTTGGTATCATTCATCCGGTATCTGATTGTTTGATTTCACGCGGCATAGGTGCAAATACATCTCTTACTGCTGCTGTGGTTGTTCTCACCGGTCTCATTGGGGCAAATTTTGTCCAATCAGTGATGGATAAACTTCGTTTGCATGATCCTATTGTCAGAGGAATTGCAACAGCTTCTAGGTACAACCTTAATCTTCTCTTTTAGTACAGTTTGCTGCTCAACATATTCCTGAAATAAGTTTCTGAATTGTTGATATGAGTTCTTAAAGACTGCTAGATTTAATCATGAAATGTACAGCAAACCATATAATTTGATCTGTTTATTATCTATGGAAATTTTTAAAGTTGAACTATTCTGTTCTCCAACTAGTGCCCATGGACTTGGGACAGCAGCATTGTCAGCTAAGGAACCTGAGGCTCTTCCATTTTGTGCCATTGCTTATGCTCTGACTGGTATATGTGGTACACTAATTTGCTCAGTTCCTGTGGTGAGGCAAAGCTTACTAATGGTAGCTGGATGAAAGATGTTGGGTAATTGACTTCAAATTACACTCTCATGTAATCTGGATATCTAGAGGTGTTCTGCTGGAAAATTCTTGTGAAATCACAAGAATAGTAAAAGGATCAAGATAGCATTCCCTTATCAACATCCAAAGGACTGGAAACGGTCATAGATCGTTCAACAACTATGTTAGAATGTTCTTAGCTTATGTATAGTGAGTGATAAATATATGTGTGTGTGCAATCATGTTAAGAAAGGTAGCCACTGAGGATTTTTTTCTTCTTCTTCTTTTATTCTTCGTGTAATCAAGAATGCTTATTATATATTCTCATGTAAATAGAACGTGCATTTAAAATTTTGTCCTTGTACAGATTTTATCTGATTAAAGCATTCACCAAGATCTGAGAATGGAAATAATGCTCTATGTCTCCTCTCAGCATCTCCTATATTTTAAATGCTCTGAAAAGAAGGAAAAGAAAGAGAAATACTATAGCTCATGTCTGACACAAATCTCAAAAAAAGTCATATAACATCAATTCACCATGCGACCCCATCTGTCTGTCTGGGCCACCAAAGGACCTCAGACACATATATATCTGTGGAATGACTAAACTATCCCCCATAAGTCTTTCTCAGCATCCACTCATTCCAAGTTTTCAACAACCTTGCTGATATGCTGGGGTTGGTATTTAATCAGACCCTGACAAAGAATTTATGCACAAAAAGTAAGCACTGCTGAGTCCTAATTGCCCTCGAGTGCATGAAATAATTATCCAAGAATGATAAGGTAAAATGGTGATTGTGGACAGTTTCATGGGGTGTAATCTGAATCCCAAGTAAGCAGGCAGCAGTATCTAGTATAGTAGAGGTCCCCCACTCCATAAAAACTCAGTTGGGCTCCCTTTTATGCTATTGGTGCAATGCCCATTAAAAAGACAAGAAAGAACATAGCCCACCTCCTCTTTTCCTCAGCTTTCTGAGCTACTCCACCTCTGCAACAGAGAAGGTTTATGGCTCGTATTTAATGATGTGAGAACTGCTATTTTTTGCGCAAGGGGGAATAATGTGGACTGAGAACAAAGGTGAAGGTAGAATGGCTTCTCAGGCAGCTTTCTCTTGATGTAAGTTTTACTGTTTGCAGTGATCTTGATGGCCTTCTCTTCTTCCATTTTCTCTCTATTTTCGCATGACTCTATGACTGCTGCTTTTCTTGTGACTTTCGCTCTGTGTTTCTTTATGGTTGGTGGTGTCCTGATGAGAGTTTAATATGTTTTCTCTTGCTCATGGTTTCGATCTTTCTGTGAAGTGTGTTTTGGGAGCCCTTGTTTGCCTTTCTGTGTTCTAAATGCAATCTTATGCTCTCATGAGTTCAAATCTTTGGCCCAGTTGATCTATGTGGGATTCTGTTCTTGCCTTTTCTGATTTAACTTCTGGTTACATGGTAAATTGTTGGCTGCTTAAAAAGAGCTCCTTTGCCCTTGAAATATTTGACTACAAGATGGTAAAATTATTTTTCTTTTTTCTTTTTTTATTATTTTGTTAGTAGATTAATGTGCTAAGTGCTTAAGTCCAGTTTGTTTGCTTGTGTACAGGTTTTCTTTTTATTTTTTCAAATCTGGACAAGTGAGTATTACCATTGCTTTTTATACCCATAGGACTAAGGCTATAGGTAGACAGATAATGGAGGTGGCTACTTTTATAGATGAAATTTCTCTTCTTGTTTGGGTATGTTTTGGAGAACTCCTTTCCTTCTTCTTTTTTCTCCCTCTCTTTGTTGTGCTGTTGGTCATATGCTCCAACTCAATGTTGGTTTAATTTCTTCCTGGACTGCTGTTTGAGAACTAACTCAGGTAGATTAGTGTGTTCTATTGGGATCCATGGATGGAAGAGGGAGGCTTGGTCAAAGGAGCTGGGAATTTTCAGATCAGGATGAGCATGCTGACTTAATGCTAAAGCACGGATCAAGTGTTCCAGTTCCCTACAGTGTTATTTCTGGACACCATGAGACTTCTTTGAAGATGAGTTGTTATCCTGATAGAGATTCTGTAGTTGGGGAACGCAACTCTGAAGCATCTGCGATGGACTTCTCTTGGATTTCTCAGAGAACCAAGAACATAGTTCAGGCAACTCCTATAAGTTCTGCAATGATTGATACGCGCAACATGACAACCACGACGGAAGAGTTGCAGAATGGTGAGTTTAAGGCCAAGCCGCAGAAGGTTAAAAAACCACAATCTTCCACAAAGAAGGATAACCGTGTTGCCACCAAAGCATTGAGGCCAAAAGAGCCAAAGAAAAGACCCTCAGGGTCTACAAAGAAGAAGGCAAGTTCTGTCTCATCTGGAAGGCGTGAGAAGAAGAATCAAGAGAGTGGTTTCGAGGGAGTACTTCTTAATTTTTCAAGCGTTCCTCCACCTGTATGCTCATGTACCGGGGTGTCTCGACAATGTTATAGATGGGGATCTGGTGGGTGGCAGTCATCTTGTTGTACTACAAGCATATCTGAGTATCCTCTTCCGATGAGTCCCTCCAGGCCTGGTGCACGACTGGCTGGAAGAAAGATGAGCATCGGCGCATATGGGAAGCTTCTTCAGAGACTTGCTGCCGAAGGACATGATCTTTCATATGCAGTTGACTTGAAGGATCACTGGGCAAGGCATGGTACTAACAAGTTTGTTACAATCAGGTAGTGATGGAAATTATTAGCAGTGTTAACTTCCTCATTCTTGCTGATATGAGTAAATATGCCTTTAGATGGACTTATTCATATCTGAAACCTTTTTGTGCAAGTAGTTGAAGTGTATTATATCAAAAGATGTAGGGAACTAATATTAAGGTAAGTCATGCATCAGTGTGAATGTTTTCCATGGCATTGATCACTTTTGCTCTTTTATGTTTTGAGATGGCTGTCTGCAGATATAATTAAAGCATTAAGCACTGTATGTGGGTGATTGTCATGACTATTAATTAAAACATTCAGATACTAGCATGACTTTTCCGAACTCTTTTACATTCTCAGTTTTGTGAAAATTTCTCGAGCATTCTTTCATTTGTAGTTCTTACTTTCTCTCGGTCAGCTTAGCCATTTGAAATTAGATCAGGGAGATGAAGAGATTATTAAAACTACAAGGCTATATTAAATGTCTGATAGACTTTCAGTATGGGGTGCTGCCTACAGTATCTGAATGTTTTCCTTGATGCAACTGGAGGTTATACTTAAGAATTCCATTTTCCATTGTTCTGTTGTTGTTGAGAGATTAAGCCATATGATTAATGCTTCCTGATCTTTATCTGAAGAGGTTTGGTAACTCTAACTTGTCCATAGTTCAACAGTAAGGATGTTGATAGCCTTTTCAGTACAGTACAGTAGAATAACAGTACAACTTCTCGAATGGATGTATAATCTTCTAAGTAGTTGTGATTGAGGGCAACTCTGCAAGGCCTACTGAAACTTATACCTATTTGGACAGTTCGTGACCAATATGATGTCTATTTGGATTAAGAAGACAGACAGGCAGGCAGGCATTGCTTTACTTTCTACAGAAACTGATAATTTTGCAATGTCCTTTCCTCCCCCCCTATATTACAGAATCCAAGAGAATAACAAGAAGTGTAAATATTAATGCTCCAATCTTAAGATGATAACATGAGACTGAAAATTTCGATATGCCCTCCGAAAGTGGAGCAAATCAAACTTTAGCTGCTTCAGCTGGAGCAGCAGCTTTCTCAGCAATGAGTTGTTCATAGAGATCTCGTATTTTCAATCCGACAATCGTCTGGAAAAGACCAGTGCCATTGTTGCTCCCAGGGAAGTCTGCATGCTTCAACATCTGCTGTGTCACCTCTCCATAGAACTTTGTTGAGAGGCTGCTCAGATGGCTCTCCACATATATGAGCTCATCTAATCTGTCAAACTGCCCATCCATCTCCAAAACTGAGACCTAACAACCAAAGGATAAAAGCCGGATAAAGTTTCCTGCAGCTCCAAATAAGTTTGCTTGATCTTGCTTCACACACAGAATTAGGCCAAACTTGAAAACTATATCTAACACTGCCACATTTTGTGCTTATTCGAGCATTATCAACTTGTCTACTTTGAACCTTTAAACCTATATTTCATTTCTATTCACCAAAAGCTCCAGGGTTTTCAGACTATTCCAACAGTATGGTTGAAAATGTAAGGTGTGGAACATAATAAACTCCAAGTGCATGGTTTGACATATTACTTCTCTTACAGAATTACAGCATTAAAAGTACCATAAAACTAGGTATGAGCTTCAAAGATAATTACCTCATTAGAGAAGTAACTTTCTGGACCATAGAAGAACTTGATGCCGGGGTATGAGCAAGTTAACTTCCTCCCACATGGAATCCAACTGATCGTCGAGCCTTCGTCGAACAAGTAAACTGGACTGAAATATTTCACACCTTCCTTCATTATTAATCGGACGCGCAAAACCTTCCCTTCGTTATCATCAGGAATTAATTGAGTTGGCAAAACTTCAATAACTGCATCAGCATACTTCTTCTGTGGATCTGCCAGGAAAAGAACATTGTTTTATTTTAAAATAATATACAATAATTAAGGTGTTGCATGAAAATTTTCACAGTGAAGATAACAATGGTGATTGAGATTTACAGTACCAATATAAGCGTCGAAATCGGGTTTCCGGGCCTCAATGCTAGCCTTGATGCTCTCAAGGCTGTGTCCACGTTCTGCCATATCTCTCTGCCATTTCACAGAGTGAGTTTCAGCACTTTGATGATTGAAGCTAATAAAACCAGCAATGGTTCCAAGAAATTGACTGACCTGAATCTTCCATGCAAACTTAACCTCATTGCTGATGTCCAAGTAGATGCTGAAGTCCAACAGATCCCTCACTCGCTGGTCATACCTGAATTCATAATATGGATGACATAAATCTATGAGTATGTATGATGATTTACATGTAACTCTTACATGCCTTGATAAAGTTTTCTCGACATGAACGAAATGATTAATTCTTCAGTTCAGCATCACTCTAATTAATTTAAAAAAGGAACTTGATCATTATTAAATTAGGAGATGGCAAGATCATATTAAAGAAAGGTTCTTCTGTTCAGATAGAAAAAGAAAAAGGAAAAAAAAAATAAGTGGCTATTTAGAGAATGAGATTAGAAAAGCTCACATTGGGTGGAGTCCTTCAATGACGAGGATCTTGGGAGGCTTGATGAGTTCAGGTGGGTCGAGAAGTCCAGAGACATGGTTGTATATGGGCTTCTCGACAGCAACCCCTTCCTTGAGTGCCTTGACCTGCTCATACATGAGGTCAAAGTCGTTGGCCCTTGGGTCCAAAGCAGTCACCCCCTTCTCCTTCCTCCCTGTTCTATCCAAAGAATGGTAGTCATCCAAGCATATAACTGTGGTGGTGTCACTGATCAATGTGTTGGAATCTGGGTTCCCTCCCTTTGGTGGCTCTGCTGCACCACCGAACACACTTGTCAACCTCCTCATGAAGGTGCTCTTCCCACACCCTGAGTCTGCTGCTAAACCAATCACCACTGTCTTTGCCTCGCCAGAGCATGACACCTCAAAGCTGTTGGTGCCACTTCTTCTTCTGATCCTTCCACTGGTGAAGAAGATTACCTGCCTCTGGTGGAAGCCTAAGTGGGTCTTTGTCGGGCTGGAGATGGAGCATGGTGAGTGGAGGGAAGGGGTGCTGTAGACTGCGCAAATTGCCATCTTGGATGGGGGTTCAGAAGTGGCTTCTTCTTCTTTCCCTTCAAGCCTTCTGATAGTGAAGGAAGGAAGGAAAGAAAGAAGATAGAGGGATGGTGTTGTGTCCTCTTCTTTTTGATGAGATCAAGGGGGAGTAACTGAAAGCTTGTTTTGTTTCTCTTTTTTTTTTTCTTTTCTTCGAAAGAAAAATGTTTTAATTGCCTCGGTATATGTGGTTATTTTAGATGTATTTTGTTTGATAATGCCACTGGGTGCACACAAAGTTGGGGAGGTTATTGAGGTCCAACAACTAAGGATAAGTTGGATGAGCTTAATCACTCTATTAACCATCTCATTCTGCAGTCAAGAAAAGAAAAACGAAGTATTTAAAAAAAAAATTCTTTTTGGGGGATTCTTTGCATAATTTTCCTAGCGTCGTATGTATGACTTCCTTGTTGATTAGGTGATGGGTATGACGGGCAGGGGATGCATGGAGAAAGCTTGGTGGTTATTCCATGGATCTAGATATGGTCATGCCACGTGGCAATAAAAGCATGGCTGATTAGAGATGAGGGAATGAAGGGTGGGTGTTGAAGTGGATACGTACCTCAAGAGATGCTTTTGGAGAGGGGGGGGGGGGGGGGGGGGGGGGTCCCAATCCCATTCTTCAAACTGATAGTCACCATTTTTATTTGGAAACTGGAATAAGCAACCTCAGAAAATGTAAGCTCCTAAACAAATTAACAAAAAACAAGAAGCCTATGGTTGCAACAAGCTAGGAGAGTAGGACCTTGCATTGCTCTCCTCTGACCTGCTTGATCATGTAGCTAATTGCGCAGTGCGATCGGACAACATTATGTGGCTCGTCTAATATATTCCTGTGAGTTGATTGAGCTAATTAATTGACTTCCACAACAGCTCCAACAGATCATTCAGTCAGTAGTGAGCATCTAATTGATGCTTCTTGACATGGCATTTGTAGAGTATTGCAGTACATACGGTGATAGTTGAACTAGTCACACATTTGTTCCCCTCCCTCTCGGTGATATCTATGTCTAGGAAATGGAAATTGTCCGAAGCCAGATTTCTGCTGAAGCTCCAAGAGGGAATACAACAACCTGCCAAATAATTTATGGAAATTCATGGATAGATACAATGCCTGCTAAGTCCACAGGGTCGCTTCTAAAATTTCACCGTCTCGACTTCCTATATATCGCACTCCTAGCACTCTACGAGGCTAATGATATAGCTCATATGAGAAGTGACGCTAAATTTTTTTGAAGTTTTGAGCACAACTATAACTCTATTACCGAAAGTCCAAAATGTTACTTTCTTCAACCGCACCACAACAATATATCCCATTTTACTCATTGGTTTGACCTGATTTCTAGATAACAAAATTTTAAAAGCATCTATTACTGTTCAAAAACGGAATAAAACAGAAAACAGGGTTCCCAACAAGTTCAGTTCAGTCAACATGGTAAACAAAGTTTGAGTCAAAAAAATAGAATAAAAGGGAAAACTTAATTAATCAATTACAGATACTATATTTACTGCCAAAACTCTTAAAACCCATATTCTATCAACTTGCAAACAATTTCTAACCGAACAAAGGGAAACAGCTGGGAAAAACAGCAAGTAATAACAGCGTATATCCACATAACTCAAGGACCAGGATGCTGACATGGATCTTCCAAGCTTTCTTCGAGCAGCAGATTCATTTGTGCCCTCTAAAATACATATAAACTTTCTGCATACACAGAAATAGAATGATGATCAGCATTGACTTCAATATATGCATGATAAGCTCCTATAGACAATCTGCAATGTTTGCATACAAAAGAAAGAATTTGTGGAAGCAAATGATGTTAGCAGAAAAAAAATGAAACTGACTTCTGTTTAATGTTAAGGGAACAAGGTCAACTATCCTTCAACATTTGCTGTTTCAGCATACTGGTGCTCACAAGTGAATGAGTGATGGTCACAATAAAATCAACAAAACTTGGGGATATTTTCCTAATGACAAAGAATGATTTCACATGCACTTAGAATCTATTTCCAATGCATTTCTTGAGTTGCTCAATTTTCTTGCACCACTTTCCTTATTTCTGAAATTTGGAACTAGGAGCTATGCTTGAACAAGACAGATGATGCTCATACATGGTTGCTAACGGTATACAAGTTCATAGCCAATATCATTAATTGCATTGAGATGCTCACAAGACATGAATTTTAGGGATATTCACAAAATCATTGACATATTTCATGTGCTGACAAGGGCTATACTTAGGAGAGAATGAGATCAAACATTCTTCTTCCTTAACCAAATTTGATTGGCAAAAACTACAAAAAGAAAATCTCTGGATCAAGCGCCCATGCCAGAACGTGACAGCAGAGGGGGCATTGGGCACAGCATATGCCATGACAACATGCTGCTCTTCTTAACTTCCCACACTACTTCATAATTACTACTTGGCATGGTGAACCAGTCTCACTGAGCACTCAAGGTATCAATTGTCTGGTTTATATGTGTGCAATATCAGATAAGAATTACATATTTCTGCATTTCTTTTTTGAACATGCCAAAGTATGTTAGATATGATTTTTTTTTTTCATATATCATGGAGTGATAGGATTCTAGCACAAACCTGAAGTACCCACAGGCTCAAAAGTGATTCCAAGCAAAATAAACCAAAGCCGACCAAGTAAAAGATCTGCAATTGCACCAAGATTCATTTGTTAAAGACTTGTGCAAAAAAATAAAGTGAACTCTGATATATGAGTAATAGATACAGAAAGTTTTATCTATGAACAATCTCATAAGCTCATAAAGAATGAAAAGGTACAGATATGAATAAAATAAATTTACATGATTAGATATACATCATCAGTACAAATATCTCATAAGCTTATATGCTGTAACATAACAAATGATGCGCTTATAAGTGCAGTACAAAACTCACATCCTCATACATAACCATACTCACAGGCAAACTCAGTCACAAATGCAGGACGGAAATATCCATGTTTCTTTACATGGTCACCAGCAATGAGTATGAAATATACATCCTATAATTTTGCGGCGTAGCGGTGTACAAAATATTCTTATTTCCCTTCATAGAAGGGTCTTGTAGAAGCAAAGAGAATATCTTAGTGAACCATAACAAAGAGACAGTAATCATGAGCCTTGTCTGTAACATACAATCCCTACTGTGCTATAGAGACACAATGTCTAGGAATAGCAGGAAGAAAGTAATTGCCTAATGTTCAATACCATCACCATATACTATTAGTTGATCAAAGTTTTCTTCATGAAAAAATAGCAATTAGACTTACCCCCACTATCAGATGATCCGAGAAGGTATCAATTGCAGCTAGGATGCCCCTGCAAGCAGAATAAAGCCTTGCATCAGTACTGAAGATATAAGGAAACTTCAACTCCCCTAGATTCATCCATAAGAGAAAAATAAGCACATGCATTAAGTACTTAAAGTCAAATGCTAGTAAGAATTGGGTTAAGTTTTTCTTCAGAGAGTTGAAAGGGTGACAAGAAAGCCAATAAGAAAACCTTCAACAACTAGGTGGTGGTGGCCAAGTTTAAGATAAGAAAAGCAGTTCCAGGTGTAGAATATGCTCAAATTAAATCTGAAGATATCAGTTTCCACTAACTTCTATCAAATCTGAAGGAACTCAAAACCAGACTACACAAAGATGAAATACAAACAAACTCCAAGATGTCAACTCCAAACCAACAATAGCTACTTCAATATAAGAATTAGTAAAATAAGATGATCACTTACGTTAATGATTTTCCATGAAAAACAATAGGAGGGGCAATGGCAGCAAAGATACAAAACCCAATGTGGAGCTGCAGCAGTAAGAAATAGAATATCAGCAGGTTAAGTTGAGATACCCTATACAGAATTAATACTAAGAAAATAAGAAATTATCAGCACAATGTCAATAAAAAATTACCAGGTACAAAAGAAAAAACCAGCTAAACTTAACAGCGCTATCAGTCCTGTTTAACAAAAAAAAAGAGAGAGAAGAATAAATAAAAGAGGAGGAATCAAGTCAATTCCAGGTGATTCAATCACGAAGTGGTGTTTCATTTTTACCTGTCAGCTATCAACAGAATGAAGTATTTGATACCAATTAGTACCATTGAGGCAGTAACTACATCAGACAAGCCTAGGTAGGACAACATACAACTAAATGTGGAAAGCAGTAGCAGCCTACATTATTAAACATTGACAACAGACCTCATTGCACGATAAAGCGGCCTGTACCACAGGACATATGAAAGAGGAACTCCAAGTAAAGCATATATAGTTGCAAGAAAGAAAATTTTGACACCTGCAGGAAAAAAGAGAAAAAAAAAACAACTTAATCAAGTTATCATCACATGATGTTCTGAATAATGCTAATCGGATCAGTGTACTTTGGGTAAGGCAAACTGAAGGTTTTATATTTTTGTTAATTATGAAAAAGTAAAGATAAATTTTAATGTGCCTAATCACCACATAAATGCAAGCAAGCATGCACATAAGCAACTAGAAACAAAAATGAAAAAAAGCAGATGTTAAGCTTACCTCCCCCTTTAATCCAGCAGACCATCACAGCAAGGAGATTCCATGATAGACAGAGGACAATTCCTGCCAACATTGCAGAATAAGTGTTATAAATTATCCAACTAAATAAAGTTATACTACAGTTTTTAGTATTCAGTAGGATATTAAAAAAACTTGGGACAAGACATATAAATTCATATCAAAAGATATTCTTCTAAATAAAAATGTAGTTCTTACTGAAATTCTTAGAGGGTTTCTGCCATTTTAATAAACATTGGATCAAGCTGGTAAAATTAATATGGGATTAGATTAGTTATCCTGTAGGTCTCGCATAATCTCATATTTGATATGAAATTAATATATGGGATTAGAAGTCCAAACTGGATGCCGTATCTCCCAAAACAGGTATATAGCATCCCTCCTAGGGGGTGGGATGATATATATCACGTGGAGGAATAAGAACATTATTACTATATTGCCCTTATATAAGAAATAATAAATTTAGATATATAAATAACAAAACTAACAATCTTAATTACTCAAATTTTAATTTTATTTTTATTAGTATTTTATATTTTATATTTCTTTAAAGTATTGCTATATTAAAAAAATTGTCTTTTTATTATTAAACATTTTTATATAACTAATTCTATTATTTTGTATTACTTTTGATTTTAATTCTGGTTATTCTGAATTCAACGTGATTAGTTTTTATAATTAATATAATATAATTTAAGTTTGAGATAATAAATAATAGTTTAAAATAGTAACTGACGTTACTATTTTTTTTATTGAGGATAATAATGTAATTTTGTTTACTTATCCCATAAGTATAAACCAAACAGTAGATTAAAATTATAATATGGGACTAGTAACCCAATGGAATATGTTATACCTTGAAATAGGCCTAGGGATGACTTATCATCTCTTATTTAATCATAGAATCAAACGCACTCAGCAAGTATAGATGGAGGATTGAAAAAATATCTAATCTTGGGATTCATCTCATCTATAAAGCATGTATAATCTAAAGCTACATATCATGATAGAATCAAGGCGCAAAGTTACTAATTGTTTAAATACTTGAACCCTCTGGGCTTTACACAGGCCAAAGATTGCACCAGATGTTACAAATAATAAAGTAATACTGACTGAGTTACTTTCATGGTAATTTGAAAAACAATGACTAGTGTATAAGATAACTTGCTGCCTTCATATTAGACTTACATGTTCATGTACATATCAGTACAACTAGGCACATGATTGCCATGGGATGCAGCTCTACAAAAATGGCAATGTATATTTACTATTGGACAAATTTAAAGCAAGAAGACCAAGTAAACTATAACCTAGAATCATGAAGACATGGATGAAAAATATTGTAACTCATCATTCGACAGTATACTACAAGTAAGGCTCACAAAGTAAGTCAACTACATACCTAGCCAACTTGCAAATGCTAGATATTGCAACCTTTGAGCATGGATTGGTATCTCCTTAGCAATATCATGATGAATGATTGGAAAAAGTGGGGGCCAGTTCTTGTCCTCCATGGAGACACCAGCTGAATTAACAAAGTAAATATTGAGCTACATATTAGATAAACAGACTTGTCGGGAATTAGTTTAATGCATTGAATACTGCTACATACCACTCTTTAGAGCTTCCTCCCTCCTTTTAATTTCCTTCAGTAGCAAAGAACTAATGTGTAAATAATTAAAATAACAAAAGGAATAGAAATCGAACCATATATGTATATCCTTAAGACAAGCAGTTGGAGCAAATACAATCAAAGATAATTTTGTTGTTTCTATTATCATGACACCGCGCAGCAAGAAAAGTGATAAAAGATTTTTTTTTAAGCAGTTCTGAAGACTAACCATCTCTCTCCTTTTCAGATCTGCTTCCCATGAAGCAAGTTCCCTTGCCTTTTTCTTTGAATCCTGCAAATGCCAAAACACAATCCAATGAAACGAATCCATTAAAACCCAGGAATGATGCATGTATCAATTGCTCACGGAATACCTACATTAGCCGTATCGAGCGGTATGTCAACAGTGGCATCGTGCTTATTGCCGAAACCCACAGGCTCAGATGGCCGAAAAGGAAACTGCGACTTGGAGCCAGCACCGGCGCCATTCTATAAAAGAATTAAACCACTCAAAAGAATAAAAATTCCAACCAAACTACCAAACATCTCATCATTCTTATTTCTTCCAGATCTAAGCCGCAATACATCAATAACTAGGGTTTCTCCATTCTACATCGATTCCCCCGATTCCACTACCGAGATCAAGAACTCGCACACTGACATTAGCCGATTCGGCAGCAGAACTACCATAGCTTCGTTAAATCAAGAGCGATTAAAAGAAACGTCTAGAAAGAATCGACAACTAGGGCAGAAAAGGGTTGGTAGAAAGAGACAGAGGGATATGAAGATCGATGAGGATTACCGAGAAGGGATTGACTTCTTCTTCTTCTTCGAAGGGGTTTGGATCGCCGCGGTGTTGCATCTTTCTTCTCGCTTCTTCTGGTAGATTTCCGGAAAGTGGGTTCACGAGTGGGCAGTGGAGTGAGGTGGACTTGCGGTTTCTTTTTTTCTTATTTATTCTTTACTTTCTAAGGACTCGATGCGGAAGGCGGTCGCTTGCTTAACACGCGTAGCTTCTCCTCTTCCAACACTTTACTTGTCCTTCAGATTCTCGTAATTTACCTTAAATGCCACCCAAATATTTTTTCCTAAGGACTTTGAGGTAGGGTAGATTCGTCAGTGTCCCTTTTACTTCGTTTTCAAATTATCGGGTTCGTCCATACAATTTGCGGATCCGCAAACCCGATACGATCCGACAAGATTTCTCGGATATGGATCTTATCATATTAATCTCTCCGTATATACTAGTAAGATTAGGAGCGTAAGAGATGACAAGATGGTGATCTTAGTTTAGCTAATTCGTATCTACTGTTTTAATATTGCACGTAAAAAGAAAGGGACAGAAATCTACTACCTTTTGCACAACTCGGAGTCACGTAAAAGACAAACTATCTTCCTAAAATATGCACCCACTGATGCTACCATCCACCGTCCATTAGGTGGACGTCATGTCCCTTAGTTAGCTGGGCCCATTTGGCAAATGTTAATGGCAACTTAATTATGACTAATGTAACTCTTAATTATCTTAATGTTCCAACTCTTCCCACTCAAAATACCCCCCTTGTTCAAAAGCAATGAGATAGGTAATTAATGCTCCTCCTCTCAATGTTTTCTCCCTTCTTTTCATTGTTAACTTCCTCCCTATTTTCTTCTCTTTAAATTTTTTTTAGTTCCTCCTTTTTTCTCCGTTCTCTCTTAATCCTTTTTTTTTGGGCTCACTCTCGCTTTCTCATTCGTCTGGGCTAATGTCAATACTATTATAATCAAGTCCTCTTTATCGAGAGGAGATATCAACATCATAACTTATTAGTAAGAGAAAATGACATTTTATTCAACTCATCGTGTTCACTACCTTAATCGCACTCACTCTCTTGCCATATCAGCCTCTATCTGCTCTGGTGATAATAGTTATCGTGCATTGAATTTTTCTAATACTTTGAATTTATCTTATCTTCAGGACTAAAATTGCAACATTGTTTTAAGATCTGTAGAAGAACATCGTGATAAAACTATAGCCAGTTCTTTGTTTTAAGATCGTAGAATTTGAATGGAATGTATATGGAATTGGTAGTAAAAAAAATAGTAATAATAATAATTCAATCCTGTACTTAAAAAATAAAGAAAAATGCCACGTGGCACCAATGAAATTAACGTGGAGCCCGCACTAATTAGTCCATCATTCTATCATTTTCAACGGTTCTTCTACCGTGCGGAAGAATCACACAGAAAGCTCGAATAGAGTAAACTAACCACGTCCTAATGTTCTATATATCCTTTTCCCAATGTCTTCTGCCTTACGCTCACCTCCACACAAAATTACAGACTATTACTATGGGGCGGTGAGCAGATCTCTCGCTCATCGTTTGCTGAGGTTACGAAGTCGATTCGGGTCACCGCTTATTCCCACCATGGCGGCTTCTCCTTCGCCTTCATCAACTAAAGGCGCGAGGTAGAGAGAGAGAGAGAGAGAGAGAGCGAGAGAGAGACAGAGAGACAGAGACAGACAGAGACAGGGAAGATCGAGAAAGAAGGAAGATATGGTGGGAATCTTCTCCCGGTTCTCCGGCGGATGGAGCGGTCACCGGAGAACTCAGAGCGCAGCTGTAAGCCCTTCGGACCTCCCAATAAGAAACCCACTTTTTGGATTGTTTTGTGATTTCTCTAGGAAAGATTTTCTTCATGTTGTAATTCTTGATGTTGGGTTGTCTTTTTGCTCAAGATTTTGTGATGGTTGGTCTTTTCGTCTCGAATTGTTAGTTTTTGTATCTGGGCTAAATTCCAATTTGGCTAGTTGCTGTGTTTTGAGAATTTCTGGCTGGAGATTTATATCTTTTCCTGATGGGTGAAGTCTGCTTTCCTTTGTAGCTAGCTGCCTGTGTTTTAATTTTTGGGTTAAATACTTGATTTTGTTTTCATCTGAGATCTGCTTCCTGCTCTTTATAGTGCCTGCCCATAATCTACTGATTTTGATCTATCTGGTAATTCCTTAGACATTGGAAATTAGTTTAAGTTTATTGGGTTGTTCTAAGTGGTTCGCCAATCTTGTCTAGTTGTTCTATTCCTGCTTTACTCTTTGCCCTTTGTGGTATCTTTTGATGCTTTGGATTTCCTATATCTTGCTTTCATCTCAACATTGCAAAATATTCGTGTTCTTTGTTCTTTGTCTGGTTAAAAGCTCTATGCTCGGATGTCGATTAGCTAGTAGCTCACCTCAATCAACTAAAAGCGCATCTTGTATATCAAGTGGGGCTAAAAGTTTTGTTGTTTTCATGAGTTCTTGTACTGTGAATTCCATCTAATGATTTATCAAGTTATCTTTGAGCTTAAGCTTCTTGAAAGTGAGATGCCTGATTTGCTCTTTCCCGACCATGACTGCTTTTAAATGCGAACAACATTGAGTGAAAGATTTATGTCTGCATTGTGTCAAGGGAAAAGCAGCTTCTTTCACCTTCTGTTATGGCTTTCATGCATTTGCATTAGTGGATGCAAGCTAATGCTCATTCGACATTTATATGAACTTAATTTTTGCAGGAGATAGGGGTAACATTGGCACCACCCAGTGCAGAGGTTGGAGGATCGAATCCAGTTGTTACTGATGCGGCTGCTCATGGAATTGACGTGGCAGTTGAGTTTAAGCCAGTTGAGCACCCTGTTGAACCTCTAAACCGTGATCAACCGGTTAAATGTCCATTACCAGAACCTTCTATACTGAATGTAAGTTGACAAGATTTTCTCTCTGATATAATTACACCTTTCTTTTCATTTTACAATCTCTCACTCACATAGGCATGAGATAGTTGACTCAATTTCAACACTGGTCTCTCTGCTTGTTAGTTGTTGAAATTGTATGATAGGATTGCTTTAGGTTCATAATTCTAGTTGTTGTCTCGTTTATTCTTACACTCTATGGATATAGATTAGACATCTACTTATCAACTTACTTCATCAGGCTTGTGGAAGTGTCAACTATCTGAACATGAAAAAACTTTCATTTCACTAGATTTCGCACTTGCCAAGATCTGTTTTAACTTTAGTTTCTGAAACATTATTTAACAAAAAAAGAAAAAAAAATTATGTTGTTTTACATTTCGTGTTGTCAGAAATTGCAAATTGTTACAGTTAACTCCTATTTTTTTCCCGAGTTTCTGCATATGATGGTAGCATGTACATCCTTTTCTTTTTCTACTAGTACTGAATCTGAATTTTTCAGTACAACAAGTTTTTAATCTATATTCTACTTCTTATCGAAAGAATCACTGCATCTTCATTTTTGGTAAAATCATCTTAACCTCTTGAAAATTGGATGCTAGTTTCTTCTAATCCACTTCATTGTTTTTTCCACTAGTTCTCACAATTAAAAAGGTAAAAGGTCACTATATCTTCATTCCTTTTTGCTAGTACTCTCACATAACCTTCAGATGGCTTAACTTCTGAAAAATCCATCAATTCTGATGATATGTGATTCTTTCTGTAGTGTGGTACATTTCAAAAGTGATAGATATAAGAGGAGAAAATGGAAATCACCTAGTATGAGAACTTGCAAAAGTTGACTCTTCCAAACACATCTCTTGACTCGGGAATTCACTGATCAAAGAAAATGCGAACGCATCTACAATACTTTGCATCAATTAAGGATCATATCTTTACAATGAATTTGGATTTATTGATGAATAATACCAGGATGGGAGGATATGGAAGGAACGGATGTCTTCAGTAGGTGCAAGGGTTCGAACGGACTTGCCTGTAGTGAAGGAAGGATCTGACGCCAGTGGAACAAAGTCTCGGCCTCCCTTACCTAGACGAGTCATATTGCCATCCATTAGTGCCCCTGAGCATAATATCGTAACTCTGCTGGAAGAATGCAATGCAGCTGAAAATCGAAGTGCAGGTGAATGAGCTGAGCTCAGAGGAACATCGGTGATACTTTCCAGTTGTGCTTCATTTTGGCTTACTCCTATCTCATTCTTCCTGAATCTCGGGAGAAGTAGGTATTACTGTCAGTATTGAGATAAGTTGTTTATTTACTAAACTAGTATAAGCCTCATTATACTAGAATAAGTTTATATATATTCTACAACGCTTTAATATTTTCTTATCGTAAGATGTTTAAAGGGCTGCGAAGATAAGGAATCATAAGATGTTTAAAGGGCTGTGAAGATAAGGAATTCATGTTACATATTGCTTTCATCGATGTGAACAATTCGGCTTATACATGGATTTTGTCGATCAACTTTTGTTTGTCAAAAGTAAAATATCCTCCAACATTAAAAGCTATGCCAATGTTTGATGAGTACAGATAAGTTTAGCCATATTGTTTGACTATTTAATTCAAGTGGGAGCATTAGAAATTTATTTTCTGCTGGAGAACTAGTTTTTGGATTGTCTTCGATCCTTTCTATTTACTCTGATGCTTCTGGCTACTTTGCTGAAGAATTCGATCAAAATTCCTAACGTGGTGCTTTTTGTTAACATGGGTGGGATCAAAGAAAAGTGTTATATTAAAATATCTGCGAGTTGATGGCAGAAGTAATATTTTTCAAACAATGCTTCGATATCTCCGGGAACTCTGGGTTCATGTCCTACTTAATCAACAGGTTATGCTCAGCACAATAACCTTTCCAAAACAAGATTATGCTCAGCACAATTCGCTTTTTTTATCTGTTAAGGATCTATATCAAGAGGAATTGCTACCCAAGAACACACTAAGAACGGTTTTAAAAGTGTGCAGTATTAACAACCAATGTGGCACAGCTTATCCATAAAATAGATCCTGTAAAGAACCTTGATGAGTCTATCATGGTATATGTTATAATATTGATGACCACTTGCCAACATAACATAATGCTCAACAAATCTACCAAAATCCCTTGGATGGGGAAATGATAATATGTGTGACGAAGCAGATACTCACCTGCTTCTCTGAAGCAATTGCCAAATAGTAAATTAAACAGTCAAAAAATAAACGAGTACAGCACAAGGACATAAAAAAACACTCTAAGCTCCCTGCTCACCGGTAGCTAGCTTTCTCCTCTGCTGATGCTCTGCGACTTTGTAATCTACCACTTCACGGAACAAACCCGGGTTAAGTTCACAATCTTTGCTTCCGTAAACCGCAGCTTGTACACCGGCCATCAGTTTAGCTATCTCCCTACCAGAGAACCCTTCAGTCTTTACTGCTGCCTCCCTGATTAGATCATCTGATATACCCTTGATCTCTATCTTCTGTGGTTGCCGACGAAACAAGCTCAACCAACTTCTTTTGGTCTCTCCAGCCCTGGCAATATACTTATTCAAATAGAGTTTGAGCAATTTAAATCTTTCCTCCTCCCCAGGCAGAGGGAATTCAAGGACCTCATCAACACGATCAGCAACAGCAGCATCAAGATCACCAGGACGGTTGGTGGCAAGGGCAAGCACAATGTCCTTGGACTGGTCTCCTGTGCGGAAAAGAAGGGCATTAAGAGCACTCCGTTGGGCTTCACTCATGTGCATCTTGTTTCTCCTGAAAAATATAAATATATTTCAGTCTTTCCTTCATTGAAATTTCCAAGATAATTTTCATAAAAGTCGCAAGTTCATCAGGAGTATCGAACCCCGATAATTCAAAGTTCAAAGTTCAAACTAGCCCATGTTAGAAAGCAGAGAATTGTCTAAAAGAAGCTGTAATATTTCAAAAAGTATTAGCAAATGAAAAGGCTGATGCAACTTCATGGTGGTAGTTCAAATAATAGAAGACCAGCAAATTATCAATTGATCACTCACTCGGCTCAATACAGAAAACAAATTTTGATTTCTTTCTGACTAGAATGTATCGAATGCATTATCACTTACTCGCACAAAAATGCATCTGCTTCATCTATGAAAAGGAGCAAACCCCTATTAGATTTTTTGGCCCAGTCAAACAACTGATGTATTTTGGTGACTGCTTGTGATCCCAAGGGTGCAACATCCCCACCAGTCATCAGGGCATAATCCAGGCCCTGACAATCATCAAAGCAATCATTTAGTAGAGAGCATAAAAACATAAATTTCATAATTACCAGTCACATATGAAAGGTCATATACAGATTTCCGAGCTAGCTCCCTCGCAGCCATTGTTTTCCCTGTACCAGGAGGGCCATAGAAGAGCATGTTCCGAAATGGGGCTTGGTGGGCTTTTGTATTTGCAGTGGCACTAGCCAGCTGTTGAATTCGCGATTGTAGGGAAGGATTTAAAATAACATCACCAAAACCATTTCCATTCTTTCCCATTTTGGTTTCTTTGGTCATTTTGTTTGACACAGAACTCATTGCACGAGAAAAGAAGCCCGACCAAGGGTATTTCCCTCGTGATGACTCCCTGATCAGAGATGGTTGGCCCAAAATCCGGTCGACGTAACCCCAAACTACTCTAGCACCTTCTCTGCAAGAAAGGGCATGCAAGAAAAGAATTAGAAGAAACCCAAAAAAAAAAAAAAGGAAATACAGAGGATCAAAAATTAGTAAGGTGAGGTAAATGCTAGAGAAAATTATTAACATGTGGTCACATTTCTGACCATCATTCAGATCAGATATGATTAAATTGAAACAAAACAAAAATTTCATGCTATGGGCGCTTCATTTCTCATAATGTAAAATATGTTAAAGCTAATTATTATCTCTACTTTTCTTTTACTGCAAAAGGTAATGCGCACCTCATAAGCTCTAGAAAGCATGCAACTAATGCAATATAGTCAGATGAAAAACTAAGAAACAAGAGAACAGAAAAAAAAAATCCAAACTTTTGCTAATGTAATACCTTGTTGTGTAGATACCAGCAGCAAGGGCAGTCACACCTCCAACAGTTACAACTAACTTATTCTGATCAGTTAATATTGCCCGTAAACCACCTGAACAGAATCCAGAAAGAGTGACATGTAAGTCATTGAAAAGCTTCAAAGAAAATCCAGTAGAAGACAACATGGAAAAGTTTGCATACACAAAACATTCATCTATCCATGAATAGGACTCTGGGCTTTCACCAAGTGGCAAAAACAGTTGTTGCCAATCAACCTAAAGGTACTCAAGGCAGCAATTGGAAAACAAGAGATGATATCAAGATAGTAGTCTAAGGGGACAAAATGTTTCAAGTACCCAATAAGCAAAAACATTGCCGCCATGAAATAGTACACCATAAAAAACAGCTAATTTCTTTAAGTAATGGATTTGGAACTATTTCTGTTTACTAGGTCAATACCTCCTATATGTTCAAATGTAGTGTTAATTGCTGAAATCCACTTTTCTTTCTCGGCATTTGCCCGCTCAACCAGCATCCGCCTGTTCACATCTTCAGATAATTTTGCTTCATGTGCTCTTCCTTCTGCTTCTGCCAAAGCCTTCACTCTGATAGTCTCACGTTCTATTTCTGCCTTCTCCTTCTCTGTCTGTCTTCGCTGGGCTTGAATCTGTTCCTCCGTAGCACGACGTATCTGCTCCTGCCTAATTGATGATTCTTCTTGCATTTTCACAAGTTCTTGATTTCTTGCTCTTTGACTTTCATGCTCAGCCTACCGGAAAAAAAGAAGAAGGAATTGTTATAATATACCCAAAGAAAAAGCCACTAAAGGAGAAAAGTATCAAAACAACAGCATACATGCATCCTCTTCCTTGCTAATTCATCCTCATAGCGAGCCATTTGCGCCTTTGTCTGTGCCTGCTGTTGAACTAATTTTTTCTGCTCCTCATAAATTACCCGTTGTCTGTCCTGAAGGGTAGTATAATATCAAACTTCCACACTAAATTCCAATCAAAATGCAGTTGTCAAAGTTTAATCTAACCAAGAGTAAATGTTGCCAAACTAGTGACAAAAACATATATATAGCTGGACCGATCAAACATCAAATAGAAAAATGTATTCTAATTGCGTTAGCAAACCAATCAGAACTGTAATGAACCCACACGATCCAACAAAAAGGGCATCCATTGAGATGATGACAAAGGAAAATTACAGCAATATTGTAGTTAAACGTTTTGCTACAACAATTATGAACCTACGGTCTCATTCTGAGCTTGCAACGCCTCGAACTCCGCTTTCTTCACTTGCAACTCCTGCAGCCGCGTGTCTTCTTGCTTCCTCATCAGCTCGAACACCTAAATCCACTCACCAACATTAAAACCACCATCGTCTCATACAATCAAATCTACCAAGACATCAATTTGCAGCAAATTTGAGAACCAAGATAGCACCTTTTTGGCCTGGGGAGACTTGTTGATCTCCCGTAAGGCCTTCGCGCCCCTTTCCAGTGCCTCTGGATCGAACCCCGCCGCCGTGGTCCTCGGATTGTCGTTCCGAACCTTAGATTCCTCTCTCTTCTCCGGCTCTTCCGGAGAAGGGGCGGTTGCCGGAGCTTCTTGCAGTGGCGCCGCCGGCGGCGGGGAGGAGAAGGTGGGGAAACGGAAGGGCCCATCTGCGTAGGCCCTCTCCGCCGCGAGTGCCGCCGCTGCTACGGCGGCGGAAACCACGGTGGCTTGAACCCTAACCATGCCTTGGAAAGAGAGATCGACAAGCTGCGAAGAATTCGGGAAAGAAGGTTTTAGGGGGATAAAAAAAACCGTAGGGTTTAAGGGAGGGAGTAGTCGTGAAGAAGTGAAGCACTCATAGCCGTTGATTTTATTTTATCAGCGGTGATCTCCACTCAATATACTTGCGGCCCAAGATTGCGAATTTGTTTTATAAACAGTCTCTTAATTAAAATAAATAAATAAAAAAATAGCGAATTTATTCTTCCCAGTCCAATTAAGCCTAAGCCAAGGCCCAGCCCAATTAGTTTTGTTGTAACTTTGTAAAACATAATAAGACGAGATTAGAAAAAAGAAAGAATTATTATTAAACTTCAATATATTCGAAACAATTATTCCGAGGATCTAACAAATAAAAAAAGAGATTGAACTAAAAAAAAAAAAAAAAATGAAGTAAATTGAGTAGTAGTGGATCAATGGAAGGCCCAGGCGTTCTGCTGGAACACCTTCTCCTCCTCCTCCCGCTCAAAGTCGTTCTCGATTTCGAAGTAGTCGCGGACTTCCTCCACGGTCATATCCTTGATGTGATGGGCGATGGCCTCGCCGGCGCGGTCAATCAAATGCTCATCTTCCAAGTAGTTCGCCGCGAGGAGGACACAGATTGCATCGCCGTCTGGCTCCTTCGACTTGAGCAGCTCCTCCTCCTCCCACCTCTCGAGCTCCGCCTCCGTGATCTCCCCGCGCTTCTCTTGTAGCCGCCGGTTCCAGGACTCCACGATCATGGCGAGCGTCGTGGCGTCCACCTCGTAGAGCGGGAGGGGGCTCGGCATTCCCATCTCGATCATGTTCTTGAGGATCTCTGACGACATCGCTGCTTCCTCATCGACCTCGAAGAGCTGGCCGTCTGAGCTCCTCAACTGGACTATCTTCTTACTACAAGTAGAAGTCTCCATCGATCTCTCCCTCTCTCCCTCTCTCTCTCTCTCTTTCTCTCTCTTATATCCAAGATTGCGTTTTGGTTGTACGGGGAGGAAGGATCGGATCATAGCTGGGTATATATAGCTCGAGCTACTTAATTCGACTCCTTCTCTGACAAGAGTTAAATTACTTAATTAGCCGTATTATTTTCCTTACCGTAGAAGAGGTGGAGTCGGATTTGAGAAGCTATACATGAACTAATCCGAGTTTTGGTGGCTTTGGTCAATAAATAACACGTGATTCGTAACACCTAATGGGTTATGGTCACGTGCGGTGACGAGACCTCGAGAGCCACCTACCCACCTCACCAATATGAAAAGAATCCTACCGTTTCTTCTTCTTTTTTATATAATTTATTTCAATTCTTCTTCTTCTTTCGTTATCTCTGAAAGGATTGTAAGGTAAACGAAGGAAAAGTTTTGGTATTTTTCCCCGGGAGGAGAAGAACACCTGAAGGTTTGTTTGTTTCGATGCTTTCTACTGATTGATTAGATCTATGATGTCTTCATTTTTATTAGTGTCTTTTTGGTTAAGAAAGCAATTTTAGTTTTGGATCTCCGTTGCGGATGATAAAAATGTTATCTTGTTTTGGATCCCCATCAATGGCCAATTTTGTTTACGGCTTAGATTTAGTCTTGAATCACAAGCTTTCACACTCTTTTTGCATTAGAATCTGATTATAAGATCCAAGCTTTTTGGATCTAGAAAATTCTGCTAGATCCTATGTTACTGATACGGAGATTTCGAAGATGTGGCTTTTAGGTGCTTGTCGAATTATCTGTGAAGAACATACGTTGATATTGAATTTTGTTTGTCGTATCTTGTTTTCACTGCTTGGAGAAAATCATTTGGAGCTCTGTCCTTCCCTAAGAATTCATTACTGTGTCTAGTTAGGTGTACTAGCCATCTTCTCCTCCAAATTAGGTATTTGTAAAAGAAACCACATCCTTTTGCTTTGACGAAGTTGGATGTTTATTTGGATTTCAGTGATTGTCTTCTAGACGATTAGTAATTACTGTACATTTTGTTTAGGAAGATATTAGATCTGTCCTTCTTGTGGGTTCATTTGCTTGCTTTTCTGATTGAGAAGCCCTAGTCTGATGTATTTCTCATGGATCTATAAACAAAGTTTTACGTGATGTCTTCTGTTGGCAAGGGACGCATCACATTACAGATCGTGTTTTGTTTTGTTTAGTTTGGATCACTAGTTAGATATAATCTTCTCTTTGATCTGAGCTACCTATTCTCATGTAAACTGGGAATTTAAATTCTGCACAAGACAACAGGGTATCTAAGATGAGTATGATAAATTGGAATGCTTTGACTCTTTTTTTCTCCCCGTGCAATGCTGATAAGCCTCTGATTTTCTGGTGTTTCCCTTTCTTCTTGTCCATCATCTTGATGTTCCATCTCCTTCCAATTATAAGGAAAACTGGAAAACTATTTGTGTCATGGAGAGAATAAACAATAAGTCATGAAAAATAACATTATGTGTCATTATATTGTCCATTCCAGCTGGAGTTCATTTTTCATATTGTATTTGACTATTCATCGATTGAGTTTGCCGAAGGTTTTCTGATAGATCACACTAAATTCTATTTTGTGAATCTTTTTCAGTAGCTCCATTTCCAATTATTTTTTAATCTTTGTTGTGGTAGATTTTAGTCATTATGTTCTCTTAAACCAATGTTCTTCGATCCAATGACCCTGGTCAGGTAAAATGGCTCTCACAAGAATTGGCCTTGCTGGACTTGCTGTCATGGGCCAAAACCTTGCCCTGAACATTGCTGAGAAAGGCTTTCCTATTTCTGTGTACAATCGAACCACATCCAAGGTTGATGAGACTGTTGAGCGCGCCAAACTTGAAGGAAACCTCCCTGTTTATGGTTTTCATGACCCTGCATCCTTTGTCGGCTCAATCCAAAAGCCTCGTGTCATCATTATGCTAGTGAAAGCTGGTGCACCTGTAGACCAAACCATAGCAACACTTTCTGCTCACATGGAGACTGGTGATTGTATAATTGATGGAGGTAATGAGTGGTATGAGAACACTGAGAGGCGAGAAAAAGCAATGGCAGAACTTGGTCTTCTTTATCTTGGGATGGGAGTCTCTGGTGGAGAGGAAGGTGCCCGACATGGACCTTCTATGATGCCTGGAGGCTCATATGAAGCCTACAAGAACATAGAAGACATCCTCCTCAAAGTGGCTGCCCAGGTTCCAGACAGTGGCCCCTGTGTTACATATATTGGTAAAGGAGGTTCAGGCAATTTTGTAAAGATGATCCATAATGGCATCGAGTATGGAGACATGCAGCTGATTGCTGAAGCTTATGATGTGCTGAAATCTGTAGGAAAGCTATCTAATGATGAGTTACAACAGGTTTTCTCTGAATGGAACAAAGGAGAGCTTCTTAGCTTTTTGATTGAGATCACTGCAGACATTTTTGGAATTAAGGACGATAAGGGTGAGGGTTACCTGGTGGACAAGGTCTTAGACAAGACCGGGATGAAAGGTACTGGTAAATGGACTGTTCAGCAAGCAGCTGAGTTATCAGTGGCTGCTCCAACAATCGCAGCATCTCTAGATTCGAGGTTCCTTAGTGGATTGAAAGACGAGAGAGTCCAAGCTGCCAAAGTTTTTCAGTCAAGCTCCTTTGGCGAGATCTTAGACAACCAACCTGTGGATAAGGCAAAGTTGATTGATGATGTAAGGCAAGCCCTTTATGCATCAAAGATTTGCAGCTATGCACAGGGCATGAACTTGATTAGAGCCAAAAGCATAGAGAAAGGTTGGGATCTCAAGTTAGGTGAGCTTGCAAGGATATGGAAGGGTGGATGCATTATCCGTGCGATCTTTCTTGATCGTATCAAGAAGGCTTACGATCGGAATCCAGAGCTGTCAAACCTTCTGGTGGACCCAGAATTTGCAAAGGAGATTCTGGAACGCCAAAAAGCTTGGCGTCGAGTTGTCTGCCTTGCTATTAACTATGGAGTAAGTACCCCAGGTATGTCTACTAGTCTGGCTTATTTTGACACCTACCGGAGAGAAAGGGTGCCTGCCAATCTTGTTCAAGCTCAGAGAGATTACTTCGGGGCGCATACTTACGAGAGGATCGACATGCCTGGATCCTTCCACACTGAATGGTTCAAGATTGCAAAACAATCCAAGATTTAAGGTTGTCAACACGGAGTGAGTTTTAGAAATCATTTGAGACGGAAGCAATGTATTTGGAACGAAATTTGTCTTAGATTGTACTCTCTTTTTATGAAATAATGTCTCAAACTGAAGCAGGCGTTCAATTTATAAAATAATGTCTCAAACCGAAGCAACTACTCATGATTTATGCATGACTTTTGAACAGTCAAAAGTTTACGTACCAATTCATAATTTCTCTTATTATTTTTTTTAATTCACTTCTTCGACTGAAGGTTTTGCATTTGGCACTGCACCAAAGGTAGAATGTCCAACTTTTTATTATGTTTATTCTATCAAATCAAAGATGGCCGTGTGCACGGCACTAGTAACGCTTTCGTTGCGAATCCGACGACTGATTTTAAACAAAAACCTAAGATAAAAATACCGAAGTTGTGAATACTACACGACGAAGAGTAAAGCGGTCATCCTTGCATCAAATATAACATTGTGATTTATACAACGGGCACTAAGAACTGTAACATTATACACAACCTTACGCTTTCTGCTGCTGTTTTTCTTTATTTTATTCAAGGTATTCAACGTTCAGTAATGCATGTTAACCACATTTTGCAATTGTAGCATGAATAACCCAAGCATAAACATAGGTTACTACAAATAAATTGAACGAGCTGGAAGCTAATTTATTTGGATCGAAGAAATGGCCGAGGAAACTTCATTTGCTCTCGGGTCACCGCTTTCTAGTGAAACACCATGAGGGTCCTCTCTGACCAAAAGGGGCAGCACACCAAGTGAGCTCCAAGCTTTAGCTACGGCAGTAGTTGCTTCACCCAAAATAATGGCAAAAACTGCATCAAAACCCCCTGCTCCAGGAACTCCTGCTAGCAATACTCCCTCCATGTTCATAGTGACATCCAATAGTTGAGTTTGCGACTCCGGTTCTATCTATAAAATTAGAATATATGGATGGTTTAGTGATGTTGCAGAGCCAGCTTAACAATTCAATTATAACTGCATCATATAAAAGCAACAATTTGTATCTGGGGATCAAAATGCAAATGAACGAAATTGCAACATATTGATGAAAAGACCATTCCGATTCTATATGGTAATTAGTATAAAACTTGAGTTCTTTGACCAATGATTTCTAAAACGAGTTATTCACTGAACACAAAGTACAAGAAGGAAGTACAAATGAAACTGGTTTAATCTGTAATAAACTTGAAAAATGGAACTAGTGCAAATTCTTCATCAAAGAATATTGAACAATATCACTTACTGGAACACCAGCTGCCTCACCCATTTGCCGCATATGGAACCTGATGTCAAGGAAAGCATCTCTTGCCTCTAACAATGACTTAACGATTGATTCTTGATATTGATCAGCAACTTGCTCCATCCACTGCGATAAAGATGCTTAGTATGTATAGTTAACCCAGGAAAGAAAGTAGAAGACTCCAGGTATAAATTGGAAAATATTTTAATCTTAGATAATATAAATTTAAATAGTTACATGTAACCTAAAGTTAAAGAGGAAGCCATATGGAATCTATTTAAAGCAGTAGTGGAAGTTTGAAAACCAGCGGAAATTGCCCTTGGTAGTGGTTTTTTTACATTATTATATCTAGTGTCTATTGTTAAATCCCCTGTCCATAAAGAATCCCAAAAGAAATGAATAGACTCTTGAGGGATATCTAATAAATTGATCAAGGGAAATATAGTTTCGGATTTTAAGGATTAATAAAATGATTCGGAGACTGCACAAGTTAAAATCTAATGCAATCACAAGTCACCTTTTCATATGCATGACCACTGCAGGTGCCTATGACATGTTTATATGCCTCCCAGTTATCTTCTGCATATTTACTTAATCTTTTAAGTAGTGCTTCAAGCATTGAATTAGCTTCACCAAGTCTTTTCCATGTCTCTAGGGATTTTTGAGGATCAGATTTTTGCCACTGCTTCACAGAGCCCACCATCGATGGAGTAGATGAACCTCCAGTACCAGGTTCCCCTAGTAACTGTCAAAAGAAAGTACAACCCAACAATGAGAAATCTACAACCAGCAATGGAGTTTGGGACATGCATGGCAGAATTAACAAGACAGCATATAAGAGATATTTGACTAACCAAATAAACTATAAAAGCAAATCCACAATAATTAGAGCCAAGCCAACATTTAGTACATTGCTTATTCTTACCAAGAGAGATGTTTGCAAGCATCTAAAATATCATAGAAATAGAATGATGTATATTCCTAATATACCAAATTAACTAAATTGTTAATACTTACTGTAATGAGAAGTTAACAAACTCACAAGGGTCAGCAGTGGAGGCAAAGAAAATTGAAGTTTCTCATGATCCCACTTCTCTTTAAGAATATCAAATGCTGCATCCTGAAAGCGCTTTCCAACCCTAACCTATAGAAACAAACAATTTCATAATTTTCACCAAAAATAGAAGGTTCTTGAGCTATGGTTTAGAAGCTAACAAAGTCATCCTTCTGTAAATGAGCTCATCATAAAATAATCCAAATCCAAGATTCTTGGTTTGCAAAACAGATATGGTAAATCATATTAGACACATCCTCTATCAAACGTACACAAGATGTTGATATCCATTCATTGTTCCAGATATAATCATTTTATGTTTGCATCAACGACTCAATTGTGGTGGAAAATCAATATAAGTAGATGCTTTCCAGTTGTATCTAGTTACAAGTCTATAACTCAGGATGAAATCGATGGGTATTACTGTCTGCAGCTTAGGGCATCAATAGATACTTCGTCAATGTACTTTGGCAAATCACAGACCTGAATGAGAGAATGCCAGCTACATGAATAAACGAAACTTATCAAGTTTTGCCGAGAAGAATATAAATGCCACTTAATCTTTAACCTAATTCAAATTCTTTTTAAAGAGTCGAGCAGTGTAGAAAAAAGCAATTTCTTTACCAAAGATAATTAGGCCTTGTTTGGTTTGAGGTTAAGCCCCGAATCAATTAATTAGATACAATAAAGATTAAAACATATATTTAATTACTGAACCAATTTAGGAGTTCTTGAACCAATTCGGTGGAGATCCTTAAACTCAAAGCAAACAAGACCTTAAGGAGTATATTTGAAATTAAGGGAGCACCCCCTTGGATATAATATTATACAAGCACCAAAATAATGCGTAGAAAAAGTAGAAAAGAGGCAACGCAAGAGATGGCATTATATCCATATAACATGTAATGGAAAGAGATGGCGCAAGAAGAAGAAACCTGAGCTGAAGAGAGAATTTCTGGAGAAAACCTAATGTAGCGTTGGCTGCCATAGACAGCAGAACTGACGTCGAAACCACTGCCAATCTTTCCTTGAGCTAAACAATGAGCACTTTGAGCAATAACATGTACCAAATCTAGATCAGCATCAGCTGCCTTACCATCAGATAAAACTTTTCCAGAAAATGGGAGATTAACAACTCCAAGGTACTGAAGTAGAGCTGCAACAACTGATGTGGTCATTGCAGCTGATGAGCCAAGTCCAGTTTTGGCGACTTCAGGTTTACATCTCTCTCCAGGCATCATTCCATTGGAGGCCTCCGAGTTAAAAGTGATTGAGGAAAAGGGTGGAAGAGAAGCCAATACATCAGAACTCAGAGGTAGCCCTCGTGCTTCAATCTGAAATTAAGATATGTAAAAAGATGCAGAAAATGCAATGACAGAAAGAAACCTTAGTGAGAAATGCTTAAGACAGATTATGAAGCATAGGGATATAGCACGAGCTACAACATTGAAGAAAGATAGTAAGATACCTGATTTCGATAAGAATAGAAATCATTGGAACCTAAGATTGTAATATCCAGACCTGCATGGTTAAATCATTCAAAACTTAGATGCAGGGTGATAGGATGAATATTACATTTAACAGGATCATAGTCAAAGGCATAGTCAGTATTGAGTGAATAGAGAAGAGAAAAGTAGCAAAAAAATTTATATTACCTTTCAAAAGTAGTTTATCTATTGCCTCTTTCTTCTCCTTGTCACTGAGAATTTCTTTAGAAGCTGCTACAGCATATTGCACTGCTTGTTCCACAAACGGGTTTGTTGACTCCCTGAAATCTTGAGACAATTAAAATGTCACAGGAACTATGCCACTTGATCTACTTGAAGAGCAGACAGGCTTCATGGCATCTCAGTACTCAACCAAACAAGGCATTGATATAATCTTAAATGCTAAAAAGGTTTAATTGCTTCTCATAACCACCTATGGGTTAATCCACCCTACCGCTAATTATTCAGATAACCATGAAGTCAAGACTTCAAGCTTTAGACTTTTTAGAGCTCAATTCTTCGTCAAATTAACTATAAACATAAAAGGGCAATATTTAAAGGATGTATAAACTAAAATAACATAATCTGTGTCATGTATATTAAAGAACTTGCCTTGATGAAGTGGGCTGGAGGCTTGAGTTCTTTAGTGACAGCTTGTAGGTGGATTGTCTAGAAAGTTGAGGGGATGATACTTTTACGTCTGCCCATGCCTAAAAGGAGAATCAATAAGTAAGGGAGCTAAGTCATCTAGAAGAAAAAAGGTCGCCTTTATAATATGCAATACCAGTACGCATAAGCATCTAACAAAGACAAAGATTATCATGTATCAATCAAGAATTTCTGATTCTAGTTTGCACAATATAGTTCATATTACATCAGTTGGCAACTTGGCATACATCTAGACACCTGCATAATGAGTAGTTTCTCCTATTTTCCCCTTAATTGCCAATCTATGGCATGTGAATTCGAGGTGAATCTACGGTAATATGAGAAAGAATCGCTCACCCAGGCCCAGCTCTCGGGCTTGATTTCTTCGTAGAGCGGCCTCACGATCGCATAAAAGCGCGCGGTTGTGCTGAGAACGATCCCCGCATTTGGTCGCTCCAAGATGAGGTACCCACCAGTGATCAGAACCTTCCCGGGAGCCGAAGCAACTCTGATCGAAAAAAACAAAAAAACAAAAAAGAAAGAAGAAACAAACAAGATGATTGCAAGCAATGGATTCTAAAAACAGATCAAAATCCAAATAAAAATAGCAGTAAAGTAAGAAATAAATTGAAGTACTCACACTTCCATTGCTCTTTCCCCACAGCTCAAAACCTTCTAACCAAATCTGGAGACTCAAGAAGAAGAAGAACCAAGAGCAAGAAAAATATCTCTATGGGCCTCAACTGAAAGCCCGACCCGTTAGTGACATGGATCCAGCCTAATAAGGTTATTGGGTCATTACCTGTTAAGCCCATTACATCAATTTGGTACACAGAGTAGATTATAGAATTCCTCCTTGACTTGAATAGTCAAGATAGATATATATATATATATATATGTCCCATGATTAGAGAGGTAACCAGCAACAAAATAATGTTAACTATATTTAAATTGAAAAAAAATAGTGTTTTATTATCGTAATCAAATAATAACACTATGTTACATCGGTCTAGTTAAAACAACCACCACCAAATATACGTCTCACGTGGTTTTTACATTATTTATTGATTGTAAAAAATATTTCTACACAATATACAACACAAAGACTAAATATTTTTATAAATAATACAATTGAAAAGAAGTCTAAAAATATCACATATCACACAAAGTCTCAGGATATATATATCCATACACCTCAACATAATAAATATTTACGTATAGGCTATAATTTATCTAACTTATTTTACAATAATACGATAAATAAAGAGGTTATAAACAAATCTTTATTAGCTTCTCCATGGACTCAAGGTCATCTATTAATCTCAAAATATTTCTATCAAAAATTGACGAGCATAAAGTCCAACAAATATACATTTTTTACAATCTAAAAGTAATATAAAGAAAGATGCCATACACACACATATATGTCAACATGATCACAATAATATGTATATGCAACATGCTCATATCTACAGCTCACATATATTAATACATAAAATAAAAGAATATATAATATGCATCATTCTAACTATCAACTAATTTATCTCCAGCTCACATAGAGTTATAGCAATATAACATTATTATATGCTTCTCCATGGCCGCCGGTCGTGGAGTTGGCCCACACTGTTGCCTAGGCTACGAGAGCCCAAAAATAAGATGCCATCGACTTCCCATTGTGGAGGAAACTTTCCAAATGGCCAAAGAGAGGAGAAACCAACGACGATGATTGGAAAAAGGCTCGAAAGCCAACTATAGGAGGTTACCATGTGTAGTCTCCACCGGGGGACGAGACAGCCCACAAAGGGCATCACTAGAAAAGGGAGGCGAGGGGAATTATTTGGGACAGGCTCGGGGAGGCACGAGACCATCGGCCGGCCAAATTTTTGGTGAAACTAAGAGGAGGAAGGTATCGGTGGAAAAGCAATAAATATTTAATTAAATTGAAAAAATCATACCCAATTGAAGAGGAGGCTTCGACTAGTCGATCGACGGAGTCAGCGTCCTTTGGCGATTCTCCGGCACGGTGAGAGTAGGAAGGGGATAAGGTGGCGATTGCGAGAGAGTATAGGGAGAAAAGAGAGGAGGGGGAGAAAGAGGGAAAGTGGGGCACGTTTTTTTTTTTTTTTTTTAATTCTCTGGTGATGGTTTAATTTAGTGTTACACTCTAAGCATGAGAAAAAAGAGAAAAGAGAGAGAGAGAAAAAAAAATTATCATCCTGTCTACTTCATATTACAACTTTGTACCTTCGAGTTTCCATTATAATACAAAGCACAAAATAAATACAGAGAATAAGAAAAATTAGAGGGAGAAAAACCAATTACCTAGTGTTGCTTTTGGATAAGAGGAAGAGGCAAATACAAACATTTATTCCAAAAAAATATTAAAATAAGTCGATGAAATAATGCTCAAATAATTCATGCATGTTCAAATTCCAATGATACAAGTTTAACAGAAACGCCATTAAATTTCCAAACAAACAGTGCAATAGGTGGATCACTTGTGTTGGGCTGCTGCATGTTAAACGTGAGCAGTATTCTCTTTTCAGTATTTTAATCCTTGGACTAGTAGGTTATTAACCTAAGAAAAGGAGAAGCTAACAGATCCTACTACTTAACGGGAGCAACTAACACTAATCAACTTTTCCTCTGTCACTTATCTTCATTTGATTTGCCAGCTCACGTATAAATCCGAAGTTAGAACAGCGATTAATTAATCATGACACAATGCCATGCATCAAATGAAGGAAACAAACAAAATGGCACGAATCAAAGTATGGGACGGATTCGTGCGATGGAATATTTGGCGAACATATATTCATATATATATATATATATGCCTTTCTCAATCGAAAGTTATGAGGTCACATGCAACAACATGCACCCAGAATAGTACATATAAATACATACATATAAATATATATAGATATCTATATATATATATATAGATCTTTCATCTACAAATCTTATATCTACGTACGTAGATAGATTAGCCAATGACAACACCAAACAACTTAACCTCCTCCTTCTCCTGCCCTCCCTCCTCCACCATTCTAGCCATCACCTCCTCCTTCTTGACGCTGCGCCGCCTCAGGACGTCGACCAAGTAGTACTGCCTCCTTCCGACACCCTCCATCTCCTCGAACTGGTAGAATCTAACTACGTCCTTGGCCTGCAAGCCTTTCTCCTTGACGAACTTATTCCACCCCTTGGTGAAGACGTAGCTCTGGCTGCTCTTCCAGTAGCAACACCGGAAGCTCCACGCGCGGCCGTCTCGGTCCCTGATCTCGACCAAGAACTCCCTCGACGCGGCGGCCGCCACCTTCGGAAAGTACCGCATCGCGTGCCGCTTCGGTATCACCAGCCTGTTGAGCTTCCCGACGTCGCTGGGCGTCAATTCCTTGTTGAACATCTCGCGGCAGGCGATGCCGTCGCGCATCGACGAAGGGAAGAACCCAGAAGCCTGCTTCTCTCTCTTCAGTGGAAAGAGAGCAAGATTACAAGCCATGCATTCATGAAGAGGAGATCTACCAAGGATATGGATAGGCACAGCGATAGTTCCGAGAGAAGATATAAAATAGGGTAATCCGTTTGAGAAGTAGGTATCGGAGATGGCTATTTCGGGAAGAAGGTGGTGGCTGTGTCACAAATGGCGGGGTTTAGTTAGGACCGGGGAGCACAGACTCTGAAACCCGTGGATGCATGCATTTCCTGCATCCGCGATACTTGGCAGCTAGTTATTGGTTCAAAAACATGAACGCAGGAAATTCAAGCAATCGGAGTTTGCAGATGATTTGTTCCTCTCAGGTCTCCTGGAGTCGATAACAGGATTAGCTGCACGGGAACGGAATAGATCATATATATGGTAAACTAATTCATTCATTTTCCTGGGTCAGTTTCGTCCACCCTGGACGACCGAGATAGATTCAGTTCCAACATTCTTATACTTTACCAAGCCTCCTTTAAAAGGAGTTAGGAGTTCATTTACTAGTAGTAGCTAGTTTGGAGTCTTAGCCCAATCTAAATTTAACCAGCAGCTTCAATTAATTAATGTCTCGATTCCGAACCTGATCCATATGTTATTTGTTGGATACCATCCGTAATATGCCACGTCCATGCATGGCGGAAACTTAAACAGCTAACACGTGAGATCGGTTGCCCGAGTTAAAGGATTGGCCTCCACTATTTGCCATGGTAATGATTTGTACCACGTCTGCATAGCCTTAGCTGGTGGACTACTGTGACGATAGTGATCTGGCAGCCAAATTTAATGGCGGTAACTAAAGAGATGTATACAACTGAATAGGTCAGGGTAAGAATCTTCTGAAGAGTTTTATTTTTTTTTTAATTTTTTTACCCGTAACCAAAATTATCCGACAGTTTAAAAGTAAGAAAAAAAAGAAAAATCTTTGTTGTAACTGTTTCACCAGCCAAGTGTCCTGAAAAAAATATCTACATGTTCTTCAGTTTGAAAAAGAGATATATATATATATATATATATATATATATATATATATATATATATATATATATATATATATATGAGCGACATAGATGGAGAGACTTTCTTTTGTTCGTCCCTAGTTATTTTCTCAATGGTTGAAGGAAGAACAAGAGTTAGGTGGGCGTAGTTGCCGAGAAATGTGGGAAGAGGCAGAGGAAGGAAATTACAAAAAAAAATGGGAGGTTTTATTGAAGGTGAGGTGGGTGTATGCTCTTTTCCACGCCCCTCTTTTTTTCCTAGCTAACTCCCCCTTCCCCCACAAGAAAGTCTTATCACACTCACATCCCCCTACCTAACCCCCCCCTCTCTCCCCTCTATATTTATGCTACTCTCCTCTTCCCCTCTCCTCCTCAGTATTCCTCTCTACCTACTCTCGCTCGCTCTCTCTCTCTCTCTCTCTCTCTCTCTCTCTCTCTCTCTCTCTCTCTCTCTCTCTCTCTATCTCTCTCGAGATTTGATCTTCTAATTACTCCATTGGGCCGCTAAATTTACCTTAAATACTGTTGGTGCCTTTTTCGAGGTACAGGACTTGTCTTGAATTTGCTTTCTCGGTAGCCCTTTTTTGTCCCAAAATTTATATATTCATCACGAGCTCACCTATCCTTCTCCATTGGTATTGTTTATCTCAGCTTGCTCATATCAAAGTCCATTATAGGGATCGAAGCAAAGGTCTCGTCTTTTGCCTTCCCTCTGCCTTAAATATTCCATTTTGCGTCTTCTCCACCGTATACTCTGTTTTGTTTCTTCTTTGTTCCTCTCCCTCCCTCTCTCTCTAAGAATCTTTAACCATGATCACTATTGCTGCCCCTGAAGCCCAATCCCAAATCCCAACCCAAATCCATGAAGCGCCACCGTCGGTGGAGACCATCTTCCGTTCCAAACTCCCTGATATTCCCCTAGCGAACCACCTCCCTCTCCACACCTACTGCTTTCAGAACATGTCCCAATACGCCGACTCCCCCTGCCTCATCTCATCCGCCACGGACAAAATCTATACCTTCTCGGAGACCCACCTCCTCTGCCGCAAGACTGCAGCTTTCCTCTCCAATCTCGGCATCGGCCATGGCGACTGCGTCATGCTCCTCCTGCACAACTGCCCCGAGTACGTCTTTACCTTCATGGGAGCCTCCTTCCTCGGGGCCATGACCACTGCGGCCAACCCTTTCTGCACCCCCGCTGAAATCCAGAAGCAATTCAAGGCCTCCGGCGCCAAGGTGGCCATAACCGTCTCCCCCTACGTCGGTAAGCTCGCGAAATTATCCGAAGGATTCAAGGTAGTCACCATCGACGACCCACCGGAGGGCTGCATCAGCTTCTGGGAAATGTCGGCAGCCGACGAGACCTCGATCCCCGACATCACCATCGATCCCAATGATCCAGTAGCCCTCCCATTCTCCTCCGGGACTACCGGATTGCCCAAAGGTGTGATCTTGACGCATAAGAGCTTGATTTCGAGCATCGCCCAGCAAGTGGACGGCGAAAACCCCAACCTTTACTTGAACAAGGAGGACGTGGTGCTCTGCGTTCTTCCGCTATTCCATATCTTCTCCCTCAATTCCGTGTTGCTTTGCTCGCTGAGAGCTGGGTCGGCTGTGATGATCATGCCCAAGTTTGAGATCGTGGCGATGCTGACGGCGATCGAGAAGTACAAGGTGACGGTGGCGGCGGTGGTACCGCCGCTGGTGCTGGCCCTCGCGAAGAATCCAGTGGTGGAGAAGTACGACTTGGGCTCTATAAGGATAGTCTTATCCGGCGCGGCGCCGCTCGGGAAGGAGCTCGAGGAGGCGCTTAAGAATAGAGTTCCGCAAGCCGTCTTTGGACAGGTGACAACTCTCTCTCTCTCTCTCTCTCTATCTCTCTCTCTCTCTCTAGAGTAAATTTCACAAAAAGACTCTGATAATACCAAAAGATGCTTTAAAAATTACGTATAAGTTCAATTTACGATCTTTCCAAGTACCAATTTGACTGTAGTAAAAAAAAATGGTAGCTCCGTATGGTCGCCCCCACATTATTTTTGGCGCTAGCTGTGAGACTTCCCAGGCCATTGGATTGAGCACTCCAGATCATTTCAAAAGGCAAATATTCATCTACTAGTTAGTTAGTAAAGCCAATTATTGATATACTATGCAACTTAGTCCAACCACATGAGAGGAATAGATGCAGACAAAATGAGTAGTTTGCGAGATGCCTCTCATGTGGAGCAGCTTTGCATAAAATCATTTTGATCACCACTTATATTATTTTTAATTTGTCTGTCGTACTTGGGGTGCCATAAGATGACCTGCCACATAGTATCAATAGACCTACCCCCCCAATTACAATTTACAAAGATATATCCAGTGCCAGTGGCATTACCAACCAATCTCCTTGTTTGACCCAACAAACATGGATAAAAAGTAAATTAACATTTACCGGTTTTATTAAAATTAAAAAAAAAAAACTAGCAAATAAAATTAATTTTATTTTATCTTTTATTTTTAGGGTTATGGAATGACGGAGGCCGGGCCAGTGCTTTCGATGTGCCCAGCCTTTGCGAAACAGCCCAGCCCAGCCAAGTCCGGCTCGTGCGGCACCGTCGTCCGCAACGCTGAGCTCAAAGTCATCGATCCCGAGACGGGCTGCACCCTCGGCCGGAATCTTCCCGGCGAGATATGCATCCGTGGGCCTCAGATCATGAAAGGTACTGCTACCTCGGCCCATCAAAGGCCTACTATATACATATATATATATATATAGTAATTTATATATTTATTTCTGAGCGACTAATTTAAATAAATGAAAAACATACAGGGTATCTCAATGATCCAGAAGCCACGTCAGCGACTATCGACGTGGAGGGTTGGCTGCACACTGGAGACATTGGGTACGTGGACGACAACGAGGAGGTGTTCATAGTGGACCGTGTGAAGGAGCTTATCAAGTTCAAGGGTTTTCAGGTAAACCATCAAAATCACAATATCTACCCACTTTCTAAAAAGCACCTCAAGAAATTTAGAATTTAATCCCCCAACTGATGGAATGCAGGTTCCACCTGCCGAGCTCGAAGCTCTACTCATTGCCCATTCTTCCATCGCCGACGCCGCCGTCGTCCCGTAAGCTCTCACAGCTACTCTTAATATCACGCTATATATATGTATATATATTTATATAATGCTAACTTTTTGGGTCTAACTGCTAAATATTATATGGATGTGATGACAGGCAAAAAGATGAAGAGGCTGGTGAAGTTCCAGTCGCATTTGTCATAAGAGCTAAAGACTCGGATATTACTGAAGAAGCCATTAAAGATTTCATAGCTAAGCAGGTGAAGTTTAATCTATATATATATATATATATATATATATATATATATATATATATATATACTTTAAGATTCATCCTTCTCAGGGTTTTAACTTTTCTTTTGATTCCAGGTGGTGTTCTACAAGAGGCTGCACAAGGTCTACTTCGTCCATTCCATCCCAAAATCTCCTGCGGGAAAGATACTGAGGAAAGAGTTGAGAGCCAAACTGGCCTCTGCTTCCTAAAAAAGCTTTTTAATTCCCGGCCACTTTGTTGCTTCCAAATTCCAGTGTTGTTCTTAATTTGTAACGCCTACTCGGAGATGGATGTACTCGCCTTTTTTTTTTCCTCCCAATTTACTCGCGAAGAAGAAAGAAGTGTTATGATTGAATAAATAATTCAAGGTTATATCTATGTATTAGATGACCACTTTTTCTTAATTTGTGTTGCCCATTAATTGTCATAATGATCTCTATTAATCCTCCATCCGTCTTCTCTTTATGAGAGTACTTTTGTCATTGTGCATTAAAATCGGGATCGGGCTTGGAATCCACACGAGGGGCGGATCCGAACCCGAACCCGAACCCGAACAAAGAACCCGAATCCATCATCTTCGTGCCTACAAAAGCGGCACCAAAGTCCAAAGACGCTTCCTTCGGCAAGCCGCGACTTTTTTTTTTTATGTTCATCGTTCTCGTACTTTGCCTTCAAGAAGCTATTCTTATTCTTCTCTCGCTCGCCCCATCTTGGTTTCAGAGGTTCCTCTCCGATCTCTTACTCTTTCTTTTAAATCTCTTTTCCGTTATTGTGGCAAAATAATATGAGACTTCGGGTTGAAATCGGTGTTCCGCGACTTACATCGTTCCTTATCTGGGCGGGCGCTGTTTGACTTTGGATTCTGATGCTTATTTTGTCTCTTTTCATTCAAGAAGGGAATGTATTTAGGCTATGATTGTGTTCTACTTCTGAATTCTTCCGTTTGGTTATTCATGGTCTGCAGGAATTTACCTCACGATTCTTGTAAGTACTCTCTTCGGTCAAAAAGATGGTTGTGGGGTTGATAAATGCTAATCCTGTTGTACATGAGAAAAAGGAGAGACGTATTCGTAATGCGCCGGAAATTATAGATGAAAAAGCTGAAGAGACCATAGATCAGCAAGAAATTTTTGATATCCTTCTGTTATAGATGTTTCGTTTCTTTCCATCTCTTTGTTTATTTTGTTTTGTTCTTTCTCTGAACAAGATTTTTCTTAAATCATAGTAACTGTTCTAAACTCTAAATCTATAGATCGTCTTGAAATTTCTATACAATTCTTTGATTCCTTAATTTTGCACAAAGCATATCAGAGATATAAAGGATCCTGAACATCCATATTCATTGGAAGAATTGAATGTGGTCAGCGAAGACTTGATTGAAGTCGACGAAAGGCGATGTCATGTTAGGTAATGTCGCATTTGGATAAGTTGCAATGGTACTTCTGTGACTTCTTGACAAAGTTCTTTGAGTTTTTGTTTTGATTCAGGGTCACGTTTACTCCGACAGTGGAGCACTGCAGTATGGCAACTGTTATTGGGCTCTGCATACGTGTAAAGCTTATGCGTAGTCTTCCATCTCGTTACAAGGTATGCTGTCCAGTAGTTGGTGTTCATAAATTGAATTTAGTTCAAATTGTAGATAACCCTACAAAGCATTATTCTGCAATTTATGTGGCATTGAAAGAGATTTTCTGTATTGGTTACTAAAAACTCTGATCGTTTGGTTATTTTTTTTATGTGTTCCACATGTATTGGTTACAAGGTATGATTGGTTAGTGTTCATTTATTTACTAAAAACTTTGCTATGATGTTTAAATGTGATGTTCCACAGTTCCACTACAACAGTACATGGTGTGACCCTGTTATGTCTTTTGCTATACGGCCATAATATGGGCATTAGTATCAGATTTATGGATTTGATCCTTCCTATTGATGTTCATATTTTTCAGGAGATCCAAGGTCTCACAGACAGTGAATAGAAAGTAAGGACAAAATTCGTGCTACAAGCCTACAATTTAATTTATAGATTTAAGATGTCACTTTTAGTTGGCATAGGCAACAACTAGCAAGAGTGAAAGGAAATAGAGTATATATGCATGTAAAATGAAGTTGTCTTATTGTGAAACAATCCATTACAACAACTGGTGGTGATACCACAAACCTTAATAAGTTTCAATTACGTGCTCATGAGATTAAGTTAATGGTTCTGAAATTTGGAGTGCAGTTTTAGGCTTGCAACTCTAACCAATTGGAAGATGAGATGTCAGTGCAGAAGTCGGTGACGTGGACCTTGTGGTGCACCTCTTGACTTTGTTTTTATTGATGCTGTCAAAACCAGATATATTATCAGAAGTTTCACCGTTGGTGTAATAGGCTGTGACTTCTATTTCCTGATCAAATCAAAACTAACAGAGTTCTTTCTCACCTTAACCATCATTTCCATGATACTCTCTCTTCTAGGACTACTCGTACCATGTCTATACGAATTTTTATATGACCCACTGTTGTGTTCCAGGTCCTGTCCATTGTCTATTTTGCTCTGGCTAGGAAATTGGCTCCGAACATATAGAGGGTTGGTGTCATCTTAACAGGATCTTATAAATCTGTCAGTTCTGAAGGGTTCTTATCTTTGGAATGTGCTCTAGCCAACCCCATATTATTGGGAAATGACTTGAGCGACAAGAAGTACAATGATAACGATGATGATAGTCTGTTTCAGTGATGATAGTTTGTCCAATTTTAATATCATTTTTACTGCTACTGGATACAACTCTTGCTTCAACATAGATTCATTTACCAGTTTCTGCAATCTGCTTTGTTATGATCTTTGCATTTTGTCTAGGTCGACATCAGGGTGGCACCTGGGACACATTCCACTGAAGCATCTGGTACTGTATTTTAGCCTTTCAATTACCGTGATGATAATCTAATCCTTCTTATCTGCTTAATTTATTCTCCACTCTTGCAGTAAATAAGCAATTAAATGACAAGGAACGAGTTGCAGCAGCGTTGGAAAACCCTAGCCTGTTAGAAATAGTGGACGAATGCTTATCACCCATCTATTACTGACGCTTGGATTTACTCTCCTACAAAAGCAAATGAATGGTCGTTGCGGAAAAGATCAAATGATAGATGGCCTTCCACCACGTCAGTGGAAGTGCAAATTTGTATACGAGTAATTTTATCCATAGCTTAATTCCCGGATCTGGGAAATTGTCAATTATTACGCAGGAGATGCAACAATTAATAAGGTGCTAGATTGAAATATTTCTGAGCATTAAGCAAGTAAAGAAGTGTGAGGAAAATAATTATGTACTTTCAGGTAACGAGGTTAAGCATTAAGCAAGGCTCTTTACCTTGTTAGGACTTAGCTCAAGTCTCAACCACGGGGTGATGAACACGTATGTGGACAGAGTCAACTATGACTTTGGCTTTATGATTGCGTTGCCGTGTTGAATGTTGAATGTTGATAGTTGGATAGTTTTTTTTTTTTTTTTTCTCTTCTCTTATGACGGCGTCTGGATTGTAACCAAGAAGGTCACGCAAGCTGATAAAATAATCCAAAATATCGTAGTCTATATTCGTATATATTCCAGCAGGTATGCTAAAAGTTGTCTGAGAATGTTAGATAGACCATAGAAACAGAGAGTCAGAGACGATTGGAAAGTAGGTACTGGTGCTACGAAGGTCTGTTTGGTAAATTCATTGCTAGTGAGTAATTATGGTTTATTAATGTTTGGTAAAAATTAAAAGTGTTCGGTGAAATTAAATAATTATTATAAATTAACAATGATATATAGTATATAAACGAATAAAATATATCATTCTTGTGCTTGGTTCTAGAAAGTAAAGTTCAATAAAAATAATTAAGCAAAAGAATATATAAATTAATTTTGGTAGGTAAGGAAGTTACTGTTTGATTTATTTTCTGTAATTAAATATAAATATTAGATAAGTTTTCATCCCCCATTTTTCAGAAACCAAACACAAAAGAAAAATTAGATGATTTGAGGGACTTGGAGAACTTATTTCATACACCACTTTCTTTGTCCGAACATCATCAATCAGCCACACGTAACAGAGTCTTGATCTGCTCTGCTGCAGGAATTTTTCTTTTTTTCTTTCGTTTTATCTTTTATTTCTGAGCGTTTCTTTTCCGGCATTCATCCAAATACCCCTGTGATCGAGTAAACTCCCAAACAAAAGCGCATATCTTATAAACTGTAATGCCATAGCTACGAGAAATGCATTTTGGTACATATTTGTGAACTTCAATAAACATGCTCTTTGAATAAAGAGACATGACCGAAAGGCTGCTTGAGCTTCAGAAAGATACATAATCTTCTATTCACGTTCCAGTATATTCAAACACAACATTAACAATATAAATGATACCCCCAGTAAACATCTGGAATTCCCACCCTTCAAAAGAATGATATCCCCTCTCGAGGATTGATTATCATTATATTAAACAAGAGAAAGGGTTTTTAGCAGAAGAATTTTGTATTCAGAAGCTGATCAGATCGTCCTTCCCTTGTTCACGCTTCTTTTTCGGCTCCTGATCCTGAGATGTGCTTCCTCCCTTCTTACCAAAGATCATCTCATCAAGATCATCGAGGATGTCATCTTCTCCACCTGATCTAGCTTGAGAACCTGCCGGTTTTCTAATGAGGGCGTCTTCTTTGCTAACCTGTGGAGATTCTTCAGGTTCTACAGCGATCGGGATCATTGCTGGTTCTGGTTCAGACTGTAGTACCGGAGGCCTCTTCAGCTCTTCATACTTTGAGAGAACCTTTTGGAGCTCGTCATTTATGTTCAAGGCCTCAAAGAGTATGGCCTCATTGTCTCCAGCGGTCTCTATGATTCTCTGGACGGTGTACTGACATTGATGACACTGTTGCACGAGAGTGGTGGTCAAATCATCCTGCAAGAATAAAGGAGGCAATCAAATTACGAGATGACCATACTATCATCCAACGGGCCACATCTTGATTAAATATAATTTTTTTTAAAAACAAGATGCATCAAGATGACAACTTCTGGTAAGAACATAGAATTTCAGGCATATTAAGTCCAAATTCAGTAAAAGATAACAAGGCCTGCATCTAAAAGTACCGGAAGCAGATTATAAGGAATCACTAAAAAGCATATGCATCCACTTCATTATTTTGCCTCAACACATATTTTTCAACCCAAAAGATTAGCAAGTCAATTTGACTACAAGAAGATAAAAGCAACAATGGTCACCGAGTTGTATCAGATAACCATCGGTAATCATTCTACACCAGTGGAGGTGATAAAGATAAGCTTAAAGAAACAGATCTGGTGGAAAGAAAACAAGAGTATAATCATACGTATATGATTACATTCTGCAATAATACTTTTGTCATATGATACATGGAGAAAAAAGATAAAACTAAATCACCTGTAAAGCATCTTGTTGTGGTGAAGAGGATAGAACTGTTGAAAGAAGTTCTACACTATTACGTGCCACATCGAAGGCTTCCTTTGTTTGTTCAGCAGTATAACTGGGCACATTGACCTCGTTGAAAGTTTGCTGTGTTGCATTGTCATAAAATTCTTCTTCCGAAACTGAGCGTGGTGGAGTAAATACTGGAGCAGAACTTTCATTATCCCGTCCAGGAAATTGAACGCCTCTTGATTTCAAGCTCTAAAAACATATAATACCAAATAATTTAAAATAAGTATCTATAGTTGAGAACATGCACCCATACATGAGAATAACAAACTCAAACATGGAGTACAGGGAAGGATATGGCATTTTTTGGCCACAGCTATCATCTCAACTATAAGTTTTACGCAATAAAAGTATAACTTGAAAAGGTTATATAGAACTATTAAACTACTGCATCAATAACGTCTGCGTAGTATAAATCACTTCCAAAGTAAAGCACATGATAAAGATGGATCTTCAAAAGTAAAAAACAAGAATAGGAGAACAAAAGTTGATTCCAGGTGAGAGGATTCCTTTACTATAGAGCAAAACAAAACCATTCCAACAGAGGCCAATATGGCTAGTTGCATTCACAACAAAATCAGGTTGCTTTCACAGAACATACTATGAATACAAATAATAACAGAAAATTTTGTTGTGATATCATGAAGCATCATATGTATACCAGAGGCTAAAATATTTTGAAGATATAAATCTCTTATAATTCCATATACCAGACCATAGAGTACCTTGTTAAATAAAACATGACTGACAATCTCAATCAGTAAATCTATGCAAGTTGAATACCTTGTAAGTTTCCTCATAGATTGGCAAGTACCGGAGCTCATCTCCAGATTGTCCCCATGTTTCAATAAGGACAAGAGCCTTGTTTCTAGTGTTCGCTACAGTCTGGGGATCGTCAATCAATCTAACCATCTCATCAAGGACGCGCTCTGCGGCAACCTCGGAAAAAGCCTTCTCACAATTCTTCACACAGGTCTCAAGGAGAACCAGGGCAAGATACTGGACCCTAGGATCCTTCAACATGATTCGCTTCTTGATGGCTCGGATCAGTTCAACACTGTTGACCTCTTCACTATTGATCATGTCGCAAATCTCAAGATTGGTAGACCAGTCTGGTCCATCCATGTTCTCCGAGGTGGCCTCCTCAATAATCTTCTCTGCAGGGTTCTGACCTTGGAAGAACTCCTTCATCTTAAAGCTCATAGAACTCATACCAGCTGTCATCTTCTGACGCACCTCAGAACTACTGATTTTCAGACGCTCGCCAAAGGCGCTGACTTTATCCATTAAATTGTCATTCATTCTCGTATCAAGACACTATCACATAGAAGAAACTAAACCATTAAATAGAACAACAAAAAGTGGGTCTTAATAGCACATAATTTAGATAAACAAGAAATCCATCAGCCTGGTAGAACCATAAATCACTATTGCCCACAAAAGTATATGTCCTTTAAACCTATCTTCAAGTAAATGGTAATGAGATCTCCGACAATTCATCAACAGGCATAAGAAATCAAGACAGGAAGAGCAAACACCCGGACAGTATAGGAAATAACCAGGATTCCACAAACACAGTTTATGAAGACTTCAGAAAATACAAGGATCTGTGATTTAACATGCAATTTCATATCCGAAAATTCTGGTGTTAAATTATCCCAAGTTTCAATGTTGATGCCACATAATTCCGTCAGAGCAGAACTGAGAATCCTACTGTATTAGAGAACATAAAGTCAAACAGTGGTCCGTAATATTTCCACAGAACACATCACATTAATAGCTATACAACCAACCAACCCCCCCCAAAAAAAAAATCCTCGGGTTTTGATCACAACATTACACAACAAACGCAATAATAACCCAGGATATGAGATCAAGTTCTTTTAACTCTAAACGAATTGGCAAAATTTACCGCGATAAATCCAACAGACCGAATAGATCCCTCAAAACCAAATCCTACCCACAAAACTTTACCTCTAAATATGTTAATTAACAGCAGCAAAAAGATCACAACTTTCTTAATAAAAGAGATCAAACATCCACCAAAAAGAATCTGTTTACACTTTATCAAGATGAACAAAACAGAGCGACGAATCAAACAAATCGCAAACAGAGATTACTAATACTTACCTCGGTAAATAAATCCGGAAAAGAGAACTATTTGCCCTCCCTCGTCGTCTTCTCTGTGGGTTCCTTGGAGTCGCAGTCTTTGAGTTGTTCGGTTGTTCCTGACGTTGCTCCTTTTTCTATTCTTTAACTTGCAGATGAAGCCATAATGACTTAATTAATGTAGCTGTTGTTTGGAAGTACGTGGGCCGTCCAAATGGGCCAGTTCATGATTTCAGACCGTCGGATGATAACTGGGCTGCCGACTAAGAGTAAATTAGTGGGAATAATTTTGCTATTAATTATTGATATAACTAAAAAGAAGGGGCAGGAGATGGGGAATGGAATATTCTCATCGAGAGGTCACGATCTTGAAAAGTGCTGCTGACCGGCCATGATGGTTGGGCAGAACGGGCAGGTCCACCATATTTCTTTTTATTTACTTTTATTATTCTCTACTACACCTTTTCTTTTAGCTCTTTTTTAAGTTCCACAATAAGGAAATTTGCAATTTAATTACAGTTATTTTAGATTCAGCTCTTAGAAATTAAGTGCATATATATATATATATATAAATTAATACATATTTAATTATATATATGATGTGAAAATAAGACGCAATTAAGTTGCAGAATGTCTGTCACAATGTTAATAAATGATAGCATTAATTGAACTCGTTTTTGTTTTTGACTTGTTTGGGCCCTACCCGAACAAAGTGGCCAATTCTTCCTGTAGACAACCCAAAACAATTACATTATGTTGTCATTCAAACGGGAAAAACCCTTTGAATTCTACTAGTCACCCATGAAGGGGTAAATTCTTCATACTTAACATTTAACTGAAAGCTATAGTCCGCAAATTGGGTCATTAATACAGACATGCAAAGTAGCTCAAGTTTGTGGTATCTCGTCTTTACAAACAGCCGAATTAATTTTGTCAGAGTCGAGGATATCAGGAATTGTTGGAATCACCCAAGTAGCGCTACCGGCGAGAGCTTCTTGCTGATTGTTCCAAGAGGTACCTGCATAACAGGTTGTTCCAGATTTTTTTCATTGTTCTTCTTGTACATACACATACAAAGGGAAGGAGAACAAAAGGAAATAAAAGTTTCTAGGATAGATTTTGTAGCATTAAGTACAAGACTTGCCTGCCTGTATGGAACCCTGCTGAATACCATGCACCCAAAACAGCAGCAAGATCGCTCTCTGAACATATGCTGTGTGAACTATTATGTTCATCTCTATCAATGGTCTCATCTTCCTTCTTTCCCTTCTCCTTTCCTGTAGTTACGGAAAAGTAGTTCAAATTTCACCTTCTTGAATTAGAGAGTGTATAACAATATGATGCTCGACATATTAGTTATAATCAAAGAAAAGAAAAGTCCTAATTGAGAAAAAACAGGAAGGGAAACTGAATTTGTTAGATAAAATTTGCAATATGTACAACATCATCCTCACAATCAATTCAATCTGGTAAATCGGGAGTTCTAAAAGGCTACTAGAAAATTGCACCTTCAGATGAGCTTGAATCACCAGATATTTTAGTCTTCATGGAATGTATTGCACTTTCAGCAGCCTTCATCCCATAACTGAAAACTGAATCTTCAGCACCAGCAGATTGCTTTATTGGATTTGACGTGGATGATGTGCCAATAAGAGTTCCACCACTTTGAGCAGAACACTGACCACCTGGAACATCATAAAATAACGAGAGATCATAGCAAACTCTTAAAGGTTGAAACTTTTAGAATAAAATATGTAGTGGAAGAAGGAAGAGTATTAGAGAACCAGGAAGGCTATGCGCCTGAGATGCAGAACAGCATGAAGTACATGGTAGATTATAATAGCAGCCAGGTAATGGGATATTCATGTTACAAGAAGATGCTGGAAAATTTGGGGAAGCCAAACAGCAGCTTGAGCACAGCGAGCAGGGTTGTTGTCTAGCATATTCAGAGGCATTATATGCAAGAAGTTGCTGTTCTTGACATGTGGAAGATTGAACTGGGTTTTCAAAATTCCAATAACTTGCTTGCTGAAGTTGCTGCAGTACATTTTGCCTCTGCTCTTCAAGTTCGTAGTAATGTCTAAGGAGTTCATTATACTCAGCATTTTGTTGATTAGAGTAACTATCAACTTTTTTATCAGAACTAAAGAGGCCCAGGGAATATGTCTCAGATTCTGAGGCATGTAAATCTGGGGAAGTTTCTTGAATAGGAAGGTCTTTAGTAGCTTTCCCATCCTCGTGGCAGGGTAGAGAAGTCTCTGTTTCTCTACTGGATATCTCATTGCCTTTATCATCCAGCTCCAGTCTTGCATAAAGAACATAAAAATGATGAGGAATCCAAAGTTTGCAGAGCAGAAAAAATGAGAGATATATAGACGATTAAAAAAGATATTTCAACAACTTGCAATAGTGTATGTTAAATCAGTATGACTCTAGAAAAATTTAAAGATACACCTTCATCCCCATGTTGAACTAAACTCAATCAGTAGAGAAAAAGGTGAAAATACAGGTAAAGTAATTTAAGAAATATCTAAAGATGCATCTGCATAAGTATTCCACCAACTTGTATATATTTCAAAGCACAGGGTTCACTGAGGAAGTCGTAATTTCTTACTCTGTTGTTGGCTCGGTATGCGCAGGTTCCTCTTCATTAACATCGCCTGTTTGTTTTTCTTCTTCAGCAGAACTTCTGTGGTTGCTTTTGCTATGCATTGCCTAATATTAAGCAGGTGATTATTAAAACAAATATTCTGATCAGTCAGATAAACATTCATTGTCGGAAAAAGAAGGGAGTACTATATTGAAATTGAGGTGCACCAAAGTAGTGGCCTACACTAAATAAAAGATATATTAGAAGCAGAAGAGCTAATATACATATCAGCAATACATGTGCAATTTTGAAAAACCAGTAAAGCTCCCTCGATAAGGCACAGCTCTTCAAATTAATTACTATATAAATGGCCCAATAAAGAAGGTATCGGGAACAATAATCTTCTAAACATACAAGACACCTAAATATTGCGATTTCAGACTGTACATGTAAAGCAATCTGCGCCAGAGCAATGAGCTATACAACTAAGTTCCCCAACCACTGAAGTGCTCGCTCACTTAATAGACAATTCTGCGAATTGAGGAATCTTGTGCAAATCCAATTCAATTACTCCCACTAACTTCTTGGTGAAAATTGAGGATGAACCCTTTAAATGGAGGAGACCACAGCACAGCTACAACTGCAGCATATGAGTACCATCTTCGCCTTTGTGTGTGTGTGTGTGTGTGTAAATTTTCTCTTTATTGCCCTAGTAGCTTCTTGTACACACACAATCTTTCACAGAAAGATATTAGCTATGTCGGGTACAATTTGGGAAGCAGACATACTCACTCTCCTTCAGAAAGGAAGGAATAATAACCGAGGAAACCTTATCGGCCACATGACTGCTCGAAATCAAACTACCATAAACCCTCTCACCCATTTCCTCAAACATCTCATCTACGTTTCCAGATAAGCGACCGAAGTATGATCCGGGTTCCACGCGCATCAAACCAACACGAACACATCGCTGTAGAAGTAAGAGGCGAGAAGAAGTAGCATTCCAACCTTGTAGGTGGCCATGGCGCGATCAAAAGCATCGACAAGGGCCGAGTCGTCCCACAGCGCGCTCTCCTTTCCCATCTCTCTGGACTGCTAACACAAGACAAGACTAGGCTGCGGCTGCGCGCTTCCTCTAATAACACAGCTTACAAAGTATCTCTCAATTGAGCCGCAGAGAGTTCAGATTAGAGAATGTAATCATCGAACGGGCCAGGCCGGCCCCGGGCGACCGGGCTTACTCTTTAGTTCTTAGCCCGGCCCTAAAATACTATATATAGTTTTTAATAGCTCATGAGCCGTATCGAGTTGCAATTTGTTACGAAACGTATCGAGTGAATTAGCTCGTGTTGCCCCCCAAAAAGGAGAACGTTTCCACTCAACCGGTTTGCTTCTTCCTCAATTAACAAACACTTCAGTGCGGCACATAGGAATGAATGCACTTCTTCAAAAGCAAACCCAAACCAACCACTAATCCTTCTTTTCTCAAAACGCACGCACGCATCTATAGTCTTTTTCTTGCCACTCAAGTAAATGCTATTTCTCTCACGCAAATATTGACTAACAAGAAGAATGAAACGCAAATTTCAAAAGAAAATCTTTCTTCAGAATCAGTTTAATTAGGACTTCCTTTGCTTTTAAGTTTAGAAATTCGTTTGTTTTATTGTCTTAAATCATAAGACTTAATTATATTTTGATCACTATTATTTTATCCCATTCAATTATCAAAGAGTCTAAAATATAAGGCTAAAGAAACTCCTTTTAAAAGAGCGGATATTATAAGCTTTTAAATAATTTGTGGGATAAATTAACGAAGAAAAATAATACTGAGTCGAATTTTATAAAAGCAAAATCATAAATAATAAATATATATTTTATATGCCTCCTTGTAATTATAAATACTAATTAAATATTTGACTAAAATGGTCCTCCTCCACCCACCCCCCACAAGCTAATATAGTTTGACAAAAAGAACGCTGGATTAATCATCAAGTTATAATGTGGTGCGTAATTTTATTCTTAAAAGAAAGATTGACGTATTAGAGTTTTATTTTTACATAGAAACACAGAAAATACCGAAGAGTTGGGCGTTTTTTAAATTTGACTGGTCCAAAATAGGATTCTTTTAGATAATAAATTATTTGGGTAAATAAGCTTTAACGAGCAAAATAGTTTAAGCTGAGAGAGAGAGAGAGAGAGTTTAACTAACAACACATCCACCTTCTAGAAATTTCTAAACTATGGGTTAACCGCCCATGCCCATGATCATGCCCATGCCCATGCCCATGGTAAAATAGTCAAAACATTAAACCGACTCCGGAACCGGAGAACCCGTATATAAACCTCCCTTTTACGACCGGACATTCAAAATACTGGCCACGTGTATCGCGTTCAAGTCTTTCTTTACATCCCCCGTCTACGCCCGCGCTTATACATCGAAAGAGAAATGGAGGGCTAGAGATGTTGAACAGTGGACCGAACATTCATCTGGACCGTCGGATGGGTTGATGTCGGCATCTGCGAGAGGGTTGAGCGCCGACCGTTCTATGCTATTTGTACCCTTGCTTCCCCCACCGTCACGCCCCTTTCGCTCGGGTCTCATCATCGCTCGCCGATACCGAGGGGCCCCGGATTAGAAAAAGAAAACCGTCACTCGCGACCACAGAGATCGTGAGATCAGAGACAGAGAGAGAGAGCACTTCTCGAAGAGATGAAGCATCCGATCTCTACTAACCTCAGGTAATCGCTTCATCTCGATCTCGATCTTCTTGTAAGAGGGATTTTTTTTTTCCTGGTTTCTCATCCTTTTCTTGCTTAAAGATCTAGTTGTGGTTTGGATTACTTGATCGTGGGTTCGGTTCGTTGCCGTTCTTGATCTTGGTTTTGATGATTTTGCTGTATCTCGGGCTTTGCTCTGTGATGCGTTCTTTAATTGGAAATTTGGGTTTTTTTTTCCTTTTCATTTTTGGAAGAAATTGAGATTGATTGGTTTTGAATTCTTTTGGATGAGCGATCAAGGTGAGGAAATTGGATATTGGATGAGGATTTCTATTAAAGGTTTGTTGTATTATGTCTAAGAGATGTTAATTTTACCATTTGGAACTCCCCAGGGTTGGAAAATTAGTTTTTTCTTTGTAAATTTTGGGGGAATTCTGGTTGTTGATTGTTGTCGTTGCTGTTTGTAGTTGATGCTTGCTTCTTTTTACTTCATTAGTTTTATTTTCGATGTTCGCTGTCTCAATTTGGTTTTCGTTGTGATCATATGTTGCCTTGTTCCCTTTTCTCTTTTGAGAGAGAGAGAGAGAGAGAGAGAGAGAGAGAGAGAGAGAGAGAGAGAGAGAGAGAGAGATCATGCGTTCATAATTTCTATACTGATGTTAGTAAATTATTGGTTGCTACTGAACTCTTTAGTTTGCATGCACGATGCTTCTTGTTAATGTTGGTACTGCTGAATGCATGTAGTATTAGTAGACAAACGGTATTTATTGGTAAGTGCAGCTATTGCTTCTATTTCTGGTATGAATTGCCATTGACTAATGCAGAGATCCGATTGCCTTGAAAGAATGGCACATGGATTATTTGTCGTATTTAGCTGTGCGACGCGACAAAAACATGGTTGCGTCTTGCCTGAGTCCCCTTTCTTTGTGGTGTCTACACATTGGTGCGCTACAGAGCTCTACTTGGCGGGTCAAGAACTAACACATTGCCTATTTACATGAGTTTGTTTTCTGTAGGGGAAGTAACTAAATTTCCTCTTCCGCTGCTATATTTTTTCCTAACAAGTGGCATCTTAGTATGGGTTGTATGCATAAATATCTTTCTATTATTCACTGTATAAATCTCTCTGTTTTCTTTGGGCATGATTGGTTTTCACTTGTCAATAATATTATTATTCTTTTCATAAGATTATTTGTAGCTAAAATTTTCACTGAGATTTAACTTTGTGGTTAGTTTGTATATGTTAACTAGGATAAAAAATTCCTTTTGTCTACTTTGATGGCCGATACATCTCTATATTTATTCAACAGAGAAATGTAGCAGGTGACTTTCTTAAAGAGTTAAACAAGCTTTATTTGAGATATTTCATTAGGTGTTGGAAGTCATCTTGATTTTACTGCAGGGAGAGAATGGACCTTTAGGCCATATAAGAGAGATGATTAGTAACAGTTTTCAGAATAGCCACGGCAAGAGGTGTCTTCCATCCTCTTCTTTAAAACAGGGGCCAATCAAGCTTCTATTATTTGCTACTCTATCTCTCCCTCGCTATATATATATATCATGCTTTTGTTACAAATGCAAGGTGATTATATAATATATACAACAGAAAGAACTAGCTCTGACTCTTTGAACTGCTAGTCTTTTTTGACAGTCATATTACAGAATTCATTGAGAGATTTGTGATATCAGTATTTCTGTTGTTTGAGGATATATTCTTTGCATCTAACATATGCATATGATTATTTCTCTTGTTCCTCATTCTAGTGAGGTCCTTTGTATGAGTAGATGCTTATTTTAGAAGTTGTGTTTATTGCTTCAGGTTCACCTTGCTTCTTGCTTTTCCAGACCGGAGACTTTTTTCTGTAATATATCGCGTGGAATGTTTGTAAATTATAATAAGTAGTGGAATCGGTGGAGGAAAGGCTGTTACGAAGATTTAGTCAGTGGTTAGCGTTCACTTTTGTGCATAAAAATGGAAGTAACGAACGTAAAGGTATTGGATAAATGTGGTAGAAAGACAGGCGATGTTAAGAGGAAGCGGGACTCTGCTGCATACCCCACTGATGCTAGAGATGGCATTGGATCCTGTCAGCATGTTGCAGATAAAACTTGTAATACTAACTCCTGCTACTTTTCGGATAGACAAATTGTTAAAAGTTATCGCAATTTTATGTCAAGTGGGTTGCCACAGCGTGTGCTGTATTATCAGGATGGTGAATGGAAAGATTTTCCAGAGAACATCATCCATTTGGCCCGGAGAGACTTTCAAACAAAGAAGGCAATTACTGAAGCGGTACATCAAAACCTGCAATTGTTGTTAGATTTTGTGCACATGGTCTGCGTTGATCTTGATACAGGTCTACGGAAGCCAATTGCGTGGATTGATGAACATGAGAAATGCTTTTTTCCTGAATTATATCCTGAATATTTTACATCAGATGTATGTCAACCTTCTGACAAAGGGAAAAATGTTATGATGAGGTCACAGCCAAATTGTGAAAATGACTGTATTGAGATTTCCGTAAGTGCAGCTGAAAGCTCAAATTCAGATCATCATGATGAGGTAATCTCTAATATTAAGAGGGTGAAGACTGAAGTAGGTTCTGACAGTGACCAGAAGATATTTGTTGAAGCAAATGAAATGGTTGGAGAAAATGAGCCTTGTTCTTTCTTCCCTTCTAAGATTTCTTTTGAAGGATCCTGTAATGAGAAGGTGACTGGGCAAGTCTGCGATCCTCGTATCAATTATGCTGTGAGGGATATGTTACTCCAAGGACTTGGCCCACTTGTTGATGCAAAGGATATAATTGGAATATATAGAACCCCATTAGTTGATAATTTAGGTCAGGTCCGCTTTGATCTTTTTCAGAAGCAGGTAGAGATTACTAAAAATCACCGCGGCAATGCAAATGTCCGTTACGCTTGGCTTGCTTCTTCAAGAGATGCTGTGCAGGACATGATGTCGCAGGGTGTTTTACAAATTAAGAAGCCTTTACATGGCCCTATATATGGCGTTGGCAATCATCTTGCACCAGCAAATCATTCCAATGTCTGGTAAGGTTATATTTCATATTAGCTGTCACGGTGTACTATTTGGAATATTGTTATTTCCCATGGAGTCTGTTTACATTTCTTCTTCCTTATGATCAGGTCCTTTACTCATATTTTTCTATTTTTAGTTTTAAAGAAAGTAGAGCTAATCGACTTACTACTGACAGTGCTAGTTATTCTGATGTTGACGAACATGGCATTGCCCATATGATGTTATGCCGAGTTATAATGGGAAATGTGGAACTCATTCTTCCTGGATCTAAACAGTCCCAACCTAGCAATGAAGATTTTGATAGTGGTTTAGATGATCTTCAAAAGCCAAAGCATTATATTATATGGGATATGCATGTGAATACACATATCTATCCTGAGTATGTTGTAACCATTAAGGTGCCCTCTAAGGCCAGAGGTAATTCCTTGGTTTTTTTTATTTTTTATTTTTTTATTTTTTATTTATATATAACTGCATTTCGTTTTTGTACTAAACTTCAATATTCTGATATTCTTTCCCTGTTTTGTCCCTGCAGATTGTTTGGATGGGAAAGACCGTGCATCTAATATGTCTGATATTACAAATTCTAGTTCACCTCTTACTTTGTTGCAGGTGCGTTCTCTATGATCAGTTTAACAATTTATCTGCTTGCCATTTACTGCAACATAGTATAGTTTGATTGTGGGTTGCTACGAGATTTGCTTAGGAGTAGCTAATCCGTCCATCTTTGACTTGTTTGCCCTCTGCAACCTAGCAGCCCAATGTGAGAAAGTACAGTTCCTAAAAAGGCTCAAAAGTGCTCTTTTGACTATAAGCTAGTTTACACACGTCAATTATGGTGCAACCATGGAACTATGGAAGTGATTGAAGCAGGTTTTGTTTGGCATGAAATTCAGAAAGACCTCTTTTTTAATGCAGTTTGATCTTAAGATGGTTTGACCTGGTTTAGGCCCAACCCAGCATTTTTATAGCATATCAAGTTCAACCTGACGAAAATTGAGCTTCTGAACAAGATCAAATTTATGATCTTTATCTGACCCAAACTGAGCTAATTGAACCCATGCTCAAATCAAACAAGCATGAGTTTACGTTAGTTACTACTCTCTGTAATTTCTGTAGAAGCAGATGGCCATAAATTTGTAGTTTACTTCCACTGCGCTGCTGTTCTATTGATTATTATGACTCATGGGAGCATAACACATCCTAATGTTATGAAGGTACAAAAGCTAGTCTTGATCTTCCTCTAAATTATGAAAAAAATAATGTCTAATCATCTTCCTTATGTACATTGAAATTCAGAAGCACAAAGAATGAAAATGTTCAATGATTATAGTCCATTTCTTTACTAGTTATCTTCATGTTTCATGAAAGGACAATTTAAAGCACGTGCTTTTCATCAAAGGAAGTTTTAGAAATTGATTGCTATTACTTTGTCTTGTGACATATCAGGATGGGAATTATCAGCCATCTCCAGCTTTAGCAATTCAATCTCAAGGTTCCATATTTGGGAGAGCTCCAAGAGCTCCTACCTCACCCTGGATGCCATTCTCAATGTTGTTTGCTGCAATTTCAACAAAGGTGCCTCCTCAAGACATGGACTTGGTCAATGCTTGTTATGAAGAATTCAAGGTTTAAGTTCCCTCCTCTGAAACTGTTACTCTTTCATCTGGGGACATTGATATATCACAGACATGCTAACTTTTGTCTTGTTTATTTCTATCAGAAGCAAAAGATCAGCAGGATTGAACTGATTAAAAAGTTGAGGCAGATTGTTGGTGACAAAATGCTAATTTCTACGATAATGAGGCTTCAGAACAAGGTATTTGTTCCTCTAGATGCTGACAAGCAGTAAAAAGAAATCATAATAGGGATCGAAATTGTATTAAGCTCACTCTACCTACATCAATATCTTTTTGAGCTACACTTCGATTTACCAAAATCAAAACTCTTCAATATTTTACAAAGCCGAGTGAATTTGAGAAAACATTTGAGTACTGATTTGACTCGTGATACTCTTTGGACTTCTGAGCCTGCCTTCCAGTTTTTGAAGCTGTTTGTGGAACTGCTACTTTTTATTACTATTATAGTGTTAATGTTCCAAATACCGTAAAGCAATTCATGTTACCATTATAATCTTCGTTTGTTTCAAATACTGATCCTAGTGACCTAACTTGAGGTGTTTTCATCAAAGAATACCGTAGAACATAACTCCATATATCTGGTATATTTGGGGGTCTCATGCATTGTGGCAACTCATCTTTGAGTCAGTTTCTCCAGTGTCAGGTAATACTTGCTACGACTTTTGCTGCAGCTGTATTTGTTACCTCTTCATTGTTGACCATCTAGGAACAAGAGTTATCTTTTCAGCTGGAATTTAAAATATCAGGATTTGTGTCCCATTTCCATCAATTAGTTGTTTCTTTTGACTTCTCCTTGAGGTCTTTATAAAGTCCACTATAATGTTGCCTACAACTAGGATACCTCTTTTTTAACCTACCATGACCACCACTTTCCTATGTATCTACCCTTGCCGTTGCCATGTGGGACATTTGTTGAACTACTCCTCTTTTAATTAGCTACTACGGTCATGCCACATTTATTTTTTGTAACTTCAGCTCATATGGTATTTTTGGATTAGTCTGCGCTTGCTCATGTAGTTGAACTTATGGGTTGCATTGCATTTATGCCTTTTGCTGGGTGATGATATCTTGTCAAAATCTTCTTTATTTATTATTGTTATTGTAATTATTATTATTATATTGCAGTTACCACCACTAGCAAGGAATGAACCTCCGAGATCCTATACCAGGGTGCAAGCCAAGCCTTAATTTGGTAGAGTGCTGTGGTTGGTTGGCCAATTTTACAGTGACAGGTGGATGTGGAAATTTCACCTTCTTTTTTTTTTTTTTTTTTTTTTTGCTGGTCTGTAAATATATTGCTGACTCGCTGTATAACTCAGGTAACTATACTAGATAGCGTATTTGTTTAGAGATAGAATGCGACTTGCCTATGCCAAGTTCTGTGTTCTATGTTGTTGATCTGTGAAAGAAACATATGTATCGCTCTTTTTATCCAGTGACATTTGTCGGTCTTATGATATTTCTTACATCTCTGCTGTTATCGTTTTCTGGGAATGATGATTGTTTCATCTTTCTTTTACTCAAAAGGGATGCAGTTAATGGTTGTGCAAATAAGACATGACCAGTTCTCTTCTCAAACTAGCTTCCCCCTCTGGGTTGATTTGAGTCTAGTTCTTTGAACTGTTCGTCACCTTCTTTACTATCTGCAGAAGCCGCAGAACTCAAAGAATAGAAAGTGGCAGGTAAGGCGGATACAGTCAGAAATTTAAATGACTAATTGCAAAGGTGGGGACACTGTTCATATCTGGCTGTTCAATTATTGAATATCTTTAAAATTTTGAGGTCTTATTTGTTTTTGAGTTTAGAAATTCCTCTTAAACTAGATCTCTAAATTGATCCAGTTGTTAAATATTTTTTTTTTTAATTTTTTCAATATCTAATTAAGATTAATTAATCGAGTTTGCGACTTAGTCTTAAACTAAACAAAACTTAATGGTTCAGACTTTGTACGATCGAAAGTGAGGATAAAGGGAAAGTAATAGCAAAGTCTTAAGATTTAAGCTAGTCTACTTCCCACAATTTCCAGAGACATTCTTGAAGTTTACACAGAAGCCTACATGAATTGAGCTAGTAAGATTTAACCCATTCTTTTATGGTAGGCTGTGTTTTCTCATTCTCTTTTGGTTTCTTGCGGTTCTCCATTCAATATATACTCTATGCAGGTAGTACCATGATCGATGATGTTTTTCTTTTCCTTTCAACTTTTCCTTTATTTATTTTTTTTCCCTTTTCTTTTGAAGGACACGAAGGACCTCATAGGATCAAGTGGTCCAGAGCTTCTGGGATTCACAAGCCACTCACTAACAGCCAACCAAGAAACCACCAGTTGCTGGTACCTCCCACTTGACTCGTCCCTACCAATCCAATCCATGCAAGAAAGACACTTCATCAATAGTCTTTCCTCATGAGCTTTACCTAACTTTCTTGATGTGGATTAGTGGTAACACATCCAAGATGGACCATAGAAACCTTGCCCAAGATTTTCTGCATGGAAAGAATAGATAAAAAAAGATCTACTTTATTTTAGTTTTAAACTGTCTGAGAACATCTAATGCGTTAGTACTTGACCAAATTTTAATTGGAGCAAAGCATCCATCATAAGTCTCCATCTCTCAAAGAGGAAAAAAAAATACATATACCGGATTGAAGGACAGCTTCTGACAATCTTTCATGTTATAGATCACAAATCATGCCAATGCACCCATTTTTAAATGGATTAGTTGACCCACTATTGTCTCCATATGCTTAAGTTTGGAAGGCCTTAAGTCAACGAAGGCCATGTACCTTGATCTTGGAAAGATATTATACGTACTGAGTTCTTGACCAAACTTGGCCTCGATAGAAATTCAAGTAGTATATTCAATAGTTCACCCCCCTTAAATTTAATATCTAAATAAGTCTCTTTTGAGCACGTCAGCTATTATTTCATCACCCCCAATGAAAAAGAATATATAATATACTGCATTAATTAATCAAAGGTATCACTTAGGCTTATTTAAAAAAAAAAATTAATATTTTGTGGATAATAAATATGGGGCGTGGAGTGGAAAGGATAGACAATAACTTGAATGCTGACAGGGACTGGTCGGCTGGTGAGCGGTGAGTGCTCTGGCGATGCGAAACCCCGAGCTGCCCGCGCTGCCCGGGAGAGGTGATACGACGCAGTCCCCAACTCTGCCCGTCCACGGGCTGCTCTCCAATCATAGCGAATGGAGTGCCATATCATTTATTTCCGCATTTATGCCATTTTTGCAAAATAGAAAAGTACGAGGGGGGGTGGGGGTGGATACGTCATCCTACGTTGACACGTGGGGATCGTCAGGGGAACGGACGGTGGCGATCCATGCGGTCCCAGCTCGTAACGTTCCCGAAGCGTGCATGGGGGGTAACTTTATCCGCTGCGTCACACCTCCCGCGTGATTCTCGCGTGAGTCAGAAACGAGGTAGGGAGGAATAATAGCAAATCTTCTTAATCTTATCGTAGCATATTTTGCAAATTAACCCATTGGAGCTTATAATTTATTGTTATAAGTTTAAGGTGGGTCCATATATGAGATGTGGATGGTGGAGTACTCTCTCTCTCTCTCTCTCTCTCTTGTCAAAAGGACTGCTGCATGGGTTTGTCTTTGAAGCAGAGGAAAAAAGCCTGCGATCACCAGTAAAGGCGATGGATCATTGATCACATGCATGCTCTCCAAATGTAAGAGAGAGTCCATGCAACAGCTGCTAGCCATGTCCATATCGATATATACCAAAGGGTGAGCTAGATTGATGGACTTAGAACTATCCCCTATCCACCCCCCCCCCTCTCTCTCCTCTCTCCTCTTTGGTCAAAGCAAACTGAGTAAAAGAGAGATGCCGTTGCTCCAGCATTTTATGGATGCTTCTTCTAGGACTCATCTAGGTGTTGTTTGTTACAAGATATAGATGCTCGATCCATAGGAAAAGTTGGCCATTTCACTTGTTACATTTATTACTACATCATCTTTTAACGTTCAAAGTTGATGCTAGTTACTTGGATGAATATATTTCTTCTTCTTCTTCTTCTTCTTCTTCTTCTTCTCTTTTATTTTATTCTATTTTTCTCCTTTTGTCTTTGTTGGGAAACTACAAAGCAAACCACGTGCACATGCAAGAGAGTGAAGGAGCACCTTCCCTTTTGTGCTTTATGACAACAAAAGGTTTACACTCTCTTTCTCACTCTTAACATGCATCTTCAATCGATCAATAAACCGGCCATCTCATGTCTATCTATAACATTAGTCTCCTGGCTCTCTCTTACTTTTTACTCGCTCATTCACCTTATACACACACACACACACACACACACACCCTAACCAATATAATATTTTATCGATCTCCTTTTCTCTTGCTTTCTGCCTCAATACTTCCTTGTCTCTCTCTTCTCTACTTTAATTCTCCTCAATCTGATGTTATATAGCCGCCACCAGGAATTATTCAGTATGGTCTTCCCAAGGTGAATTCGAGGTTGGGCTTCTTTTTGCTAATCATCTCGGCCGATAGGAACGATGAGTTCAAGTTGGACATAGCTTCAAGATTCTTTGATTGCATTTCCTGCTAAGGGGAAAAAGAGAAACATGCAAATAAAGACATCATTATTGCATGAAAGATTCACAACTGTTGACTAAAGTTATTTTATGTCACTATGTAGAATAAGGTAATGGAGATCATCATGAGGTGAGGGGTTGAAGTGGGGGTACCTCAAAAGAGTTTATGCTTCCTGGGGTAGAATCCCTTGCTTTGTCATTGAACCAGCCCCTCCTGCTGCAAAGAATGATCATGGGGAGAATATTTATTTATTCTTTTCCATCAGTGGAAGTCCATGCAAGAAAAGAGAATATGGGAGGGAAAAGAAAGCAATCTTTCACTATTAACATGTTGTACATGGTTAGCTTTACTCCTGCTGTGAGTGAATTAAAGTTGAATCCCATGTGACTGCACATCATACATAAGAAGAAGCCAGCTGCAAGGAAGGTTCAAAGGTCTAGCTTTTGCACCAAGCTTTGAAGCTTTAGGGGAGGGGATTAAAGTCCTTTTTTCTTGGTAGCCTAAGGTATCCATAAGATCTGAAAGTTCGAGCTGCCCCTTTACATGTAGATTTTTTTTCAGATGGGTCTTTTCTTGGAGTGGGAGATATGTGGGCTTCCTGGTGCTTTTAAACAAGGTAGGGAGATCATTGCACCATCATGGGCAGTAGTGTTCACTAGATCCTGGACATAAGGAACAAAGCTATAAGCTCTGCTGCTTTTTGTGAGCACTTGGATGTTCTCGATATTATAGTAACAAAGGAAATGAGACAAAGGACCTTTAGTTGCCTAAAGTAGGTGTAGTGTGGATCTGACTAGCTAGGGAGCCTCATGCCTTCAATATAATCTCTCTCTCTCTCTCTCTCTCTCTCTCTCTCTCTCTCTCTCTCTCTCTCTCTCTCTCTCTCTCTCTCTCTATATATATATATATATATATATCAGTTTTTATTATGGGATCCTTCTTTACGAAACGTCGCTTCTCCGAGTTCTCTTGTGGGGGGTTTTTGGTGTTTGTTTAAAGAAAAAAAAATAGAAAATATTTCACCTCCTAAAAGGAATTAATCTATATTGATCAGATAATGATTCGTGCACATTTTCTTTATACAAATTCCATGTTGGTGGAAGCCTCATGTACTGCGACACTCATTAATTTTTCTACATATGATAATCACAAATGCTAAAGAGTAAATTAAGCCTCATCATAATTAATTGCTGTGACCAATATTATATCATTCTTAAATAAACGGAAATTATGTATGTCTGTAATGCTTCATATTAATGGTTTAGTTAGCAAAACAGGCATTAGCCTGGAATTTAGTTATGATTAGGTTCAGAAACCTCCTTGTACTAGTATGTTAATTGCTGACTCCACTGGAATTCAGAGCTAAAGTCGCCTAAGACAAGGTTCATGAATTATTAAGGAAAACTGTTATTTTATGCTATGATGAGGCCTTATGAACATATGATAATTTAACATGTCAAAAAGGTCATAATTAGCACAAAATCCCTACAGGAATAAATGACAATTATTGAAAAGTAGCTCAATACCACCAGAACGGGACTGAAAGAAATTGCTAACATAGATTACCTTGAAGAATTGCTCCATAGGCCACATAAAGTGCCATTGTTTCCCATAGATTTTCCGTGTTGGATTGGAGATTCTGATCCATGATTGTTGTTAACATCAAGCAAGTTCTCATCAAAAACCTCCACAGACTCAGCTTGCCCTACAATAAAAGAATCACAAGATTCATCATTACTTTCCTCACGTAAAGAAACCATATGACTATTGTAAGAAGTAGACATGCTTTTTCGACCAGATAACAAATCTCTCTTTTGAAAAAGAAAAGAAAAGAGGAGAAGAGAGAAAAGTTGCTCACCAGAAGACGTTGCTGGTTTATCTGTGGTCTTAATGGTACGATACATCTGCAACCATAGATTTTAATTCACCATAAGTCACTTTGAAATGAAGTAGTACCGTAGCATGCCAAAAGGGCCAAAGAAAAATATCCGATACGACACCGCATTAATTTGTCAAAAGGATTGGTACATTAAGTGCATCCTCATTAATGTATTATTATTATTTTAATCTTTTCTACCTTAGAATAAGATGCAAGTCAAAGTACCTATAGACCTACATGCCTACCCTTTAATTGGTTGCATTTATAATGATATCAGCTGAGATATATAGCTCCACAAGAAGGTAAATTATTAAGACATGATGCTACATTGTACCAGTTTCCTAACATTTTCTTTTTTCTTTCTTTTTTTGATGTAAATGTCTGGTGCAAGTGTAATCTCACAGTAATTTGCTTTTCTCCTTTGCTTTTGTTTGCATATATACTTTCTTCTTCTTCTCAAGTAAAAGCTGCTACCAAGTGCAGAAGCTACAGACCTCTAGAGAGAAGAGATTGACCAAAAGCTGAGGCTCTTCTGGCCAATGGTCAGTCTAAGGATGTTTGCAAGAGTTCAATAATCAAAGAAATGATAGTACAATTAGAAATGTACAAAAGAACAAAATTAGTACTCCTTCAGCATTAACCGCAGAAGAATATATATATATATATATATATCTTTCAGATGAAATGCACCTTAATTCCACCTAAATGATCAAGAAATGAAGGTGGACAACAAAGAAATCAAAAGAACTGCGGGAAGAATAAGGGAAAGGAAATTTGAGATGATCCTGCAATTAAATATATTCTCCATTTTGGCCTTCAATTATAATATAAAGAGATCAGAGGCTTCCTCACCTGCAAGTGAGACTTGACATGAGCCAAGGTAAGATCTTTTACATCCATGAGTTCGAGAACTGACTTGGGCGTAGCTCCTAAGATCCAAAGTATGCAACAAAAATAAATAAATAAATAAAAGATCAGATGATCACCTTGTTCAGAAGCAAAATTTCATGCCGGATAAGAAGCAAGACAGTAAACATACTCTCATGGCCTCCCAACAACTCGACGGCATGGACGAAGCGGGCATGGAGAGTGGTCGTCCACCGCATCCTCGGCGCTCTCATGCTTCGTCTTGCAGATGGTAACCGCGACAAGAACCTCTGCGATCTTGGAATGCCTTGCAATGCTGTGGTGGATGCATCACACAAATGTTGTTGCTGCTGCTGCTGCTGTTGCTGCTTTTGGAGGAAGGGGGAAGAGGGAGAGGAATATTGGTACAGTGGGATCCCCCTTATAGGCCTCATGAAGCTAAGATCTTGGCCATACCCGTCATGTAGGAAAGGGTAGTGATGGTGGTGGAGGTTGGCTGGTTTGGAGTCCAGGACAATTGGGTTTGCTAAGGAGAGGGCAAACCCTTCAATGCCGGCGGCCTTCGGCGGCAAGGTAGTGATGCTACTGCTGCTATTGTTTGTTTCTAAGGCTCGTCTCCAAAACCCTAAAGCCATGGGTTCATCATTGGAGCTCCAGTTCAATACTGGCTTGTTGTTTGGTGGTGGACTGATTTGGAGTGACAGGTCAGGCTGGGCAGGGAAAAGCTCCATTTCTTCTGCTCTTCTTTTATCTCTTCTCCTCTCTTAGTACTACTACTCTTGCTGCTGCTGTTAGTACTTGTATTCCTCTTATATTATGATGTAGAGAGGAGAATAATTTATTGATGGTGGAGAAAAGATGGCTGTTTTCCTTAGATATATGGATCTGAAGTAGAGGGTTAAATTTAAGGTGGAGAAAGATGTTGCAAAGAGACACTTCTGTGGAAAAAGAAAGTTAACGGTTCTTTCTCTCTTTAGGGAGAGGATTATATGCTTGAGAAAATGATGCTTCACACACACACAGAGAGAGAGAGAGAGAGAGAGAGAGAGAGAGAGAGAGTAATGGGATTTCCTATGAGGCTTTACAATATTGGGTATGCCTTTCACTATCATGAACAAGTTTACCACCACCCTAGCTATCATTAAAACTTTTCCTGTTGTATATTTGTTCCATGAAGAAACTTAATAACCCCAAATTGGCACCACTTGATACTGTAGCATCATGGAAACCCTAATAAAGTCCATTTCATGATCTCTACCTATTCACAGTTGGGAGACTTTTTTTTTTTCCTCCTTTTCTTTTATGAGATCTAATAGGAGGATTCTGCAATATTATTTCAATGTGATCATTGTAATGTGCAGTCTATGTCATGCTTTTCATGACCGAGAAGCATTCAGCTAATCAAACCTGAATTTCTCATCTTGTGTCATCTCATGGCTTAATTTGCCCTCTAGGTAAGCATGAAAGGTCACCATCTTTCAACTGTGGAGACTTTGAAGACTAACTCCCTAATCACATCTAATCAAAGATATATAAGCGCTAGGTAGGTCCCCCAGTGATTCATACGGATCCAAGAGTTCAACTAACTCTCTTATTGATTATACCATAAAACACAATTAGTTGGGAATAATAAGTGAGCATAAATCACCAACTAAATTAGGTGACATTTCCCATTCAAGTTTCCTCCATATTACATATAGCAAACTAATCGTACTATTTATCTCATCAAGCAGAAGAGAACAAATATTTCATTAAGATGTCAATAATATATCATGCAATTTTATTTATTTTTAATCTAACCATTCTCCAGTTTTGTGCAGTATGAAATCTTCTAGTGAATTCTATGCCTACCAATCAAACTCAAATACAAATTACCAGGCTACGTAAACAAGGAATCAAATGTGGTAGAATATTCAACCATAAAGAGTCTGAAGGAAAATGACTCACTCACTGTCGATCATCTGTCTCCTTTTGCTACCACAAATTCTTACATAAAATTTTTTTGAGAGAATTTTTATGGCTTCGTTTTAACTTGCTCAACTTTGTCCCCCCCCCCCCCAACTCCCCAAAAAGAAAATCACTTAGAAATTAGAAAGTTACCTATCTGACATGCATGGATGATGCAGCAGTGATAGCAACAAGACCAAACCCAAGAGGTCTAAGAGAACATAATACTCGGAGAGATGACCCATAGCTTTAAATGCCATCAGCTTGTATATAACAATTAAATTTGCAGCCTAATGAGGTGAGCTTATTGGGTTCCCTGAATGATCGACAGTCAAAGTTTTCCATAGCTAGATGGAATAGAATAACCCAAATCTTCCATTATTTAAGGCTATCTAATCTAAGACCATACTCCTATTCCCCATTTTAACAATTCTTATTATATTCCACACACATACCTAGGGCATCATTTACCTTCTAATATATTCTAAAAGCTAGATTCCATGCCATCAATGATGTATTCATTATGTTATCTTTGGAAAGTACTTGTGGAGAAGGACAACATATATATGCTGCTGTTTTATTAAGGTTAGTAAACAAGCCAAGCGGACTCAAGCCATGCTCAAGATAAGTGGAACATGACCCAAATTTGAGCAAGAACTTGAAGGAGAAAAAAGGGAAAAAGAAGAAGAAGACGACGATAACAAGTGAGCTGAGTTGTACTCAACTTGATGCCACCATAAACGTTACAACATTTAATTCGGCACTTTGTATATGATGGTGTCTTGTGACAGAACATGGTTATCATTATATAAATAATTTCTTTTGGCTCTTATGCCATCAATGGAGATTATTTTAGTGAATCAATTAGTGTCAAATCTCATCGAGATGTGAGAATTAGTGTCCTTCCTAAATGGTTGTCTAGGAGTCCAGACAGCGGAGGGAGCATGTGGGCAACCAAAGAGAATTCCATGTCTATGTAGTGTGTGATGCTTTCCCAAGACAAAGGCCACACCATGGTGAAAAAAACCAAGAGGAATCTAGCACCAAAATTTCAGTAGCTAACTCAAATACTTGACCACAATATCATCTTACTTTCTAAAGGTCCAGGAAATTGTGAACGAGATCCATCTTAGACCAACATTTTATAGAATCAATGTCTGTGAAGATCTAGGGGCCTTAAACTTTGTGGCTTTAAATGCCTTGTCTCCTCTCCTTGCCTATCAGGGTATGGTCGCAAGTCGCATCTTCTCTCTCTCTCTCTCTCTCTCTCTCTCTATAGAAGAAAAAAAAAAGGAAAAGAAAAGAAAAAGGAAAAGAAAATCATAGTTCCTAGTTCATGATTTTGTTTAATCTTTGGTGGCAAGAAAGAATAATGTTATGATACTGATTTCAACTAAAGGGGAATATTGGAATGATGCAACCAAGGACAGAACACAACTTACAAATATGAGGAAGTCAATCAATCTGGAAGTTGATTAAGGTGGCACTAAAGAAAAAAAACAAGGGAAATTGGAAATAAAGAGGCTAGATATGTTTTACTCATTTTAGTATGTTGGGTCCATCTTAGCTGGACTCACGAACAACTTGATCCTATGACCATCTTAGCTTTTGCTGGTACCAGTCCATTAAGCTTACATCCCCTGCCATTAAGCTTTGTCCAGAACGTAAGAGGATTATATAATATTTCAGTGGACCCCCAATCCTTCACAAACAGCAAAATTACAGAAAAGGTCCAAAACACATGTTGCTCAAAGATTGAATAGCAGCATATGACTGTGCAAGTGGATACGTTTTCTATTGTTTTCTTTTTTCTTTTCCTGCTGAAATTTTAACATCGCAATCATTTAATATACAAATGTTAATCAGAACATTAAATTCAAGACATTCAAGGGGAGCATTAACATGAATTGATACTATGAGCCATCTGTAAAAGAAGTAGGAAGTAGGGTGGGTACCTGTCTGAAAGGATGAGGTTTACTAATGGTATCTTCTGTGTCGAGATAAGAACGTTTTTCTGTTAAGTTTGATTCTCCATAATTCGAGTTGGTCCTACCAAATACTCATGTTCTTGAGTTGGCCTGCAAAATGATCTCATGCATGGGCATGAAAGAACCTCTGGTACAGCCTTATTTTAGCACTATTAACAACACTTTTAGCTCCGAAATTGATATATAAATGATGAAAAGTAAAACCATATCAACTGCATGTAGATTTGAAAGATCGAATATTTACTCCAAATGCCAAGGAATTGCAAATTGGGAAATTTGACCGCATGGTTGAGGAATGAATGATAAAAAGGGGGAATAACAGGGGATATGTCAAAGTGTCAAGTGCAATGGGCTTAGAAACATTGGCTCTTTCTTCCCTCTTTTATGATATGGGCACAAAAGGGCAGCAACATGGTGAATCTCCTTTCTCTCTGCCTCTGGGGACATGACATATCGCATGGCTACTACCACTATTATAATTAGATCCATTACAGGATTGACATATCGCATAAGAACCTTCGATTAGGTGCGTGGGAGGGAATAATACACAAAATATGACAGCAATATCTATGATAAAGAAAAAGGAAGAAACAATACGATAAGAACATCTACCAAACAGTACAGTTTGAACACAATTCATAAGACCATCTCCATTGAATCATCAAATAGACATCAGCAATGTACACAATTCATTTTCCTTTTATTTTAAACATCCTGAGGTACAGAAATGACTGTATAGAATGAATAAAATAAATTGGTAGGTTAGCAGACTGACAAGAATGCAAGATTAACAATTTACAGCTAAAGTACCACTATGTGTCTGCCTACTTCTGCAATGTCCACAGCCCTAGCTCTGTTAAAGGGGACTATGGTATAGGATTAAGAATACCAGCCGTGCTTGCACCTCAATTGGAGGCCTGCACAAAGAATTAATTACGTGAATCCACCTGTTCTAAACTCACCCTTGTTAATGAAATTGTCGCCTGAAATGACCTGAGCCCTCTGCTTTCTGTAGTTAGAGTGTGGTTAATGTTTGTGGTTAGCACCAGTGCCATGGCATGCTTCAAGAAGCATGACCACCAGTTTGAGTCATTGTCATCATACTAATCTCTGAAGAACTGCCGTGCTCAACAATTCCAGTGTAAGAGGGTCCTCTAACTTTTAAGCGCCTTGGCCCAAGCTCTGTAGATGCAGGTTCCGTAGACATTTCCATTATGTTAGATTTAAGATTATCCTTCGTGCTTTCATTTATTTTCCGCTTCACCACGTCATCTTCTGTTGCATGCTTTGAATCTAATTGTTGTGGCTTTATTTTCAGAGATATTGGTACCACTCCACTTCTACTTCCAAAAGCAGGATGTAGATGCTGTTTCAAATGAACTGGAACATGTGAACGATCTTCCAGATGGGCCTTCTTCAATCGTCTCAGAACCTGCAAATACAATGCTTAAATGAGATCCGAATTTGCAAAAGAGAAAATGATAGGAAAATGTACAACAGTAGGAAACACTTGAATAAACAGAAATCCTATAATCTCACTGGATCTGTGAAAACAACATAATGTAAACTTTATGTGAAATTTCAGCAGGAACTGATTGAAATAAACTGAGCTCCGAAGTCTACAACACAAAACGTAACAATGAGAAAATGAGGAAACACAGGAAAAATATGGAATTTCAGAAAATCTTATAACAGAGAGTAACAACACAAAAATGAAGAACCACAGGATAAGATACTTCCCGGCATTTCAGAAAATTTTAAAAGATGGTTCCAGCTATATCAGTGGAACAGATACATGTCTACAGCATTAAAATAATGCTTCAGAGCCTTAAAAATAAACTAATAATTCCCTGTATAGTATTATCTATTTCTTGAAATGAATAACAAAAGAGGGATATCTTCAAACAGTGCTTTGATTTTTAATATTCATGAGCTTGCCTAGAATGTACATCATAGAAGGGGTACCTGGTTTTGCGGAAAATTTGATATCATATGATCATCTGTAGATCTTTTCCTTCCATTCATGATAGACCTGCGTTTAACTCTAAATACTTCTCCATCAGAATCATCACTTTCTTGCATAGCTGAAGTATCGTGAGAAGAAGTTTGATCAAATGTCAAGCAACTTTCAGATGGAGTTATTACTACAGATTCACATGAAGTAATTTGTGGCCTTTCAGGACTCCTTGAGTAAGGGGACTTTCTTCTGTTAGAATTTATGTCCTGCATAATAAGGTAAATTTCAGTAATATTCAGGTGCCAATTAGTTGCTACTCTGCTCTATCATCTCCATCTAGACATAAATGAACTATAAGACAAACCTTTAGTTGAGTATAAACTTACATCACTATGTGATAAACATGCATCGAGTCCAAGAGTAAATCTAACTGTTGGTCCTGAAGAAGGTGGCTTGTGAGCAGCATATCCGACACTTTCATTTCCTGATATGCTATCAATATCGATGCATGCTTCAACTTTCATCTCACAATACGGATAGTACCCATCGTTGTTATCAGAGTGACATAACAGGTCAACCTGTAGACATGAGCCATCATCTTGACATATTAGCTTTTGGACTTCCTCCATTATACCATCTTCACGCTCAAACTTCTTTGACTGAGCTTCCAGTTCCAAAATGTCCTTCCTTACAAATATAACACGATTATAGTTGCAAGGACAGCTTCTAATCTCTCTCTCTAAAATCCGAAAAGAGAATAGGTCGAACCAGTCAAATAAATGCAGAAGGATTCTAAAGATTAAAAACAGAAAAAAGGAAAAAGTGCACCAGTGTTCCAGTCCTTACCGTGGCGGAGGCAAATGGCATCCATATTGCAGTTACACTTGATATGAGCAACATAGCAATCACGCCTGCAGATGCTACATAATGTAACGAATGAATTATCAGACTTGTAACATATACGGGAAGCGGCTTTCATAAGCGACCATCGAGCACGGTGCTGGAACCGTATCAACTGCACAAAGGAAACCTTGATACAGATTTCGGATCGCAAATCTTCTATTAACAAGGGAAGATCTTCACGGTCATGTTTTGACAATTTCTGAGAAAGAAGCATTGCTTCCTTACATAAGAGTTCCTCGTGAGGAAGCAACGGTGTCCTATTAAGAAGTGCGTAGCGTTGGCTAGCCACTTCTCCTAATCGAAACCAATCACCGATGGCAAAGTTCACTGCCTCACCACAATTGAAACCTGGAGTTTTGCAGAAAAAATGGAAGCTTCATATAAAAACTATATATAACATCCATGTGGTGCTTATGAAGGGCATAAGGCAGAATTTGAAGCATCAAAATTTGAAGAAAGGTAACAGATGCCTCTCACCGTGACTGAAGCCTGCATGATAAGCTCGAGGAAAAGTAATAACAAACTCCCCTGGTTTCTGTACGGCTTTATAGACAGGAACATCATGTTCAAACAAAACATTTGGAGGGAACATCGTAGTCTTCCCCAAAAGAACATCAAATGCTGCATCGTCTCCTTCACCACATAAAATTTCACGGTCATATACATGCTCATGGACCACCCTCTCAAAATCTGGAGCAGCATGGCCTGGAACTCCGTACCAAGTTTTAGATGCTCCACAGTGATGATAATTAATGCTGGTCAACAACCATTTATTACTTGTGTCAGCAAAATCCATCAGATAGAACAACAGAAAATGAGTATTGGAAACAAATAAATAACAGCTCAAATCCATTAGAGTTCAAGTTTGCACCTGTATAAATAGTGATCTTCCACATGCCACGCGAACATACTAAAGAGCATCCCAATATAAAGCATTGGATCTGTTACTCCCTGCAGTGAACCAGAAAGGTCATCATGGTATCCAAGAAAATGAAAACTGCAGAGGATGGTTGATGGTTTACTTACAGGAATTGCTGATCCCAGAAGACGCAGTGTGGATTTGGGCAGCCGAGAAAGTCTCTAAACATGAAAAGAAAAATCAATTATTTGATGTTTAGGTCTTTAAAAAGCATGTTCACCTGTGGTAAAAGTAGCTCACTGGATAGTATCTACATTGAAACAATGCATAATCTTACCACCGATCAACACAATGATTACCTGATTCCAAAAACAAATCCTTCACCTTGACAATCCTCTAACAACTAGTTGACTCAAGTTACACCCATGAGTGATTTGAGTCGGTGGTAATTCAATCCAGAAATTAAGGCAAGTGCTAGCGCAAAAGATTATTAAAAATAGTTTGATGAGGTTGCTACGAAATTTTGGACGTGTACATAGAGGTGACAAAAATTGACCCAGCCCGATAACCTGACACGGTAACTCAACTCTTTGTCAGGTTTGAGTTTAATCTAATCATATTCGGGTCATAAATAAGTCAATCGGTATAACTCGTTTATTACTCAGATCATGTCCGGATTTATATCACTGACCCGTTTGACCCGTTTAAGTATACGGGACAGGTCAGGTCAACTCGCTAACCCGATAAATATGTAAAACCTAATATTTAATCCTAAACCTTAACCTCACTCACACACCCTCCTTTTCTCCCAGCAACTACCTCATCCCACTCTGTCTCTTTTACACGCAGCCATCTGCCACTCCCACATTCATTCCCACTCTTACTCACAATGTTGCCCTCATCTAGTACTTGAAGTGCCTCCACCCCACCCCAATTAGCCGACAGAGATGAGTTCACACTCCAATGCCTCACCCCTACCATCGACGATCATCTCAAGTTCTCCTTCCCATTGCTCCACTCGAGGCCGAAGGAGATACAATTCAACTTCTCCTCATGGTGGCGGTGGTGATGGTGATAGTTGATAGTAATTTATGTTCTCTTTTGTTCTTTTTGATAGGATCATGATCTTTGAACAATAAAATGGAGGGCTTAATGTTGCTGTTTGCTTAACTATTTGTAATTTGTAATGGTTGTGAATTTTAAATTATATTCAAAGCGTTATCAATTTGTTAGATTTGCGAGTTCGAACTAAAATTAGTATTTAAATTTATTATGTTGTAATTTTCTTGAATGTTGAACCATGTTGTACAGATTTGTGCTATGGTTCATTATTAGAATTGTTATTTTTATGTTGCATTAGAAAGAGCATATTTTATTTGTTACTACATCATTTATATATAATAGATGAATAAATATCGATTTTTATATAGGGTTAATAAATATTCGTATTGTGTTGTTGTGTCGTATTACCACGACCCATTTATTAAACAGATTACACAGATCATGTCGTATTATCTGTTTAATAATTAGGTCATGTTCGTGTCTACCAAATACAACCCGTTTAATAATCTGACCGTGTTCGTGTTAGCGTGAAGTTGACCCGACTTAAACCCGTTTAACATGACTCGATTGCCATCCATACATGTATGATAGTTTATATATGGTTTTTTGAACCACATTCAATAAGAAAGGAGCAAATAGAAATTTTACCCAAAATTTAACTATAAGCAAAATATTTTCTTCCTCAAAAATTGTTTCAACCAGGTTCCTTTAAAAGAATGCATTTGAGGAGGTGATGAGCAAGAGGATGGCAATGAGGCTTTCCACTTTCTCTTTATCTCTTTCACTCCCTATTCTCCCTAGTTTTCTTAAATTAAAGTTTTCTATAGATAGAGAGCATGCGCAAAGAGAAAGTGAAAACTCTGTACAAAAATGACCCTTCCATTTCCTTCTGTGAAGCCTACACCAGTGCTCCTTGCATTTCTCATGAAACAAGTACTAATCACAATGATAAGTGAACTATTGCAACTAAAGAAGCTATAGTAAATGGTTTTAGGTCAATGAAAAGGTAGAAGTCCTCCAGATCCTATTGAATAATAAAATCACACAAAGTTCAAAGCAAAATCCTTATTGAGGTACTTTTATCCATGGTAAAAACTGGTGTACATTCAAAGAAGGAAAATCCGAGAAAAAAGGAAGTCAAATGAATAATTACCTTCAAATTCCATTTACTTTTCCCAAGTTGGTCATTAGGAGAAGATGAGAAGGCACTACCATCAATGTCACAGGCATACTCAACAAACTCTGTCTTGCCAAAAGCAATTTCATGCCAAAATTCCTCTTCCAAGTACCTAGCTGGAAGACAGCCAGAGCTAGAGTATCTTCGAGCAAATATTTTGTTTGCCATTTTTTCAAAATCTCGGAAAGTATACTTTCTGAAAAAACATGTTAATTGTCATAGAGAGTAGATGCTCAGATTCTCTTGTATTACATAATGTCAATGTCATAACATACCTTCCACTCATGAAGAAGGCAACCTTATCATCTGCAGCCCATGCAGCAAGACGGAGAGGTTGCACTCTCGTAGTGAACTTAAATCCAGCTTGTTCCTTCATTAATACAACACCCGCAGGTACAGAAGCACTTAAAGGAGAGATAATTTTGCATATACCTGAAGAAAGTTTATATTTGGTCAAATCTAGAATGTCAAAATGCCACTTATAGATAACAGGAAAAGATAGGTATCCTGAATGCATTACAGAGGGGCACTTAGGTAAGAATTGTACAAACCTCCTAAAGTTAAATGTGCAGGAGTTACATGAAAAATAAATATAACATCAAACAACTTATGTAGTTTATAGACTATAATCCTAATGCCTTTTTGGAGAAGTGGGAAAGGCTTTGATCCAGGATAAACACTTTTTATCCCAAAAAATCTTGCCAAACAAGTGAAAGGGAATTGGGATAATCAAGGAGGTTTATCTAGATATCTTTCCCAGCTTTTGACTAGGATTAAATATCAGGATATCCCACCCCTTTATCCCAAAAGACCAGTACTAATTTGACCCTCTCCAAAAGCCAAATTACTGAATTATAGTGTACATTTACAATACCTATAACATATTAGAAAATACTACTGAATTGTAATATAACTATAATATAATTTATTATGTTATATTTGTAGAGAATACGTTTTGATATGAGAATACGTTTTGATATGTAATCCATATAATTTAAATGATGTTGATAGTAAGTTAAGTTAATTTTCGGCCTGAAATTTTCAAAAGAAAATTCATGATATGATAATAAATGTTGTAAAAAAATTATAGTTTCTATTTAATTTTAAACTTATATTTTACCTTTATATAAAAAAAATATTTATTTATATTAAACTAAGAAAAGGGCAATAAGATCAATTTGATCATTTTTATCTCTTATCCCGATTGTCACAACTAAACACCATCTTATTTTATATTTTTGTCCTTATCCCAATTTTTATAACCAAACACCAAAAACTAAATTGTGAGGAAAGATCCCTTTATCCTAGGATAAATCCTCCTTGACCTCAATTTATCTCAAGATTTTGAAGCAAAAATTCTTCATGGTTTTTATAAACATGCAAAATTCGTACAACTTAATCATATTAAGGATGCAGGTTAAGAAATTTGTGCTCACACATAAATGCATGTAGATTAAAATGTCAAGAATAAGCTGATAAGCATGTCTCAACTTTCAACTAAATAACATCTCTTTTCCTAATCAACATAGGACACACCACACGACTTCCATTAGATTTAATTTGATGCCTGACTTTTCAAAATTTTACTCCATAGGTTGGCCAACTTTCATAAAAAGGTGTAGTTGCATTTTTGTGTGCCATATTGTATGTAACTATGTATGCTTATCTATTCCAACAACCTCAAGGTGCTTAAAGTCAACTGCCAACAAATACATCAGAAAAGAAAAAACAAATGCTTTAAACATACTTGTGCTGATGCTGAAAAATCAAAGTTTTACGCTATCAAGGAAGAATAGATACAGATAAGAAAGATGGAAAACTGTACCATTATTTACACTTGAAAAAGCATTTTCCAGCATCCAAATATAGGTAGACCACCAATTTACAACAAAAAGTATTATCAGAAGTTTGAAATCATATAAGTACACAATTTGTCTAGCAGCAAACCTACTGCCTACCAGAATATCACTCAAATATAAATACTATGTTAAAAGAAAAAAATGGAAATGGATGCTAGGATTGTTTAAGATATTTGGATAAACAGATTGATTCTTTCTCGTTAAAAGAAGATAATGAAAATGGGCCTAGGTAACATCTAAATGGCGGGTTTCAAGACAAATAAAAATGATAACAAGCATTCTACCATTTCACAGACAAAAGCAACTTCTATTTGAGGTAGTTTTCTAGATTAGACAGTTCGTTTAAGGAAAAAAAATGAAAGCAACAAAAGAATTAACATATAACATACCATATCTTGAAGCAACAGGAGCTATCTGCTGGAGATAACTTAATGGATCCTCAAACTCCTCCTTTGAGGGGCAAAATACAGGACACTCCGGAATCTTTTCTATCCATTCTAAGTTGGACATATCAAACTTGTTGTTCACTTTGTTTTTGGGGAAACCATCCCTCAAAGAGCTGCTGCCTCGAGAAAATGCTGCATCATTTCCATGAAATCTTGCTCCACAAGAAGCATTAGTTAGTAAAGCATCTCCTCCGCTTCTAGCCATCATACTGGGGAGTAAACTTCATTAGCTGGAGCCTATTGTGTTTCCCCGTTTGTAATATATCCCATTTTGACAACTCTAGAATTACACCTATCAAGAGACAGGGATATAAATTAAAAAAAAAAAATTTAAAATTAAAAAAAAAGATGAGAAATTTCCTAGCACATGAGCAAGTTGGGAGAGTTCATATCTTCTAATTTTATCTTTAGAACCGACATAAGAAAACAATGGCTAAAATTAGTTATGTCATCTATCATAGTAGTCAAAATAACAAGAGATATGATGCATCAACATGGCAAATTCTGCGCACTCAAAATGATAAATGACAAAGTTCAACTAAATGGTGTTTCTACCTGGTAGCAGTTTAGCTAATATTGCTAAATGCATGATTAATGTCATCGTTAATTCCTAGAATTGCCCAAGAAAGTGAAAAGAAGAAAAGGAGGGAACAGGAATCACAGAAGCATGGAGTCTTAAAAAATTTCCTAATTTGGATGTCCTTTGAAATATTGGCTGGGTTTTTGCACAATGAAACAAGATAGGGTAAACCGCTCCTTGTTCTTCCAATGAAGGTAAAATTTGATACTAAAAGAAATTCTCCCTACATTGTTGAAATTACGCCTCTAATTTCGTATATTCAAGAAGAATTACAATTCTAAAGAACATTACTCGCTAAATATAGAAACAATTATCCGCATGCACGAAATTTAGGTGTTTCCTAACAGAGGAGAATAGAAAACCACCCAATTCAATAAAAGGAGCATCTCACAAAAAGGAAAGAAATAAAGAACAGGTCGCAGTCATTTAAAATGCTCCACAGATTAAGGGGACAAAAGGAACATCGCGTCTGCTAATCTAACAGTAAACACCAAAACCAAAAAATTATTCTAAATTAACAACCTAATCACGAACCAAGAAACGTATTCATAAAGAGAAATAATTCAATGGTCTCCGTCTCTTACCACCGCAACCTCCGGAAAAGAAAACTCGCAAGAATTCCTGATCCCCAAGGAGAGGAACGAGGGAAGGAGATCAAAGAACGGCCCACATTACCCTCCTGGCTCCAAATCGAGACGAGATCCAAGGCGTCGCTCCAAGAAAAGGGCCCAAGAACCGCGGGAAAAAGATCCCGCGAGGCTCCGTTAGGGGGAGGACGCGGCCAGAGCACCGGCGAGGTGATGCGTCTCCGGCGAGGAGGCGCGGGTCCCCGGCTAGGGGGTGAGAAGATTCCGGCGAAGAGAGAGAGAGAGATAGGAACGGAAGAGAAAGAGAAACTGTAGGGAAAACGGAAAGAGTCTTGGGAAACCGGAAAAAGGGAAAAGTGCGGGTATTAATAACCGCGAATTAAATAATCATATTTAATTAAATAAAAGAGAGAGAGAGAGAGAGAGAGAGAGAGAGATAAAAAAAACTCGGGAATACAAAGTGAGACTGCGGCAGTTGTTGGGTGGTTCGACCAAACGCCTCCCTAACGGAACCGCGTGTCCCGGCCCCCCGTTTGTTGTCGCCTTCCTATCTCCAATCACGTTTGTACCCCTCGCAACACGCCGCATTCACCCCGACAGGCGACGGATATCGACCGTAGAAAGCGGAAGAAGGTGAGGGTCTTTTAGTAAATTCAAGAAAAGAGAGCGGGAACGGAAAAGGTTCGTTACTGACCCCGAGGCAACTCGTCAGGGGGGGGGGGAGGGGTGGGGGGTCATAAAGCTCGCGTGGATGGACGGGCGAATATCTCGCGAGATGAGCGAGGAGAAGCTCGCACCAACGGTTCGGCGAACCGGCCGCGGTTCGCTCGGGAAAACCGCCAGGGTCTGTACCAGGTCCAGGGGGTTATAACTGCATCCCAACACGTGGCGTCTCAAAGAGCTCCCAGATGAGCCATCGGGTGGATGGCAGGACGACACGTGGTGGCGAGAGCGGCGTGATGGAACTCGGTGACGGTACGGTGGGGACCAAGTACAGAACGGGATTAGCTGGCAGTTATGACCGGTTCAGCTTTTTAATGGAGAGAGGCGTCACGGGCCGAGTTGCATGATCACAACCCGCTCGCGGTTTCTCTTCTCCTTTCTTTTCATTCTTTTTATTTTATATCGACTTGCTACAATCACTCGCGGTGATTGGAAGCTTCTGAGTAAAACCCACAACGGATAGAACGTTGTAAGACACTAGACAGTGGATATACCACCATACCCCCAACACCCCCCCCCCCCCCCCCCCCCCCACCCCCCAAAAAAAAAAAATATTTTTTTTTATTAAAAAAAATAAAAAGGAAAAGGAAGAGAAAAACAAAATTGGTACTTAATAGTGGAACAAGAAGTCGTTTCAAGGTAGTTGACTCATTATAGTCTTGAATGCTTCTCTTTTTATAAATTCATTTAGACTCGTCTAAATAGTATCTGTGGACTACGTACGTGGGAGCAAAATAACGCGGTGGTTGAAGTGTTAATACCACCACCAATTTGTTTTCCTTTTTTGTTCCTCTTTCCTTAGTTACTTCTCAATTCCCCCACATGCTTCTTTGATTACTTCTTCTACTTGTTTCTTTCCTTCAATTTTCCTTGTTAACGAGGGTGAGGGTGGGGACTAATTACTTTTCCTGGGTCAGCGAAAACGAGTCCCACGACTCTTCCACCGGCGGCTCTCCTCTCCTTTTGCGACTCGCCAGCTCGTACGGCTCCGCTCCCACGTCAGCTTGCCAGTCCTTAATTCTACTACATACTATCCTATTTTAAGTTAAGTCTAAATGACTTGATTATTTGAACTGGGTTTATATTATAGTACCCTACTTACGCCATCATCGTAGTTAAAAACCATAAATGGTTGATTTAAGGTAGAATTAAGCTAGTGAGTGCTATTACATAATGCCAATGAGTGCATTGACTTTTTGAATAAATACTTCATCTAAGTTGACCGCCATAAATAAGGCGCCAATGGATAAGTGGGGGCATTGCAAAATGATGTGATTAAGGTTAATTAGAAAGATAACACAATGCTCATCCAATGGAAAAAGTCACAGCTCTACTGTGATAATTATATGAGGAGGATTAAGCTAAACTATTTTATCCACTGTGAATGCATTTGACCTGCTACACTTGAGCTACAATAATCATAAACAACAGATTTTGAGACTATCAACCACTTGATAGGAAATTTGCTATCAAAAGTTCTATGTCTACTTATTCTTTTATTTTATTTTTTTGAGGATTAGTTGATTCCTCTTGTCTGTTGATACTAAGATGTCAATATTTTAATTTGGAAAGTGGGATATAACTACTCAAATTGTGACATATAAATATCTTATCCAATGTCAGTTATAATATCATAGGCAATAACTTATATTAAGATTGCACAGCCTTCTTCTAATCTTTCCATGTGGCCCTCTTGGCCTCTCATGTCCTCCTAATCAAATGGTGGGAATTAATTTGATGGGATTTGGTGGATATCTTCAACAAAATTGTTGTGAAGGATGAAATGGATTTGGTAAACAACCCATGCCATAATTTGGAGGATGTTTATTTAGATCCCAAAACTTTCTAATTATTTAAATGCAAAAGGCCCATAGAATGAATGAATGAATGAATGAAAGCAAGGGGGAAAAGAAGTATAGATATTTAATTCAAGCATAAAATAAATTATCTTGAGAATTAAGAGGGAGTAAATTATCCAATTATGAGACATACCTCAAGGGAAATTATGAGAAGCTCTAAGGGATTGAGTTTGGATTTATGAGGAGCATTTATATCCATACAACCTAGAGTATAAGTTTAAAGGTTTCATTAATTGGATATCTCACATACCACCAGTGTGATATATTATCACACAAATTGCATGTTCCTACCTGTCATTCACCCAAAAGGCTCTAACACTTGCATAATAAATGGGTTTAAACTTAGGATTAATTATTTATTTTAAAAAGGGAAAAAAAATATCTATAAACTCTTGTATATGTGTACACTTCATATTGCCAAATTGGATCTTATAAGGTGATTCTCATAATTTGGTAGTTGGAGAGTAACATGACTTGAAGAAATGTACATAGATGGCAGTCTACATCATTGAATTTAATGAAGGTCAATAATAATAATAATAATTCTAATTATAACTTGGTAGCTATAGGTTTTCAACTTGTGGCCCAAAACCCTATTTGGAGAGATAAGGTTTTGGATGAAGGAGATATTAAAGACAATTGTGTCAAAGTTTCCAATCTCCTAGAAGACAAAATGGAATCCTTTTCTTCTCTTGACTCACTTCAATTCAAATCTTGCACTCCATTCCCAATTCCAAGTACTGCTCATGAAGCAGCTTATATCATTTTTTTTTTTTAAATTTGGATTTAAATTCAGCATCATATATTTTTTCTTCTTCTTAAAAGTAAATAAATTATATTTTGTTCTATGTGGTTTAGCTTGATTAGCACTTAATCATCCTCTGGTTTAGATCAAATTGATATTTTTTCTTCACAAGTAAAATTATTAAATTTAAAATATATAACATAAGCTAAGATGAGATCAAATCATAAGAGGTTAAACTGCAATTTATCTCCAAAAAATAAATAAAAAAACAAAGTTTGCATTTTATTTCATAAATATTGTCATTATAGATAAAGTACTATATGTTGATCAATTTTAATTATTATTATTAGGTGCATCCAATTAGTGGACCTCTCTCTCCACTCTTTCTCAATTTGACTACAGGCATGCATTTAGATTGGAAAACTACATTGTTTCACACTTCTAAAGTGGACTAAGTCATACCAACTAATTCATCATTGAAAAAAAAGAAACTTTGAATATTATCTTTTCAAATTTACCGACATGCAAATTGATACATATTTATATTTTTTTAAGAGAAACACCCATAGACTAAATATTGCAGAGATTAATAGACATAGAAATAGAAGGGGAGATAAAGATTAAAGTTAGTTTACAAGCCTCAACTTTTAGACATCCCAATCCTTTCTGAGCATATAGAAGCATAAGATGCAGCATATCTATATTTCCGTTAGAAAGGCAAAAAAGAAGAGACATCAACCTCTTATTTTGTGGTCATGGAGTTCTCCACATCATATGAAATGTAGATTAATAATAATTATATGATTAAGAAAGAAAGAAGGAAAGAAAAAACAAAGAGACCCACCAATCCTTTTTAATTCATGAAAAGGAAAAGAGTTTGATTCCTATCAAACCACTTTTATTCACCTTTTACCTTTCCCCAGCAGAGAAGATTCTTTGTGGAATTTGGAATTTGATCAGTTCACAAGCACATCTTCTTCGTCTGTTGTTGTTGGTCTTATTTTCTTTCTATTTTCTCCTCTGAAGCAAAGGAAAATTGATCTAAGTTCTCCATCCTACATCAAAGGACTGTGTATTAGGATGGACTGTGTTGTGTTAGTGAGTATAATAGTATTAGTTAGAAAAGTAGATTAGAGAGAAGTAGTTATTAGTAAAACTATATTTATATAAATAGACTTATATTAGAATAAGCTTATGATTTATTCCACAAGAGCTTAAAAGTATACAATAAGTCCTTCATAACAAGAAGGGATATATTTTAGTAAAATAATTACTTCACATAAACAAAGAACAGAGAAGGATTTATCCACCACTCAAAAAGGTTCTCTACCTGCACTGTTCAAAAAGTTGGTCTACCAAATTTAAAGAAGAAAGGAAACATTGAATTGTTTGCAAAGAGCTAAGTTAGGTGACTGTTGGTTTTACCTTTGAATCAAAGCTTATAATTTCTCTCTCTTTTTTTTTTTGGTTTTTTTAATAAAAAAAACCAAGTTATTATTGATTTTTGGGACAAGTAGAGTTTGTTTGGTGAGAGTTAGGTATGGCTTATACAACACTAAAGTTTGATGTACAAGTGTCGCTTGGTTTTAACCTTAGAAAACAAAAGGCCCATTAAGAATTTTTAGGCCCGGCCCATTAGTAAACTTTGAAGTCCGACCCGTTAGTGATTATAGATTATTAAATTTTTTTTTGCGAAATAAAAAAATTGGAAATGAAAATAAAAAAGCGAGATATTTTCTAACCTTAGAAATGGAAAGAAACCCACCTGATTCTCTCTCTCGTCTTCCCTAGAAGAATCCCCAATCGTAGTACTCCGCCAATCCGCAGTAGAATACGACCAGAATGCGCACGTGGGGCGTGGCGGCGGACGGGCCGTTGGTTCTCCCGTGCTCTTCGTACGCCGCCGCCGGGTTCAGGTCACCGCCGGTAGACCTAAAGCTCCTCCCTCACCTCTCTTCCGACACTAGGCATTCCTTCTCCGCCAAGGTGCGTGTTTTTGAAGTATATAGGTTTGGTGGGAACGACTTCTGAGTACATATTTTTGAGATTTTTTTTTTTATATAGTTTTTCACGAGTATTGAGGAGAATTCCACACTAGACTATTGTGGGGTTCTTTTTCCCCCTCTTTAGATTGAACTCATTTGTTACTTTTGACAATTTCTTTTTGGATAGTGGTTGATTTCAGAATGTACACTTAATATTTATCCAGTGAAATAAAAAGATCTAATCTTGTCATAGGAATTTTAGACCATGTACACTCTAGAATGTTCACTCAGTGCGCTCTCATTCATCTTAACTTGAATGCATTCATCGGTATAAGACCATGCTACGAAAACCAATGGTAGCATGTTGAGGTACCTGAATTTACTCTTATCACAGGGGCTGTTTGGTTTCTTTTATTTAGAAATACATATGCATTAAGAAATATATGTTTCTCTGGATGTTGTATCTCGAGAAATGAATAGATTTGTTTGATTGATTATATTTTTTATAATGTTGTATCTGTTAAACACATGTTTGGGTTGTTGTATTTTATAATAATATATTTAGTAAATAAGTATCTGGTCGTTATATTTTATAATACTATTTTGATATTATAATTATAAATATTTGGTTGTATTTCTTAGAACCAAAAGACTGCGACTATATTCTTAACTAAAAGAAAATTAACTTTCAGTTCAAATAGAAAATTAAATTTCAATTGAAATGAGAGAAGAGAGATAGGTCAATTCAGGTTAGATGCAGTCTTTTGACATCTATTTGGATCAAATGGGTGCCAAAAAACTGCATATGAGTCTAACCAGTTTTTAAAGTATAGTTTTTTAAATTTGGTACATCAAACTAAATAGTAATTTTTTTTTGTTGTTTAGACACTGTATTTTTTAGTGCAGCATTTATAAAAATATTCAATCAAACAGCCTCTTAGTAAATTCATAATCTACGGCAACAATGACACTGACGTCAAAGGGTTTGTCCCAGTTAATTGGAGTCATCTGCATGAACAAATTTTCTTATTGAGGTGATATATCTTATAGCAATGCAACGCCAAGATGTTGAAGCTTTGCCACTTTGGTGCCTTTTCTAGCTCAGTCCCTTCAACATTTTCAATCGGTAGCTTACTTTCAGAGGCTGTGTTCATCGTTTTGTAGTTTGGTGGCTGGTTTACAGCTTAATTTATTATTTAGAGCCAAAATACTTGGCATCATGGTATGAGACATTTGTGTCTGAGTGAATAGTTAATGAGAAGTGACTTGTAAAAATCAGAAGGGCAATTAGATGGAGATGCTATATCTACTACTTAAGCTTATAAGTTGAGGTCCATGAGGTTGCTCCACAGGTAACGTATCTTCTTTTGCTTGTTAAGTTGCTAGTTACCATATCTTAAGTTGTTGTTGGTTGGATGATGTAGGAGAGTTAAGTTCAGTATACCTACCTTATGAATATGTCCTCCAAATAATGTAGAGAGATTGGTTACCTTCATTTCTGATCTTTCGAGTGACTTATATATGCTTCTTAGGATATGTGTGGGTTGTTTGTGGCCATCCGATGTTGCATAAAAAGATGAAGAGTTTAAAAACAAGATCATAAACTGGGCTGATGAGACACAACCAACAAAGATTAGATGCACTTTCTTGAGTTTCTTCTTTTCTGTTGTTGATGAATATCTATATTCAACTATTTTGCCAGACACTATACATGTTATGCTTTTATTTTCTTCAGTTAAGTCGTAAGTGGTTTTTCATGTAGGCGGAACTTGCTTATGCCGTTCTGCAAAATATCACATTTCTTTGTTAAATTTCTGTTTTCATGGTGCTGCTTTTCGGTGTTTCTATTATTGATGAAGGAGCTTATTTCTTTGCTTCCCTATCTTTTCCTTGTCCATGATCTAGCTCATTATTTTCAATAGATGAAACTGAACCATTTTGTGTTTTCTAGAGCTATCCTTTTACTGCCTGCCCAAGAATTGGATTCCGGATTGAGAATTACCGAGCAAGTAGCTTGAAGGTGAGAGCATTTGAGAATTCTGGTGAGGAGCAGACACCAATTGCTCCTCTTCAATTTGAATCTCCAACAGGACAGCTTCTGTCACAAATAATTCAATCACATCCACACCTACTTCCAGCAACAATTGATCAGCAGCTTGAAAGGCTTCAATCAGATAGAGATGCTCAGAAGGAAGAAGCTTCACGTGCTTCTCCAGATGTTCTCCTTTACAGGTCATTGCCAAAGCTTTGATGGTATATTTTATTGCTTTAGCTGTTCGAAAGACAAGGTCTTCATGAACTTATTAGTAGTTGACAAGTCGTAATATCTGACTAAATACATTGAAAGAATGCTCTGGTACTCATAAAAGCCTTTTTCTATATCAGAAAATATTTCTTGGCCATTGGCTGGAAGAAAAATTAAATTTCCTATTTTTTCCTCCCTCCTAGTTATTATAAGCTCTTCTTCTGCAGGCAGAAATAAATCATTTTCTTCATACTATTATGATTTCCTTTGACCTGATAATGTGTTGACATGTTTGATTTTCATGAGCTCCTGAACATAACTATGTAATTCAATTGGGAAGGGACTGAATGCAAAGAGAATATAATATCTGTATCAGTGATTGGAAGATCCTCTATCTCATTAGAACTCTTACTAAAGTTATTAAGCGCACCTGAAAATTTACATTTTTGCTAATTGGTTCTTTGGAAATCAGAGTCAACGCAGAAAATGGAGGATTTAAGAACCTATAGGAGAATAGCGGAACTGAACTACAGATAAAACTTATTTTCTTGAACCCCTTACTCCCTGAAACACACAATAAGACCATTGTGCAGACATACAAAGTCAGAACCTGGCACCTCTGTCTGTCTGATTTAATAGCTCTTCCAACAAGGATAGCAACTAAGTGAGAAAAAAAAAACAAGGACTTTTACTTATTTCTTTTATGTGCTATATGAACTGTCAAAATCTAGTGTACACTGATGACTTACTACTGTTGCGCATATGAACACCATCAACTATAGAGAGCCTTAGCTGTAACTAGCAGAATTATTTGATCTCAGATCTCACTAGGTATGGTTATTTCTTTAATTGCATATAAAAATTGAAGTCAAATGCTTTAAACCTGCAAGCAGGAGTCCATTGTTTCTTGGAAACAGAGGTACTGTGTTTAGCTGATCAAATATACAAACTGATGGCATTGAAAACATTTAACCTTTTTTTTTTCTGGGATTGATTTATCATGTGATAATTGCACCAGTCTGCTAGATAATTCCAGTCCAGTGAGTAGCAGCAGTAGTAGCCTTACTTGTATCTGTTATGTTTGGATTATAGAAATAATCATATATCCTTGTCACGAAAGTATTGTGCATCTACATTCTGAAACAAGTTGTGGAATTTCAGTATCTTTCGACTTGGCATAATTGTTATTAATAGTCTAATTGCTAACTGTAGGAGGATTGCAGAAGTTAAAGATAAGGAAAGGCAGAGGGCTATAGAGGAGATCATATACTGCTTGATTGTGCAGAAATTTATGGAGAATGGCATCTCAATGATCCCTGCGATATCACCAACATCGGACCCTATTAGCCAGATCGACTCGTGGCCTAACCAAGAAGAGAAGCTGGAAAGCATACACTCTCCTGATGCTATGGAAATGATACAAAGCCATCTGAGTCTTATTCTTGGAGAAAGGTTTGTTGGCCCTCTGAATACGATTGTCCAGATCAGCAAATTGAAGCTTGGGAAGCTTTATGCTGCCTCCATCATGTATGGGTATTTTCTTAAAAGAGTAGATGAGCGATACCAACTAGAGAGAAGTATGAAAACTCTTCCCACAAGCACCAAGGAGCAGCGAATATTTGATGACCTGAAGCCTAACCCATTCTGGGACTTAGAATCCATGGTACAAATTTCACCAGATTATGATGATAGTTCTGATGGTGATGATGAAGATTCCAAGTCTTACAAATTGAGGTCTTATGTGATGTATTTGGATGCGGAGACGTTGCAAAAATATGCGACCATAAGATCCAAGGAAGCTATCTCATTGATTGAAAAGCAAACACAGGCCTTGTTTGGGAGGCCCGACATAAGAATAGCAGAAGATGGCTCTCTTGATACTGCCAACGATGAAGTGGTGGCGGTAACATTCTCTGGGCTGACTCTGCTGGTTTTGGAGGCAGTGGCATTTGGATCATTTCTATGGGAAGCCGAGGGCTATGTTGAATCAAAATATCACTTTATTAAACTTTGAAGCCTGAACTTCCCAATTTTCTGATTCAGTCAGCAGAAAGAACACTGTATATTTCATCAGATTGGATTTAACTCAGGCATCTTTGATATTAGCCCAAAGGCGAGCCATACTAGAAAGCGAAGAAAGCTCAGGCTAATTTGAAATTGCAATGCCAAAACATTTTCAGCTAAATACCATGGTATGCATATCCATCTCCTGAATTATAGAATAAGCACTATTTCTTAAATCTATTTGTCATTTAGCATGTGAAGTCATTCCTACAAAATTTTTGCTGTCCTTTTACTGCTATCTTTCCTGATACCCATAGTTTGCTTGCACTCCGTTATATCTACTTAGTATCATCAGCTATATGAAATCAGGAACTCACTGTGGACCTGAACCTAGTGATCCTTTCATTACTTTTTTGAGTTATTTCCACTAAAAATTCATATAGAGACTAATGAATGGGTTTCATAATTCAATTGCCATGAGTTCAATGCAGCCCTCCTATTTGACCAATTTGGTACAGCTCACCCCACCAGAGGACTTTCTCCATCATCCTCTTCTCTTTACGTTCAAACACAACATAACAACAGGCTGGCCGAATGCCAAGTCTACTCTCCATTGCATGTGGACAGATAGTTGTCGAATCACCCAGCATTACCTATGCAACCATTAATGCTTTGAGCATTCTACTGCAAGCTTCTTTCCTTTCTAGAATACTGGAAAATTAAAACCATCGTTAAGTTAGGTAACCTCTAGGAGAAGATGCCAAATTAACGTAGGAAGGGCAATCAAGTGCTGAGTTTCTATAATTCAAATAAAGAGATTATATCATCACATACATCATCGGTATCTAGTAGGACATCATTGAGTTTTTTTACTTCTTGCCCTCTCCATATAGGAAGGTTAGAAAAATAATTGTGCATGCTCGATAGAAATTTTAAAATTTTGGATACTTTGTTGTCAACTAATAATAATGCTATATATGCGGGTATTGTCATGTGCTATGCCAAGTGCCTATGAACATTTGGTCAACCTCCTCTTCTCCTCCTCAAAAGCAAAGAGGATAAGAATAAGAAGTTTCTGAAAACTAAAGCTTTAGATTCTTACCAACTCATTCATTACCTCTGAGTGAATCTTGAAGTAGATCGGACGGCATGGGACATGCCATATCTATATAATTTAATCCTTGCTGGCTACTCCATGTCATCAGTTTTGGCAGCTGACAGTGAATAATGGACCCTCTCATCCATAAAACTTTTAGTTCGGTGGCAAGGACACATCGATGCGTTGGGTACACCAAAACACCAACAAAGACATCAATAACTCTTTAATTCTTGGTATACTAGTGCCTCCTTAGTTATGTGTGCAAAGGATCATCTTTATATTCACCATATTTATCCTTAACTACTGTTACAAAAATAAGGTATATATATATATAATATACAGCACTTAGCTAGGGTGGGACGAACCCGATGACATTATTTAAAAGAGGAGCTTGCAATAATTTGGTCGGGCTTAGTTGTTTGGAATCTTCGAACTATATATTTCTATTCGATTGGCCTCTTTTAGCTCATACAACCACTTGCATATATATATAAATATATATAATATGCCTCCATTCTTTCCACTACTTATCCTAAAGAGATTAAGAGCAAAAGGTATCTATCAATCTATCCATCTATGGCCCCTCCTCTCTTCTATGCTTCGTTGTAACAGCAGTGTGACGTCTCATTCATTTAGTAGTAATAGCATGAAGACGAGGAGGGGTACAGTGTATACATTTCACGAGATTTTATTCTTATAACAAAAATCTATACGTACCCAAATATTATTATTATTATTATTATTATTATTATTATTATTATTATTTGGTGGGAACCAGTGGAGATTAACAAATTAATTAAAAAGAATATTAGTTACCTAGCTTGTCTTGTGTAATAAGTTGGACGTACGTAACATTAATGTGACCTGCCATCCTCCTTTGAAAACGAATTCTGCAGTGTGGTAACGTATGGTTCTCATACATATATATATTATCTAGTTTTATTTATATAGAGAGAGATGGTCAAATGGTTGGTCGGTTTTAGAAGCAGTGGCAGAAACATATATGCCAAAGTTTGATTTAGACTTACAATTCTTTTTTATTGGAAATTGCTTGCTTGACTTACGAATTTTATTTATTTATTTATTTTGTGTACAAAATCATGGTCGTTGTAATTAAAACTTATTGTATTAAATTAATGTAGAAAAAGATTGAGGTAGAAGCTTAGGTTAGCAATACCTTTCAAGAATCGTCGTAAAAGATTTTAATTGTCGGTTTACCATTTAAATCTCAATCTAATCGCGTCACTAATGAAGGCAAATAAAGAGAAACATAACCCAAACTAACAATTAAATACAAATATTAATGGAGACGTCCGCCGCCGTCATTGTCGGACGCGGTCTTCGGTTACATAATTACAAGCGTCGGACGGAGGAACTTTCTCCGGTGGAATGACAATTCCACCCTCCTCCCTTCCACATAACTACGCCGAAAGGAAGGGGAGGGGAGGGGTAAACTGGGCATAAAGATCTAGTCAAAATTGGACGCTTCGCCATAATTTCCACGCGCAAAGCTTTCGGCGATCGAACGGCCAGGATGAGCTAATCCGGTTGGAGTGGCAATTGCGTAAATATATGAACAAAAGGGTGGTGGCGTTCCTTTCACCGAATCTATGGAATATTAGATGACAGATCACCCGTTCCTATCATGCATCAATTTCCACCCTCTCTTGTCCAAAACCTTTCCATCTTCTTAAATCCTAAATCTCCTCCTCCTTCTCCTCTCCTTTATAAAGCAAACCAAGATTAAGATATCGACATATACATAGAGATACACACACACATATATATATATATAGAGAGAGAGAGAGAGAGAGAGACAACTAGTGCAAGAAAGAAAAAAGAAGCTAAGCAATCGATGGCCAATTCGTTGATGTTCTTGGCGGCGGCGCTGCTGCTCGTGGGCGCCTTCTCCTCGGCGGTGGCTTTCGACGTGCCGACGTTGACGTTCGACGAGGGCTACTCGCCGCTCTTCGGCGACGGCAACCTCGTTCGCTCGCCGGATGGAAGGACTGTCAGACTAGTGCTCAATCGCTATTCAGGTACTAGCTAGTTTGTGAAGATAAGTTCATTAAGATTATAAAAGAGAGAGTTATCTGGGAAATATTTCATGTGTTTTAATAAAAAAATATATAACAATTGACATAGGTTCGGGATTCATATCATCGGATTCATACCACCATGGCTTCTTCAGCGCGTCCATAAAGTTGCCGTCGTCCAACACCGCCGGCGTCGTCGTCGCCTTCTACGTAAGACTTATTCGTCTCCATCTCGCTGTCAATTTCTCTCGCATTATTGTTGTTCATGTAAATTAGAGAGGACGACAGGGGTGTTTTAGTCATTTCAAATGTTTAAGGAAGGAAGAATAGCTAACGCTTCCATCGATCTTTAATGCCAACTAATTATTCCAAGATAGTTTGGTATAACAGTCTTTTGCATTAAAGAAGCTTTAGGTGGAAGTATTAACGCGTTATATATAAATATAAATTTATAAATATATATACTTGTTTGCATATATATGAAGTAGAGATCTCCAAAGTTCACATGGGTGTGGTATATATATTTAATGCAATGCAATGCAATGTAATGTGATGTGTTAATTAATTATATAATTGGGTCAAACCATATGATTGAGTATTTGTTAATTATTATGTGATGGTTAATTGGATGATTGCAGTTATCCAATGGGGATGTGTTTGAGAAGACACACGATGAGTTGGACTTCGAGTTCTTGGGGAATACGAGAGGAAAAGATTGGAGAATTCAAACTAATGTGTATGGCAATGGCAGCACTAGCAGAGGAAGGGAGGAGAGATACCTCCTTCCCTTTGATCCCACTGAGGACTTTCACACCTACTCGATTCTCTGGACTGCCAATTATATCATGTACGTATATAAATATATATATTTATTTAGAGCTCTCTCAATTGATTCTTTAATAGAGTTGATTGAATTGATTGTTGTTTGTAGATTTTACATTGACGACATACCAATAAGAGAAGTGGTTAGAACGGCGGGAATGGGCGCCGACTACCCGTCGAAGCCCATGTACCTCTACGCCACCATCTGGGACGGCTCGGCGTGGGCCACAGACGGCGGGAAGGTCAAGATCAACTACAAGTACTCGCCGTTCAAGTCGGAGTTCTCCGACCTCGTGCTGCGAGGCTGCCGGGCCAACGCCATCGACATGCCGACGACGATGGAGCACTGCGCCGAGTCTGAGTTTGAGCTGATGACGGCAGGCTACGCCTTGATGACCTCGAAGAAGCGCGCCGCCATGCGACGGTTCCGCGAGCGGTACTTGACGTACACCGTATGCTACGACGCCGTCCGGTATGCCACCGTATTCCCGGAGTGCGACAACTCGCCGTCGGAGCAGGAGAGATTCTGGCAGTGGGGTGAATCCAAGTACGTCACTCCGCGCCGCCGGTCCAAGCGCCGGAGCCGGGTGGCCGGCTCTAAGCCTCGGGGTGGAGTGTTGATGGTTTAGTTGGTCAATGGAATACTCTTAGTTGTTTCAATTAGCTATATATATATATATATATATATATATATATATATATATATATACATATTGAGATGAAAGGAAGGTTTATGTGAGTAGAAAAACATTTCTTTTCTTTTCTTTTTTGGTTTTAATTTGTGCAGTTATATGGGTTCAAATATTTATTGATTCTTTTGGGGTAAAAAGAGTGGCGAGTAATGTGTTTTGTGAATGTTAAGGGGGTAGTTGGTTCATAGTTTTTGGTCTGTTTCAGGTGAGATTTGTTATATAAATAAAGAAAATTTAGTATATCTGTTGATATATATGGGTGATAAATATTTGGTGGATGGTGCTAAGAAACGGATTGCTTTTGTGTTTGATCTCCAACAACAACAAAATGATAGCTTGGAGTTGCAAGAGCCTAAGACCACATGGGATTGTTTCTCTTTCCCCTTTCACTACTTATCATATCAACCACACGCAAAGATTAATGTAGCAAAAGGGAAGACTAAAAGATGCCCTCCTTTTACGTCCACTGTACTGTTTAATTATTGTACTAATTTCATTAGGGATCGATCTCCAGTGGGAAAACGATGCAACAAGGAATAGTAAATGGTCTCAAATAAAAGAAACGTTTGTGCGTATAAGGAGTATAATTTCCAACACTCGACCTATTCTCGTTCATTGATGGAGGGTGGGTGGGTGGATGGAAGGAAGGAGAAAGTGGACCACTTGGTAAGTCGCACATTGGCTGGTAAATTTCATGTATTTTATGCTTCCCTACTTTCTAAAATGTTTGATTTTTGGTGGTGGTTAGTGGTTGAGCTGTGCCAACTAAAAATAGGACCGGAGCAAAAATCTTTGGGTACTTTTTTGCACCAAGAAAAGACTATTTCTAAGATGTATTGGGTGCAGTTATTTAGTCTCTCTTCTCTCCTTTGTTTCATTTTCTGAACTATTGGGTTTGGGCATTCTATTCCGTAAAGCTTATTACTTCTAGCTCTAATCTTAAGTTCTTTACTAATCAAAGTCATTCAGCCATGTTTATCTAGAAAGTTTGGCCAGTCATATGGCTATTAAATATAGCCCTAGAAATTAAAATTTTCGTTTAAAAAGTCATGTGAGGTTGACGGCCAATAAGGGTTTAGCTAAATTCTATTGGCTTAGCCCTTAATGACGTATCTAAAAACCATTCCTCATGTTTTTACCCAATGCCTCAAAACTTATGCTATGTGGAAAATGATTGAGAAGAATATGAGGATTTATTTGGTGTATCTGATCGATGGATTAATAGTGATTGAATTCTTGAGGGGTCTTCTTACACAAAGAGGCTAGATCCTTGTTACTAGCTTTGGTGGTTAATGGCATGTGGTTTTTGTGAAAGAGTAGAAATATAAATATTTTTAATCAAGTACAGAAGAACTCTAAATGTATTTTCCAAAAATTTGTGGCCATGACTATGAAAAATTACTCTAATATGGATGAGCTTGAAAGATGCAATACTACTACTCATGAGATTAAGGGATAGGTTCCTCCTTTAGCTCAGTCCCTTAAACTCAATATTGATAGGGATATATCTGTCAAGCTCGGGTCATAGTGGCTTTGGTTACATATTACGAGATCATAAGAGTGGAAGGTTTTGCATCTTTTATGAGGTAATGATTTATACTTTTCCTACCAAAAATAAAAAACCAAAAACCAAAAAGATCCGCCACTGTAGACTTTACGGTTCACCGAGACAGGAACAGGATGGGATGGAGAAGAACGTTCTTACAGCAATCTTCTGCGCCCATGGATAAAAACTTATTCCTTGTTATTATGTGTGAATCAAGCCAAAATTCCATATGGGGAGGAGGGCAGCAAGAATAATGGGCTGATTACTTTTTCTTATATAAAAAAGAAGAAGATTCTCGTCAAGCACCAAAAGAGTAAAATAAGAATGAACTGAAAACCAAATCCTCCCAACTCATTCAATACCAAGCTTTTCTTGCAATGTGGAAGTACACATTATATCAGAAACAAATTTGCCAAACGAGTAAATGATTACACTGGTATAAATGAATAAATGGGTACAATCAACTGAAAAACACCCTTACCTGGGAAAATTTATGGACAGATATGTTACAAAAAGATCCCGCAATTCTAGCTTTACAAGTAAATGAACTCGAACCCAACCTCTGTAAAATTCGAGTAGCTGTACATTATATACGGTATGACTAGGAAACGGTATGACCTTGATGCAGCCGCTGACTGCGGTAGAGAAGGCTTAAAAATATGTTCTGGCCTATTGTCCCTATATCGGGAATTGGTTATTCCTCCCATTAGAGTTTATTGCTCCTCCAGCAGAAGAAGGTAGCCTGGCCACCGAAGGTTGTGGTGGTGGAGCAGTAAGAGCATATGTAAGCCTCGATGATGAACTTTCAATGAGCCCCGCAACTCCAGCGGCAGCAGACTGTGCATTTGATGGAAGGAATAAGTCATGCTTCTGATCTTTGTAAGCACCCCATATCTGTTATAGATAACCAACTAGATATTAGTATCTGATGGCATGAAGAAATGGGGGAGGTAAGTATCTAGCATGACCCAAGTATCTCAGATATTAGTATTTCCCAAAACAGGGGGTTTTTGTTCCCTCGTACTCTTTGACATTAAAAAGCAGTATGCTGTGGAGGTAAACACTATTTTCTAAATTTGAAGCGCTCGAACAACAACCATAAGTCAGAAGCATAAAACTGCAATTTCAAAACCTCTCCTATTCTATCCTACGCTCATGTAAATTTCATATGTTTAACAATTCCTACTTAGCTTTGTGATTAAGTGAAGCACATCTTTTCCCGATGCTGAAGAATTAGCTAACCATGCCATGCCCCAGTTTAATAGCGGTCTGGACTTAATTTCATCTCATTTGCATTGCTTGCAATTCAAATTGACCACGGAAATCCTCTTGACTGACATCTATGAACCTTTCCACACCTTTCTAAAGTTGCGCAACTAATCATCTCGTGTTTCATTATTATTTTCTAGTGAAATAAAAAAGGGCATTTTGGTACATGAGACTCTCGCCAATGCAGGGTCTTGAGAGGTGTACGCAAGTTTATTCTGATTTCTGAGAAGGTTGTTTCCAAGACTTAACATGTGAAAACAGCATTAGAAAGTTTTCTCTAGAACCTGAAAGATATAGTCGAATTTAGTTATTCAATGGCCAAATGCTTAAAAGTTTTTATCAAGCTCCTATCAGGCCATCAGATTTCTTCAAACCATAATGGTGCAATGACAATCTTAGAAAGCTTTGTGAAGCAAATACTTGCATCTCTCACAGCTAAAAGTTCTTACATTATTTCTACCTATATTAGCATTGTTTTGTGTGGATGGACTGAGAAATAAAACTAGTTTCTTCCTAAACATAAGATTCCTTGATATTTGCTATCACCTATCTTACTATTAAAAGCCATCAACCATCACGGGATATATCTCAAATTCTGAATGACCTTCCAAAGATCATATATTTACTACAAATCGTAGAAGAATAATGCTCTAAAGGAGACGAAGCAAAATAAAAAATGAACAACAGTATAATAGAATGATATGATCCAATAGATAGGTCATAACATCAACAAAAACCAACAACCGAATTAATTTTTAATTGCAAATAACGACTTCCCTCTAAAAGACAAACTGAATATAATCAAATTAACAGCCACAGTAGCATCACAAGACCACTGGCAAAACTGAATCCTTTCATATTTGGCCTAATTAGCAGTAAATGTCAAATACGAACTTATATTCTTAGTATCTAAGAGATATGTTGTTAGTCAGAGAGCACATAATAGTATTTCTTTTTTCCTACTCTTCTATGAACCTGACATGATTGATGACAACGAAGATCTTTAAAATACACACTCAAACTGTCAAGTAACTTCCAAGAGGTATGAAACAAGAAAAAAAAAATTCAACAAAAATTAACGAAAACATAATTTTTCAACAAAAATTTACTAAAACATAAATCCCAACACAAAAAAAGCCTAATGAACTCAATGAGTTAAATTAGAATTCAAGAGGTCAGAAAACTTACATCAGAAGCATTCAATATCTCACGAACTTTAGCACAATGGGCACCATCAGTCGCGAATGCATGCAATACCTGAGTTAATGATGCCAAACAAATATTTCATTATGACAGCAGTGCCCAAAAGATCTGTTATGAGCCATCTTTTCTTCGTTTTACTCAAGTAAAATGAACAGTTTCAGGCAAGTAACAATATTAAATTGATGTCAAATTTTTTAAGACTACAATTCCTGGACAACACACATAGAAACCAAAGTTTTTTTTAATGATTATTTCCTCTACGCCAAGAAGGAAAAATAAAATAAAATTTCTTTTTAAGAAAAGGTAAATAGTTTATCAATCATTTCTATATAATCATGCAAGAACCGTATAAATAACAAGAAATCTCCATGGTAAACTTCCTACTAAACATAATTTTGGTAGGAAAGCAGATTCGACAAAACATATTATCCAGGTGTCCCACCATCTATACCTTGAGTTTTAATGAACTTAAGCCTCATGTTTTATACATGGCCTTTCTAAAATTCCTCAAAATTTTTCTCAAATATCATCTTCTTTCTTTAACTTCTACTTACTAGAACATTTAACTTCAATCAGTTTTCATAGCTGACCATTTCAAGATAAGGCTGGGCATTTGCAAAGTATATGTTTGTGCTTATATAGCCTAAGAATCTTGAAAAGTGACAATATCAAAAATTACTCGATCAGGTCAATTGCTCAGAAAAATACTGTGAAGTGTACTTATGATTTATGAGTAAAATAAGAATAAGCAGCAATTATACCACATTACCAACCATCAAGAAATTGGAATATAGAATACAGAAATTTCCTAAGAGACTTACCTCAACCGCGAGCACTCGTCCAATTGAAGCCTCAGACTCATTCCATTTCATTTGGCTGCTGAATCCATGTCTTCCTCCAGCTCTCCAATCAAGAAGACCAAGCAATACTTCCACAAGGCCAACCCTATTTTTTTGTTAGGAAAATCAACATACAAGGAGCCAATGATCATTCTTTGATGGAAAGAACATCAAGACAATCTTAAAGAACAGTAATGAGCACAAATAGAATATAAGGTTTTGGTTATGATCCAGCAAAAGTAGAGCTCTACATAGATTTGTACACCTTGGAACAGCCCATCCATTAGAGCAACTACAGATGTGTGACTGAAAATCTAGATCATAGATCAGCATAGCCATCTGTTTCCAAATATTAAACTCAGCTAACTAGATGTAAAGGTTGACATTACCTCCAAATCTATTGAAATAAATTGTGCACATGATACTGTTGCATATTAAACACTCAGACTAGGTGAAGATCACTACAGACTGTAGACGCATGCTTAACTTGCATATAGATCCATTGATTGAATGTACAAACATTCCCATAATCTGTCAAATTAACAAAGTATTCTCTTCAACAACAGGTATCACTGATTCTATAATATGTGAATCCCCTAAGCAATGTCTAATTAACAACTGCTTTTCTGATGATTCCCTAAGCAATGACTAATTATACTTTTAAATTTTATAGTAATTCTAATATCTTATAGGTGAATTATGTACCTTTACTTCCAGCTATTGCCTTACATGCAGCACAAACAAAATCAAAGTGACCGCATACTACGTCAAGAACATAATGATGATCATAGTTTGGAGCTGCTTAAGACAGTCTCAGAATGATGAAGAGGGCAGGAAAAACTAGAATGGAAAATCTGTAAAAAGAGGAAACCTCCTTGATAGGTATATGTTGCTACGTAAAGTTCTTCATGCGAAATGTAGTGTTAAATATTAAATTTATTTATCATCCAACTTACTTAAGTCCTTGTGCGACAAGTGCATCTCTAGCTCGATTTCCAGCACCGACAACACGCTTTAGTGTTTCCAAGGCCAGTATACTACCTCCTTGCCATCCGATTGCTTTCATGAGCAAAGGCACAACCTGAAATATAGGAAAGAATAAAATAATGATATAAATTGTATATAAAATGAAATACATCATTATCTGGTTGTTCTTTAAGGACTTATGATGTATAAAATTTCACCAGCATTAGTTAACAAGAGCTTACAGGAACAAAATCTTATATAAATTATAAACTGAAACAAGATATAGCAGAAAGACACAAAACCTCCTTAACATAAATAGAAGAGGTCCTAAAAATAATATATAAAGACAAGTTCCACAACCAAAAAGATGGAATACAACATTGATTCACCAATGCTTAAATGCTGAAATAATGGAAGGTATCAGATGCACATTCTTAATACCCTACTAAGTAAAAAAAAAGTAAAAGCAAACAAAGATTAGTACTTATGCCTGATACGACATAACAGGAATTCTCGTCTGTCTACATTAATTCATTTTAGTTCCCTAAAATCCATCCATAATATTTTTTTAAAAAGGTAACATCCATGCGTAGATTCTCTTTTGTTTATTTTGTCAAAGCTTTTATGCAAGTAAATGCTTCCGTTGTCCACCTACCTGGTAAGCAAAACTGACAATAATAAGTATATTTTCACTCTTCAGATTTGGATAACCAATTGAGGTTTACCCTATTCTCTGTCCAAGAGGGTTTCAGTCCTTCAGATAACAAATTCTAGAAGAAAATGACAATCAGGGAACCCAAAAAAAAACATGGGAGGAATAAATAATGAAATCCTTGAATCCTCGAAGAATAACTTATTGACATCTAGAAAGGATGAGAGGAATCTGTGAAGGGAGAGGTACTTCCAACTCGCCCTAACTAGGTGGGTCAGAGGGCCTAGTTGCCTGGACCAGGTCAGATGGCGAGTCAGATTGGACTAGGGTTTTCAAGTATTTTGATATTGAGGCTTCTGTAAATGATGAATCTGAGGAAAACATGTGCCGCTTATCGCAATTGTTCGAGAAGTCCTTTTCAGCAGTAATATACCGCGTGATATATGATGGCAACTTAGAAACTTACTGTTGCTTCTTTGGAGCTCTGAGATCTGAGAGAAAGAAAAGAATATTGCAAGTAATACCTGAGGAGTTCCTGCACTTGTGGCTGCCATAGCTTCGGCACAAGTTGTGCTCGATGCTAGTTGATGTAATACTCGCAAACAGCTAAGACGTACACGTTCTTGTGGGGTCTGCCCACAGGCCTCTGAAAGACCATCATCAGTTTCTTCATGTTCATCTGAAGTTCCACTTTTGACCTCTCCAGATGCCATTGTTTCTCTCCTACCTTCATAGGCTACAGCAGCAACCAGTTTTGGGACATATCCTAGATAACCAACATGGTCTGCAAGTGCAGGATGCACTCGCAACAAGGAAACAAGTGCAGCAGATAGCAGCAAAGGAAGCTCGGGATCAACAGCTTGTGCCTCATAATGTGTAGCAGCAATTGAGGAAACATACTGATCCAATAGCCCTTCCAAAAACCTCTTAGGATTTCTCAATGGAAACTTAGGGTCTTTTAAGAACAACCTCACATAAATTCCCCCAACCTGCATCCAAGCATGTTAAAATTATCCTATAAAGATGTCCATCTATTGTAGCACAAATAAATGCTTAGTCATTAGAATCTACCTGCGGTTCATCTTTCATTACATGTTGGCTAGATGCCTGTTCAGGTATATCCCAATCAACAACACGGCCTTTCATCTGTTCTTGATAGAGGTCCAATGCCATAGTTGACAACTGCGCAGAGAGAGATGTCGCCATTGCTGGCGTCCATACAAGTTCTGGTGTTTCTGTTGTTTGTTCAAGAGCAGAAACCACTGCTTCACCAGGTCCATCCCTAATCGCCGACACTAAGCCATCTGGTAGAAACCTTGCAAGTGTAATCGCCACTCTAGGTCCATGCATTGGCTGTCCAATAAGCTTGCCCAACAATGATGCAGCTGCTGCTCTTTGCTGCAAAGGGATTTCTTCTGAAAAATAAAGCTTAAGTCAGTCAGCGTCCTTACTGAAGCAAATCAGAAAAGGCAAAATAAAATAAAGAGAAAATTCTTAAAATTTGAACCAAATTCTTGGAAATAACTACAATATGTGTTCCATCTGAGATTGGATTGGGCAATAATTGCAATGTCATGCGAATTTCAAAGGAAAATAAAATGGAAACTTAAGCTTCTTCACAAAGTGGAAGATCTTCTGTACATGACATGCTGAAGACTTAATGCTTAAGCATCAAATCATAATTCAAGTTTAGATGAATTTTTTTGAGCACAAAGCTTTAGAAGCACCCATATTCAATGAGAGGTTAATGTGACTGAGTAGATAAACAACATAGCATAAGGAGCCATATACTTGCAGGTAACACCATAATTGTTGCATTGTAAATCCATAAGATAGTGACAATGTGTAAGCATCTTTTAACATAAAAATGGTAATTCATAGTTCTATATCAGATGGATCTTTTACAAGGAAATATTTACTATTGCCATGTTGCCATGCAAATTGATAGCTAGATGAAATGAAAATATATTCCTTGTTTATGCCCAATTTATTTTTCCAAGTTACTCTGAAGAAAGAAAAATGAAGAATAATCTGCAAGCATTTGAGTTACCATGTAGTGGTAAAATAAGCTCAAGAATGTACACAACTCCACCGTGCTTGGCAGCGGCCCAGGCCAGCTCAGGGGTGCTTGCCAGGGAATAAAGGACAGCAAGAGCACCTTCCCTGCATGCAGGATTTCTGTGGAGTATCTGAAATAAAAGGATAAGGCTGGCCCTTTCAGCAACCATAGCCTCCAAGCACGGAGCATATGCTGTCAAGAGGGACAGAGCACTAAGACAAATTTGGGGAATGTCACTTTCGGCCGGGAAAGTTAGGGCAAGACATTCAAAAAAAGGTACAAGTTGTTCTTTTGTAGAAAAAACAGCAGCCAAACTAGGGTTGCTTGTCAATAAATTCTGCAGTCAAAACAAACTTAACTTAGAAAGTTCATTATTAATAGAGAATTTATGAAAAGGCGCTCGCTTGCTTACCTGAAGAGATGTCAACCCCATTCGGAGGTTCTTTATCACATTGTTTTCTCCCTTCATAGTTTCTTCTTTAGAGGAGTCCTTCAATAAATCATCACCTTTCTCTTCTTCATCGGTCGGTCCACTATCTGTACCATTTTGAACTATTGATGTATGAAGAAAAACATCATTTTCCTGAGATGTGTTCTGACTATCTGAACAAGAAGCACTCCACCGATGAACTAGCTCTGATATAAACTTGAGAAGAGCTAAGCAAAAGGCTTCCGGTTCACTTATCTCATAATCTGGTTGATTGTTGTAAACTCTTAGGTAAACATTACCCACATGCAACTCTTTAGATAGTGCTTGAAAAGTGAAGGAATGTGACTCCGTCAAATCATAAGAACCGTCAGGCCCATGACTGGCACGCTGCTGATCCACAAATTTGAGCAGTTCTCCTCTGGTGGAAGAGTTCCATATAATCTGCATTCACATGGGACAGAATAAAGATATAGTACTATACATCCAAAAGAATTATCAAACTAAAATCAAATGTGACTATCAAGCTCAAGAAGGGGAAAAGGCGAGACTCTTAAATTTGGCAAAAAGGAAAAAAGAACATATATGGATGCATCACATGGAGCATAGAGGAAAATCAACCTGGTCTATTACATCTCTTCATCCCGGTTCATTAGCTAGAATTAAGCCTGCATGATATTTAATATACCAACAAGGTACTATACTCCAAACTAACACTGCTGTACCTGATCTTTAAAGAATCTTCATATTATATGCCTACTACGAGATAAAGTTGACAATATTATTCCATTGCTGTTTTTAGAAGTTCAAAAGATCCAGCCCAATTATTTGAGGTATGCAATATGGATCTTTTTTATCTATTCAGCTCCATTTATACATTAATTGATGTACAAAGGTTAGATAGGAGAGGAAACAAAATGAACATCTACTACCTACCACAAGTCTAGCTAAGACTCCATCTTATTGCACTTCTTCTGCTAACCTTTGAGAAACAGACATAAGAAATCAATGAAAGGATTAAGCATCAATTGGAAAGATGCCGGATCTCCTTTATGGTGCAATAGAGGAAAAAGTCCAATGATAACCACCAACAGAAAGCATCGAACGATGCACATGAATTAACTGGCATGTCAATCAAATCAGGAAGAACAGCTAGCACTAAATAAAAGAGCATAAAATGCATCACCTCTGGTGACTCCAAATTGGCATTTATACTTGACAGAAGATCCTTTGGTGGCCGGTTTTTCAGCATATCAGCAAGTTTAGGTGTAAGCAAAGCTCTGAGTGAGTTAGCAGCTGACTGGTTATACGGCGTTGTAATCCCATCACCACAAAGACCACATAGGCATGATAGAGCCTGAGTTGCAAGGACTGCATGCATGTTTTTAGCAATCTGTACACTTGTACCAACACCATGTGCTTCATTCATATCACTCTCTTCTGCTGTAGCATCATATTGAAGCAATAGAGGCAACAGGTACCTAAAAAGAGAATCAAGTTGCATCAGATAGAGACCAGGGAAAGACTACTGCACCTATTCATTTTTCTAGTCACACATTTATATAATCTTCCTTCAGACATCAGCATAGATACAATGCTGAATGGAACTTTTATAATGCTGCAAGGGATCTTAGTAGTATCTTACTTATACAAATTATCCAATTTTCTGAGAAGAACTACAATAATATGATTTCTGAAATCACATACCACAATAAGCCAGACATGAGTAATGCATCTTGCAATGCAGATGAAACAGAAACACGAGCTGCTGTCTGGAGAGCAGAATCAACTGCTGATGGAGCAAGCTCTAGTTCTGTACAGTGAACAATGTCCTCAATGAGACCTCCAAATTTTAGCATCTCAATTCTTGCTGCGTCAAACTGACTTAGAACTGAGAGAGTGCGCATCACATTTGTAACAATGATAGCAGCTGGTTCATTAGCAGGAGTTGTAGGCTGAACTACACACATGCAGCGAGAAAGAAGAGTTGCCAAGAGAGGTATTCCACCATCTCGGATAAGCTCTTCACCATTCAATGAAGATGATGCACACCTGAGACAGGGCAGTAAAGACATTAACTGCTAAAGTATTATGTCATATTGCGATATTCAAAATGTAAACCTGGTAGAACTAATACTAAGGATAAGAGAACTGAAAATTACGTTAGCCAGATTAGCTCAGAAGCTGCGATCAAAAGAGGGACCCTATCAGATGAAAGTAAATTATTATCGTCCTTGTCCACCGTTATAGCATTGAGCAACATTGGATAGCCAGCATATTTGAAAGGTTCCAAAACATCCCCATATCTCCTGTACAAGATGCACTGTCCCTTCAGTAACAGCAATAATCTCCAAATTTGAGGCCCTTGCAATCCTTGCATAGTTGCCTGCATATAAGAAGAATAATTGACATTAGATGAAAAAGATTACAAAAGAAACATGAGTAAGCGAGGCAGTTGGCAATTTCTGAATCAGGGATATATAAACTGGTTACTGATGCATGATGATCTGAATAGTTCTATAGATGAAACTTAGTAGCAGGAAAGGGGCTACAACACTATCGCTTGGGACTCCCAATAGAAAATGCTTACATCAATTTACAAATATCAAATTATTATCCATAGTCCAAAGTTTATCTTTTAAAAAATACCAGAACATATATTTATATTTACCTGTAGCTTATTGTGGTACAAAAATCTAATATTTCTAACCTCTCAACTGAGAAAGTAACTAAAATCAGAGAAGGAGAAGAAAACTTGTTTTTAAAGAGAAATTTGTAGTTTAGGAATTTAGAAGCAATCAATGATGGCCGTGCCAACGCTAGGTCGGCACATGGTACAGGGAGTGCCAATAGCACCTCCCCCTAAAAGCCTCAGATAGTGATTTTGCGGTCGTGTGGAGAAACCGGAGGAGATATAGAGCCGATGAGGACTCCCATAGCTATGTGGATAAGCCAGAGAAGATGAAATGGTCATGGCTACGGTTTTTTGTGATTCTTGATCGGATGAAGAACAGTGGAGAAATATAATTTGTCACTTAAAAATTGGATTTGGATTAGGACCCTTTAAGATAAGTTAGAATCCATTATCACTTAAAAGGATACGCATCACTTAACAGAGAATCCTTTATGATAAGTCAGAATCGTCTATTACTTATGATAGAATCCACATCTTCCAATTACTAAAGATAGGATCCAATAAGCTAACCTATCAATCACCGGTCCACACCCATTTTTTTAACCCTAGCTCTAAGCCGGGATGGTTGTGAAAGATTCCAAAATCTCTCTCTCTCTCATTTCTTTCCCGTGCCAACCATGCTATGTGTCAGAGCATGGTACTGCCACTGCCATGGCCATACTTGGATGCAATAAAAGCAGTAATTTAGTGATAACAGCAACAAAAGACTACCTGCAAACGCTCATAAGCCTTCTGTACAGCAACAAACTTCTCCCTTCCTTCAGGATTTTTGTCAGGATGGTATCTTATAGCCAGTTTTCTATACTGGCGTTTAAGCTTTTCTTCGTCAATGTTTACAAGGCGCTTTGATGCAATAGAATTCGCTTCATCCATCTCTGACAGTTTGCTGCTATCAGAATTCTCATTGATTACAATATCATCAAGCGATATTTCTAGAATCTTGCAAGCTTCCTCTTCAGAAAGATCCATTGGCCTTCGAGTTAATTCTTCACGCCACATTGCCAACAATGACTGCAAAAATTCTACATGTTCAACAATGGGCCAATTTGGAAACCTAATTTCATCACATAAATTCCGCAGGTAATAACGATGACACCACATTTCATCCTTTAACTCTGGATAAGTTACTGGAGGCATAGGAGCATAATCATAGAGTGAATGACAGTGTTGTGATAACTTCTGAGCAAAATCACCAAGATGTTGCACAACCTGGCAAGAGTTAAATGGAAACAGGTAATTGATATCACTGCAAACATATTGGTGAAAGAAACATGAAAAAGAAAATGCTGGAGATACATGTGAACTATTCTAATTCATTTTGAAAGCCTTGAATAGAGATACCTGCCGTATCAGATGTTCTGCTCGCATTTTATGGGTCCAGATGATTTCTGGGGTATCAGAATCAGATACCATTGCTGCAGCAAATGCAATAGGTCCACTGCGCTCCAGCACATATAATAAAGATTCAGGAAGAAGTCCACCTAGTACACTGCGCTTTGCCAAGGGCAATGATGAGGACATTGCTGCTTCTTCACCACCATGAAATGCTTGATGGACATGTGTGACAGAGAAGAGTTGTGCAATTGAAAGCAGGTTAGATCCAGGGTATGCAAGAGCAAAGTAAAAAGCACCCGTGCTGTAAAGGCGAATCATTGCTTTGGGGTTCCTAGTGACAATGGCCTTAAGCAAAGAAGCGGCGGATTCAACTATGCTTGGCTCTCCAGTCAACATAGCCTACATTGTTTAAGAAGATGCATATCATCAGAACTCTATTTTCTTTTAAGCTTTGGACAAGTTCCGCCAGAAATGAAAATAATCAAAAAGCAAGAGGAAAATAAATAAACATGATTAGAAGATTTAAAACATTGATTAAGAAACTCCATTTGAAAAAGAAAAACTTAATAAGGACCAGCCAATTTATTGCTGCTGTATATCATCAACTCCCATAGAGTGCACTCTCGAAGCTACTGTCTAGGTAAGCATTCATGGAGATAGAAGTACGAGCATCCGAGTAGGATAAGATTTGTCAATCTCAAATTCTCAATAATGCTAATAAGCTCATTGTTCTTCAAATTATTTGAAGCAACAAAGAAGAGATTTGATGTTCCTTTTACTTCAACTCTTCATACACAGTGATATTACAATTTGTTGAGTAAATCAACGATGGCCGTGCCGACCAGCAAGGGGGCGTGCCAACGGTATACCAACACGTGGCACGAGGGGGGTGTTGCACGACACCCCTCCTAGTAGCGATTTGCTCACTATCGAGCTTTCGTCGCCGCCAACCTTGCCGCCATCATCGCCCATCGTGCCGGAGAGCTCCATCGATGAAAGTGTCGTTGCATCCCATGTGAGGATGCCCTAGCCCCAGCCTAAGGAGGAAGTAGACCTCGGTCGGGTCGAGACGCAACGATGCCTTCATCTCTGGCAGCAAACGACGATGGGCGAGCAATGAACGACGGTGACAAGCGGCGACGACGAGGTCAAAGAGGGAGGGCCACTAGACTTCGTCCTCTTCTCTCCCTTTCTTGCAGCACGACAGGCAAGTGTCGCGGCACGTACCATGCCATGCTGTGCAGGCCAGTGGTCGGCACGGACCGTGCCATGACACGGCCATCCATGGAGTAAACTAACTAGATACATCATATAGGTAGAAGTTCTCCATGCCACAACTAAATTCATAACCAAAAACATCATAGTTTCTAGTAAGGATCCAAAATTCAGATGAACACCATTTACAGGAAAATAAACTATTCTCCTTGATACAGTACTATCACTAGATAATGCTAGTTCATCAAATCATAACAATTAACAAGAGCACATATACGCCGGAGTCGTGTTAGACAAATCTGTGTTTTTAAAAATATAGGAATGCAGATACTCCAAACTGTCCGAACATAGGTGGACTCACTATGTGAGAGAGACTCTAATATAGCTTGAAGGATGGAATCATTTGGCGGCTGGATTCCATCCTTGTTGGTACTTAAAGATGGGTAAGACACTGAATTTAAAAGAGTAGCAAAAAATGACTTGAATTTTCAGAATAAGTACCCATTGTATATGTGTGTTGATTCAGAATAAGTACCCATTACATACGTGGTGTTGATTCAAGTTAAAGACATGTCAAGGGAGAGGAAGACAGGAAACTTTGGAAAAAATGACCGACAAAAGATATCATGACCTTCTCGAGTAAGAGGATATTATTTAGGATAGAGCTAAATGAGAAAAATGAAGGATTTCCAGCTTGCTCCAATTTGTTGGGAAATAAATTTTCTTGTATTATAGATATCTTAGTAGTTATAACCCTCATGCTTATAGACATAAACTTATACCTAGCATGATAGGCCAACAGAGACCCTCATTAAAAACTGCAAGAGAGCTGGTTCTGCTCTGAGACTCCCTTCTCTGGTGCTTCCTTCTTCAAATTCTTTTTCATGAAATCTCTACTGCATCCACACGGGCCACATTCTAAGTGCTTTCTTACTTTTTCTCGAGTGTCATTTCTCATACTTGTACTGACTACTTATTGAAGTTTGTAACTGAGGTCTAACCATATTATCAGAAACTTGGCATCAAGTATACAGCTCATTCTAAATTTCTGCTCAGGCCCATGCATTTAATTAGTGTTGCACAGTAGCTAATCTCAAATTGTTGGTAAAGAACAAGCATATCTGCATAAACATGTAGAAGCATTTCCAAGAGAAAAAAGAACAAGAAAATAAAATAAAAGTTCTTCCTAAATGATCACATAAAAGGCTACAATGCATGTACAAAGAAAAACATACCGATCACTTTCTCGAGCATTATCTCATGCAATTAATGTTGAACTTGAAGTAAAAAAAACACTAACCGCCAAATTATGTCAAGGTTCGGAATTACCTGAGCAACATGTGGGAGACATCTAGGACTAGATAAAATTCGTTTAACTCGTGGAGTAGGAGTCACAATCTCCCCAGCATCATCAAGATCAGAATGTGCCAATGCCATACTATGTAATATAGATAATGCCGCCTCACCCACCTGATCACAAAGTTTTCAAATCGAACCAGGTACACTACAAGAATTAGATGACGTAGTAGACACTACGGTATGCAGAAGAGTCACATAGTTGGATGCCAAGGTGAGAATCAAAGAAGCCAATTTATCTTGCCAGGAATAAATAGTGCCAGACAATTAGTAAATCAAGCATCCGGATGAATTAAAACTTCAAACTATATGATTACCATTGCATGCAAAAAGAGAATAGATTCAGAACATGAATATAGTTTGGTAAAATAATGACATCTAGAATGAACAATTGTAAGAAAACATTAGAATATCCAATTGATATCATAAGCCCATAATTATTAAACCATAAGCCCATAATTATTAAACCATAAAGGGATCGTTCAATAAGCTTCTACAGCAATAAACAAGAATAATTGTGACTGCAATATGACATACCTGAGATGGAGTTAAAACAGGAATTCGAAATGCAAGAGCCCAACGTAGTTCACGGATATCACGCAATCGCTTCCAGTCAGCCATACTAGAAGCCCAACATCTGGTTGTCCAATCAATTGATTTCTTTGACCAAAATCTACGGATAGCATCTTTTTCTAGAGGCCCAACTTGTATGCCATCTTTGTCAATGAACATCCACTCCTTGAGTGGCTCCATAAATGCAGTAGCTGCAATTAGATTTGATTGCAAAGGTATAGAAGTCCTTTCAGAAGCTTCATGAGCAACAGTTAGAAGATCAACAGCTAAAACACATCCCCCAACCAGAACACATGCTTCAACATTTGTAAGATCCTTCATTAAGACCTGCAGAATGGCAAAACAAAATTTTACTCAACACTTGACCTTGACCTTGGACATTACCATCAAGGACAGCCGTGCTGGTGAGACTCCAACACCTGGTGCGGGGTGCACCATGCCGTGCCGACCAGCACGGGTAGTTTATTCTTTCATTCAGAGCTAGTAATGGGTCTCTTTAGCAGCCACTTTACTAAAAAGAAAAGAGTTGAAGTTTAGAAAGAAGAAAAAGAGGAGGTTTAGGAGGGATTTAAGATTTCTTCTTCAAATCCATCCAAAAATAGTTTCTTCTTTCATTCCCCTAAGTATTTCCTTAATTCCTTTGTTTTAGTTTTAAAATCTAATTTAGAATGTACAAATGATAAAGCTAGTTTAATTTTGTTAGATCTATTATTTGAAAGAGTCTTTCTATATAGATCTAGTATTTTGGTGCTAAACCTATGGAAGAAACTATTTAAATGTAGAAACTATAAACCATAGGGAAATTTGATTTTTTCCAAATTTTCCCATATTTAAAAAAAAATAGAATTAATATGTCAAGTTCATTCAAATTAAGTCATTATTGGTATAAGAACATGCTTGATTAATTTCATATGAGTTGATTTGTACATAATTTTTAACTAAAATTCAGATAATTATAAATTATTGTTTTGCCCAACTTTTTTTCAAAATTTTAAAAATATAAAATTAATATGTCAAATTCATTCAATTTAAATCAAAATTTTTACGGAACATTATATTAACTCAAGATTGTTATTAAGTTTTTACTATTGAATTATTCAACTACTGTCAATTAATGAATGTGTTTAATCATATTTATATATTTATGTGTTGAATCATGTCTTTACTTGACTATTGCTATATTTTTAATTAAATAGGTCATTAACAACATTATCTAGGGATTAAAAACTTTGATGTAGGCTTTATATATATATATACGTATTCAAAATAAAAATATTTAGAAAAACTCTAATAAGCATATTAGAGGTGTGTTAGAGCCTACCAAGCCGGCATGCCATGTGCCGACAGGGTACCGACAGGGACCTCCTTAACACAACACCTGAAGTTTTATATACAAATCTTGGACTTCTGACATAAAGTATAGCGATAATGATAACTCTGTCAAAATTTCCTGTTTTACTTGATGTCATGTTGACATCTAGCTATCATGCTCATCTTTCACAAGCAACATGCTCAATCATCTGTAGTGCTTAGAATGAAATCCTGAAAATGTTGTACCTTATACTATTTGTCAAAGTTGTCATAAACTAAAGTATAATGATCAACACAAGCAAACTATGTCAAGAAAATAGTGCATATAACAACTCAAGTTAAAGTTGCATGTCAGACGGATGTACCTTTAGAAGTAGTAGTAGACGGTGTCTTAATGCACGATCATCCGTTCTGTCCAAGAGAACTGTTATATGAGCAGTACCATCAAAGGGTCCAATGGTCTTATAATGCTGCTCATACACAATCGCCATTGCCCTTGCACAAAGCTCTCTTACCGAAGAGCCTCCACCTCCACCAAAGCCATCCAATCTTCCCATATCACACCAATCATCAGATGAACCCAATTCATCAGGAACAGCGCCATCCACAGTAAGCCCTATGTCAGCGTCGCACAAGAAGCGATGATATAGTGCTCTAAAAAATGCAGCAGGATCACGCAGTGGGAAATCTTGTGCCTGATAGTTGCTTCCGCTTTCAAGCAACAGACGCAGATAATACTGCCCCACACAGACTTCTTTTGATAAGCTCGCGTAGCTGACTGAAAATTCAGCATAGTTCCAAGATATACGAGGTGCATTATCACAAACATCAGAAATTGCACTTCCAGGGACAATGTCCTCCGATCTTTCCTTTTCAATATCTAGTTTATGAACCTCAGCTTGTAAAGCCTCTCTTAGCTCTTGCCTTGTTCTTTCGTTCCATACTAAATCTGCTCGATTGTGATCTAGACTGAATGCTTTCCAAAATCCATACCAATTGCACAGCAACCTACCAGATCCCACAGGAGTGTTCTCCACAACAACCTGAGCAGGGGCTGGAAGATCAGGATGCATAGAACTGACAAGGTTTGCATGAGGGTCCATTGATTCAAAAGCATTTGAATCCAAAGGCTGCACTGTCCTGCTTTGCTGAACATTATCAGCATAAACAGCTCCAGAGGCAGCATTGTGGAGAATCGCTTGGGGTTCAGCAGTTTGGTTTACACCTGGAAAAGCAGTGGGGAAGACAGACTGGACAATATTCGACTCATGGGTAGGTCGCTGATAAATTTCAGGTCCTGCATGAACACCAACACCTATCTGTTTTGCCAATTTACCATCTTCAGCATCATATACAAATGGCATTACATGATCCTGTGCTGCTATACCTCTACCATTATGGACCCTCCTCTGCTGAAGTATGCGTCTTCGCCTTCTACTTAAAGGCGTTTCTTCATACTGGTTCTGAGAATCTTCAGAACTTGCATCTGACCGTGTATGAAGATAAGCAACAAGCCCAGGAGGTAGAACTCTAGACAGCAAATGAAGTGCAGGTTGATAAGAATCAGCCCAAAGAGCTACAAGCTGTCGGCTAACATCACGACGCTCACCAGCAGGAAGGAAAAAAGCATGCAGCAAGTGCCTCAAAAGAGCACCATCTCTCAATGCAGCATCACGCATAGATTCTGCTGCAATCGCATCCTCTTCAGCAATTGTACGCATGATAACGGCAACAGTTTCTCTTACGCTTTCAGCAGGGTGTCCAAACAATGCAAACAAGCGACGCCGCAAACCAGCAACCTGACGTAGTAACTCAACAAAAGTAGTGTGTTGAGTTGTTTCACCATGTGGTTCACAAAGCATAGTTTCAAGGATCTCTACAACTGACATCGACAGTAGTGGTGATACAGATGTTGGTTTCAGTCGATTAACAAGAATAGTAACAGAATTCTGATGTGCAAACAATACAGACTTGGTATGCATGTAAGTGGCATGCCATTCTCCCTTTGTGTCCATCAATATACTAGAATCACCAGGACCACCACCAATAAGCATAGCTACAAGTCCTGCCGCCTCAGCTGCTACTCCGTCTGAACCATTTCTCAGAAGTCCCATTATTCTCCCAACAGCAGCAGGAAAGGACATCACATGTGATGCCGCACTTCTTGATGTAAGTAACCTACGTAAACATGCAATAAACCCCATGACTGTTGCTGCTGCTTTGGGTGATGGAGGCGGAGGGGGAGGAGCTTCTGGGGGAAGGTTTGGAGTTGCTGGAAGCATTGTAATTAAAGCCATCAGGACTACTTCAGGTACTTCAATATTAGGAGGCAATCCGCTATAAGGTATACATGCATTAAACTCCCGTATTCTCCGCCACAATTTTGCTCTTGACCCTGGAATTGACCCTCCTTCAGCCACAGCATCTTTAGCAGCTGTAGCCAAGTGTTTGAGATACATAGCCGCACCTTCCATGTCAACAACAGTACGTTGCTGACTTTGTTGCATCTGAACAAAGGCTCTTCCACAAGGAGGATCTATGCGATGCCCAGGCATGGTCAACCTTGGCAGCACTGGAATAGCATATTGACCCTGCACAGATAAGGCCATGTTAAATGTAATCGAAGCACAACAAACAGCCAAGGACATCCAGAAATGCATGCATGCACAAATATACAAGAAAAAGCTCGTACATGCACACCATCACATGCATAATGCCACATTAAAAGATAGGCACACAAACACATCCATAGCAGCTGACTAATAGGTATAGGAGAGAACAGCAAAGGGGCCAATCCAAATGAGCACCTAATATCTTAAATTGTTTTTGCAGGACAAATATCAGACTAAGGAAAAATGCATCGCTCAAGAAGATATATTGTTTCAAGACATCTTACTGACTCAAAAACAAGGGCTACAAGTGCCGTTTTTCAGCATAAAGGTGCCATTCTTATTTCAAGTGTGTGCTTGACATATTGCCTCTCGTTGGGCATAGCATGTACTAAAAGGAATACATTCAGGAGACAAGTTAGCCTACCTCAGTTTGCAAAACATCACGAACTGCTGCAAGCAAGCTATCACGAGACGTACTCGCATACACCTATAATCAAAATAAAATGCATTAACAAGATAATAAGAGAATTTCTTCTGCATTACAGCATAGTGATTTCGAAAGACACTTACATGAATTGGGCAACCATCATTGAATTCGATTGCAAACATTTGTGGCTCTTCAGCAAATCGAACGAGACAACTTACAGAAGACAAAGGCCGAACAATGACAGCCTGGATATAATTAACTTCTCAGCTGAAGTGCATAAGGAAATATTTTGAAGCAAAATAGACTGATTAAAGAAAAGAAAGAAGAACCAGCTTCAGAAGCATCAAGAAAATCAGTCACTAACACACTGTAGCAAGATAAGCACTTTCTTGCAGATCCAGGTTAGCTTATAAGACTGGGTTAACTGATGGTCCCATTACTTTCCTCCTAATAGACCAAAAACAAGCCTATTTTCAAGACTACATTATAGGAAGCCTCCAACCTTGTTATTGAGAGGGATAAAGATGACCATCTAGATGCCTCCACAACCAACTTTTTTCTACCAATCCATAAAGAAAAAAAGAAAAGAAAAGAAAATTGATTGTCATAACAAGATAAAAAAGAGTATCCTAGTGCACGAGGCTCCAGTAAAGAATACAAGCATATCCTCACCTTCATTTATGAAAAAGCTGCTTCCAATTCTCATAACTAGATACTCAGGAGGTGGGAAGGAAGAAAAACATACAAGAAGAGTTAACAGCGCCATGCCCAGGAGAAAATATCATCAGTGTACCATATTCTCTTACTCTTCAAATAAACCTTATATAGATCAATGAATCAGCTTTTTTGCTCTCTATACATGCTTTTACTGTCATTTTCTTTTTCTTTTATCAGCATCATGCCATTGAGACTTCTTATTGGCTGACCCATCTATCACCAATAACCATAAAAAAGAGTATCCTAGTGCATGAGGCTCCAGTACTGAATACATGCATATCCTCACCTTCATTTATGAAAAAGCTGCTTCCAATTCTCATAACTAGATACTCAGGAGGTGGGAAGGAAGAAAAACATACAAGAAGAGTTAGCAGCGCCATGCCCAGGAGAAAGTATCATCAGTGCACCATATTCTCTTACTCTTCAAATGAACCTTAAATAGATCATTGAATTAACTTTTTTCCTCTCTATACATGCTTTTACTGTCATTTTCTTTTTCTTTTATCAGCATCATTCCATTGAGTCTTCTTATTGGCTGACCCATCTATCATCAATAACCATACCCAAGTCCAGGTTAGCAAGGATTTAGTTTATTTGAGATTTTTTTTTTAAATCTCTTTAAGTTATTTCCATGTACTTCAGATCCTTTACTAGTTGGGTGGTTAATCTGGTTATAATAAAAGTAAAGTACACTAAATAGAGGCATCATGTAAAGAATAAGAACCAGTGAGATATAGGGTCATGGATCTGGTAAAATATGAAATAATTTATAACAGTAAAACAAAGACACATAAATTGGGCTTGTGCAGAAAACGGAAGGAAGATCAAGCATGTGGGTACCTCATAGTTATCAGGACGCCTTTCAATAAGTGAAGCTTTTGTTAGAACAAATTCACGTGATACAGAATCACCTTGATCTCCAAGTCCTCCCTTGGGTCCAATTCCCAAACTTAAGCTTTCAACACTAGCAGTTCCATGAGCAGCAGAGCGTAACCTTGTCACAGACCATCCTGCATATGGTGTCTCATCTGCTCCAACTGCTTCCTTGGCTGCAAATCACAATGAACTATTGAAGAAATTAAACAAAAATCATGTTTCTAATACTAAGGAGAAAGAAAATGACAGCGACTTAGCATTAGCAGCACATGAGACTTCTTATGTCAAAGCAATTTGAAGGATGATCTTTTCCTACGTGGGAAAGATAAAAATTGCAAGAAGCTTAAGGTTTAGATCTTAACATCACTAGTCATTGCTAATATTTTCCATCAAAGGAGATTAAGAGAAGCAAGCTGCTGAAAATTCCAAAGAAATCATGCATAAGACATCGTTAACATAACTGGTCCAGGATCTGACAACAGCCCATGATGGAATCCTGTTGAAATCCTGTAATCATGTATTCAGATTTTCTTACTTCCACAAGCCATATAATGGTATCCTTATGTTTCTTCTCAATGCTTTCTCTTTTCAACAAGAGATCAGAAATTCTCCCCTTGGTTACTCATAAAACAATTTATGTGGGGAATGCTACTATCTGAAATTCTTCTGACTTAGAGTTGGATTTGGAGATTTGTACACTAAATACCGTCCTTAATTTCAAACAAACTGAAAAGCCTTTCTCCTTTGGTGATCTAATTGGCACATACCACGGTGGGGTCTTCGATTGGGGTAAAGGCTGGATTGAATCATTCACGATGGAAATGCCCTCACCTACTTGACTAAACTAAGGACCTCAACGGATGCTTAAGTTGATTTTCGACTTTTCCATTTTCCTTCTTGTTTATAAAAATCCAATCAAGACAAACTGGGCATTAAGGTGAGACGTGAAAACACCCAATTAGTTTGGCAACTATCCAAGCGTAAGAGATTATTTTATTGTCGGAACATGAGTTTGATTTGAATCTTATTTTCATAAATTTGGAAAATCAGCTTGTGCTTCGATGCACTTGATGGAACAACTCTCCCGACAACCGGATAAGGACCAAGCAAATAAAGGAAAAGGTTACAAATCAATCAAACTGGAAGGTTGGACAGCCCCTACTTCCATGACGAAGCCAAGAAGGAAAAGACTAGTTCCCCAGATAGTGTTGTTTGAATGATAGGAGTGGTTCGCCTAATCGAAAAAAGCACACCTACCCCCTATATCATGTGTTCACCATACTGCAAGAAACAAGTGGGGGAGGCGTCGAGTACATAGACGAGGCAATCCCGAGAATGATAATCATTACCTCATGGTCTTCCACTCCAACACTTCGGTTGAATAATTAAGGTGCAATCTTTTGAATCCTTCACAGGTCCCAATGGGAGGTATCCGGGGAACTCCAACACGTGTTGATTCTATAGTCATAAACACACTATTAAAATGTTAAGTAATATCAGTCATCTATTTTGAGGAAAGACTCTCAAGAAGGATTGGATAAAGTGACCTATGGCTCAGCCCACAGCTTCCTTCCCTTCGCATAGCCCAGGTGACATTTCTTGGGATCAGACATTGCATTGGTACCTTATCTCAATTTCAAATCGTCTAATAATGGGAAATCGTTTGGTACCATCTCGATAGTACAAATCGCCTGCTATCAAAAGCTATTTGGGATCCTTTCCCTTACTATTTTATGTCACTTGGGAGCAAGTGAAGTTACTGCAAAATTGCTTTTTGATAGGTCCAAATGGAGTAGTTGCAATGCAGGTGCACGTAGCACTTGCCTGTGTATAAGCTGTCATCTTAAAGTTGCTCTAAACATCCGTCTTAGCTAACTTAATTTTTATTCTTGTAAGAAAACTAGCTCTATATTACTCCTAATTAGGCTATGAAAGAGAAAATCAATTAAAATAATAAGACGTCTATCCAATCCAAGGATTATTTAATTATTTACAATAACTCCTATTGAATGATTCGTTAAAAAGATAGAGGAATACTTTTTTCATCTAAAATTGAATTCACATTTTAAGCCAAGAACAATGACATATGCAGGCCACACGCCAAACATTTTGAGCAGGAACATAAGGGTATCATACAAAATGACACATCCAGTGATCAACATATGATATTTATAAACTCATGAAAATACTCACAAGATCATGGAACCAATATGTACAAAAAAACTCATATGAATGGAAACTAAAGGGAACAAAACATGACTAGACTGAATGTATTTTAGGTGCAAACTTACCCCTTTTAGTAATAAAACCCGTCACTGTCATTGACTGAGAATTGTCAACAGTTAATGCCAATCCAACATTAGATCTTGCTGTTTTAGTCTGTAATATAAGACACAAGAGGGTAGAGTTGTTACAAAATTACTGGGAGGAACAAAAAGAACTTAAGCTTCTATTAAAGAGAAACAAGGAAATGAGAAGGAAAAACAACTCCAGAGGACCAAGGAGGAGAGAACCGTACCAAATACGATACAATTGTAGTGTTTGAAGCTCCAGAGGCACCCATAAAGACTTTACTTTTTCTTCCATATAGAGGACACAAAACAAACCCTCCACCTTCAGAACTCCTAGTCCCACTGTTGTCAGCCAAAAGCACAATAGCAGGAGTATCCATGTCCCTAAAATCTAAACACCACCGCGGATCTCCAGATTGCCCTTCAAGAAGCTCAACGCCAGTAGTTGTAACTTTCAACTTCTGCATAAGATAGTTCACATAAATCCTAAGAACAAAGCTAATGAACCTAATAATCAGGAACACAAACACTAACATCACTTAAGGGAGGTCTATTGACATCTCAATTCAAAGTGTATCCAATTAACTAAACGAAAAAGATTTAACTTTTAAAATTTTACAATACCAATGCAAGTGCGGACAATAAGTACAACGACCAAAATTAAAACTAATGCAATTCAAATATTTCAATTAAAACTACGGATAACAGCTAAATCTTCAAATTTAACCACACGAACAAAAATGGAAAGATATCACGAAGAGGTTTCAGAGCTTACAAAGGAGGCCCATTGAGCAGTTCGCCGTCGGAGATGTAGCACTGGGAACTCCATGACGGGCCCGAGCTTTCCCCACCGCAGTCTGTGCAGCTCCGTGAGGATGCTCGCCCTTAGCCGCGGCGATGAGAACTTGATCCCCTTAAACTTCCCCTTCCCATCCGTCCGCACGCTAACAGTGAACTCCTGTGCCTCATCCCCTCTCCCCAGCACTGGCGCCGCCCCCTCGAAGTCGCTCGCGATATCGTACGAGTTCGTCACCACCAAAGTCGACGGATCTAGTGTTACGATCCCGGAGTTCGAGAGGCAAAGGATCCTCCTGTACCGCCCTCGCCACGAGTGCTTCACGACGAGGTACCTGGCCAAGTACTCGGGCTCCTCGGAGACGGCGGGGCCGGCGACGCGCGGGGAGGAGGGAGAGGGCTCCGTCGCGGGCGGCGGTGGCGCGTGATCTGATGCAGCGGCTGCGTGGCGGCTGACAAAGTCCATGGGGGGTAGTGTTTCTAGATATCTGGGGCGGCGAGCATTAAGGTTCCAAGGGAAAAGGAAGGAGAAGGGTGAGGAGACGGAGCCCGAGGTCGCCTCGAACGGGCTCTGGCGCGATTGATTCGCCCCCAGGGCTCCCGATCTCAAGTCGATTCCCCCGTTATCAGGGTTAGGCTTTCGTAGGCAGATCGGTTCTTGATCCCTTCGTCCTCGACGCCGTCTTCGCCGTCGCCGTCGTCGTCGATCTTGGGAAAAAAAAAAATTTTTTTGGCCCTTTCTCTCTCTCCTCTCCTTTTATTTTCGGGAAAACAGAGTCGGGGTAGTTATTGGAAGAAAGGTCGGTTGGGGAGTATTTGGGTGAGGATGAGGGGCGGGCGACGGGCTAACTGATGTCGATCACTCCTTGGGCCAAGTCTTACGAGATGGTGCACGGAGAGTTTTCTAAGGGATAGAAGGGGGGTTATTTGTAAATAACCTAACTTTTATTTATTACAGATAAGCTTTCCTAATTCCCTATTGCGTAAGAAAATATCATCTAATTTTCAAAATAATAAAATAGATTATTGTATATATATTTTATTATAAAATACTTGTACATCTAATATAAAAAATATATATATACATTTAATATTAAGAGCTCAACCTCGCTATTACTAAAATCTAAGAGTTTTTTTTTTTATATAAACAGCCCTGATGAAGTCTAACAGAAGCTTAATCGATATTTTATGTTGTTTTCAAATGTTCCAAAAAGGAGAAAAGAAATCAGAAATTTGAAGCATTTTGCAGGAATGTTTATCATAATTTAACAAATATTTTTAGACCTCACCTATTCTGACATTTTGTTGATAGAAAACCTATTGTGAAAAAGAAATAGGGGGAGTCATTAAAACTAGGAGATTAGGCCCAAAGACTACGGTGATTTGGGCCTACTTTGGGCTTAACAGTGGCAATATATATATATATATAAGACGAGAAGAAATAATTAAAGAATGCGCGCCTTCTCGATAACGGCCATTCCCTTCTCTAGCGTACCAGAATCCAGTCCGCAAAATATAAAGGGGAGAAGAAGAGAGTGAGAGAAGCCGAAAGAGATGAGAGATGGAGAAGCCAAGAGAGAGACGCAGAGGAAGAGAATGCCAGAGCTTCGAGAAAGAGTAATTGGCTTCGTTCTTTTCTTCGTAGCCATTAATCTTCTCTTCTCTTCTTTGCCTTCTAATATCGTTTTGGGTCTTGCTTGAAATTAGCCTCTTCTTGGTTTACGTAGGTCGCTTCCTCGCAACTTTGTTCGTGCCATTGGAGAACCGCTTGTTGTTCTCAGGAAGCCAAGATACACCTTTGAGGCCATCAATTTCCAGCTGCATGGCTGGGAGTGCGATCGTTCTGACGGTGAGTCTCTCTTCTTCATGCCCATCGCAATCTTTCTTCGGTCCTGGCGAATCTTGAATAAGAAACGACGCACGAAGAGGGGAATTGGACCAAAGAGAGCAGATTATTTGAGATTTATTATATTAAATAGCTGTTTGAAATAACGCTATCTTATTTGGGAACAATGCTATACTAAATGACACATTTTTCTTCTTCTTCTTCTTCTTTGCTATGATTATATTGGTTTTGTTTTCTTTCTGAAGCTAATCTGGAGATGAGGGATAAGAATCCCCAGATGACTTACGAGGAAGATAGGGAGAGTTGCGACCGCTTCTTGTCGGAAAGGCAGAAGCTTGTGCACAAGTACGAGAAGGAGCATCCCCCAGCAAAGAAGACTACTGCTGCTTATGGAGAGAGTTCATGGAGTTTTAAAGACAACAACTTAGAGCACTCTGAGGTGGATTACTGCAACCCCTCTGAGCTCTACTAGCAAACATCATGGAGATCATCTCCTCCTACCTCGGCTTCAGCTTTAATGCACAGCATCTGGAGTCAAAGACTTTAGATCATGGCAATGGCCACCGGCAGCTGGGCCTCATTCTGAGCTTACTGCGTCACACATCGGACCTGACTACCAGCTTTAATCTTCGCCGAGAGCCGATATTTCAAGACGAGAGCCAGCCAGCCGTCGTAGCGGCGATCAAAGCATTGTCGAGTTGCTGGACTTTTACCTCGCACATCATAAAGCTGAGGTGCAGAGACAGACGAGCAGACGAGTGCTCGTATGTTGTAGTGTAGACATTTCCTCAGTTAATCAGCAATCTACTTTCAGAAACTTGTAGAGATAGAAAGACGGCCGAAGTAATTGTGAAAATTAGAAATTGAATCATTGACAGGAAGAATTAGAATTGAACCACCGGATCGAGAACAAAGTTAATATTAACGCAAGACAAGGTGCACACTCGCGACCTTCCGCTGGTGAGCTGCTTGCAGTGAAGCCAGGAATCTCAAAATGAAAGAGTTCTCGAGAAATTTGCCAGAGTTGTAAGCAGAAGCTAACCCCCTCCATAAGCTGTGTGTGGACAGTGGACACTCCATCAGAAGACAACAGAGGGCAACGTAGAACACGAATTCTTAGGTGAGAGCTGTCAGGGAAAATTATAAAGTAGAGTGCAATTAAATTAAAAATTTAGATTTATACGATTAGATATTTATATTATTTTTTTAAATAATTTCACCACTATGGTACAAATTGACACTTAAAAATTATGTCTATCTTTTATCAAACTTTCAAATAATATGTATTAGTCAAAAAATTAAGATAAATATTTTTGCATGAAATTAGAATCCATGTTTTCTATAACTACTCTTATATAAAAGCTGCTGCTGGATGAAGAAAAAAAAAAGAAGTTTTTATACGTGTTTTATTTTATATTATTTAGAAATACACCCTATAAGAGCTGCTGCTGGATGAAGAAGAACCCACACTGAAAAAATTGTGACCATACATACTTCACAAGTATATATATATATATATATATACCATCTTATTGATAAGTAACTGGAATACGAAAGGTGTCCAGATGATACCAGATTGAAGCTAGAACAAGCACGCAAAAAGAAAAAAAGAGAAATGAAACGCAAGATTAAAATATAGAACCACCAAAGGAAGCATGGTAAGCGAAAAGTACAAGACCCAAGGTGGATGCAGCAGCAATCATAACCATAATCTAAGCATCCGCAAGATTAAGATTTATAAGACGCCTTGTTGACCTACTCAGCGGAGACAGCACACCACTCCAGACCACCGCGAAGACGCAAAACGAGATGGAGAGTAGATTCCTTGTGAATATTATAGTCCGCCAGGGTGCCGCCATCCTCCAGTTGCTTCCCTGCAAAGATGAGCCGCTGATGATCCGGAGGAATACCCTCTTTGTCCTGAATCTTCGCCTTGACAATGTCTATTGTGTCTGAGCTCTCAACCTCAAGAGTGATGGTCTTCCCAGTCAGGGTCTTGACGAAGATCTGCATCCCTCCTCTCAGTCGGAGAACAAGATGCAGGGTGGATTCCTTCTGAATATTGTAATCCGCCAATGTCCGGCCGTCCTCGAGTTGTTTCCCGGCAAAGATGAGCCTCTGCTGATCCGGAGGGATGCCCTCCTTGTCCTGGATCTTAGCCTTGACATTGTCTATTGTGTCGGAGCTTTCGACCTCTAAAGTGATGGTCTTGCCGGTGAGCGTCTTCACAAAGATCTGCATTCCACCTCTGAGACGGAGGACAAGGTGGAGGGTCGACTCTTTCTGGATGTTATAGTCAGCCAACGTCCGACCATCCTCCAGTTGTTTCCCGGCAAAGATGAGTCTTTGCTGGTCCGGGGGGATGCCCTCTTTGTCTTGGATCTTGGCCTTGACGTTATCAATAGTATCAGAGCTTTCAACCTCAAGGGTGATGGTCTTGCCCGTGAGTGTCTTTACAAAGATCTGCATCTGTTGTCACGAACAAACCAGAATCTCAGGCTACCCATTGCTCGCAATCAAACAATTATATAACTGCTTGCGATACGTCTAATGAATGCATGCAAGCCAGGGTAGGAAAAGAAGAGAAATTTCAATAGAAAGTTTCGACGAATCATCAAAGCAAGATAATCGAAACTTGTAATCTAGCACAACTCAATTAGAAAACCTCAAAGTAAGCATGATGAACGAAATATATGATCAAAAATGAGCACGAAGGAAACCCACGGTCCAAGAGCACCAACGTATAACCACAAGTACTAAAACAAAGATTGGAAGAAGAAGAAGAAGAAGAAGGATACCTTGAGAACAACGAGAACAAGAGCGAAGAAGGAAAGAAGCTTGTAATGGCTTTCAGTTTAGGGAAGTTAAGGATGGCCTATATTTATGGCTGAGGGAGAGGAAGAGAGATTGGAACGGACGGTGGCGATTCCTTCCCTCTTAGTTCAAATTTGGTAACAAGATATCGTAACCTCCGGCACAAGTTAAGAAGCCTCTCCGCGTTTCTCGAATCCGCTCGGGGTCTCCGGAATCGAGCAGGCGCCAGGACGACCCGTTAATTATATGGACTTCGGCCTGTTTATAGAATCCGAAACCGCCAAAGAAAATAATCCCGCTTGGTTTGTTAATAAGATTTTTTAAGAATAACTATATAATAATAATTATTTTAAATAGATTTCTATAAGATTTTTGTATTTGGTTACTAAACTGTATATAAGAGTATAAAATTTTGTTTGAAAAATATGCATAATTCTTATACAAAGTTTAATTAAAATATACATAAAGTTAGTATTTGATTACAGAATGTATTTAGAAAAGATCTAATTTATGAATAAATACTCTTTGTACATAAATCAAACACCAATTAAGTTTATGAGAATGCAATCAAGGTACTCTCATGATCATCGGTTGGGCAATGCTATCTGATATAAATCTTTCCCAAATGGGATGATCTGAAGACCTTTAATGCAAGTACTACTGAGAGTTTCGACTGACAAATATGAACAATATAAGTGCTAAGATATGGACCTTCGGCGCCTAACTAATACTGATAAGTGTATCCGAGAATTATAGAGTACAAAGTGAGAAGAGCCAGAATTAGAAGACAGGACAGTTATCAACTTGCACTCCTTTGGCAGTTGGACAAGAAGCAAGCTGACAATGCTCCCCTGCAGTCCCCCACCAGTCGAGACCTTTGTTCTCCATCGACAGCGAAAAGTATATCAGTACTCCCATGAATGCGACTCCGGCATCCATAGCAGCAGAGAGGATGTAATTGTATCTCTCCCACCACTTCTTTCGGTATCTGAAAACGAAGAAGTTGAAGATAGTTCCTACTACAATCCAGGCATTGTAGTTGAGTGCAGTTGCTGGAGGCATATTAGCAGTTGCTCCAATAAGGACAGGAAGGTTTATTAGAGGGATCCAGGACTGCTTAGGGAATGCCTTGTGGAATAGCCATACTATAATTGGACCAATAGCTCCTCCAAGGAAGAACCAGTTCAGAGCTCCATAGTTGCCCAGAGGCCCAAAGATACGCCTAGGACCGACAAGTCCCCAGATGACAGACGCATCGAAGAAGACACGATCTCCTGGACATGTCCATGGGCTGTCTGGAGGAAGAAGTTCATCTTGGCATATGTTCTCGATCGAGCCCAGTAACCACCAAGCAACGCCAAGGTTGATTGTACCAGCGACCATGGTGCCAAGGAACTGATGGAAAGAAGTAGGATGTGATAACATAAAATGCATAAGAAACTTGTAGTTCTAGTTGTTACTCGAAGGTTAAGTACCTGAACGAGGAACATTGATTTGGGTGGAATCTTCATGTAGTGACCAAGCTTGAAATCCGCAAGGAATGCGACAGCTTGAGACATGCTCATGTAGCCATACACTTTGAAGCAAACATTAGCTATGGGCTTCCCAGGCATTATCAGACCCATGACATACTCAGTGATGACATTTAATCCAGGAGTCTTTTGTTTTCAGATCAAAATTTCACAGTAAAGTAAGGTACAGTTAGCATCAGATGTCAGAAGGAATAGTGCAATCCTATGTTAAGTACTTGTGAACTTATTCGAAGATAAATGGTTTCACAAATTATAAACATAGAGAAGGTGAAGTCGAGATTGGTAGATTGACAAGAGGAAATTGGATAGGACTTGAGACTTGAGAAAATAGAGAGATTGTAACTGTCCAGATGAGATACAAGTAAATTTTCCATTGTTGAAGTTATATCTTTTAGTTGATTCAATTGGATGCATGAAATTGTGTAATCTAGCGAAGTAATCATATGAGAGAGTAGTTACGTACAATTGGCCCAGTCAATTTTATGTAGTGAATTGAAGCAGTAGCAAGTTAAGGGATCAAGATGGTTCAGGAATTGTAATCTGAGTATTCTATGTGCAATGCCTAAAAAAGATCTGAGTTTCCCTATTCTTTTTCTGTTTTTTAGTGTGTGTGTGTGTGTGTGTGTGTGTGTGTGTGTGTGTGTGTGTGTGTGTGTGTCTGTATTTGTGGTTGTTTTTGTGAATCTTTAAAATTGTCGAATCAATTCATAAACTCAATGAACTGCAATGATGTGAATGTTTGAATCTTCATTAACAAAGAAAAATAAATAGGACAAGGCACTATATATATACCTGGTTTGTAGTTGCAGTTATGATGCTGATTGGAAGCGTGAACACAAAAGCCATACCACAGGCAAAAATGAGCCCCCACCATGGAAGCTGAATTTGGTCCTTTAACAGAGTGCAAAGAATCAGAGACACAATAAGGGACAATGCCAACAGCAAGTGAAACCACCACCCAGGTATATCCGCATACTTCCTCATTAGCCTTGTATGAATGTCAACTTTTCCTTTGTATGAAACACGGAACCGGTCATAGATCTCCCTGAAAAATTAATATATGCAATAACAGCTTTATAAAAGTCTTATTAAAGGATAGAGTGATGCCAACATTACAGTATGTATATTCTATACTTGAAATTAATTGATGCATCTGCCAATCAAACTTCCACAGATATATCTTTCATTACTTCAGGCAGCTTGACTGCATAAAGAAAACGATAAAGATTCTCTTTCATATTCTGTAACTAAAGATGAACCGAGTTCATATTTACAACAGGTAGCATTTTTTATAAACATAATTATTCGTATTATCAAATCGCGCCTCTTGTTTGAAACTACGTTGTCATCAAAAGTAATTGCTACTTATATACAATTCGTTAGAAAGCCTTCACTTCAGTCATTTTCTAACTGCTATCTTTTAGGGCTTCTGATTGATGTTCTTGATGACTCTCTTAGAATATTCACCATGAGACAAGTAGTTGGTTCATTTAATGATCTTAAGAATACAGGCCAACTTCAATAAAACTGATAGAGCAATAAAAGTGAAAGAAGTGGAGAACATTCAACCGTTATTAAAACTCCGAAGAAAAAGGCATCAGTCATTGTGGAAACGGACACATACCTTCCATAGAAAAAAGCAACATGTGTTAGTGTAGCTGCAATTGTGGCAAAACTGAGGCCATAAGACAGAGCGAAGAATGTGCTTAAATTTATCTTTCCCTGCTTCTCATATGCCGCCATATCAATTTCAAACTTATTATTCACAATAGCAGTGATGTCATAAGATTTGCCTGCAGCTGTGAACAGATGTGAGGAGAATATGGGAAAAGTCTTCGCATGGTATAAGTCCAGACCCCAATAAGCAATCGGGATGATGACATAGAGGAAAAGAACAAAGCCAACAAAAATGTTGGCGATAGCGAAGAAGGGACAGACAAGCGGGCTAAATAGAAAAGAGGCGACGGCAGTCCAATCCAGCGTGAAAGCACCAATTCCGAGTCCTCTCATTCCAGAGCCGATCTGTTGTGCAGTGACAGACTTGGAGAACACCCAGCAAAGCCATGAAACGTTTGTGAGTGTTGGAAAGAGGTATCCAGGAACTGCATACCATGTAAAGCTGCAGATTAGAGCAATCACGAAAAACTTGGCTCTTGACATGCGGCGATCTTCCTTTTCATGCAAGGCCCTGCAAAATTCAAGTCCATTACTCTGCAATTTAGTTTAGGATTTATCATCATTTTACTGTCTGCATAGCTATCAACCGGACCAAACATTTAACATTGAGATACAACTGCAAGAAATTTGACTCAAGGCTCTGTACAGTTTCGGGAAACATGATGAAGAGACAAAAAATCCGCAATAATCCTGAACTTCTAATATTGCAAACATGTCAATCATAAGAACGTCAAATTCTCCATATGAGTGGCCAACAACTAAGTTGTCGATCTAAAATGCAAATATATAGTTTATTTTTCCATATGAGTTATTTCTCAGAATTCAGAAACCAACATGGAAACTATCAATAGATCATCTAACCTGCAGACCAAGAAGTTATTTTCTTTGATATGTTAGCTGTAGACTAATAATTGCAGTTTAGGGAAACATGATGAAGAGACAAAAATCTGCAATAATCCTTAACTTCTAATATTGCATATATACTACACATAAGCACGTCAAACTGTCCACATGAATGGCTAAATTTATATCAATCTAAAATGCAACTACGCAGCTTATTTTTCCATATGAGTTATCTCGCAGAATTCAGAAACCAACATGGTAACTATTAATAGATCATCTGACCAGAAGTCCAAGAAGTTATTTTCTTTGAGATATTAACTGTAGACTAATAATTATAGGGTTTTCCTTTTCCTGATAGAAGCCTCAAGACAGTTTAATTGCAGCGATTGATCAAAACAGTTGCAGTCACTACCTAGTACCCCAGATGCAGGAATTTCCTGCAGGCAGAGATGCAGACTATCTGCACCCCTTGAGTACACTTGTGACGTGTGAGTTTCTGCGTGCACATTGATGACAAAGCCCTTTTGGATGAAGTCAATAATGGTAGACATTAAGCCATGTTATACATTCTTCGCCAACACTGTAGAAATTAACTAACGTGTGTGAACGATAGGAAGTCATAGATTTCCCCCAGCACGCATTTATTAATGTCTAGAAAGGATATCAGGATAATGGGAATCGGGACTACGAGACAAGTGGGTTGGGGTCAAAATACCGAGTTAAACCAATTTGTCGTGTCACTTTCCTCCAGCAACAAATTGGATGGGTCGTGATGGTTCAGAACAAGCATATTGGAAGTCTACGTTCTGTGAACCAATTGGATCAGATTGGACGATTTCTTGGGAAAATTAATGATCGATATCAAATATTTGAAATTTTTAGAAGATTTATTTGCAGACTCGGTGGTTCAAATCAGGGTGTCGTGAGCACCAACAATCATGACTCCCATTAAACAAATATCTAATTTGGCCAATAGCCACATTGGAATATGGAAAAATGTCCATCCTCCACATTGGAAAGAGAAGGACCACAGACATCAAGTTGGGGATATGATCAATCTGCAACCTCGATTGCAGAAATTTCTTACCATTAGGTACTTGGTAACCAATCAAGAGGTCACCAAAACATATTCGGCAGTCAAAAGTAGAAAAAGGTAAAAGATTAACTATAGCTACCTATATGCAGCCATGCAGGAAGTTTGCAGACCATTTTTAATTCACTACGAACTAATGCAGACAGCTCTTTTCCAAGTACGGAAATAAATGAACAAAAAACCAAAACAAAACAAAAAAAAAAACACTGGCAGTCTATAATTTGCAGCAGAATTTTTGAAAAAGAGCAGCTTCTTTATACCTAGTGGCCATGTTGAACAGACTTTAGTATATTCAAAAAAATACTAACGCCTACAAAGGCAGTGGGCCCACTCGGATAAGGACCTTGGTGTGATCGGTTTTGGGGAAGGACTTCTGGGGAATGCCCACTTGCCCGGGCTTTGAAAAATCTATTGCTGCTGTAACACGAATTATGTAAGCAGTCTTTCCTTAGTACTTCAATCAGTCTTAATTTTTTTTTAAGCATTTCGGGGATGAATCCAAATAGCACCAGTCCGATGGACGGCGCAACGAGGCAACGAGGTCAACTTTTTTAACTACTTCACTAGTAATCGATTGTCAACCAAGTGAACAAGTGAACAACGTTATCGTATCAAAAGGATGGATAATTTGTTTTCTATTCCTATAAGATTCTAACCCTTTTCCTTACTTGACAGCGGAATTTGACTTTCCTTTACAGGAAAGTTGAGAAGTAAAGGAATTTTTGTCCTTGTGATTATTTTTTTCAATAATAAAAAATAAAAATCTCTCTCTTTTCGTCTTTCAATACCTATTATCTTCTCCTACAACCTCCACCTCTTTCTAAACCCTTCATCATCAACACCTCTTTCTAATTCTTTTCTTGCTATATTTTCCTTCAAAATTTTTAAATTATCCAAACAAAATAATTAAATTAATCCACAAAAAAAAGAAAGAATCGCATGCAATAGTTGTTGCATCTTATGGGAAATTTTTTTTTCTAATCTACCCAAACAAGCCCTTACTTTACCTCTATATTCTCATCTAACCAACATTGACATATAAGTGGCAACCTTTCTAACCTTTTTGGTTGCTTAAATGTTAGATAAATATGGGATTCCCCTCGGTGACATGCCCAAATTATTCTCGCCTGATTTCCTATTATTCCTGTCACAAAATTTGTTGGCGGATAAAATTTATTATTCTAATATCTATCAGCAATGCGGCATATTATAATAATACTAGTTGTATCTCAGTCGGCGTTGTCTAGAGAGATAGAGAAATTAAAAGGATTAGAAAAGAAAAACTTACCGGAAGAGCGAGACCTGCACGAGAGTGCTCGGCCACCACATGTGCGCCGGCTCCACCACGTACTTCCTCATCAACCCCGCCCATCCATATCCCAAAACCTATGAAAAAGGAAAAGGATCGCAATCCGATCCCCATAGTTTAGAAACAAAATTACGAAAAAGAAATCGAATTTTTTTTTTTTAACAAAATGATGCTGCGATATTTGCGAACCTGGGTGGTGATGATAAGGAGCCAGGCCGCAACGAAGGAGATGCTTCGTTTATAGAACGCCTTGATGATGTTAACGATCCCGACGGCGTAAGCGGATCCGTTACCGAAGGCGTAGCCGGCATTGGCGAAGATGGAGATGAGCACGTGCTCCTTCATATTGAAGGGCCCGGGATTGAGCGAGAAGTCTCGATCCCCGAACCCCGGGATCTTGAACTTGGCGGTGGGGAGGACGCGTGCGAGGAATTGGCCGGCGGGGAGGGAGGCGACCTGGACGGTGATCTGGGTAATGATGAGGGGCTCGGTGCGGTAGACGAAGAACTGGTTGAGGAAGGACATGAGGGCGCACGATAGCGTCCCGATGAACCACATCCTAAACGTCCACACCGGCAGCGTAGGGTCGTCGGTGTTCGTTACCGTGAGCCGCACTTGCTCGATCGGGGAGATCTCGTCTTCTTCCATCGATGATGGCGCTGCTCCTCGGGCTTCCCCCATGAATGTTTTTTTCTCCCCTCTTGCCTGCGATTTGATCTCCCTTCTATGTTGCTTATTTGACTGGGGAACGGAGAGAGGGAATCTCGGGCGGATTTATTGGGGGGAATTCGGAGGAGAGAGAGACACACACACACAGTGGGAGCGAGAGCTGTGGTTGAAAGGAGCGTATTTACGAAAGTACCCTTTTGGGGGGTCTTGCATCAAATCATTGCAGATTTTCCAAGCAGTGTAAATCAAAATTACTGAATCTAATGTTCATAAGATACTTACTACTTATTAAATAATTGAAGTTAACCCTGAGTATCTGGTGGGGTTCCACTTCCAACTAGATTCATTTAATAAAGATATTACTAAGAACGCCATTTATGACTTGACTTCCGAGGCTACTCATAATTGTAACAATAATAACGCTTCGGTGTGCGCGAAAGCAAAAGGGATTTAAGCGTGATCTTGTTGTTGGATTTAATCTCTTGCTCCTATTGGTGGATTGAGCTAATGGGAAAGGGGATTCTCGAGATTCCGAATCCCAAAGCAGAATCCTCCGCATATTATCCAGCTGTCAGAGATAGAAGATGACCCAATAAGGCCAATAGTTATCGTCGACAGCTAGCTACCTGTCATCTCAATACTTAACTAATTTCACTTTGAAAAATACTCCAGATAAGTCCACGAAGTAGTCAAATAATAGTAGATTATTAGAATACCTTCCAATATAATTACATTCGTAATACTACAGTAGTTAGGAATACCTCAACTAAGCATGATTATAATAATAAAATACCTATGGATTATTATAAGTCAAACGATAACAGAGATAAAAGCCTTTATCCCTCCGCTGCCAAACGAAATCTTATGTCCTATCTATCAGCATCACCTTTTAAACTAATATTACTATTTTGTAAATTACTCCGTATAATATTTCTAGCCCGAGGAGTTAATATGACTCTTAACCAATAATGAACTGCCGGCAATCTGTATTGCACCTAATAGGATAGTACTGATATTGTTAAAATATATAACTTTTTAGTTTGAATCTAAGTAATATCTATTTAAGTGAGAAATTATTAAATTTTTATTTCGCAATCAATAGAATTGTAACGTGAACGAACTAAGCTTAAGTGGGCCGATTTTTGCTAAGTTTGATGCACATATTTGTCGGCTTTTCGTATTTAACGATTCTAACTAAATTCATCACATTTAACAACACTTGTGTTTATGTTCAAACACGATCAAAAATATTAAATGAATATCATTTATACGTTGTCGCACATCCAACGGTTGTCCGAACCGACCCGCACGAGATCAGTTGGAGGACAACCAATGATTATATTATCATATTAACTCTAAGTATTCATAGATATAGATCTTGTAAAAGTTAAAAAAGACACATACAAGGGCAATACGGTAATTTCATGTTCTTATAGTATCACACGAGATTCCCCCCAACCCCACCTCTCCCGCTATTATAGCAGCCGCCATCCTACTTCTCCGAAGGAGGAGGAGGAGGAGGAGAAGAGAAAAATCCAAGATGGAAAACGGAATGGGAGGTGAGCATTACCCTATGGCGGACGCGGACGCGGACGCGGACGCGGACGACGAGATCTCGCCGATCGAGCAAGTGCGGCTCACGGTAACGAACACCGACGACCCTACGCTGCCGGTGTGGACGTTTAGGATGTGGTTCATCGGGACGCTATCGTGCGCCCTCATGTCCTTCCTCAACCAGTTCTTCGCCTACCGCACCGAGCCCCTCGTCATCACGCAGATCACCGTCCAGGTCGCCTCCCTCCCCGTCGGACGGTTCCTCGCACGTGTGCTTCCCACCGCCAAGTTCAAGATCCCGGGTTTCGGGGATCGAGACTTCTCGCTCAATCCCGGGCCGTTCAATATGAAGGAGCACGTGCTCATCTCCATCTTCGCCAACGCCGGCTACGCGTTCGGCAATGGGCCGGCGTACGCCGTCGGGATCATCGATATTATTAGGGCGTTCTATAAGCGGAAGATCTCGTTCGTCGCCGGTTGGCTTTTGATCATCACTACTCAGGTAGGTTTTCTTATTTCTTAGATTAGAATTTATGTAATATTTTATCTAGAAGTGAGTCAAGAAAACAATCTCTTCAGTAACGACGGTGTTTCAGGTGTTAGGGTACGGATGGGCGGGATTGATGAGGAAGTACGTGGTTGAGCCGGCGCACATGTGGTGGCCGAGTAATCTCGTACAGGTCTCGCTCTTCCGGTGAGATCACAATTTTACAACTTTGTTTATCCAATTGAATTTTTTTAAAGTTATTCGATAATGAATCTAAGTTTTGGAATTGCAGAGCATTGCATGAGAAAGATGATCGCCGGATGTCGCGAGCCAAGTTCTTCCTCATCGCTCTCGTCTGCAGCTTCTCATGGTATGCGATTCCAGGATACCTTTTCCCAACCCTCACAACCATCTCATGGGTCTGCTGGATCTTCTCCAAGTCAGTCACAGCTCAACAGCTTGGCTCGGGCATGAACGGCCTTGGGATCGGCGCCTTCACCCTCGACTGGACTGCTGTTGCCTCGTACCTCTACAGCCCACTCGTTTCGCCTTTCTTTGCCATCGTCAACACCTTCGCCGGCTACTGCTTGATCGTCTACATTGTTATTCCGGTGACCTACTGGGGCTTCAACCTGTACAATGCAAAGACCTTCCCAATATTTTCCTCCGACTTGTTCACTTCTGCAGGACGGCCTTATGACATCAATGCTATTGTCAATAACAAGTTTGAGATTGATATGGAGGCATACGCGAAGCAGGGGAAGATTAATTTGAGCTTGTTCTTTGCGTTGACTTATGGCCTTGGCTTTGCAACTATTGCAGCAACCTTGACACATGTTGGTTTCTTCTATGGAAGGTACTTTCTGTCCACTTCTGCCCTGATTTATGTACCTACATTTCAGATCATTAGAAATTTCCATCAATTAACTCAAATAAGGATAATAGTGTCGCTATGATATCTTACATGGAGTACAACCCATTAAATAGGCTTTATCAATACGACGACAAACTCATTTATAGTTGCTATACCTGGTCATTATATACTACATAACAATTTAATGATTCCTACACAAAATAATCAAGCTGCAAGATGTTGGCACAACTCGATTTTATGAAACTGCTACACTTTCAGCAAACAATACATACTGACAGTATACAATGGTATATTTAGTAGTGGTTTTTTTTTTTCCTTCCCTCCTCGCAATTCTGTCTGACATGAAAGAAAATTAAAGAACAAGGATGATGGATATATTTGCTGAAGATTATAATTGCAAAATGTCATCCTATTATAGAGATATAACTTATTTGTGGTTTTTGCTGTTGAATGCAATAACCTTTTCAGTGAAATCTACAACCGATTCCGTGCTTCATACAAAGGTAAAGTTGACATACACACAAGGTTAATGAGGAAATATGAAGACATACCAAGCTGGTGGTTTTATTCATTGCTGGTAGTAACAGTTATTGTCTCTTTAATCCTCTGCACTGTAATGAAGGACCAAGTTCAGCTTCCATGGTGGGGTCTCCTCTTTGCTTGTGCAATGGCCTTTGTGTTCACTCTTCCCATAAGCATCATAACTGCAACCACTAACCAGGTAAAGAATCTCCAAACATACTTTAGATTCTTTAAAACATGATCTGATTCTTAATGCTAAAATTTTTATTCTTTTTTGATGTTACAATGCTGAATACAAAGACTCCAGGCCTGAACATTATTACAGAATACTGCATGGGTCTAATCATGCCCGGGAAGCCAATAGCTAATGTCTGCTTCAAAGTCTACGGTTATATGAGCATGGCGCAGGCTGTCTCCTTTCTTGCTGATTTCAAGCTCGGGCATTATATGAAGATTCCACCTAAATCAATGTTTTTGGTTCAGGTATGTCCTTCAAACTCCTGCATTGTGCATAATATTACTATAAATTGGTAATTGCAACAACTGCAAGAACCGTACATATAACTTGTGTACTCATATTTTGTGCATTTTTAGGAAAGTTATATAGACATATTCTGTTGCTTGATGATGAGAATAGGAATCATGCAAATGCTTTATCTTCTCACTTCTCATATAGCAACTCTCTTTAATTAGTTCATAGGCACCATCATTGCTGGTACAATCAACATTGGTGTTGCATGGTGGCTTCTGGGATCCATCAACAACATTTGCCAAAGGGACCTTCTCCCACCAAACAGCCCATGGACCTGCCCAAGCGATCGGGTCTTCTTCGACGCATCTGTCATCTGGGGCCTGGTCGGGCCCAGACGCATTTTTGGGCCACTTGGCAACTACGGAGCTCTCAATTGGTTCTTTCTTGGAGGTGCCATAGGCCCATTCATCGTGTGGCTATTCCACAAGGCATTTCCTAAGCAAGCCTGGATTCCCTTGGTTAACCTCCCAGTCCTTCTTGGGGCCACAGCTATGATGCCACCAGCGACAGCAGTGAACTACACTTCATGGGTTGCTGTTGGGACAGTGTTCAACTTCTTCGTGTTCCGGTACCGGAAGAAATGGTGGCAGAGGTATAACTACATCCTCTCAGCGGCAATGGATGCCGGGGTCGCCATGATGGGTGTGCTGCTCTACTTCGCATTGAGCATGGAGAACAAGAGCATTGACTGGTGGGGGACAGCCGGTGAGCATTGCGACCTTGCAACTTGTCCAACAGCAAGAGGGGTCCAAGTGGATAACTGCCCTGTCTTCTAAGGCTCCTTTAGAGTCTTAAGAATTATATATTCATCTCTTACCTTATCCGTCTATAACTGCAACTTAGATTCTTATTTGTAGTTATACTCCTAGTTTAACAACTATAGAAGGGATTAATAGTATCCCTATTTGTAACTTTCTATTGGCTTGGCAATAGCTATTACTCAATTGACTTCTAATCTCTATTTGTATGGTGATATTATTTTTAGCTTATTGGATTCTTAAGGTTCTTTTTTTTTTTTACCTTCAAGTGCTTGTACATAGAGGAAAGTGAGCAATTCTGTGCATCAGATTTAGGAATTGTTGGATAATACCAGGGAACCCTTACCTAAAGCTGAATGAAGGAGTAAGTTTTTTTCTTTCTTTTTCTTAATTTATTGCAGCACAAACAGAGATTTAGCAAATCACCAACTTACAAAGACAAGACTGATTGGAATTAAACCTTTAAGAGGAACCCAAGAGAAGCAAGTTTTAATCAATCAAAAGATGAGTCCAGCTACTTCTCACAGAATCCAGAACAAAATATTCCAAATTTCAATCTTTATAGGCAATAAAAAAAAACAAAGTTTGCTTCAGAGAGACTCACAGATAGATTTGCTGAGGTGAAATCTATGGAAGGCGCCCCTTTTTTAGGATGGAGAGAGAGTGGTGAGCAGCATCGATCAGATCAGCAATGTTGTGGAGGGATCGCTCCTCGGACCCAAACAGGAAGATGGTACGGACCTCCGCCTTCTTGGCAAGACGAGCAGCATGGGTTAGAGGTAGGTCAGGGGAATTGAGGCTTCGTAGTATTTGACGGTATAATGACAAAACTGTCGCTCGATTCTTCGCCAAGTCCTCGGCAGTTGCCCATATTAATCCCTTAGCCATTGCTATACTCTTACGTACAAATTGGTAGCTTCTTAGAGAGAGGCTGCGAGCGGAGTGATGGCGACGACGACTCTACGAGGTGGCACGGTGACGACGAGACAGATGCCGGATGGACGACGGCGTGGAGTGGAGATCGCAAGGGCGAGAAGCAATGGTGGGCGGAGCGATCACAGATTAGAGAATGGAGAAGGACTAGGGTTTTAAATCTAATGGATGAGATGGATCTGATTCATCGATTCTCTCTCTCTCTCTCTCTTTTTGTGTGGATAATTACGTTTTGAGTACTGAATTTTTAACCATTAACTCCTAATTTACTTTTTAGTTACATATAGATTATTGCCTCTTAACTCCTCAATTATTTTTTTGTTTCATGATGATCATTGACTCTCAACTATAAGAAACCTCCAATATCCATTTGCTATATATTTTTTTTCTTGCAAACATCTGTAGGTCAAGAAATCTCACTATAATTATTTATTTTTAAGTCATCTGTTCTATAAAAACTGGCGAGCAGCTCATATTTACAAAGTAATCACCTCTCCTCTCCCCCCTGCAAGAATCATGAAGTACGAGAGTAATATGATTTTACTGTATTTTCTGGGAAAACTACTCCATTTTTTGCAATTTGCCTAAGCATCATCATATACACTCTTCGCATCAAAACAATGAACAGATAAAAGAAAATTACACGAAGTATCCTCCAATTATAACTTCCAACTCAAGACCTTCACAAATTTAATCGGAGTGCTAGGCCAACGAAAGGAGGCACACCAAACATTGGAAACGATGACGAGATGGGGAGCCTTAGAAATAGACCCTCAATAAAATCTAAAATACAAACAAAAACTTATCCTTTATCAACTCCAGATGCAATATGAAGTTTTCTGAAAGAAAGTGCAGTTACTAGACATCAGCTGCTCAGGTTTGCCAATGCTAATCTTTTGCTCCACTGTAATCCTCATATGAAGAGCCAAATTGATGTGCTTCTCTGCTCATGGATAAAATAACAAAAGGAAAACTATACCTTCTTTCTCGGGTTGCATTTAATCTCACTAGTTAACACTGATTGGTAATGTTGATGTATGGCAATTATAAGCTCTTTCTAGACATTGTTAAGCCTTCTTTGAAGTTCCTCAACATAATTCTCTCTACGAACCTCCACTTCTTGGTTTGCTTCAATGTTCTTCAATTTGACAACACCAGTGTTGAGTTCAGACTCACCAACAAGCACCATCCAAGGAATGCCAGATTGCTTCGCATAAGTAATGTGGTTCATCACCCTTTTGGTGAGCTTAAATTCTGCTTTTATTTTGGCATCCCACAATTCACTCACAAGCTCTGCAGCCAAAGTAAGGTCCTTCCCAAGAATGGCAACCAAAACTTGTGTCTCAGTAGCACGCATCACCTGAAAAAAAACAGACTCAACAGTAGCAGAAAGATGCATGTCAGAAACAAATCCACAATCATAAGGAGAAAGAAAGAACCAACTGGTATCAACTTGTTCAAGTTATCTAAGATCTGAAATAAACAAAAAAGAAATACAAGGAACAAAAATTCTCATCCTGTTCCCAGAATTCCCGTCTGACATGAATGTATGATCATTTAGCATATTTAAAGTCGAACAGATACGACCTTTACTTGTTTAATAAATTTGACAGAAGTGCCAATATGAGGAAGAACCAAACATTACCTGGTTCCTGTCCTTTTCCAGCTGCTCCATTATTGCAAAGACTCTTTCTATTCCAAGGCTGACACCAACTGCCGGGACCTGCTTCCCACTGAACATCCCCACTAGATTGTCGTAACGGCCCCCAGCAGCAATGGAACCAACCTAAAATGAAACTGAGTCGGTAATAGAGCAAACAACTAGAGCTTTGGTACTTGGTAGCAATTAGGAGGGGATAAAAACAGACAACAGTATTATTGATTCAATCAACAGTAAATGAAGTCCTTGATTCACAATATCAGTATATTGAAAGCATCAAGGCATTCGTGAAAGGTGCTTAATCAGCAAAACATGACAGGTTGAGAATGGAATAATAAGCACAAAACTCTATTTCAGCACACATACTTTTCCAATATCAATTGTGGTTGCAATTTACATGATAGAACAAGATTATCAGACTGCCAGTCAGCATAATGAAATTGTTCAGGATAATTGTGACTAGCTGTCCTCTCTCAGATGTGCTGTCAATTGGGTCATGGAATTGTTAAGCTCTTGGATTCAAAATTCCAAATAGCAAAAGCAGAAAAAAAATAATAATAATAACAAGAAGCAGATAGTCCTAACTCCCAATTACTTATGTCAGCTATAAGGACTCTTCTCTTCCATGCAGCTCTATTTAACATAACACTCTTTGCCACATTAAGTAAAAAAATTCAGCTAGAAAAGGAAAGTGTCGCACATTAATATCAAAGGTAACTATCAGAAAGTTCTAGATCAAGGAAATTTATGTCGTAAAGATCTAGACTCCCAACTGCCCAAACATGGATATAACTATTTATTATCAACATGAAAACTTCAATACTGCTCCATATACATACAATAACAGTCTAAAAACGAGATGACCCTTTGTTATTAATTAGGAAAATCTGCAATGCTCACATGCTGTTGCAATCACAAATAACTGAAAGCAACAAATATTTTTACACGTAAATCACATATATATGTATCACCTGTGTAGCACCCTTGAAGACTGCTTCATATATTACTCCAGTATAGTAGTCCAGGCCTCTAGCAAGACTCAAGTCAAAAACTACTTTGTCTAGACACTTTGATTTTTCAAGGGCTTTAAATAGTATCTCCAACTCATTCAAGGCAATAACAGATTCGCTGTTCTCCAAGAACTCGCTCCCCTCTTTCTTCAAATCTGACAAAATTTCTAGTGGTGGCCCTCTTTTCTTCACAACAGTACCTATCTTCTCGGTGGTTGCAATAGGTAACCCTTTCTCTTCCACCTGAGGGCAACAAAATAATGTACATTAATAGCTAATAGATAAAACAGAGTAAATGAATTCCATAAACAAATGCCAGAGCACCGAAGAGGATTGGAGAAAATATTCTCATCAAACTAGTTCTCCTTTTGATGACCACAATAAATCATAAAATAGTTATCTTGTAAAAAATAGTGAATTAATGTTCTCACCAGTTCTTTCTTTATCTGTTCAAAAGTTTGCTTGTCTAATTTATCTATACTCGAGCAAACTGTTCTAAACTTCTCAGGAGGGACGCCACAAATATCCAACATTCCATCCAGCAGCTTCCGATGGTTCAGCTTTATCTGCAATGACAAGAAAGAAAAAAAAAAACCTCTGATTGCAACCTTTGATGCACCCTACGGTATCAGCTAAAAGGCGAGCGGCACCAATGCAGAGTACGAAAAAGAAAGCCTACTATGAGGATATGTAGCAAATAAAGTTTCTTTGAAATCTTGGCTCTAAATCTTCTCAGAAAGTTGTTCCAAGTGATATGTCTTGGGACAACAGAATATACAATATTAAACTATAGAAATTGATGATGTTGGATCTAATTATCAATATTCAAAAGTACCTCATAGGTACCGATGTCCAGCTGGTCCAGCATTTCAGTTATAACTTTGATGACCTCAAAGTCAGGCTCCATTGTTTCATAATGGCCAGCAATATCAAAGTCACATTGGTAGAACTCGCGATATCTTCCTTTTGATGGGTTATCCCTTCTATATACTTTAGCTATTTGGTACCTTTTAAGTGCACTGATATTATTCATGGCTACATATCGGGCAAATGGAACAGTTAGATCATATCTCAAAGAACAAAGCTCGCCTCCCTGCAAATTATTTGGAAACAGAGGTTACAGACCTTCAAGAAGGTAACATAATAAACATTAGCAAGTGAAAAGAATAAAAAGAAAAGTTGAAAAATATACCCAGTATTCTGAATGAGAAAAATATAGCAGATATGATCTAGCTAACTGACAACGCCAAAATTATCATTGGGAAAAGCCAAAAACCACAATAAACTATCCCATGAGCTACAATAGTTGACTACTGCAGTATGAGATGTAATCATATAAATGCTAGATACTTGCCGCAAAGTTATCTCTCGACTACTGAATACATCAGATACCATAAACTTGAGTTATGTGACTTGGTCTAATGATAAGTTATTTAAGTTAATGGATTCTCTTCTCAGATTATATGAGGAAGTCTTATCCGAGAACTAGGCTCATACTCATGATTTAGAAGGTAATAATAATTCCCTATCCAATTGAAAAGTGTAAACATTTCTTTTAATAGCCATTAGGCCAGATAATCTAACAGCTTATCTGAATGCTACTAAGTACTAACATAATTGAATATTTAGAATTTTCCCTATGGTTTTGTATTTTAAAATCTGACAGTGAATATCTTCACTGAAACAATGAGTTACAACATGTCATAATCATTCCACTTAGTATATTAGTATAACATGCATAAAGAAATAAGGTAACTACAAGAAAAGACATTATCATACATATAATGTACTAGTAACATTTAACTGCAGGCTATTAAAAATTACTAGTGGGGATTAACAAGTAAATAGACCACCAACAAGGGAACAGTATCAAGAGATAAAATTAAATTAAATATGTTATAGTTTTGTTAGTGCCCTTACCTGGTCAGCGAGGTCGTATATCAACTTTGAATCTTCTCCATATTTCCCCATGAGTGTTTCCCTTAATTCGAAGACAGGTGTATCAAGGGCCACTGCTCCATGCATCTTGAATACACTGGTAATAACGGAAAATGCACGTTCCCTAATGGTCATTTGCTCCTTTCCAAAATCACGAGTTCCCTAAAGTGGAAATAAACCAAAGACACAATTGATCAACTACAAAGAAATGAAAGTATAGGGCCAAAATTTTCTGAGATGCGTTTTCTTATTAACCATATTCCTCACCTTAGGAATTTTAGGAAGTCTTCTAACTTCATTGCTCTCGACTATCTCTTTCACCTTTGTTATCAGGGTATCCAGTAAAGTGTCTTTCGGATCAAAGTACAATGAAAGTTCACGTGCCCAGTCAACCAGCATTGTGACACTTGATGTCACCTTCCCATCAACGACTCTGTCTCTGAGAAGTTGCATTACAGCAGAAGTTCCCTTTCCTAAAGTCTTCTTCTTTTTCTTCTCACTCTTCTTGTCACCCTTCGCCATCTCCCCATTAGGTTTACTCCTTGTTGAAGCATTCTCCTGCATTTTGTCGATTGAATCATCAGTTTCAATTGCAAACAACGCCAATGCCGCCTCCCACGCAAGAATATCCCTATATTTAACCAAGTGATCATACACGCCGTGCAAAACTAATAGATAATCTGATCCAGAGGCAAGATTTCTTGTTATGGCATCAAAATTATCCTTCAATGAACCAAAGCCAGGGCAGCCATCTTGAAATGATTCAGCAACCATTGTCCGCAGATCAACATCTCCGATCGACTCAATGGTCAATTTTGCTCGACCTAAGCTACTCTGGATCATGGATTGAATCGACATAGCAAGCGGTAACACCAAGGCCACTAGAGCTTTCTCCTTTCCATGATTCCCGGACCCCACCGTCTTCTTGATCTTAACAGAAGAGTTCAACTCGACCCGAACTCTCCCATGCAGTCGCCTGACAGCCTCCCTAAAACTCCCGTGCACAGTTGGGATCTCCGAGAAAGCTCCCGAGTTGTTCTGCCCTACGAGCTTCGACCCGAAGAGCAACACCTTCATGTCACCGGCGACATCCGTCTCGTCCTTGATCGAGAAGCCGTCACCCGCCACAGGAAGATCAAATGCCGAGGCGTCAGCCCTAGCGGCCTCACACGACAGCGCTGCCACGGCGTCCGACACCCTCAATAGAGCAGAGGAGCAGCAGTCCAAGATCGCGCATATCGCGCTCGGGGCAGCAACGGAAGCCTCAAAGACACTAATATCGTCACGAGAGACCCCAATGTCATCGACCTTCTTTTGATTCAGCCGACAGAGAGACTCAAGAAAACCCAATTCCGATCCAAAATCTAGGGTTTCGAAGCCGGATTGGAGGGCTAACGTCTCCTCGATCAGCGTAGGGAGGGCAGGACGGACATCTGCGTCGGCGACGACGAACTTGTTGAGGAGGACGGCCAGCGCAGCACGAGACTCCTCCAGGGTAAGTAACTTAGGGTCCTGGGAAGAGGAAGGGAGGGATGGACGAGACGGTGGTTTCTTGGAGTGGGCGAGCTTATCGAGCGCGGAGGAGTCGATCCGTACGCCATAGATTCCTCGGGATATGGAGTATACGGCGGAAGATGAGAGGGATGAGCTCTTCCCGCCAATCGAGACGACAGATAACGACGACGACGACGGCGGCGGCGGCGTCGGATCCATGGAAGGTGCTTCAACGCGCGCCTTCGCTGTGTCTCGAAAACCCTAGGAGATGGAAGGTAGGGGAAATACACGTATGAAACTTACCGTTACTTTCATATGTAGGATTCCTTTCTAATTTCTTTGGGGAAAATGTCAACTATCAGACCCTACGTATGTTGTGACACACACACCACACCCTGTATGAACTATTTGTAACTCGCTTCCCTCTTTTTTGCCATAATTTTCATACAACTTTCTATTATTATTTTAACTATCTTTTATTTTAGATATTTTCTAACATCTCCCACACTAATCAAATTTCTAAAATGCTCTCAAAGAATAATGTTCTTAAAGAGTATCAATTTTTCAATGGTACCATAAGGAAGAGTATTTTAGTTCGAGATCTTCAACCCTATCATTAACAAAATTTATAATCATTATAAGTGAAAATTTTCTCATCGTTATTTTTTTTTGACACAAAAATTATAATCAAATTGTATTTCCTTTAGTATACATAATTGCTAGAGCTATTTTCTTTAATTCTAAAGAATAAATAATTGTTTTTTCTAGCTCTACTAGGATTTAGCACGGACACTTCTCTCCTAAAAAAAAAGAGAAAATGGACTTTTCTCCCTCACTAAGGAAGTTCTTTTGGCGTAAACTCGCTTTGCTTCTCTTCCCTTTTCACTCTCTTCATTTTCGGTTGTTCCACACATCCCTCTGATTTTCCTTCCTCATGCTCACTCGTTTCCTCCTTCACCCTCCACTTTCTCTCTTTGTTATCCAGTTATTGCATCATTTTTCCTACTACCACCACGCTTCACCTTTACTAATCGAGCATACCCTATTTTGCTAGTCTCATTGGCTCCCCTACTAGTAGCCGACGAGCTTTCCCTCGGCCTCATCTTCCTAGGAGCTTGGCCAAGGCTGGGGCTTTGCCATGGCCTGGCCTTTACTAGAGCTTGGGATGAGAGATAGTTGTTGGGCAGGTTTGTGAGTTAGTTTGGCTTAGTGGGAACCGGTTGGTCCTGCTTGGTTGGTATCAGCTTGACTTGGCTTGGTTTGGGCTAGGTTAGGGTTTGGTCGGCTTGCCTTGAGCTTGCCCCCTCTTGGTTGAGTTCTCCTGTGCACTTTTGTAGGCTGTGGTGGCCAACAGTGTTGGGAGTTTCTACTTCTATTTTGTTGTCTAGTCCGTGTAGCTAGATCTTGTAAGTTGTTCCTTTCCTTCTCATTGTAGGTTGATGATTTTTGATTCTCCAACCTCATGCGCTTCACAAAGCTGTGTCATGGACCAATAGATTGTAATGGAATTGCATAATGACTCGAAGTCTTCGCTTCTGTGAAGCCTGAAAATTATTCTCTTTTTTAAATCTTTTGGTGCTCTCAGACTTGATGCTTACTTTACCTATAGTGTTATCTATTGTAGACTAAGTTTGAGGTTTGCGTTAACGAGTCATTGCTCTATTCTCCCTCTTCTTCAATTGTTATCATTGAATAGTAATTAAATGTATTTGCTTACGTGCTTTCCTAAAAATAAAACAAAATAAGAGATTTTTTTTTTAAAAAATCTCAATTGCAATACCGTTAGATGCATAACATTTTCAATCATTAGTTGGCCTACCTAGGCCATGGGCCTTGTTTCCTAACCCATTGGCCCAATTGGATCGGACCAAATTCGACATGAGTGCCTAACATATTTAGGTATTTTTATTAAGGAAAATTCTATAGTAAAATAAAGAAATAAAATTATTTGGTTTGGAATGTGTAGTCCCAACCAGAAGTCCTTAAAATCTAAGTAATCCAGATGGTTGGCCAACACATAATTAGTTCACTATTTCTTACCAAATCCAACAAGTTTCACCACTTCGCAATCATCACGGACAGCATCATTAATATATATATTATAACAAGTCCAGAGTGCTTTTAAAAATAAAAAAGAAATGCTACAAAATATACATCCAAGACCGATGCGGACTTAGAAAGTCTAATGTCCAGCGAATCTGTTAAGATCGCTGTAGACTAGTAGTACACACGAACTCTACGGACACTAAGGAGCTGCAACCGATGAGAGAATACTATTGCATCATATCTTCATGGGGATGACGTAGTCTCTGTTTATATAAAAATAATACTAACCTACTAAAGCTTTGACTGACTTGCTGACAGAGAGTGTTAGGAAAATGTCCCAAGACATGCCACAGTATCAATGCAAACCTAACCTACCTTTGATTCCATGACATTGTATTGGGACACCAAATATTTCTTCTTCTTCTTCTTTTTAAAGAAAAAAAGGAAAAGTCATATGTAATGTAGTTGTAATTATAATACATATATATATATATATATTCATATATATGTATATATATTTAATTAGGAGGAGGAGAGGGGTCCGTTTGAAAATAACTGGCTACTGGATCTCTCTCCATCTCATTCCAGGGGCCCAGCAGCAGCTGCTGCTGCTGAACAGCATCCCTCTCTTGGTCGTCTTCACCTGCTTCTTCCCGGAGTCCAAGCTCCTTCTCCAAGTTCTCCAACCACTCTCTGCTCTCACTCCCCTTTGATTCCTTACAATCCTCCAATATCTTTGTTCCGTTCTCCTCCCACAATTCCGAGCTACTATATATCATGCTCCAAATATCCGGTTCGATGTCTATGTCTGGTATCTCCAAGCTGCAGCTATACAGCTTCTCACACTCCTCTTGGGCAATGTCGTCAGGTGTTTGTCCTGCTCCTGCTCCTTGGCCTATGCCTTGGTTCATGTTGGAGGAACAGGACGAGGACGAGCACGGCGACACCGATACGGACAGCGAAGCAGAGCCGACCGGGGTGGCAGAGGAGGATGAGGTTGGGGACTCTGATTCGCACTTGTCCTTCTTGGTGCGCTGCTCTCTTGATACCATCCTCTTCTTCAAGTGTGTGTTCCAGACGTTCTTGATCTCGTTATCGGTCCTCCCCGGTAGGCAAGCCGCAATTTTCGACCATCTGCATTCATAGTCACATAGACGTTTACATTTATATATATATATATATATATATATCAGCGATTAAGATAGGAAGCAAGAGGTGTGATAATTAACATAACATCCTACTTGTTTCCAAGCAAATTGTGTAGCTTTACGATGGTCTCCTCTTCTTCTAAAGTGAAGTTCCCACGCTTGATGTCCGGGCGAAGGTAGTTGATCCACCTCAGGCGGCAGCTCTTGCCGCAACGAAGCAATCCTGTTTCCCAAAATTGCGAAATACCCAAGTGTCAATCCAAGTAAAAGTTACTGTTCCATTGCATTCCAAGTGTGAAAAAAGAAAGCAAAATCGAATCTTTTGAAGAAAAGCTCATACAAGAGAAGAGAAGAGAAAGAGAAAGAGAAAGAAATTACCTGCGAGTTTGGGCAGAGCGCGCCAATTCGCGTGGCCATGCTTCTGAATGTAGGCGACGAGTCTCATGTCCTCCTCCGGCGTCCATGACCCCTTGTTCAATCCGATCTTCGCGCAGCACGGAGCTCGACCTCGACCCATGGCGATCGAAATCCTATCTATTTGCAGAAGAGAGAATTAAGTGACTTCATATAAGGAAGTCGATGTGATGACCAAGACGACAAACCCCCCCACCCCATATATATATATATATATATATATATATACAGAGAGAGAGAGAGAGAGAGAGAGAGAGAGAGAGAGAAAGAGACACACACACGTATATGTATGTTTAGATTCTATTTTCACCCAACCATATTGAACAAAGATACAGTGGAACATTATACAACGCTCCCATGCCTACCTGTTTATCCGAAAAAAGATTGGATTGCCTCTAAATATAAACAAGGAAACACAGACCTCCGTATATATAAAGTTGGATTGGGCGGCCTAGAAAGGGATTATGTTTTCAAAAACTGTCATCATGAGTAAATGACACTTCAAGTGTGGTTTGATTCTCGGAAGTCCAATGGGGGAGTGAGAGACGTCATTAGGCAGAATCGCACAAATGTATATGGTGGGACCCAGCAGAGAGTTTGAGTGAGACTGTGCACTGCCTTCTCCTAGCTCTTACTTGATTATATTAATTACTCCTTAATTAGATCAGCCGTTTGTCATTAACCATCTTGTACCATTTTTTTTCTTTTAATATTTAAACTTTTAATCTGGTCTAAATGGTTGTTGGGAATGACATTAGCTAATGGGCTTCTGTTTGCAGAGAATTGATCAGATATTAGATACTACTAGATATATATATATAATACTTATAGGAACTTAAGATAGTACCAGAGTTACTAATCCTTAAAATTAAACATATAGATTTGAAGACTCTGGACATCATCTTTGTCTTCATTTGAATTCTAATCACAAATTAATCCAAAGAAGGATAGATTCGACCATAAAATTTCTTTTCTCATCCACAATCCCAAGTTCACATCAGCCAATCAATCCCAAGTATTAGGTCACCAGCCTAGAACTTATACTCAAACCGTTCTAACCTAAGCTTTAAATACTATATCACTGTCCCCAAGTCTTTGAGTTAGGGTGGCTAACTTTTAATGCTCTTTTACCATACCATCACCTAACTCTTGGCATATTTCTTGCTTAAGAGAATTGTTGAATTATGGGTGTAGGACTTTTGGCACTTGCAAGCTTTTATTGTTTTAAATGTTTGAACTTTGAAGGTCTCTTGGTCTTTGGCTCTCTCTCTCTCCCTCTCTCCCTCTCTCCCTCTCTTTTGTTTTTTTATTTTAAAGTTTACACCTGCACCTATTTCTCAACTGACATTTTATCTACCACCTTGACTATTTCTCTCTTGGACTTGCATAAAGTTGGCAAATAAACTATAAGAGGAGGAGAGCCAACAGTTGAACTAGTAGTCCAAAAACATCCAAAAGCATTGTGAGCTTTAGCTACTAACATGTGTCATATATTATCCTTGTATAAGACAAAGATCATATGAGAAGAAGACATTTATATGTCAACTAGTAGGGAAAGACAAATCTGTGCACCTATCCTAATATTAGAACTAATTTTGTTTTAATCTTCTTATTCAATTAGAGAATTCAATCCCATGACATCTTTGCTTTCTAAATACCTTTTTAGATAAAATTAATCATATAACAATGAGGGCCGTCGGGATTTACCTATAATGTTGTAGGTGAGAGGGTAAAAGGGATATGTGCGGAGTTTTACCCTAATTACATTAAAGTGGTTGTGTGTAAGTCGGCAAAACTTTGCGTAAATATATATAATTTTTAAATTAGAAATGCGAAAAAAAAGTCAGTCATCCTCCTTAATAGATTCGATTTATTCCATCAATCAAAATCCTTCATGTGAACAGCTGACGAGTTTGTGAATTTGATTGCGGAGGATCAGCTGCTTTCTCTCACGTGATCATATATGCTCAGAGTATGCAACGAAGAACAAAGAAGACGAGAAGTAAATCCAAATAGTTTCTTTTTCACAAAGTTAATGGTCAGGCATGATTTTTTCCTCAAGCAATTGACAATTTTGGCAGTAATTAGATGGCCATCATTTAGTAATGATATTCTCATTACAGATAGTAGTGCTGAGGCAAAGTTACGGTTTGCAGTTCATACCAAAAGGAAAAAAGATTTCTTTTTCTCCCAAATTACCAAAAAGTTTATCTGCTTTAGTTGGTGAAGGATATCAACCCTGTAGAAAAATAGAACCACATATTATTCAATTCATTAATTGATCTCACAAAGTAATCTCAATCAAAATCTTGCAACAGGAAGACAATGTCAATGACAACGATTAGTCCTAACAGTACCTCTCAAAGGCAGTGAAGCTGATTTCTTTTCTTCGACAAATTCTTCAAATCTGCCTCATATGTTAGATGAACATCACTTCAGATCAGGTAACACATAGATGTCATGACATTTGATAAGATGCTCAAGCAATCGGAATAAGAGCTGGTCAAATTCTGCTCAGTTTTGTACTTTCATCAGAGAAAAAGAAAGAATTTCTTACTTTGTCCTTGTTTTTGTATTAGTTTTAGCAAATCATCATATACATAGCAATATATCATCCTAGTATTCAAAAGATTATTTTTGTCCTCGATGAGAAATGCCATTCAGCTTCTGCAAAGGTTGAACAAATCGATCTGTAAATGTGTCAGAAAAAAGAAATATTTTTTTTAATTGATACAACTAAAATGATAAATTGATGAATAGCAGAAAACATATTTTCTCTTCAAATCTTGTAAGCCATAAGATTTGACAAGTCTTTTTAATTTTTTTTTTCACTAAAAGAATGCAGATCCTTTGAAATGTTGACAGCTTCAGTGAAATGATTCCTTTCCTCCTTAAGTGTAGTTGTCATTGAATTTCTGTAGGTTTGATCATTTAATGTTCACTATTTGGTGAAAATAACATATTCTTTTGGTTTGTTGGTTGTGTGACATATCTCTCCTGTAAGCAAGATGTAAGTGTAATAGTTTTTGAAAAGCCTTCTCTCATGCCCTTCTAATGCTTAAGAAATAAACAAAAATAGAGATGGCTTCCTTGAAGGTAAAGCAAGATCTCATAAACAGTATTGTTAAAAAAGATTGTCGAAGGTTGTTGCACTGTCATACATATGTTGGCAATGCCAATGTTTAAGATTTGTTAGCTTCTGAAGCTTCTTCCTGAGATTTGCTCTATTGAGTTTGCAAACAAAGTTGTGCAGCTAATCTTTGATGAGGTTGCCCATTTGAGAAATACCTCAATATAACATCTATCTAGTCTGAGTGTCACCAATGATGTGATCTGCAATGATTATTCTTCAATTTTTGACAAATATAACCAATCAGACTCATACACCATACCTTTTGGAGTTACATGATCAACCAAAAGGATTTATACATTCAGATTCTTCACAAAAATGTGAATAGGATTCTGACAGTAAATGTCTGTAAAATTAGGGTCTCAGAGGGATATCCTCTCACTGCCGGCGTATCGCAGTTTGTCTAGTAGTCTAAAATTATGTTTCTGCTGTTAAAGTTTAACCTGAGCAGCAGAGCATATCCAACGCGATTCCTAATATATTGCAGTCTATCATTAGGCATTTAATTCTTTCAGATGCCTACTTTTCAGTAAAAATTAATAACCCAATAATGCTCAGAGACAAATCATTTTCATGATAAGACTGGAAGGCTGAAAAATATACCCCCTCCCCTTAAGAATGGCAATAGCAAATTGCACTCTTAATCACTCACTAGTTTCCATTGATAAAGCAAGTTGAAACTATTACTTCAGAAGGGCGACATGCTTCTATATCACTTCAAAACCCTTGTTGATCAATAATTTCCTAATAGATATTAAAAAACCCATTCATTTTGTTCCATAGTAAATTCTTTTAGTACATTGTACAATAAACAATCACACTCTACCCAAGGGTTGATCAAGATTCTAGATTTATTTGCTTGAGGTAACAGCATTCTTCCATACAAATAGACAGTTATAGAAGGCTTCTAAATGGAGTTTGCAAATCTACCATATTGCGCACTAATTGAACTTTTCAGGCAGTCCTCTGATTAACCCAACTCTGCCATTTCCTCCTTTCCTATTATTAATCATTTGATTTCAGATACACCACATAAAAAGTGGGGAAAAATGGAGCTCTTAATATAAAGCAACAGTTCATGCACAAGTTTCATCCTTCAATTTATTGATATACTCTCACAAGTCAGAACTCACAATCATGAGTTTAAAAGATGCAATCTTTCCAACTTTAAAAAGAGGAAGAGAAAGGAACCAATTTCCTCCCCTTATTTACACAATCCAAAAACAAATTCTCCCAAGCAAACTCCTCCACAATTTGAATTCATCATGCAAAGAAACAATCATGTATACAGAAAAGAAAAAAGATACAACAATGGCCAATGAACAGACAATCTAATAGAGCAACAAGGGAGAGATTACCCAAAGATGGATTCAAGACCAGCAGTTGTCGAAGGCGGCGGATGTGATGGCCTGGGAGAACTCCTGGAAGCTGATACGGCCATCCCCATCGGTGTCGGCCTCCTTGATCATGCCAGTGAGCTCCTTCGCTGTGAGCGCATGGCCAAGCTTAGCCATCGAATGCGCGAGCTCGGCGGCCGTGATGAATCCATTGCCGTCGCGATCGAACACCCGAAACAACTGCTGGAGCTGCTGCTCCGTGTAAGGAGACTTCGCCGGGACGAGCTCTGGCGCGACGAGACCGATGAACTCGGAGAATTCCACGAGCCCGTTGGAGTTCGTGTCGGCCTTTTGGATCAAAGCTTCGAGCTGGTCTGGACTCGGCTTGAGGCCAAGCGATCGGAGAAGAGAGCCGAGCTCCAACTGGGTGAGGCTTCCGTCGTTGTTCCGATCAAAGGAGCGGAAGATTTCGCGCAGCTCCGCGAGTTGCTCGTCCTCTAGCCTCGCTGCCTTGTCTCCGCCACCGCCGTCGCTCATCTCCAATCCTCCCTTATAAAGAATGGATATTTGGGTAAGAACTCGGTTGATTTATCTCCCCAAGATTAAATCTTTTGATCGAATCGAATGTCAAGGTTGCAACTTTTGATCTAGGATGCGATTAGGCGATGAAAACGTAACAAATTCCGAGCAGTTTCCTCTCTTGATTTAGATTTGATCGGAGGAAATTAGGGCGGATCGAGAGGAAATCTGGAGCCGGAGAGATCGGATCGTAGGGAAGGGAAGAAGAGAAGCCAGAATTGGGGTTAGGGTTAGGGTTGGGATTCGGATCACGCGCCCCTTCCCTTTCCCAAGGATCCGTCAACATCGGTGGTTACTCGCGAGGGAAGAGATACGAGAAGAGGTCAAACGGAAAATATAACAAACAATTAATAAATAAAAAAATAGTCATCGTTGATTGGATTTAAATTGGAATTAAAAAATGAAAGAAAAATCGATCAGCCTTCAGCATTGTCTCCACGTGTCGCTCGCCGCGATTAGCTGCCCTCATCAGGGGGTATTTTTTTTAAGCTAACGGCGACGGTTCTGCTAAAATGCGCCTGGCCGGCCGTCTATTTTGACACTTCTTTCTTCTCTCTCTCTCTCTCTTTTTTTGGAAGGAACAGTGTAAAAGAGTGTCGTGCTGTGAGGAGCTTCTGAGACGAGCTTCCTCCTATTCTCAGGCTAAATTTGAGGTAGGCTTCATATTGAGGAATACTGATGGACTGCCTCTCTCTGCAGGTGCCACATGCTTTGTTATAGAGAAGGCCTCCCTTTTGTAGAAGTGAAAGGGAGCTCTGGAGGCCCTCTACGTTATGATAACTCTTGGATGCATCAGAACTTGTGGATATTCTCGCTGGTGATTCGATCTGTCCACTCTTGACTTACAACACTTGCACAGGAGTGTCATAAAATCATACAACCTCTAGCAAAGTGTTGAGTTATACACACGCAGGTAGATGACATAGTAATTGGTTTTGGGGTGGTGGCTCTGGAGATATACTTAAAGAGTCTTTTTGATCAATCGAGAGCTACTGAGCTCTGACTCATATAAGCAGATCTTTTGCTCTTTTAGTTTTGAGAATTTCTTCTTCTTTTTTCATTTATGATTATTAAATGTTGACTTTTTCAGTTTTAAAATAAAAACAGAGTTTCTTTTAACAATTCAATAACTCAGTAATTAGACATAGGTTGAACAAATAATTAATCCTCTGTGAATACAAAGACACCGATCCCCGTAGCAGAGTGAGCTGGGACATCTGATTCAGAAGTTCCACATGCCATATGTCGTCGTGCTATTCCTCAACACACCGAATCAAAACAGTTATAATAGATAGCTAATGGAACAACGTAATTCGCATCTGTAGCTACAGAAGCAGCATAACTAGTCCTAGGAGAGGATTTATATAAAGGTTCCAATATTTCACCATGGTGCACAGCAAAACATTTTACATGATGAAGAGTCTAACCACATATGAACCCTCCTGATAACAAATCAGTAGTACGAACTAAAATTTTTGACATCATTCAGAATTTCTTGCTACTGACAAATACAAGAAGATGAAGAAGGAAACCACGGCAAAGGGCTTGAAGACCAACTACAGAAATATAGATGATAGACCTTTCTGATCACATAACTCAAGTAGTCAAGCCAATCATCAAGAGTACAACATCTTCCACTCGACAAACTGTGGAGACCGGAGAGTAGCAGACAGAATGATGCGGAGTTGCAGACCCTATGTGCAAAAGAGCTGGTAAGAAAATTGGCAGCTAATTAGTCAGTTTTGCAGCATCCACTGTGCAATATCCCTGCGAAAGACACCTTGAGCTCTGCCATTCCTGTATTGCATTTCTGGAAGACTAGGCGAGTAACATGAGAGGTGCCTGTACTGATGATTCATAGCTGCCAGTTTCATTGGCCGCATCATCATGGCTATGGTTGGGAAGGATTTTGCTGGAAGATTTGAGGGGCTGAAGAATGATTTCAATTTGTTTCCGTGATGTCTGAATTGAAGCTCGGGCCTTTGAGTTGTGAGGGGCTGGCTAGAGCTTGTTAGATGCTTAGGGCCGTATCTGCTGACAGCTAGAAGCTGGTTGGGTGGGGCACGTATCTCTGCTGATGGTTTCATACGGTCAAGCCACCGAAGAATCCAGTTGCCGAGATTCCTACCAACTTCTAGGTCCCGCTGCTGTATGGTTTGGTGAACTCTGAGCACCACGTCAAAAACAATTCGAGTGCGCCTGTCCAAAACAATTGTCATACATAATGATAATGAACGGAGGCAAATGCTTACTGTTTATGTGGCCAATTATGTATTGATTAAAGAGCATATAGATCTACTCAAAGAAATGGTTAATCAATTTCAGAGCCCCACCAATGTAACTAAAAAGTCAACCTAGACAAGTATAAAAGACATCAAAGAATTCTCTATGGTTCTATTCATCAGTTAAAATGGTTTTATTCATCATTTGCATTTAGGAGCAGCAAACCACAAATATTTCTAATCCAAAGCTCCATGATGCCAAAAGAGTATTGGAACAATGATGCTGATTCTAGATGTCATATTAATAAAAAGTGACCCCACAACTTGTTATACACCATAATCATGTATTTTTCATGCAAATGGAGAAACAAATAAGATTCGTAGAGCTGTCACAAGTGAATAATTATGGCTAAATAGCTACAACTAATTTCCAGCACAATAAAAAATTTCCATCAGATAAGAATACAGACCCTTGTGTTGTTTAAAGTGTAAGTGTACACCGTAGGAGGTATCACTTATTCTTGGCTTCTAGCTGTTAACTATAGAATATCCTATATTCATACATTAGATAGTAAGCTTTTACTCAAATGGCCAAGTAGTATCCCATACTAAGCACTAATACTATTTTGTATCAATTTTTTATTTATTGTCAAGTGAGATTGTAGTGATAAACATCAGTGAATTTGAAAGAGGGATTCCTTGGAGCAGACAATAAATCTTAGTTCTTCTTGCTTCATGGTTATTAAAATTCTACATATGCAATTCTTCTAGCTATTTGCTCTTTTTCATTACCTTTAATACAGTACCTTCACTACGTTGACATTTTGTTACGAATCTGTACTTTATGTTGATCAATAAATTGGAGATGCTTAACTATTGTGAATATTTCATAGGGATATCCTACATCTTGGAAAAGAAAAATATGTAAAGCTAACACATTTCCAACAACATTAATAATCTGAAAGATCTCAATACGAACATCTTTACAACTACAATTTGGGATCATTAGCAATGATCTAAATACCGATCCCCCGATCCCCATCACACTTCTTGCTCAGGAAAAGATTTCCCATCTAAAGCATCATTTCTACAAGTATCATAGGAGCGTAAAGAAGAGAAAGAAGAGCACGATCAAGATACCATATTTATTGAACGAAAGAAACAGAACTAATAGAAAGAAGTGAGAAAAGATCACCTGTGGATGAATTGGCGGATCTCGGCGTGATTAGACCCAACAAGGCGCCTCTGAATCCTAAGCGCGAGTCTGTAGGTTCGCTTCAACCCTAAGAAGTAGGCTGTCCCCAAAGTTATCTCCCACAACACCATCTTTGTTTCGCTCCCTTAAATCTCTCTCGAACTCTTTTCTTGGAGAAGAAGGTGGAGGCGGCGACCTGAAGAGGAGGGAGAGAAGCAGAATCGATGAGTGGGATAAAAATTACAGATCGACATAGTATATTCTCTTTCGCAGAGGATAGTTATCCGGAATTGAAAAAAAAAATAACACGTGGCATCTGGAAAAGTAGCCAATCTCGGGTTTATCGGGTAGATGTCGTGGGCGCCCGAAGATTTAGAGCAACCCATGGGTGTTTAACGGATCGGGCCAGCTTCTCTTTAGAGCCCAGCCCCGTTTACCAACGCGAAGAATGTTTGGGCTTAAATATAAAAAAAAAACAAGGATATTTGTGCAAATTTACGAGGAGTCTATTCGTAAATTTTGAAAAGATGTCGGTTCTTTGCAATAATATCAAAGTTTGGGTAGTTATCTGCAAAAAGCACAAAATTGCGACTCATTTTAAAGGCCTCTCTCTCTCCAGCTCACAGGCCACTCCAAGCACTCAATTCTCTTTCTAGCAATGCAGAGGCAATCGATCGGATCGCCGAGCTCGAAGCCCCAGATCAACAGCGGCGGCGGCGGAGGAGGGGCGGCGGAAGAGGAGGAGATCAAGGAAGAGAAGCCGACCGGATCGAGCTCCCGGAGGACGGAGAGATCGATCCACCTCATCCCTCTTCTCACCTTCCTCTGCTTCCTCCTCCTCTACCTCTTCTCCCACGAGCCTTCCCCTGATGGTCTCTCTTCTGTCTAACCCCTCTCGATCTCTTTCCTTCTTACTCCGTCCTTAATTATTGATTGCTTTCGCTGTCTTCTTTCCAGATTTAGCAAGCTTCGGCGGCTCCGCCAGGACTTTCGATTCCCAAGGTACAATTCGGGGATCGCATTTTCTTCTCTCTACGTTTTATGATGTTTTCTTTATATTCGTGTCGTCTCGCAGTGGTTTCGGTGTCGGCGATCGGCCGGCACGAAGGAGGGATCGTTTCGGCGTTACAGGGCAACCGGGGGCTCATGGAGGCGAGGAGACTCCGCCACCGGAAGCTCGGTCGGCTTTAGCCAGTGCACGTGAGATGATGGCATGGTAGCGCAGCAGAGTCTCTCGGGGCAAGAGAGAAGGGCTAGTTTATACGTCGGCGTTCGTATTGGATCTGCTTTCCTTTTTCTTTTCTTTTTTTCCTTTTCCTATTATCTTTTCTTCTTCCATACTCTGTTCTTTAGCTTTCGCTAACGTGCGCCGTCGGTGAGCGCTAGGAAAGGAAGCGCCGTGTCTCGTGACTCGTGAAGAAGTGTGGTTCGGCTGGCTCTGGGAGTAAATTTCTCGTACGCCTATCTCTTGTGATTAGTATTCTTTTCATTAGCAGATTTGGTAGGGAATTTGGAATTCGTATTGATTAATTAGTTCCATATGTTTTTTTTTTAGAACGGCTTTAATGCATATAATATATGATTTCGGCCTCGAATTGGTTCGGTGTATGCGTTATCCTTCTGTCCTTAGCGTGGAAGAGAAGGAGACATTGATTGGATTCACACGCATTACTCTTTGTGGACTATCTTATCTCCTGTGGCTTAATTATATGGGTTATTGAAACTTATATTTTAGTCACATAGCCAAACTAACAGGTAGGATAGGCCTGTCACCATGTGTTCATTGACACTTGTATCATCTTATCTCAAGGGATTGAGCAAACGGACCACACACCACTGGGTTATCTCAATGGTTCGTAGTGGGCCGGCGTTATCCCAACTCACGCCGCCTCTATCTTCTATTTCCAAACTTGTTTGGTTTCTTAGCCGGACAAATAAGTTGACATGAGAAAGGAGATATATCACAAAAGGTCTAAGAGAAACATAGATCAGGTATACCTTCCAATCTGTGCAAACAACGGGTTAGCAGCGGCCGTTAAAAATGGTCCATGCTCGCTTAACTTGTCCAGTAGCCAATCCCCTTAGATTACCCAAACAAACAAATACAGACAAAAAGGAAAGCACTGACAGTGAACAATAAGGAACCACTGGAAAACCAGCTCTTTTGTGATGACGGATTACTGGAACTCCTCAAATGATGTTTGTAGATAGAAACAAAACTTTGCAACTTCATCAATGCAACCTAACATAACTTCAGGGAAACCCAGACGACAGAATATCGAAGTGGGAGAAACAATCACAGGATCAACCCATGGAAAGATTCGGGCTTATTCGGATGCTCGGCTGGTTCTTTGTTTAAATGCTCAGCCGATGTGGCATAGGGGGTCTCAGAGACATGAACTTGGGCTGGTTCATTATTTGGAAGCTCAGCAGGTGCAGCATCAGGATTTTCAGAGATATGAACTTGAGTGAAGTCTCTCTCCATCTCCTGCTCCTGCTCAGATACTAATTTCTCCTTCGCCTTTGATCCCACATCGCTTGCAGCCGTCGCGACCTTATTGAAGGCACCAGTTACCCATGCTGCCCCAGTTAAGACATACCTGTTGCTCATGATGGCAGAGCCAGCAGTGGTCACTTTCTGCTCTGCAGCTGCAATGGCTGACTTAGTCTTCTCAGAGACCTGGAATTTCTGATCCATTTCCTTGACCTTCTCATTGACAGCTGAAGTGCCCATGCTGATCTTCTCACTGAAACCAATTGTCTTGTCCAGAGAAGAGACTTTCGCGGTTGCTGTAGATGTGAACTGATGCTTCTCGTCAAGCGCCTTTGCTTTGTTGAGAGCATCTTTGCCTAGAATGAATCCCTTGGCGAGCATTGCACTTACGATATCCTCGGCCTTTTGAACAGCAGATTCTGCAGCACCAACAGGCTTGCTATCTTTTGCCTGTCAATTGCAGAGTTGTTAGAGAAAATACAGTGAGAAATTATTCTGGGAAGAAAATATTGTGTATAACAGATAGTCTACCGTAGGTGGAGCTAAAGCAGCTGCGGGGAGTTGGTAATCTATGGCTGGCAAGATGACAACAGGCATATCAACTATTGTTGCACCCTATGCCACAGATGAGAAAAGAAATAAACAATATTAGATGAGATCAGCAGCAGCAGCAGCATAAGCCTTTAAATTCAAACTACATGGCCAGGCAGAGCTGTAGAGTACAACTCAAATTGAGAAAACTCCAAGAAAGAATTAACAGATTTCTATGATCAGCTATAAAGCAGATATCAGCAATTAAAAATTGGTGCCTGGACCCCAAAGAAAAATTGAGCAAGCGAGGAGCTTGCTGTGAAAGATACATGAAGCTGTTGTAAGGTAGACTTATCCACTTCTGTTAGCAACCAAAGCATCCTATAAATGAATCACACACCTGATAGTAAAATTTCTATTAATTAAATCAAAGTTACAATCATAATCACACCCCTCTCTTTCTGTCTCATCCAATTAATGGATCATACTGCCAGATTTTACTCCTTTCACTAAATAGAGATGACTGGAAGAAAGAAGTATTCATATAGGCAACCCAAGTAGTTAGGATTAAAGGGGGGAAAAAACCATAGGCACTTAATGTTCCAGGTAATTCAGTATATCCTAATTATTATTGAATTATGCACCCTGGTAACCACAAAGAGAAATATAAGTAGATATGCTGGTCTCTTTGTTATCAATTAATCAAACTGAAAAATGTCCTTGACCAGAAATGGGATGACCTATCCATCAAAATGTATAGGTTTTTATCGAAAAAGCATGAAATGTACCGAAAGAAGCATGGCGGTCTCTGCTCCCTGAATTTCCTTGAAGGTAATATATGCAACTTGAGATAGCTCATCTTCACTGTAGAGTGCAGAAAACTTAGCACTTAATCTAGAAAAGTAGAAATGCACCAAAAGAATGACCAAATACCTTTGCATTTCAATATATTGAATGTCACCAGAGAAAGAGAAAAATTCCTTGACATCCTGCTGCGATGCTTGGAGTGAAACATTGGTGACCTTAACTGTCTTTGCCTTCAATTATCAAAAGAATGAACTAGTGTAAGAAAACTTCAGCAGTAGTAACGGACCTTCTATTCTTCTTCTTTTGTTAGCTTGCATAATTACATAACCTTCACACAATATAGATATTGAATAAACAAGGAAAGAAATAGATCTGGTTTAGGTCGAGTAACCACACGATCAGTTATATCTGATAAAATTCAGTCAGCTAAAGAAAATATATGCACCAAAAACAATTAATCCTTCTTATTCCACTTCTAATGACAGAAGCTGATAAAAAAAAGTAAGAGGAAGTTACAACAAAACTGACACACGGCTAAATTATTTCAGTGAGAGGACTATAATGAGTAAGAAATAAGCAGACAGAGAAACAAGAAGATTTCTTCATATAAGGTTAGGACAAAATAAAAAATGGACTCTTTCTCTTACAACAAATGAATTATCAATCAGATATCAGGCAGATCTCATGTAATGACTTAGCATAACAAGGCTGAAATCCCTACATAAAGAAGATCCACTCTTAGACCATGTCATGAAGCACAGAGATACAGGAACTGTCCGAAACTACCTTCAGATTATCCTAAAGAATGAGCAGTCCAATACATCATCTTGAAGATAAACAGCAAAAGACTTCATTCTTAGGTGGCGGTCAGAGTGAAAACTTGCAGATATTTATATATGGTAAGTATATAAAGTTAAAATTGATGCATATTCTATACTTATATCAAGTATAATAAATGGACTCGAAACTGTCACATACCATGCAAAGACTAAAAAACCACCTCTTCTACACAGATGCCTGTATATAACCTTTAGCATCGTCCACAAAACTCTTAGGAGATTTTCAATATATGAATAAGTGTAACTTGGGTGGGATTTATACTATTGATCTCGCAATCTTTCTGGAATTGCAGAGGGATTTCTTTTCTCGACTCCATACACTAAACCAAAATGCATAAGTATAAACTTCACCACTGCAGACCAATTCTATAATCAAACTTATTACGACATTGAGCTTACCAACTTTCATATACAAGCAAGCCAAGTGAACAAAGAAATAATCTCAAATGAGATCGTCCATATAAAAGTATGACTTATAGATAGTGTAGATCCATTACAGTAGCAGCTTTACTTTACAGCACAATAACTAAGTTCATTATGATACAAATCAAATGTGAATCCTTAGGCGACTTACGATTAGCCAAATGAAAGTAGCATAAAGTTAGTACAAGAGGAAGCAATCACGTTATATTTTTTGACGCTTTCAACTTAAACATGTCCTTATGATCGAAATAACAACTGCAAAATATCTTCCTCGCTTGTTCCGATCTACAAAATAGGTTAAATGCAAGCATATCTGGTGCACATTTGATTCGATAATGAGATCGCAGAAGAAAAACTCGACTAAATTGAATCACTACAAACTAATGCCATGTTCTAACTGGTTTACATGTCGACCAAATCTTTTCACGCTAAAACGATTTTTTCCCCGTCCGTTTCGATCATTGTTCAAAAGATTGAAGCGGACCAGGATCCCTTTCTTATATCAATGCCTAAAATCTTGACCGTAGACTTCATCTAAGACTTGCACCCAATAAAATCACAATTTTTTCCGAGAGAAATGCGGACACAGATCAATTCCAACAAACTATGAACAAAAGGAATGGGATCAACGACATCGAAACTCTATAAATCGAACAAAAGCAATGCTCACCGACATAGCTATCGAAGGTGAAAACCCTAACGCTGGATCGGACTTCGGAGAAGGAGAAAGGAGGAGAAAGCTTTCGCTCGCCCGAATCTCGGCGCAGTTGGACGGTAGCCGTGTTGTCTCTCCCCTTTTATTTATTACTGCAAAGAGGTTCAACCGTTCAATGCCCGGTTCCTGGATCCTCTTTCTAATTTCTACAGGATATATTTCCCATTTTACCCTCGCGGTTCGGGGTAGCAGAAGGTGATGGCGCTGACGTGGCAACGTGGGTTGCACGAGTATCGACTATTTTTCCAGTGGATTGACCGACTTTAAATTTCCACGTGTCCGCCGTTCTTGAGGGCCATGTTGTATTAGTTGGCCCATTATCGGGCTCGGCCCATGGATCCGGTAGAACAGAACCCGACCCGCTCCTGCTCCTACAGTAGTTAGTTCTTCGCCAACACAAAGATAGATCAAATCGACAGGGTTCCAACCCGAGAAGAGGAGAGGAGAGGAGAGAAGAGGGAAGAGCAAGATGGTGAGGAAGGCGAAGGTCGAGTTCGATGAGAGCCCCCCCGATGATTTCGATCCGAAGAATCCCTACGGTGATCCAGTGGCGATGCTGGAGCAGAGGGAGCACTTGGTGCGGGAGAAGTGGATCCAGATCGAGACGGCAAAGATCATACGCGAGAGGCTTCGCTGGTGCTACCGCATCGAGGGCATCAACCACCACCAGAAGTGCCGCCACCTCGTCGAGCAGTACCTCGATTCCACTCGCGGCGTCGGATGGGGCAAGGATTGCCGTCCACCCGAGCTCCACGGTACCAATCCGACAACATCCTTTGGTTTCTTCTTTGATTTCTTTAGACGTTTGGAGTTGATCTCTGATTCGTGGGTTTTGATTTGATGTCTAGGGCCGAAAAAGGATCTAGAGTAGTTCTGCTTGAAGGCGCAGAGGTACTTTTTTTTCTTCTTTCTGTCTTTCTTCTAATTTTTTATGCTATTTCTATGATTTCTTCTGTTTTGGGACCGTTTCTTGATATGGGTTGTTTGTGTTTTCGATTCTCCTGCTGCTATTATGAAAAAATGGATTTTGTTAGATAAAATGATTGCGCTTGCGGCGTGCAAGAGTGAGGCGATGGGAAATTTGTTTCTGCAAAAGTTTGTCCACAATCTTTATTTTTTAATTAGAGATTTCTGTATGAACCAAAAAGAAAAAGGATTTTTTTCCTGGTGTTTGAAATGGAGATTGTTTTATCCATGGGACGGTTTTGAGTGCACTTAGTGTTTTCCTTAAGAAATGTGAGCTGCTCTCTATCTCATTAATCATGAATACGGTTTTAATCTTTTCAATGTCTCAGTTTCTACATGGTACCAGGCATTGCCTGGAATGAACATAGATTGCTATAACTATAGGATTGAGTGGTATGTTGTAACTTTCTCAATTACTTATCCAGGATGTATGTTCCAAATTGTAGAGTTCCCTTTGTGACGAGGCAGAGTAGATATATTGGGAGCCCTGCATAGTTTTTTTCGTAATTCTTAGAACTTCCCTTCCTTTGAAACTCGTAACAAATCATCATGGATCCTGACGGGTTTTAGGCCATCCTGTGCATCCAAAACTCAGGCTTTTATCACTACGCTCCTATGGAAAATTGCTTTCAACTTTTCTGAACTATATATAAGTTATATGATTGTTTTCGATTTCCTACTAGATTCTGGTTGTGTTGATGCACTATTTTATCTTCCATACTTGTAGTTGTATTTGTTTCTCTTTCTCATCAATCTTTAGGTGGACTGAATTGAGCAAGAGTTCACATTGGTGAATGGAATTCAACTAGTTTGTACTGTTTTCTGATTCTTTTTATTTCTCTGGTACAAGAAGCCTTACTGATCAATGAACATAAATATTTGAGGAATAGATAGCCAATCTCCATGGTACTTGTACTTGAAGAATGAATATGATCCTATGATTAGAAGAGGAAACTACTTGTTCTGGGAGGAAGAGAATTGTGCACAACACACAGTGAAATGAAATATAGTTGATGGTTGAAAATGATGTATGATAAGTCTATACTGGAAGCATCAATGAATACCTTAGAACATACAAATTTGAGAATCATTTAGATGAGAGTGTATGTGTAGTGTGATTTGGTTGGAATGAGAATGATTTAGACTTAAATTAAAAATTGACAGCCAAGAAATATACCACAATTGGATTGTACTAAGAATGGTTAGAGTTAGATAAACGAAATGAGTTGGTGCTAAGTTATGAACACATGCTTGGGCAAGTATGGGTTTGTGAAAGGTGTGGTATAGAACTATAGACTATTGCATGTACGGGACCTTAGGAAGTGAAGAAATAAAATGCAAACTTATGAAGATGAGCATACTGGAAATGAGATGTTGACATCAAATGCAGGGGTAAAGATAAGGAAGGATAGAGTGACCTTAGAATAAATATGGCTTTACAAGACAACAAGTGGGGAGCCGAGCTTATGTACCATTTAACATGCTTATGTGTTTATAATTAAACTAAAATTATTTCCTCGTTCTTGATTCAGTGTCTTGATAGATGAAAAAAAGGGGCCGCTATTAAGGTGACTGCGTTGTTAACTTAATACCTTAAGCCGAATTTTACATGCTTGAAAAGATAATCTCCTTGCATTTCTCATTTGCAGGTGGTCGAATGCAGTGCCAGCCTGCCAGTGATTAAGTGGATTGTCTTCTCATTTGTTCCTGATCTCCTTTTCTCTTTGCACAAGTCACTTGTTGAACTTTTAATAATGAATTGTCTAGAGAAATTACAGTCTTCTCAAATGTTAAAAGAGCAAGACTCTGAAACCTGCCTTGTGCTACTGGCTTTCATATTTAAATTTTCGTCGCGTCTATATTCTGGTGCAGCAAGAGATTGCAAGTAATAACAATCACTATTGCTGCATGAGTTACTACTCACAAGCTGCTAGTCAATTGGTTGATAGGAGACGTGCAAGTTTTATCTGTACGCTCCATCAAGTTGTAGATCATTTCTGGCCAAAAATAATTGTTAAATAGTATCTTATAAAGGAAGTTAATTTAATATAGTCAATCAAATTTATTAAAATACTACTTTTAGATGAACATTATATTAATACTGTTATTCTCTGAAGAAGAAACTATATAAATATATACGTAAAATCTGAAAATGAAAACTGAAGCCTAAATAAAGCACCTGCAAACGTAGTTACTATCTCTCTACAGTTCACCGTATTATTATTGATCAGACTAGTTGGGCCTCGTCGACCAGTCCCTTGGTAGAACAACCACCTTTAATGGCCACAAAAGGGTGGCCCAACAACTCCCCCACAGTACCTCTCCTCCACCACTCCTTCTCCAGGCACCTCCCCACGAAGCTCCTCATCTCCGGCGACGTCGCCGCAGCCGCCTTCGTCTGCGTGTCTCCTAAGCACACGGCGCACATTAGTGCCGCCAGGTCCGGCCTCTCCCCCTCCCCAACCAGCGGGTGCCGTCCGACGTGGCACTCCATCACCACCACCCCGAGAGCCCACACATCCCCGGCGAACAACGCCCCGTCGTCCCGGGCGCCGCCGAACCCCTCCGAGTCTAACCTCTCCGGGCTCATGTACGCGCACGTGCCGCCGCACGTGTCCCCGCCCGGAGCTTTGCCGACCACCCGGCTGGCCCCGAAGTCGGCGATCTTGACCTCCCCATGCCGGCTCACCAACAGATTTGAGGGCTTGATGTCGCCGTGGACGACGCCGACGTCGTGGAGGTACTCCAGACCGAGGAGGACGTGCCTTGCCACGGCGGCGATCAGGGCTTCCGGGAGTCGCCCACGGCGGCGGAGGACGTCGAGAAGGGATCCCCCGGCCATGTACTCGAGGAGGAGTCCGAGGCGGCGGTCGCCGGCGATAACGGCGTGGCATCGCACGACGAAGGGGGAGCTGAGGCGGGGGAGGAGGTCGGCTTCCAGAACGGCGGCGGCGGAACCGACATGGAGGAGCTTGAGGGCGAATACGGCGCACGTACGGCGGTGGCGGACCTTGTGGACCGTGCCGCCGCCTCCGTGGCCGATGACGCGGAGCAGCTCGAGGTCAGCGAGTGGGTCAGCGGTCACGTGAGAGGGAGATGGTCGAGGAGAGCTGGAGAAGCCGGGTGATGGGGGTAACAATTGGAGGCGAAGTGGTTGTTGGTGTCTTCTTTCTCTCACCATCGCCATTGCTTCTACTCTCTATCTCTCCTTCTCCCTCTCACTCTCTATCTAGCTTTAATACTGAGGGGAGAGAGAGAGGGGTGCGGGGGAATGCGCACGTGCGATGTGGGAGGAAACGATGAGCTGTGTGGGAGGACACGTGCGGGAAGGAGATCCGAGGACGCCGGGGGCATTGGGAGAGAGTTCCATTATTGACGGAGATCTTCGCTTGGAAGTTGGAAGTACTAATGTCTCTAACCACGCACGTGCTCCATTTATTTCTCTAAAAACTAACTGTCAGGGGTGAAAAGGTAAATTTAACTTATACGTGTACGTCCAACTTGTAGATGTACGTCTAGTTGAATAGTTTCTTTTTAACCGACCTAATTCTCTTTTAACCGCTGTACTATCATTCTCTTTTGTACTTGAACTTTTATATTATCCACATATATTTTCTAAACTAATATATATATATATATATATATACTTTTGAACAAAAAATAATAATAATTATATGAGCCTTTAAATTAAAAGACTTTTTAATTCAAGGGGTACATAAGATTCAGAGAGTATATAGGAAAAATAATAGTATTCTACTATATAAGCATTATTCCTTGGTGAATTGTTTTTGTTATAAGAATAAATTGATCGAGTTAGCAATTTACAAAGGAGAAGCACTATCTTGAGAAGTGCTTATATTGCAAAAACTCACCTAGTAAAAACTTACCTAAGAAACTTGAGAAAAGTTCAAAACCTCTCTTTAAACACTTATTATTCTGCTACATAAATTACATAAGTACTGTCTGCAAAGTAATAATGAACAGAATTTATTGGTACCTCTTTGCTTTTATATTCACTGACCAATTTACAACAAAAGGTGGGGCTTGATCCAAAATAGATGAAGAATGTCAGTTTCTTGATCAAAGAGAGTTTTTCAAGGATGAGTACAAAAGGACATTCACATGCTCCTTTGGGAACATAAGTCATTACGTGCATCAAAATAAGATCAAGCTGATACCACTAGTCTAGTCGATCATAATGGGACTATTGAAATTCTGACCATCTGCATTACTTACAACCATAGATGGAATTTCTCCTCTGAGAATTTGTGCTCTGAACTTCAAATTTTTGCTGTCCATCAGTTCGAAGACACAACCATCTCCGATCTTTAGATTATTGTCAATAGCAAAAATTTTCCACCCGGTCTCAAATTTCTTTAAGAGGCAATTCCCACGATATTTCATCTCCCAAGTCCTATTTCCGCAAGAAATGGAGATATGGACAGAGCAGGATGGAAGAAATGGATGGAACGCCTTCGGAATGACCTAATTTCAACCAGAAAAACAGGGTCAATAAAACTTCGGAGCAGTCCTAAACCATAGCAGACAATTTTATGGCATAACACTTTGATAACAAGTTTACAATCTTACGCAATATACTACACTATCTATCCATTCTTAGTGCTCTAACTTGTAAGTCTTATAAGCTACACTAACATTAGTCAAGGTCACCCTAACAGGTCCAAGGAAGTAAGACCCACAGGTAATCCTATTCTCCAAAGCCAAGTTGATGCAGATAGCAGGTGGTTATCACATCAGACGGCTTCCTTCATATTGACCTGCTGACCTATGGTAGTATCAACCTTCCATCCAGACACCGAGGGTGAGAGGGTGACTCAACAAAGTCGTCGGTCAACAAGTAGATTGGCTAGACAATTCCATATGAAGTTGCGCGAAACAAGAAATATGCAGGCTACACACAAGGCAAATCTAATCTAGTCATATATACAGTTAGATGTTACCAGGCGAAAGGGTGCTTGGACTTGAGACTTGGAAAGGATGCATGTGAAATATGGATATCCTGAAAGCGGAACAATTGGATTTTGCACTTGTTTGCGTTTTGTAGGCCCTGTTGATGCAGTGATGGAGTCATGAGAGCCAATAACCTTCTTGTTCTTGCTGGAGTTCGATCCAGGGAGCTGACCTGCATAAGAGACTTCCAAGGATCAGTTCTTTAGTAACTAAGATACTAATAAAAGGCCAACATACCAGAGAGGTAAGTAGATCTCAATCTTTTCTGAGTTGCCTTTTTCTCTACTTAAAGGGTTATATCTATTATAAATACTTAAATAATATCTGACATGTCACAAAGGTTTATTGCATATCTCTAAGAGATAGACATGTCTACTACTCTACCTGCAAGGTTGCAAGATCCCTGCATGGAAAAACTCTGATCTCGCAGACCATTTCTGGAATCTTGAGTTTGAGTATTCAAATCACATAGTGAGGGATTTGACTGAGACAACATTGAAAACAAGCATAAAATGGTTATACAAACAAAGTTTTATGCACCTTAATAAAGAAAACCTGAAATAAAGTATATGATGCTTTCAAACAAAAAAAATTGTGCAAAAGTTCCACCTTCCTGAAGGTGAACTGTTGCTATTGGAATAACTAGAATTGGAATAACTAGAATTAGGTGAACTGTTGAAACATTCATTTTATTAAACACAAGGTCATAAACATTCAATAAGAAGGAATAACAGAAAACAAGGAGGTTCTATAGAGATGGATTAATGTGATGCTATAATATGGCTATACATACTATAAATTTGACTAAGTTTCCTACAAGCTATGGGAAAAGCCCAGTTTTTCTTAAGCTAAATAGTTCCTAGTAAATGACATCTTCATTCATCATTACTTCAAGTGCGTTTATGCCGGACTTTAAATCATAATAACCAGAAAGACTTGCCTTAATTTCCATAACCATCTAATATGTTAACCTGCTAATAAAAATCAAACACATGTAAGAACCATTTAAGATGAGTGTACAAAATATCTGCATAATCTTTCAAACCTCACACCAATATGATGAACTTTCTTTCCTAGGTTTATTGGATACATTTTCAGATAAGACAATCTTGTAGAAAAGTCTCCGACCAGCTTCTGAATACCAAACCCCTGGTATAGTGGTATACCCAATTTACAACCCGCATATTCTATTGTTAGAACTTTAGATGCTCAACATGAGCGGGGAAATCCATCATATAAATCTGGTCACTGAATTTGTATGTGAATATCATCAGCTTATGGACAGAACTCATTATTATATTTAATATATGCGATAAAAAACATATATATCTCTACTAAATCAACAAAAGTATAACTTTATGCTCTGATCACTTTCTAGGCCCATTCAACCAAGAAGGAACTCACTAAACTGCCCCTAAACATGGAAGAAAGTCCAGTACAAGTAATACTTCTAAATTTTGGTGCCAAAAGCCAAAGCTTTTTCTCTATTTCTACAGAAGCAAGGTAATCAAATAGTGGATCAGAAGATAACTACTTACATCCTGACAACAATTTTATCGACTTTTTTTAAGGAAGAATATTATAGAATTGAAAAAGAAAAACAAAATCCTATCTTTCCTACTCTACTCTTTTAGGTCTTCTAGATCCCATTCCTCACCCAAATGCCATAAAAGAGGAAGACCAAGAAGAAAAGGAGAGGGGGGAAGAGAAGGAGAACAAAATGCCTTGCACTCTAATAGTTTTCAAATTGCCGCGAGATATATTTTGTTTCTCTCTCTCTCTCTCTCTCCAAAGAATCAAGGGAAAGAAGTAATAAAGATCCTTACCATCACCTCTTCTTTCGCTATCTATCCCTTCTGTGTAAAAGAAACCTAAGCAGAAACCACCAACAAAATCTTTCAACTTTAGGGAAAGAAAAGGAAAAGTTGAATAAGAACACCACCCAAATTTTACCCTCGAGTAGAGCAGAGAAAGCGCATAAAGAGTGCCAATTGGAATGGTATGGGTCCGTGGAGTAGCCACATTGGCGCGATGACGAAGGCGGCGGAAGCAACGATCGTCACGTGACCGCCACATATATAATGTATATATTTATTTTTTAAAATTAATAGATTCAAGTGTGAATTATGTACGTAAATTATGTCCACTCTCCCTTCTTTGTTAACACTAAAACTCTCTATTTTTATATCAAACGAAATTAGGTGAGTTATAAAACAACTAATTCAAATAGAAATTGTCGTCCAAGTACGTAACCTAAATTTATATTTAAATTTTAAAATAGACTAGACGCATAAAAAGATATTTGAAAAGATTAATTTAGTCTTAAGCTTAAGATTTCGGATATAACAAAGATAAACAAATAGAATGCACGTCTCTAAAATAGAAACCATCCCGCAGAATACGCAAGCCTTAATATATGTAGTCAGCTACAATTCACTGAGCTGGAAAGATAGAAGAAACAATTGGTTAACTATGGCAATGGAAGTCAACAGGTACACAACATCCGTGAAAGAGATACAACAATTACTGCCTGAAGACGACTGGTTTAATAAGTTAGTTCCTTTTCCCATTTCAATCAGAAGTTGCTTGTCTAAATACTAAGAATTGTAATTCTAAGCAAACATTGAAGACGAGAAGATGGTCTGATGAAAGGATACCAGACCGCCTTGTGACAAAAAAAAAACACATCAACTCTTGGGCTCTGATGAAAGAAGTCCCATTTGTTCCGTAAGATCCTTCATATTCTGAGAGTTATTCCATCCATTGTCTACTTGTTTCTGCATCTCCTTTGCTTCTGGTGTGCTCGACTCTGCCTCCTCTGCGTCAGCTGATGGAGGACTAGCTGCAATAAATTCTTCCCACAAAGAATCGATGATGCCAAAGAGGTTCTGTTCCTCATCATATAGAAGACCTTCCGTCTCAATCGGGACTGCTTCTTCGGCTTCTGCTGCAATAGGGTTTACATATGAATTTTGCAGCTCGGGCATAACAAAGCTTTCACCTGGGACATCGATGACACTGCCCTCAGGTACTATGTCTTGTAAGTCGGGAAATTGCGGAAGACTCATCTCAGGAGTTGAAGATAGAGCACCTACATCTTGCAATCCTTCGGATAAATTCTTATCTCCTAGGACAACAGGAGACTGGATATCAGAAGCAGCTGAAGATGAGCAGATGGCCGAAATCCCGGAGCTTGGTTTCATGCATTGAACATCTGAACAAGAAGGAACCTCTGCAAGAGTGACTCCAGAATTCTGAGTCGATGAATTGCTGTCAAAAATATCAGATGGTGGCATGAAATTGTCTAGTAGAAATTTATCGGAGTTGCTTAAAGATTCCAATCTAGGAGAAGCATCCAGCTTCAGGATCTGCATTAGCATCGCTTTCGCTGACTCATTGCTTGACGGTTCGTACTTGATAATTTGGCTATCAGGTGATGCACTTTCGATATTCAAACTGTCTTCTTGCTTTGGCAACCTCCTCCTTTTGCTTGCTGCAGCTATTCTTCTATTGCTATCCTTTTGTTGCACAAATTGAGAGAAAAAGCTGGGGCTCTGCATGGCCTTAGCTAAGAATGACATCATTTGCTGCTGACGCTGTTCCATTCCTTGAAGGCGTTTCCCTAAGGTCTGTAACTGATTATCTGCTGACTGTTGCTGCTGCCTCAGCTTGACCAGCTCCTGCATGAGTACACTCTTATCCCTCTTGAGCCTCTCTATCTCTTCCTCCATTCCAAACTTCCCTACCTCAACGCATGCGGCAACTGAAGTATTTGGAGGTTGAGGCTGCTGTGCCTGACCATGCACATGGGAGGGTTTTCGCCTAATGATTTTCTTCAAAAGATGTTTCTGCCCTCTTAAGAATCCCTCGTTCGCAAATTCCCATCGATCAGGATCAACCTTCCTAAATCCCTACTCAAAAGCACCAGCAACCAACCTAATGAAGACGATCAAGATAGAGTAAATGTAGCACATAAGAAGCATTCAATCTTTTCCTAAGGAGAACTCAAGCTGCAGACTCAAGATAAGTGATAAATCTACCACCATGGAAATAAAAGAACCAACTTATAGAATATCTCACCAATCAGAATCCAGGAAAAGGTCAAAACTAAGTGTGTGAGCATTCTAGCCAAGAAAGACATCAAATTTAACTCTACCTTTTGAGTTCCTTTGAGCAAAAAAAAGAAAATAGAAATCTAAAAAAATGGTTTTGCTGAAAGTTCTCTAACCTGATGTAGATAGATTGTATTTCTGTTAACAAAATTGTGGAAGAGAAACTACTTTGCTTGAAAAGTTTCAGAATCCATGTAGCTTATGAAAACCAGACATTAATAAGAGACCTTTATGACTTACTCAAGCATTAGCCTTCTCTGTCGTACTGTTGAGAATAATAAGTCAGAACAAAGCACCCTCTTAATAGGAATTAAGAACCCTTTATAACTTTAAAAGGCTGATTCTCGTTTCAAAAAAAAAAAAAAAAAGAAGCATTGTTAAGTATATCAAATAATTGGAAAGGAACTACGCCTCCAGGTTCAATCCATCTACGAATATATAATTTTCCTAATAGACAACATCGCGCTAGATTCCAAATTCCGATGAAATATACCAGATTTCATCTCATCAAGAGAACCCTGTATTATCCTTACAATCTTATAAGGGGATTCAATATCAAAAATGCCAAATCCTAGAGATCATTAATGAACTCTAATCACATTCAAAATCCAAGAACAAAACAATACGTATAAAGAATAAACAGGGAAGAAGAGCCCATACGTAGGTATTAAGCTGGCGAACGAAGCTAGAAAAATTATTGTGCTTGAAGTATTTGGGGAGGAGATCCCTGGAGAACTCGGGAGGGTTCCAAACCACGAAGCTGTTGTTCTCGCGCCCCCACGACACGATCTCGTCTGTCGCCGGGTCGTCCACCATGTCGTACGTCTTGCTCAAAAACGGCGGCGGCGCGCTACCGTTCAAGCTCGCATTCGCCGCCGCCGGCGGCAGCGACCCTCCTTCTCCGCTGCTTTCCTCACCAGCTGCGCCGCCGCCGTCCATCGCCCTCAGATCTCGCTACTGCCGCTATAACTCGTCAAGAGAACCGTTTTAATCGCATCAAATCGCCGACCGAGAGATGGAGAGATCAAAGATTAGGCGGAGAAAGAGCCATTCCTCTCTAGGTTTTTAAAACATTAAAATGGGTCGCTTAAGGGCAATGACGGCGGTGTTACGAAATTGACGTATAAAAAAAGAGGGGTCACTGTACAGCAATCAAGAAAGTCATCCGAATCAGACGGCTGAGATCTAATGATCTCAGGGGTGACTTCGATATTTGCTTAAGACTTTGGGGGTTATAGATTAGAGTGACAGCTGAGACAACGTACGAACGCGTAGGATATCCGTGCGTATGCCCGCATCGACCTGTAAGGAAGATAGACAATAACAGAGAATTACGGGATTAACCTTATCATTTTACTTCTTTTTTTCTTGAAAACATTTCTATTTGATCTAAAGAAATCGTTGTCACGTGCACCGCAAGTGCTTATTTGTAACCAAATAACCCGTTATCCATTCGTCTCTCTCCGTTATCCCCCCCCACCCACCCCCCCGCTCTCTCTCTCTGGCAAAGAAGAAAGAAAGAAGCAAATGGTCGTTCTTGTAGCACCCACTCTTCACTTCTTCGTCTCAGGAACTTTTGGAAAACCTTCGCATGGATACAGCTACCGGTCTCCCTTCAGGACTCCTCTGGTTCGCCACACGTCGCCAGTTTCGAAGAATCGATTCACCATAGTGGCTCTGATAACCGAACCAGATAATTTCGAGGTCGGACGGTTCGTCGGGAGCTATGGTTTCATGAACATCACCAGGTTATAAAACGTTTTCTCAAATTTTTGGAGAGTTCTACTGTTTCTTAGCTTAATTAGCTGTTTCTGCAGAATCGTGAGATACCATTTGGCATTTGGTCTTGGTTTTTACGATTTATCATACATTTCGTATCTTGGGCTAAATTGTGATTGATAAAGAATACAGCAATAAATCTCCTAATTCATGCTGTCTATCAGAAAAGAGGTAGATATTATTAGCTTAGTAGGTTTCAACATGGGACTTTCAATTGGAGTGTATAAGTAGATCTATCACATGGATTATTTCGTGTTGTTTAATGGTCAGTTTTGGGTGGTTATATGTGACATGGGTTTACAATCTCACCAAACAGTTACTCATCATTCCAATCTGGAGGGTTTTCGAATACTGGTAGGTTTCAGGAAGTTGCATCTGGGTATTCACCTGAGGAGATAGAGCGTTTGAGGGTCCAGGATGTCGGCGAGGGCCAAGTGAAGATCAGGTTCTTTTCTAGTACCAAGTCCAATTAACATATATCTCTTCATTTTTTATTAAGGAGATACTGATATTATTAATCACAGTTTTGCTGCAGGCTTTATGAGGGAAGAGTAATCCAAGGTCCACTAAGGGGAACTCGAGTTATATTAAAGGTACCATCAGCACACAGTACTCAGGAGCCATAAATCCCAAGAGTTTTCACTAATTATTGACTTCAACATATTGAATTTGTTCCATACTTCAATCATTATGCTCACGGCTGACCTTTTAATTAAGGTGTATCCTGGACAACGAGCTGGTGGTACTGAAGCTGATATGATGGCAGCCAATGAACTAAGTACTCATGCTTTTCTTCAAGTAAGTAAAAGCTCAAAGCTAAGCCAAACATATGATAATGACCTTTCTTTGAGTTCTATGTTTGAATCTAAAAAATAGATGTAGCATTCTCTGTAATTTGTCTTGGTATTCTACTTCTTGCAGAGTGACTCCAAAAGCATTTGTCAGAATATTCAATATTTGTTAGGAGCATTTGAGACAAAAACTGGGGAGCAGGTCTACTACATCAACAACTTAAATATATCTGGATATATTTATAGTTATTATAGAGATGAAAATGTTTTCTGTACAGTGGCTTGCTTTCCGTAATGATGGAAAATATAGTGCAGCAGACTATGCAAAAGTAACAAGTGAGGGTATTTCAAAGGGCATCTCCAGAGAAGGCCAGAACTTTTGGAACCCATTTGATCAACGACAGAAATTGAAGCTCAGGAGATTTTTTGTTCTCAAACTGCTTAATGGTGTTATGAATGGGCTTGCTTATATGCATGACCGTGATAGATTACACCAGAGCCTTGGTCCTGCTTCTGTTGTTCTCAAGTATATCATTTATCACATTTGAAATTTTTTTTTTTTTATTATTATCGTCTTCCACATGCCTCAGGCTAGAAAGATACCATGCAGTTGATTGAGTCATTTACTGTTTGACAGCACGATAGTGGAAAAAGATGCATCTTATCTAGTTCCACGACTCCGTGATTTAGCCTTCTCCGTTGATGTTGGGTATGCTGATCCTTTTCTTTACCTTAACTCTCATCTAAAACTATTTTGCTTCTGATGCTACTAAATCTGGAAGTTCATGGAATTAATCCTGCTGTCTTATAATGTTTTTAGAGCGAAGTCAGCTAATATTCTTGTCTGGTTGAGCATGGATGGCTTGAAGTTGTAGATGAACAAACTATGGGTTCTGAAGAGAAACCCAGTATTGACATTTTCAAACTATGGGTTCTGAAGATGAACAAACTATGGGTTCTGAAGAGAAACCCAGTAATCCATAGGTTAAAATTTTCAAATGGTCGATACTTTCTTAAAAGAGTCACGAGAATAGAGACTAAGGACTGATGTTAGCTACCAAGACTTTCAATACAATTCTATTGTCTATCCAAAGTTTTTTAAGCATAATTGCTTGAATAGTTTTCCCACTTCTCCATGCTACAAATTCAGCATGTAGTATCATTTATTGACTTGTCAGAAATTGTAGATTGTTTATTGACTTGTCAGAAGTTGTAGATTGTTTATTGACTTGTCAGAAATTGTAGATATTCTTCTGTCGGAGTAGGATCATTATCAGAAGGGCTATGGCGCCGAGCATCTACAGCAGGTGCCTTGACTCCTTTGGAAAAGCGAGCTTTTGGGATTGCTGATGACATGTAAGACTAATATGAAATTTTATGCTACAAAGCACACCATGTCATGCATTTTACAATGCAGAAAAGCAAAATTTCCTTGCAGATACGAAGCAGGGCTTCTTTTTGCATACTTGGCATTTATTCCATTTTGTGAATCAGGCATTATGGATGCCATTTCCTTGCAGGTGGGCATTGTTTCTCACCATGTCATGTTTTTTATAATGCAGAAAAAGCAATTTTTCCCCTAATGCAGTTAATATTCTAATAAATGGAAGTGCAATCTTGCAGAGACTTTTTGAAAGCACTTTTCAGCTTGACCTTGATGCTGCAAGAGAGTAAGAAGTCTATCATTTCATTCATACAAATAATTTGTCATGTATGTCTGTCTCGTTCTTATTCCAAAATGTAGAAGAATGCTCAGGCATATTGGCCTTGCTATGGTTCTTTTAAGAGCAAAAATTGCATATCCTATTCCAAGAAATGCTGTTCCAAAGTGGGAGTAGTTTGATGCATATCTCATTCGTAGTCCTTTCAGCACTGATGAATTAACCTTCCAAAACAGTCAGTTAAGATGGTAGATCCATTATTCTGCTTCTTTATTAGCATTAAAAATCCAGTGCCACAATATTCAACAGCAGTCTAAGATCCATTTTCAAAAACTTGCCTCTAGATGGGAAGTCTATAAATGATGATCTTCAACACTTACATTGCCTAGAATGTCACATACCGTCATTCATGTCATATGCATATCAGAACCTATATGAAGCAATTTCAATAAATCTATAGACTTATACGCCACAAATAGTACCAAACTGTCATGTAAGAATCTTCAAGCTGCTGTTGTTTTTTTTCCACATGTATTTGATGCATTAGAATGTATTTGATGCTTGAATTTCAGATATTTTTAACTTCTGATGAAGACAAATAGCTAGGTCAATCATCAATTAGGAAATTAAGATAGTCCACCATCAGAGTTTGCTTGATAGGTTGGAGTCAGTATTCCTAGAGAATGATACATAAAATCTCTTCTCTGTTGCCAGATTTGATTAAGAAACTAACTAGAAAATACAGAAATGAGAATCTATTGTTGTTTCAGCCTTTCAGGGTAACACAACATCTCCTCTTACTTTCTCTAGTGGTCCATATAATAGTGTAGAAGTGATTTAGATCCACATACTTTTGTAGGTATTGTCTAGCAGATGACCGTTTATTGGAAGCTGTCAAGTTTCTGGATCTAGGTGATGGTGCTGGCTGGGAGCTGCTTCAGGTTTGGTTATCAATTAATGCAAGTACTTATGAAAGCCACCTGTCTGATGGATTGCAAATAATTGTGGAAAATGACTGTTTCACACAATACTTCCTATGATCCTTACACGATCGAGTTTCTTTGCACAGAAATTATGAAACTCTGATGCCATAGTTCTCACTGAAATTTTCTATAAACAGCAGCAAATTCTCCAAATAATATACTTCTCACAAGTAATGTGATCTTCATTATCTTCTTTCCACAGTCCACACTGTACATACTCCATTGGGGTTTTCTGTTCTCTTTACTAGTGACCAATGCATGAACCTGATCATCTTATCTGATGTCTTACTAGATATCTCATGATACTACCCTTTAGGCTTCATTTTTATCCTCTTGATGCCTCACTGTAGCTATTATCTAAGTCTTTCTTTTGCAAACTTTACTAGAATACTTTCTTTCCCTACATGTTACTGTTTGACTTCTTTATTCTATAAACACAAACATCGCATGCCATTTCTGAATCTTGGCGCAGGCGATGCTTAATCCTGATTACCGTCGACGACCAATTGCTGAAGCAGTATTGAACCATCGATTTATGACTGGAGCTGTACTATGAGTGCGGTCGTATAAGCATTTAGATTATTGATCAATGACTAATGGTGGCAATGAGATCTACTCCGTATGCTTACATATGTATTGGTGGTGGATTCAGTTGAGAGAACTCATTTTCCAAGGGCGGACAAGCTTCAAGCGTTTCTACAAGCATGTACAGAATAAGTGACTTGCTAGGATTGTGAAGACTTGCGTATGACAAGTTCTGAATTTTGTTCTAAAATTTCTTAGCTTGACACGACAACCATTAGTCATAAAATATTTTGTTGTAAAATATCTTAGCTGACATGGAGCATTGAACCTGTTTATGTCTTAAGAGTACTAATAAAGGAATATCAATGCTTGGTTCTTGCACCTTTGGAAGGTTCATCGTTGTTCAATGTCTTCAATCGAATTGGAGGGACTCAAACTTCATGTAATTTTACTAAATTCTTCATTTTCTTTGCTCCCTTGCCTGCATTTCTTTTTCTTTGCTTGCATGACACTAATCGTCCTACTAACTCTTACATCCTGCATCATCATCCAGATTAGATAATCGCAAACAGAATGATCACTTTAGCTGTGGAGTTCAGCACGTGCATATTCTCTCTTCAAGTTCCAGTCTTAGATGGCTGTACTGATCAACCAAACAAGTAGGATAAAAAAATAGTGTGAGGCCGTTTGATTTTATGTATTTGAAAAAACTACATCTGCATATATAAGATATAACATAAAAATCAGTTTTCTAATTCATAGATCCCATAACACTAGGTACAAAGTGCTGTCTGTTCAATCAAAATTTATTGAGGTTTCTGTCTTTAGAATATTCTTGAAGATGATACAAGACTTCCATTTACATTGATTTCTTATTTAATGCTATAGATGTGTATCTTGAAATACATAAAACCAAACTGCCCCTAAGCAATTGATTATTTTTTATTATTTGTTATTATACACAATCATCAGCACTCTTCACTACTTCACTCGTAATTCTTCAGCCGCTACTAGAAGCAATTGCATTTGCAGACCTTATAGGATTTTAATCAGCAAAGAATCGTCGCGGAGAAGTGCCAAATATGCTCATCTCTCTTTTCAGAATTTGATCTGTATCTTTAGTTATTGAGGATAAAATAACTCTGAAAAAGGAGAAGAATCTTCATTAAGGATCTGCGGTGTGTTGCTTGCAACCACTGGGACCGTAGTGCTGAGTGCTCCTCCTGACGATCTTCCGACACAATGCGCAATAATGATTTTGGCATGCCCAACAGAAGATGTGATTATTATTACCAACCTGGTTGTGTTCCCCCAACAACAGTAGTCTGTTAGTCATTTTCATCAAACAAATAATAGATGATTGCAGAAAACCAATAGTACATTTAAAGGAATAAAACAAAGGAAAATATATATATATAGCATGATACTATATGTATGTAATACTACCAGAGCAACTAATTGACTATGCCTATGTTGAATCACAGTGGCCACCCTCCAAATTGATGACCCAAATTTTCACTCTGCTGGGTTATCCAACAACACATGCATACCAAATTCATGCCAACTGAAACATACCTAAAGTGTGAATCAAATTTGTGCTATTACAAAAATACCATTCATTTAATTCTTGATTCATTGGAGACAACTCCAAGAAGAAAAGAACGACCTCCAAAATAATGACCCAAAATTTCACCCTCCTATGTTATCCAACAATACATGCATGCTAAATTCAAGTCAATTGAAACATACTTGAAGTGTGACTTGTCCTACTACAAAAATACCATTCATTTAATTCTTGATTCATTGGAGATAACTCCAAGAAGAAAAGGACAAAGGAGTCAAAAAAAAATTTAGGGATGAGAGCAAACATGAAGAACCAAGAGATTAGTATGCAAATAGAGAAGTTTGGACAAATATGTGAGCAATAAACAAAAAGGGTAAGGAGCCAGGACAACAAATCTAGGTATTCATTAGTTTCAAAAGTTCAGAATGCCTGATAAAATATATAAAAGGACAAAACCGAGCTACCAGATTTCTGGAGAAAGAACATAATACAAATCCAAGTAAGTTCCAGTTAGAAGAGATTCCTAATTTGCAGGATTGGGCCAGGGCGAAGTTAAATCTTTGATACTTAATACATAGTCAACTTTTGCCTTAGTCTAAGATGGTATTATTGAAAGACATGACCGTCTACTCTATACAATAGGTTGTTTGCCTATGTGAAGTAGAGTCCTGATACTTTTCTGAAACTGAAGCAATAGTGTAAACTGCACAATCAGTTAATCTATGCTAACCTTCACATTTAGCTGACGACAATTGGGACAGGGATGACTGAGATTAGGGAAAAGTTCAGCTTGTATCTGCCCAACAACTTGCCGCGCATTCATATGCATCTCCCATCTCTGAATCTCTTCATGTGAAAAAAGTTCACATCCTTCCCTTTAATGAATAGTAATTTTAGTCCTACTGAGTGAAACATGCATATATGTAAATTTAATCATCAAAATCTCCCAAATAATCTACCTGAAATGATCATATCCATCAATTGCTTTGTTACATCGGTAGCAAAAGTACTGTCCGCAGTTCTGACAAACCATTTTGTTGCAGCCTTCAGTACGTGATATAGCCATCTTACATGATGGGCATTGTTTAGCATCACGAAGTGCCTCCCGGACACTTAGAATTTCATTTATCACCTCACGCTCTCTCCGCAATTGGTCTTCCTTCAGACGGGATGAATTTTGGCGTTCCTGTGGCCAAGAAAGATATGTCAATTGTCAAGAATTAACAATAAAATATTAGAATGAAAATGTCTTAATCTATCATAAAGGAGATTTCTGAAATCTATTTCATGGAATAAATTAAAAACAATTAATTTGAGAGAACCATGCTCCATTATGTCTGTAACAATCGCAGATCCTATTACTACATATATTATCAAAAATCTAAACTAGATATATCTCATCTACCTGTCTCTATATTCCCTACATCTCTCTCCCTCATAATTCAGATCAATAACTAGGTGAGCAAAGGTAATGTTCTAAGATATAAATTCCATATATAATACATTACATTCTCCTCGATATATTAAACGTTATGTCACCTATATACTATGAGATTCAGGCGTGCAGGAACCAAATTGCATGTGGCAAGATTTGGAACATGATCTATGCAATAACTAAGCATGGACTTTCTGTTGAAATATTTGGAGAAAGCATACAGGATAATTCCAGGTAAACTTGGAATCATTAGTAACAATTGGTTTCACCTTCAAGCATATCAGAATAGAGAATTTAGATGAGTTAGATACATCTGACATCTGGGATCAAAAGATATTGTAACATGTGGCTGAGCAAAGAATGCAAAAATGAAGCTCTTAAAGTCTTAATAGATAGCTGCATTTGCTACCTGCAAAATGAGAAGCTTTGCTTCCAGAGACATACAATTCACCCCTACATGGCGACGTTCTCTGCAAAGAGAGCAAAAGCTGAAGAAACACTTTGAACATTGGGCATGATGATCCTCATCTTCCAAACATGCAGTTTCACATCTTGGACAGTAAACTACATCAGCCATCGAGTCCAATGTCTTTTGAAGAATTAATGATTCCCAGCGCTCATAGTCTTCATCATCAAGAAGCCTTTTCAATAAATTAGGTGGAATGAGACCTCCACACTTTGTATCGGGGCATAGCAACTTAGTTACAGTGCCTTCCTTAACGTGCATGCTAGAGTAAGTTTCCATGCACTTCCAACAAAAGTAATGTCGACATGGAAGTTTGATGAATTCTTTACCTGATAAATAAAAACATGAAATGTAAAGTGGTATGCCAGAACATCTTCATATAGGTGAAAGCATTTCCAAAGCTATTGACTTTTAAACTCTTAGCATTAAAGAAGAGACAATACTTAAACAAGATACTTCTTGGTTCTTTGTGGATTGCATATATAAAATATGATTAGTGATAACATAATTGTTAATGTGTGGAAGAAAGTGGAGTGAGAAGTGAGTTCTCTACTCTAAAATCTGATGAAATCAACTTTGCCGATGTTGTAATTTGTGCATATAACTACAATACATAGGATTTTTTGAAAGTCTATCATTTCTAGTGTTTGGATGAAGAAAGTGGAGTGAGAAGTGAGTTCTCTACTCTAAAATCGTCCAACTTCCCTTATTTCACTTCTTATTATAAAAGGGGAGAGTGACACTTTTCACATTTTTATATACTACATGTCATCATTAATTATAATAATTACTCACTTTCACCATTTCCTTAATGACATGACCTCATAATATTTGAAACTTGAAAGTAACATAATGTATACATTGTGCAAATACTGACACAACAAGCTGCATGCCTTCATGATTATGGAGTAAAGAAAAAGTATTACCTGTATACCCATTGAAACAAATGATGCACTGATATAGATTATTGAGAAAAGCTTCATGACACTTATCATCATTATAGCTAATCATTAAGGGAATGACCAACTCTGGTGGAAGGCATCCTGAAATGGCACGGTTGTCTCCAGTTTGTAATATATCATTCAAACCTAATGTTACTCCTTTATAAAATTCAAGGTAAGAAAGGGAAGAGCTGTGCAGCCATTCAACCCATTGGTATATAACTTCCTGCCCTGGTTGCTCTGTCCAGATGGAATCTAGCTTGTGACAAAGAGATGAAATCTTCAGCTTGTCTAACCATTCTACAGTGATTGTGAAATAGGGAGGATGATGACTTGGATATGACTGAGGTAATAAACACGTTAGCAGAACTGGGGGCAGATATTGAACGTTAAAAGTGTACACAAATTCATCAGAGTTATCTGGCCCTGGCGTGCCGACAAGATCTACTCCAGATTTCAACTTTTCAGTTGAATAAAGCTTTGCAGATACATTGATGGCATCAGAAACTTCATAATGTACATAAACCTGCATGGAAGAAATGAACATCATTTATGTACTCACTTGCAAGTAATAAGCAACAGTACAAGTTATGGTAAAACCTGAAAACATCGTAAACCTCCTTTCCTATGAAACGTAACAACACTATTTCCATATATTGCTTCCAGTGCTAACACCTGAAAATAAGATGTTAAATATGAAAACAGGTAGATATGTGATGCTAAAAAAAACCCAAAATCTAGGTTGTCAATACAATATAAGGAAATGATACAATTGCATAAGATTATTCTACTCAAATTCCAAATTCCTTACTCATTCCGGTGAATTAAGATACAGCAATGTACCACCATAATTATTATAGAATAAATTGATAGATTTTAATGAATTATGTCATTACCTCATCCTCTTGAAGCTGATCGTTGGTTCGTATCTCTTCTTCCGACAACTCGGGCTCTTCCCCACTAATCCTAATTTCCTCCAATCTCTTTACCACCTCCTCCAAGTGTCCAACTTTCCGCGATTCCACCTCCTCGCTTGAAGTCAGATCGCACCCAAGGGTGGATTCATCGCTTTCGGGCATACTCAGTCGAGAATTCTCTTGGACTTCTGGATCGCGAGAATTGGGACTTGGTGTCAATTCCGAAGTTGGCGCGACCGCCGGCGGGGAAGCGTGACTTAGCTTTTGACCGTTTGTTGAATCAGATTTAGCCGCCATGGATAGCCCTTGCCTTGGATTCCGACCTTTCCGAGAAGAGGAGGAGGCGGCGGCGGTAGAATAGAAGTCGGAGTCACCTATTTTATTTCCTCCAGCTCTGGTTGTTTACCATTTCTTCTACTTGTGTAGTTGTGTTGACCGAGTTAGCAGGTTGTGTTTCTTTTTAAATTCGGCCTGAGAAGACCAAATCATTGGAGGCCCAATGAGAGCAAGAGTCTTTCACGGGCTTGGAGGCCCATTTGTTAGGATAAATTAACTGTGAGCACGTTGCGACTCGTTCGCATTCGCAAACGCGAAGAATTGACCTCGAAGAGAGCAGCATCAATGGTCGTCAGAATAAGAAGAAGAAGAGATCAATAGAGGCAACGAATACGATTCCGGTCGGTGGAGTGATTCCGCATAGAGATCCCCTCCAAGGCTTACTTCTTTGGATTCTTCTTCTAGGGATCAAGGCACCAGCTCCGGTTCCATTCTTTCCTCGACGGAATTCTAAGGTGAACCTCGCGTTCCTCATGGTTTTCTTCTTTTCTCGTGATAGATTTTGTGGGTTTCTGGAGAAATAATTGTTGGAATTCTATGAGATCTCGGATTAGATGATGTGTTGTCCTTGTATCACCAATTGAGTTATCAAATAGGGTGATCTGGCGTTGTGGGTTTAGATTAAGATGGGCATAGGACCATCTTAGGGTTTGTCCTTTGGGATTGGGATGATCGACAAAGCCTATATTGGGATCAAATTGCCACCTCCCAGTTGTTGGAAACAAGAAGTTGACATTATTCGTCTTACAGTTCATTATTAGGTCAATTGGTACAGATTCTTCTTGATGATTTATCAAATTTTCTTGAGTTTGCGATCTCAGTTGAGACCGCTTTGCTTCAAGTTCAAACCTGATGTTTAATTTGACAAAAAGATGGGTTTTATAGCTGTATTGCCATTAGTGAAATCACTGCTCGAGATACGCCAAAACTTTGGTCTATTTTGTTCATTTTGCAGTTTAGCCAAGACCAGTTTGCCCAGTTGAGGCAAAACAAACCAAGTGCGATAAGAACAAAAAAAAAACTTAGCCATTTTAACTAAAGCCTATACGTTACCTTCCTATAATGACTTAGGTTTCTTTTTTTTCCTCTTTTTGGAGTATTTATGTTTATAGGTAACTGTGTGGCAAAATATATGGCCCTTCTTCAACATCACATCTTTCAACACAACAGTTTTGATAGGCAATATTCATGGTTATATGGCAAAATATATGGGCCTGCTTCAAGACAACATTTTTGAATTATGGTCTAAAGAAAAAGGTTGTATTCGGGAATAACAAAAAAAATTACCTTGTACTGGGAGGATACATGAAGAAGGTATAAACACAAAACCATAAGAAGCTTGGGCGAATATCATACAGTGTGCAGTTCAAGGATATAAGATAGCTTCATGCACGAAAGTTCTGTACTCGAGTACTTGTAGATGTTGTTTTTGACACCTCTGATGACACATTCTGTTATATGATTGTTGTAACATATTCTCTCCTCATAGTTAAAGCTAATGAGTTTTGCTGATAATTACAGGAGTTAGGTGGGTAGAAACTTGATATGGCACTTACAAGTGATAACAGCATATATATCAAATCAGATGTGGTGTAAATGGAGGAAGGATTGCGGATGCATATCCAAGCATCTGTTGTTGCTGAATATTGATAAGGAAATTTCTCATGTTGGAACCAAGATCTTCACCCCGTCCAACTATAGCATATAGGCCAATACGGCCATCTGATCTGGAAGTTCTTGAGCAGATTCATGCTGCTTTATTTCCTATAAGGTGCCTAGATTTAAAATAATTTTCATTTGCACATAGAAAAGACATGTTACATTTTAATTTGTTGCAGAATTATCCGCTGAGAATCTAGTGTGAAATGTGCTTCTCGATGTGACTGCTTTTCTGCAGGTATGAGAGAGAATTCTTCTTGAATGTTGTCAATGGCAATGGCATTGTCTCATGGGGTGCTATTGACGTCAGCAGATCAGATGGCCAAAGTGATGAACTTGTTGGATTCATCACTACACGTATCATTACAGCAAAAGATAGCGAGGTATCTGAGTTTATTATGCTAAGAACTGCCATCACATTAAATGAACCAGACATAGCTGATTTTTCATCTTTGTAGATTGAAGATTTGATCAGGTACAATACCACAAGGAAAGATCTGACACTGGTTTATATATTAACTCTTGGTGTAGCAGAGCATTACAGAAATCTGGGGATAGGTTATTACCTTCTCTTATGATCAGACTCGCTAACTGCTTAACAATTCAATTATTTTTTTCTTAATGAGACCGTGTCATTTGCAGCTACTTCACTTGTTCAGGAGGTAATTAAATATGCAACGAGTATATCAAATTGCAGAGCAGTGTATTTGCATGTCATTTCGTACAATCAGCCTGCAATCGACTTCTACAAGAAGATGTCATTTAAGCTTGTAAGAAGACTGCCGAAATTTTACTATATTAGAGGCCAGCATTATGACTCATACTTGTTTGTCTACTATGTAAATGGTGGCCGATCTCCCTGCTCACCATTGTAAGTATTTCGTCTACTACAGAATGAAAATCATGAGTTATATCGCAAAAAATAGTAATAGTTGCATAATATCCTACTGTTCTTAATGTAAAAGTGCACTTCACGTTATGCTAATCAGTTCTTGATTTCTGCTGCATCTCGTGCATCAATCATTTTCACATGTTCATGGAGATTTAGTGACAAAGTACCTTTGTGCTACATTTATGGTTAAATTATCCTGCAAGGGCTGGTGTTTCATTTACCTCTTAGCACATACTTTGTATACTTGTTGCTGCAATATGCATATCTACAAAGATCCTTATTTGATACTTGTGATCTATGCGGATTAACGCTATTCTCTTGTTGTTTTTTAAACATTACTTTCCTTCGAGAGACACAAGATCACAAAGTAAACTTAATTGAAGTAGCTTCTTCCCTACATTCTTTTAACAGTTGTGGAATGTATATCAGCCACTGGTGCTAACATTAACTTGCTTTCGGTTCCTTCTAATCCACTCTAATCTGTAGGGTTGCCTATCTATCTCAATCATAATCTGTCAGTTTATTTAAATCCGGCACTTTGGGAGATTCTTCTTTTGTTCTTCAAGAATGCTGTCGTTTGATTCTCATATCTCCAAATCAGAATGGAGTAAACTTCTTAGGTTTTCTAATCAAACGAAAACTTTTTTTGGTTTTATGTCCTCTTTCTGCAGCTTGTGTGCGTTCCCTCCAAAAAGTAACCTCAGGAATTCATGTATTTGTCTTTCCTATTCCAACTTCTATTCGGACTTCAGTCTGAAGTTAAAGTTTCCCCTCCTTTTCTATCCACATGTGTAGCTACCATCTTATGTTATCCTATCCTTGTATCTTTTAGTATCAGTGATTAAAAAAATGGATGTCAGACGACTCAGACTGTTGGTACTTTTGAGAGGCCCATGAAGCATGGATGTATATAAAGGATACAAATAAGGAAACAAACATGGACAGGGAGCATGGATGTACTCTAAAGAAGCATCAGCGATAATTGAAGGAAAAATGCATGATCACTATTGTTTGTAAAGTTGAACGAAGTTTTGGACGCAACTCTATGTTGTATCCATGATGGACTTTGCATCTTTTCATTTTCCTTTTTTTGGGGAAAAACATGGCAAAAGTTTTCATTTGTCACTTTATGTAAGTCTGTTTTCTAGGTGCATATATTCTGTACTTACGAGTATGTCTTAATATTGGAATATGATTCTATTCAGGGAAATGGTGGCTGCATTCGCTGTGTACTTCAGGGGTTTCTTGAAGATTCTCGTTGGAAAGGTGTGGAAAAATGACGCGAAGAATATTCCCAGATGGTCCAAGTGTAGAGAATCAAGTGGCCTTCTAATGACCGAGAACAAGAGGATAATAGGCGTCGAAGATACTAGTCAGTGTGTTTAAAAAACCAGCTTCGATGGAAATGCAAAGTGCTAATTGGGCATCCAATAGAATAGAGAATCACCCTTGTGCATTTATTTGTTGTATCTATCTGTGAAAATGGAGTAAATAATTAAAAATATGTAATCCAATTAGCATCATATTTATTATGTAAAATAAAGTTTCCAGGTAACTTATCTCTATGCTTGAGGAGTTATTTCTGTAAATAATGTGCTTTCTTTCTTTTGGTCTCTTAGTTGAAGAGATTGGATTGTGATATCGACATTGCTTGTTAATCGCGTACTGCTGACTAGTAGCGGCGAATATGAAGCCGTGAGTGCGATTGTGAACCAAGAATTAGGTCAATATGAGTTCTAATTAATCAAATTCTTATGATAGGGTATTATGCCATTATGTATTGAGTTCCTTCTTTAGGTCTACAATAAAATGCTTGTTCCCATTGTAAAATTTAGGTAAATTAAATCGCATTTTCCCCCATACAAATTTGATTTCTCACAAAAAAAATTAAAAAAAAAATTAAATTAAAAATCCTAAATAGATTAGAAGAAGGAGAAGGAGAAGAAGAAGCAACTCTAATCTCCACCCCTCATCTATCTACTCGTAGACTCTTTCTTTACTTGTAACCCAACGCAGACACCAAGACTCCCTTCTCTTTCTTTCTTTTTTCCTACGGCGTGTACTTCCTTCTACAGAGGTGCGTGGGATAAAACAACCGACCCCACTCCTCCAATCGAAGGATGAGGACGAAGCACCTCGTCCCACGACTCCCCACTTTCTCCAACTTCGGCGACGACAACGACCGCGGCGGCGGTGGAGGCGGCGGCGCAGGCGGCGATGACCTCATCTCCTTCCTCCCGGATTCCATCCGAGCCCTAATTCTCTCCTTCCTCCCCACCAAAGAAGCTGTATCCACCTCCCTCCTCTCCCGCCAATGGCGTTACACCTTCGCTTCCTCCCCTTGCCTCGACTTCGACTTCTCCCTGTTCCTTCCGCTCCGCGGCGCCAAATCCTTGTTCATCTCCTTTGTTGACTCCACCCTCTCACTCTCCTCCTCCGACGCTCCTCTCCGCCGCCTCCGCCTCTCCCTCGCCGGATACAGCGGCTCCGAGCCGCGTGTCCCGACGTGGCTTGCCGCCGCCGTCGCCCGCCGCGTCGAGCACCTAGAGCTCGTCCTCCCCAAGGCCAGATCTATGCGGCTGCCCGACTCCTTATTCTCCTGCGACTCCTTGTCCTCCCTTACCCTCAAGTTATGCGACTACCCGTTTCCTCTCCCGTCCCCTTCCTCCCTTACCAACCTCACGCGATTTCATCTCGCCTCGGCCTCCCTCCTAAAGGGGACATTTTTGCGAGAGCTCATCTCGTGCTGCAGGAATCTCGAGGAGCTCCTCGTCGAGGAGTGCCGCGTCGATGTGTTCGACGTCGTCGGCGCGCCGCGGCTCAAGAGGTTAGGGTTGGAGAACTGCGATTGGATGCATCCGATTCGGATAAGGGTTTCCGATTCGCCGCGTCTTAGGACGTTGAGCTATTCCGGCAGAGTTGCGGACGAGCACGACTTCGAGGATTTGGTGGATTTGGACGAGGTGGTTTTGGATTTGGGGAAGCCGTCGAAATTGCGGGAGAGCGACGAGGAATGTAGACATTGTCTGGTTAAGCTTCTCGGTTTGGTCGGGAATTCCAGGTGTTTGTTGCTGTCCCCTTGGTGCATTCAGGTATAAGAATCTGATAGTTTTTGTTGGTAATCTTATACATTTTATGGCGGTTGGAATTGATATTGTTGGTTGTGAAGCATCTATGTCGAGCGGAGGATCTGTTGGAGATCCGGCAGGACAACGTCAAGCGCTTGGAGTTGGTGATGGCATCACCTAGAGAAGGTGTTCGAGAAATTGCCCCACTGCTCATGAGCTTCCCCAGTGTGGAAGACCTTACAATATCTATCGCTGTAAGAATTATCATAGGCTTAGAATCTATTTCATGATATCTTGTTCATCTCTGTCTTATACTGCTAGCATTGAATTGTTGCAGTTCTCACGGCTGGTTCAATGGCGGTTGGCCGGCGAGCAACAAGAGGTGGAAACTAAGGGGCTGTTGAGGCATCTTAAGAGGGTTAGGATGGAGTACATTGATCGGAGTAAAAGTGGACTAGAATTGGTTAAGTTTATGCTGAAGAATGCCCGGTCATTGAAGAAGATGACCATTGTACCTTTGTTGGATGGCCTTGAGCATGGCAAGTTCCGTCGCAAGGTGTCAAAGTTCCGGAGGGCATCCAGGGATGTTACTATTGAATATTGCATGACTAATTCGGACATCTGAGGGTTGACAGTTCTACTACTCTCTGGTGAATCCTTCCACCTTGTAGGGAAAGAGCTCTCTTTGTATACTTTTTTTGTCGTGTTTTTCTAATTAGAGTTCGCAAATACACCAATTCTAACAATTCTTTTTGGCAATGGAAGTGTCTCGCTTGTTGCACTAAAGAGAGAAGGGTATAGCTAGTGCAAGATTATCTATTGAGTTTCTTCTGAGCAACTAAAAAATGTCAAGAAGTCTAATGCATTGATGATCCTCATAGTACAATTGTTTGTCTCTCATTGTACTGTTTTTTCATCATGTAATCTTTTACCTCTGTACAGATCAAATGTTTAAATTGAATTCGAATTTCATTTATGTGTTCTTGCAAATTAAATTGGTTAATTAAACAGTTTATGGAGGCAATTACAGGACCTTTCTTCTGGTATGGCCATCAAGTGCTGTAATCAGATGGAAGTATTAAACTCAACATCTCAATGGAATTGACCCACTTTCTTCTTAAGCTACTTTATTCAAATTTAAGAAATGAGCATAGCTAATTAGGTTTAGGAATACCACATCCAAACACCATTATTCTGCTATATCATCAGAAAGAGGAGTGAAGCATCTGCTGCTGTTCACAAGAAAGAATGGAAGACAATGCTTGAGCAATTGACCATTGCATATAAGCAACAAGAGGATAATATTGGAGAAATGGAGATGGGCCCTTTAAACCAAGATTGTAGCAATAGTACTAATATCTGAAAAATTCTCGAACGACATTGATTACCTAGTCATCAGAATATATATCCTGCCAAGAAGATCTAATCTGTAGATTTTTCATAGCGCTGTTACTTTGTTACATTGAACTGTACCTTTGGTATATATTCCTATGCTCTTGGACGTTAAAAGATTGGTTGCCATAATGAATGAATGCACTGCATGTTTTGCTACAACTTGAACAGTTGATATTGAATTTAAGTATATTGCTTTACATTTATACAACTGCTGAATTTTTGTATAATCAAAGGATAACTTTAATAATACCCTTTGGTTTATTGTTATTTTCACATACATCTGGTGGATATTTTTTTTTATTTAAAAAAAATTATATATGATGTGTTGTCTTATAACGAAATTATAATTTACACTCTACATTTTCACTATTTATAAATCGAATCCTATGATTTAGTAAATATGTATAGAAAATACTCTGTTGTTAGCTACCTAAACTTAACTAAATTATTAAGTTAAGTTAACTATTCTAGAAAGATTATAAAAATATTCTTGGTTAAATTATACTTATCCAATCTATACGCAACTCAACTAAACCCAACCTAACACAATCCAACCAAACCCAACCTAATCTAACCCATTCCAACTCAAGGGTATTTTGGCCATTTTTTAAAAATTAATTAAATTTAATGGAATATTTATATATGCCCAGACATGTTCCATATTCCTTAAATTATAGGGCTCAATTTATAAATAATAAAAAATATAAAGGGTAAACCATAATTTTGTTAAAATAGAATGATGTATATAAATTTTCTTTTTTTTTTTTTTTGTTGAGAAATTTGCATCCTATCTTTTAATTAAATTATGGTTTATACCATACATTTTTACTATTTACAAATCGAGCCCTATGATTTAGTAAATATATGTAAAAAACATCCGACCGTTAGATGAGTTAGTTAAACTTAACCAAATCTCTAAGTCAAGTTAACTAAACTAAAAAATTATAAAAATACTATCAACCAAGTCATACTAATAATATTTTAGTCATTTTAAAAATAAGAGCATTTCGGTTATTTTAGAAATAAAATATCTCTACTTAATGGAATATTCTAATGATGTTAGTTCAAATCTAATCGATGGTGTTTTCTGCACATATTCGCTAAATCAGAGAGCTCGATTTGCGGATAGTAAAAATTACATTATAAAATAGAGTGTTATTAACCCTCAATGGTTTTAACTTTCTTTTTCTTCTTTCCTTTAAACTAAGAGTAAAAATGTTCATATGCATTTTTAATATAATATAAAAAAAAAATCTAATAGAAGTAATGTTTGAAGGTTTTTCTTAGTTATGGGTTCAATGTGTCATAAAAAACTAAAAACCAAAGGATAGGTTATGTGAAAAACGCGAAATAATTCAGATGGTCCACGAATAATTATCCCTATACTCAAGCTATAGATAAGAAAGCAATACCAGAAGATAACGACGCACGAAAACATTCATTTTGTTTGTTTTCCTCGTGGAATTGGCTGAAAATAGTCTCTCCTTAGCTACCTGCCTGAAGAACTTTGGACGAAGAATAGAAGAAAGTAGGCCAAAATGAGATTAGATCAACAATGCTGAACTGGGCCCAAGAATAATTATCCCTATAATCAAGCTACAGAGAAGAAAGCAATACCAGAGGATAAGGACACATGAAAACATTCATGTGTTTGTTTCCCTAATGGAACAGTCTCTTCTTAGCCACCTGCATGCAGAACTTTGGATCAAGAATGGACGAAGTAGGCCAAAATGAGATTAGATCAACAATGTTGAACTGGTCCCAATATCTGGAGCTGCTCCACAGTTCGTCCACATAAAGTCTTCCCATGTTGACAAGGCCTCGAGCGAGTTCTGGCAATGGAATTTTGGAGTGATAACTAGGAATTTAATTGCATTCTTGTTAGAAATTTGTCATCGAATAAACTGTAGCTCTGATGTTCACTTGCAGATTATGTCAGACTGGAAGTTATCACATATATCATAAGCACAGTATCTGAGAAGAAATTACTATTGCAGTGTACTGTGCCCATAATCATTATTTTATTTGCGTGTAAGGAAACATGCTAGTGAGCATGTGCCATGGCTACACTAACTGAAAGAATTTGGACTAAGATCCAAAGGGGTACAACTGTATGAATGCAACCTGCTAACAGTTCAGGATTATGGAAGAATATCCACAAAGATGTTTCTGAATGAAGAATATTTAAGTACAGCAAATGGTTATGGATTTGTGTTAGTGAGATAGATCTTTGAAGATATTAATGATAAAAGCTTGAGTAAGTTTCCAGATCAGCTTGTCCACTTTCCCTGCGAAAACTACTCCACAACTTGCGCAAGTGGGATTCACCATCAAAAAATCAGTGGATACTTTTGGCATGTCAAGAAGTGTTAAAGAAGCAATGTATCTTACCTGCGACACTTGGCTGTAAAGATGCTACTCCAATATATAGTTAGAAAACACACACTTTCATATCCTCCTCATCCTTGATTAGTATACTGAAATGGGTCATGTAATTAATCTCCTCAAAGGTGTCACCTTTTCGTATATACACAGTCTAAGAACTACTCTTGCAGTGCTAAAATACAACTACTTCTTGTTTTTTCTTCTCTTTTCTTTTCGTTTTTGCTCTTGGAATACCAAGATAGTGAAAGAAAATAGTCTGAGAAGCAACATAATTAGACAAACTGATGGAAGGAAAAATTGCTTTGTCCTTTCCTGGAGGGAGACATGGAAGGTTGAAAGTTGAGACCTATTAGATTCGTAGTAATTTTATCATTTGGGCATGGAAGGCAAGATTACAGCTGCAAAAAATAATTAATTTCTGGTTTATTTTCAGTCAACTTGCAAAAAAGTGTACAAAATTTTCTTATGATTGAAAAGGATTTTTCTTTATTAGCCTCCATGTCTTATTCCAGGCCCTTAATCCAGGTAGGGAAGTTGAAGAAGCAAGTTCTTAAAGAAACATTTCTCTTGCTTGTAGGAAGTTTCTGAGACTGATAACTGTTGAATATTTTGCCAAAGTTCGCTAACAGAAGTGGAGACTTCTGGATGCAATATTACTTCTTTTTTTGAGAGAGAAGTTGAAACCTAAAGTATCCCATTTAACCGATGCTATTGAAATTCGATGGTGGTAACATCTCAACGAAAACTAATTGTCGTCTTGATTCTCAAGTAAAGACTATTAGACAAGATATACCACATGCATGCATACATTGAGAAGCATCTGCAGTATTAAAAGGGAAGAAAAGAAGATAATCTAAGTCAAAATTATTTTATCCATAAACCTGCACATATATGTGAATATAGATGTCTTAACACTATTAAAGTATCAGCTTTCTTCCTTACAAACGGCATTAAAAAAATTCCTTTTGCGTTGGTGACATCTCATTTGTATTATTGTAAATGATACTTAATGATCCCGCAGAGAAGTCTTCAATATTATTACAAATACGTATGCTCTGGCTAATTAAGAATTTTGATTATCTGCTACAACTTGAAATTAAGAAGCTAAGTAAACAAGAAACAGGGGATAGATCAGCTTAAGTGTAATTAAAAATCACTATCTAATCTGTGTTTAATGCTAATCTCCTTTTCAATCCTACTCATGTATGAGGTGTTCTTCCGTTTCACATGACTCATCCTTACACCTAGAAAGATTACCCCAATGCTAATATTGAGCTTTACAATCTTTCATTTATCTTGATGAGACTAAGTCCTTACGATTAGCTCCAATAGACATATAGAAATCCTTATAAAAGTAAACATACTCGATACATTATTTGATTATGTGGAGTATTAATTTAGAGGTCTTCTTTTTCGTTCTTTTCTCTCAACCTAACACTTAGTTTAATAAGCGTTGGTGACACAATGTAGAACGATTTTGAATGAGAACAGCTGAAAAGACTTTAGATTAGTCTGAGAGATTTATTTAACTAGGCAAATGAACTTTTTAAGGTATAATTATCTAAGTCCACACAATATTGTAGAGGTTGAATAGTTAGCTACTTTTATTTTGTTTGGTGAACTCACAAACTATAGATCAATGGCCAAGATCGACTGGAGGAAAATGAAATAAAGTGGTTGAAGACTTAAGGTCCTACAACGAAAATGATGAGTAGAATGATGGCATTTCTACTTAACATGTTAGAAAAGTTTATTTTTTTACTTAACCACTTAATGAGACTTCTGAAAGATTTGAATCACTGACTGGATCAAACATGTACATAAATCAT